>NW_026734291.1:566333-1251584 GCF_949786415.1 Peromyscus eremicus
ATGGAGCCCTAGCTGAGATGAAGTAAGCAAAGAAATGTATGAGAAATTGCATGGATAGGGCCATCTGAGCCTGCTGATATTGAATCCTCATGCATCTGAGGCAGAGATAGAGAATTTGAAGTCTGTCCTGCTCTACTTCAGTCTTGCCTTTGCCTAATCTTCCCTTGCTATGTATCCATTTCTCTATTTTAGAATTTGAGTGATATTCTTCACCACTGTATGTTGGAAAATTATAATCCATTTTTGGATTTTACAAATGTCACCATCAAGAGACCGTCTTGAGTGTTAGAAGAGACTTGAACATGTGAAACAGTGTAGGGGCTGTGGCAGACTATGAGGATCATTGAAGTAACTAAATGCATTTTCTTCATAGATGATCATGAACCTATAGGTACCTGGTTTAGAACATAGTTGAATGAATAAAAACTTCTCAGACACAATTATATATGGGGACATGTGTACATGCAAGCTTGTACTTTTCCATTTTGGAAATGAATATGGCACTTTCTTAGAAAATTGGGAATCAATCTCCCCCAAGATACAGCTATACCACTCTTGGGCATATACCCAAGGAATGCTCAATCATACCACAAGGGCACATGCTCAGCTATGTTCATAGCAGTATTATTTGTAATAGCCAGAACCTGGACACAAACTAGATGCCCTTCAAATGAAGAATGGATAAATAAAATGTGGCACATATACATAGTGGAGTACTATGCAGCAGAGAAAAACAATGACATCATGAGGTTTGCAGGCAAATGGATAGATCTAGAAGAAATCATCCTGAGTGAGGTAACCCAGACTCAGAAAGACAAACATGGTATGTACTCACTCATAGGAGAATAGATGTAAAACAAAGGATGACAAGACTGCTACTAACAACTCCAGAAAGGCTACCTAGAAAACAGGACCCTAAGAAAGACACAGGGATTGTCCAACAATAGAGAAATGGATGAGGTCTACATGAGCAAACTGGACTTAAGGGCAGGTAATGAAGGGCAAGTGTTGGGGGAAAGAGAGTTTAGGGGAACGGGAGGTCCCAGCAGGAGCAGGAAGAGAGAGGGAGAACAAGGAAAAAGAATATGATAAATTATGACCCCGTGGGAATAGGAAGAAGCAAAGTGGTAGAGAGATCCCCAGAAATCCACAGGTACCTCCACAAAAGACTACTGGCAATGGTCGAGAGAGAGCCTGAACTGACCTGCTTTGGTGATTGGATGGCTAAACACCCTAACTGTCATGCTAGAACTCTCCTCCAATGGCTGAAGGAAGCAGATGCAGAGATCCATGGCCAGGCCCCAAGTGGAGCTCCTGGGAGTCCAGTCAATGAGAGAGAAGTGGGATTGTATGAGCGAGAGATATTGAGACCATGATTGGAAAAAGCACAGAGACAAATAGCCAAACTAGTGGAAACACATGAACTATGAACCAATAGCTGAGGAGACCTCAACTGGATCAGGCCCTCTGGATAAGTGAGGCAGTTGATTAGCTTGAACAATCTAGGAGGCTCCCAGGCAGTGTCCCAGAACCTTTCCTTAGTGCATGAGCTGGCTTTTTTGGATCCTGGGGCCTATGCTGGAATGTATTGCTCAGCCTGGGTAAAGGGAGGAGGGGACTGGACCTGCCTCAACTGAAACTACCAGGCTGAGCTGAATCCCCAGGGGAGTCCTTGTCCTGGAGGAGATGGGAATGGGGGTTGATTGGGGGAAGGTCAGGGAGGGGGGAAACCGGAGGAGGGAGGACAGGGGAATACATGGCTGATACGTAAAATTAAATTAATTATTAAATAAAAGAAAACAAAGTGCTTCTTCCATCAAATTGCTAAAATAAAAAAATCTGTTTTGCAAGCTTTGGTGACTCTGACTTCTGCCCCCAGCATGTAACAGGATTCTCCTAAATTTTGATCTTTTTCAATGGAAAAACTTTACAACTCCCAAACATATTCTGTTACAGTAGTTTATTTAAAAAAAAAATTTCTCCCATTTAAATTGGGGCGGTTCACTTTCACTCAAACAACAAACCTTCCAAAAAAGAATTACAAGACAGAGAAGAAAATATTAATAGGTGGACTCAATATATACTACTTGAGTTCTAGTAAGTCACCAAAATCATTTATACACTTCTATTAAATACACCAATGGGCACAGGTGGCATTTATTTGTTGTTAGATTAGCCCGATAAGGATTAGAATTCTGAGATTGGAAAACGCAAACACAACTCTATATTTAGGATCAAACATGTTGATTTCTACCTTCCCTCTCCATCTTCTTTGCTTTTAGCATTGGAAAGTGCTTAATCAATAAAGAATAGCTAGCCGCTGAGTCTTTCCAAATGACAAAGGACAGGAGCCACACACAATATTTGGTAACAGTCATGAAGAGAAGTCTTAATTTTTTTTCAACAAAGTGAAGTGATTCTCTACTCTAAAGCATCATTTTAAGCATTTTTGTAAGTTTAATATTTGATTACTCTGTTCCCAGAAAAAGATGTTCCCCAGAAAGAGATGTGTAGCTCAGGTCATGTAAATGCTAGCTCATCACCCCACCAAAACAAACAAACAAAAAAAACAAAAAACATGCAAACAAACAAACAAAAAAACAAAATCCCACTTATAAAGGAAGTGATTTTATAAGTCATGCCTTGTGACAGCACACATCTGCATGGTGCATTCCAACCCATCTTTCTCCAGGTAGAAGAAACTGACATGCAGAGAGGCTAAACTGCCAAAGACATAACCAAGAATTTCCTGGGTGTGCCTGCTGTCCTGACCTTGTTTTGCACTGTTCCTCAGACCTGCATTCTAAAGCTTTACCTGTGGCTATTTCAGACCTTATTCTCCTTGGATAGCCTTTGATATAGCTTAAAAGGGCCTGTTTCATGTCCTAGGAGGAGAAGGACAAAAATCAAAGTGACTTTTTACATCTGATAAGGTCTACTTACTTTTGAAGGAGGAAATTTGTCAAAGATCTGTTTACAGAAACCTTGATGAAGAGGCACAGAAGTTAGAGGGATACTGAGAAGTTTTCACAGGGATCTGTGTACATCAGCCGTGGAGTTAATCTCCAACCTAAGGTAACTAGTGGACAAATTGCCAGTCATTACTTATATCCCCGCATACCTGGAATTTATGGTGTTACATTGCTCTCAGCTGTAAGGAGCCTCTTCTGACCTCCAAGGAAGGACATAGCATAAGATTGAAATTCATAGACAAGGCAGTGAATTCAGACCCAATTCCCCATATCTGAAAATTTTAATGGTCAGGAAATTCAAAGAAAAATACATTCATTGAAATGAAGCTTGTTGTATATAACACATTAGAAGAATTTAGCATGGTACTTGATATGGCAAGACAATATCGGGACATTTACTGACAGGGTGAAGTGGTTTGTGAGTCTATGGCTGTCTCTGTGTCTTTGTAAAACTGTGACAGGGAAACACAGGTTGGGTTCAGGAGGAAATAGGATATCTTCTTCTGAGATAGATATGGTGCTGTTGAGCATTTCATGAAATACACATCTCACTGACTTGTGAAAACCCCTCTGTCATAGAGTGGTTTCTTAACATCTTTATTACACTGAGTTATCAGGTATAGCAACTTAGAATGGGAAAAATTGATCATAGCCCATAATTACAGGTAATAGTTCAATTTTTGGAAAATCAAGGTAGGAACTCAGCTAGTCATATCACACCCACAGCCAAGAGCAGAGATAAACAAATGTACTCATGCTGCCTGTTTGCTTATGCTTATGCTCTAGCTTCTTCATACTTACACAGTACAGGTTGCAGACAATGAAATGATTCTGTCCATTTTAGGGAGTCTTATCTCAATTAACAATAAATAAAATCCCACAGAGACATGTTCAAAGTAAATCTGATCTGTATAATTGCTCATTGATGGTCCCTCTTCCCAGGTGACTAGTTTCATTCAGTCTGATAATAAAAACTAAGAATCACACCACCCCAGCATCACTGCCAGGATTTGAGGAGATTTCTGCCTGCATTCAGAGATATGATTTTTAATCTGTGGGTCACCACCCCATTGGGGATTGCATATCAGATATCCTGCAATCAAATATTTGAATTTTGATTCATAACAGTAGCAAAATTAAAATTAAGAGAAATTAAACAATTATGTTTAAGGTTCACCATGACATGAGGAACTACTGTTAGTGCTATTTAAAGGGTCAGAGAATTGGAAAAATTAAGAAACATTGATCTAGAGTGTTCAGTGGAACCCTAGTATCTATGTTTCTAAATATGAAGGGGCTTGCAAAGGATTTTCCTGAATACACTTTGCTGTATAGAAAACTCATATTCTGTGTGGAAGATTCCAGCTGTCTGGTCGCTTTTACTACCCAGTAACAGCAGAACACTTTGAGCTACTCAACAGAGAGTACAACACCCACTACACATGCTTATGACACAGATTTTAGTCACATTGAGCTCCATGACCATATCATGCTCCTATGGGTACTTGGTGCTTGGTTGTGTCAGGGTCTCCTCTAGCATTGCTCTGCCCAGATGTTTCCTGCAGACTCTTTATGAGGAAATTGTTTAACAAGTGTCCCTCTCAGTCAGCATTAAGTCTGTAATGTCTTGTGGCTAAGGAGATAAGGAGATGCAGGTACAAATTATGAACTATAGCATATATAAATTTCTATGATATTATTACCTTCTGTACATAACATTTCAGTAGGAGATAAACATTCAGTTCCACACATGGAAAGAACTAAAGGATGTCCAATCAAGCGGGGAGAGATCTCTAGCTTTGGATGAAGGGGGTGCTGAAGGGCTTCCCTTGTATCCCGGCAGAGGCTCCTTTAAAGGTCAGCTAGACTTCTGGTGTATTATGATGAAAGCTCATTAGCAAGGAAGCAATGTCAGTTCTCATGACATCTGCAGCTCTTTCCTGGACATTCTACTGTATCCTGGAGAGCCCTGGAATCCTCTGTGATGTCACTATGTTGTGGCAACACCAACTGCCCTTGGGAAGCTTATTCAATGTCTTCACCATTTACTGATGAACATGATGGCATACTGAAGAGTCTAATTCAGAAAGAGAATGGAGAGGGTAGAGAGACCAGAGAGTGACAGAAGAAAGCTGACCTTCAGCCTCAGTGTAAAACATCAAGAAAGAAATGGTCAAGAGAATGGTGTAATGAGTTCTGTGCAGGAAAAGGGAAGCTTCCTGGAGGAAGTGGGCTTGAGCTGAATCTTTCAGTAGTGGGTTACAGAAAGCTGGATATTCTGGGAACCAACAGAACTTCCCTGCTTATCATAGCTCTTGAAATTCAAGGATTCCAGGATATTAATTGTTCTGGCTCAGAAGTCAGGGACTGGTAAGGCCAATGCTTTATGCTGGGAACTCTTGCTTTCATTCCTTTTGGTAGATAGGCATTGATGTGTGAACATGAGATCAACATTAAAGTGGGAGGGATTAATGAGGTGTGCCCATTTCAAGGCAGGACATCACTGTACTTCAACCACACTGGCTAACTTTATGTACTTCCCAGCTACTCTGTGTTCCTGAGTTGTCAGTGAGGTGACTTGTTAAGTCTGGTGACCATGTTCTGCCCTTGTATGTCTTCTCCATCAATAGTTATATGGTTAGAGTGACCAGTCAAGACATTTGGGGAAACTCTAAATGACTGGGGTGATTGTGTACCATGGCAATTTTTTCCTGACTTGTAAAAACACATGCTTGTGGACTCTGCAGCCAAGTTGAATTCTGAGTCTGCAGCTGTGAATGAGCCTGAAGAGGCTATCTCCTTGGTTATTTGGAGCATGTGCTATGAGGGCAGAGAGAACCAAATACCTGAGATAACCACTTCACTTCAAATAGAGGAGACAGCTCAGTTCCCTAGAAGTGGCATCTGAAGCACAGGACAAAATAATTTGGGGTGTCACTGAGTCACTTTTAAACAAGCAATCTCAAACAATTGATTAGGTCTTAGGGTGGTCTGTCCATTATCTTTGCCTTGTCATACTGCAAGTTAATTTGTGTTCATCTACCCAAAAGGAGCACCAAGGAGCCACTATCCCACCAAACCTTCCTCACCAAGATGCAGGTGAAGCAGAAAGTTCAGAGAGTGACCAGTCAGCTACGGCAAATGACTATTGAAAGTAATTAGCAGTGAGATTGCCTGATCTTTATCACAGAAGAGAGCATGAATAATACGTATTCATTCTTTCAAACCCTGTGGTTTCAATCTCAGTTCCACTCTGTCATCATTAATTCATTTTACATAAGGTCTGTGTTTCTGGTAGGCTGCATCTTCAGGATATGCCTTTGCCCAAAATCATGTCTCTGAATTCTTCCCAAAGGCAGAACCTCAAATGTGGACAGGATTGTCATGAGGACATAGACTATTCTGCTTCCTCTAAAAAGAAACAAAAACAGAGCCTGTGTCATGAGTCATAGTACTCATGTACTGAGGCAGCAGTATGTGAGGTCTCAGCATGAATTTGTAGAGATTCTATCAAGTGCTGGCTAGTGTGAGATGTTAGTTACTGTGAGTTTGAGTTAATTTTTTGTTACTTGCTTTAAAAGGCCTTGTGCGTTTGATTCTCCAAGCAGCAATAGGAGAGGCCTGGTTACACATCTAAATGTGTGGATACAGGAACTGAGGCTGATCCCTGCTCCTTTTGTTCCCCTCTGAGAGGACACACCTGCATACATTTGTTCAGCATCCAATTGATGGAGTTCTCCCTCTCTCACTCAGTCTCTCTTTCTCTATCTCTCTTCTTTATCTTTTTCTCTGTCTCTCTGTCTCTGACATACATGTGTATATATTGTGTATTTTTCTATGTGTTTGTGCATGTATCTCCCTCTAGTCCCTGCAATCAGGGATCTGTGGTTGGGCATGAGCAGTTCCCTATCTCACAGTTCCCAGGTGATACCTTGGTGAAAATTGGGAAAACCACTTTGAGTATTATAGATTCGCCAGTGTACTTTCTTTAGTGACACATAGATATTCACTTGGGAAGTTTATAAATCTGTCATGATATTGCTTCCTATCCTCAAAACTGTTCATGATGTTATTTAGGTCTCCATTGTGACAGGTTCCATCATTGAGAATTTCTTTTTGAAGACAGGAGAAACATCTTCACAGACTCTGGAGGGTAGACACCTGTGGATTAGACACCAGAGAAATTCTTAGACAGCTATTTTGGCAAGCCTCCTGAGAAAGCTCATGCAGCTCCACCTCCCATCATCTAAACAGCCTGCCTCTACCATTGTAGGGTCAGAATAGGTGTAAGTAAATTGTTTGCAAATCTGTGGGTTGGTCCCGGGTTTGAAGACCAACAATATAAGTAAATTTTTTGCAACAACTCTGGGGAAAGGTGGCCTGACTACCTGGGGAGTCAGGCAACACCTTGATCTGCTTAGGACAGCTCTGATGGCTGGAACTGCAAGGAGACAGTTTAGCCCTTGAGGACAAGGTATCCCACACACCTTGAGCTGCTCAGAACAGCAGCTCTGCTCTGAAGGTGTCCTGGGCACCTGAAGTTGTTTAGCACAGCTCTGATGGCTGAAACTGGAAGGGACCGTTCAGCCCTGGAGGGTGAGGTATCCTGGACACCTCAAGCTGCTCACAATAGCTCTGCCCTGAAGGTGTCCTAGAGACCTGGAGCTGTTGTGCACAGCTCTGACAGCTGGAACTGCAAAAAAGCAGCCCAACCATGGAAGGAAAATTTTTCTTCTTGGGAAATTCAGGCCTAGAACTGATGGGGGATGATCTCCCTGCAGGATACAAAAATCCTGCTCTTCTCATGGAGAGCTGCTACAGCTGAGCTTTGCTCAGTCCCCTCGTAAGGGGGCTTCCTAGCAGAGCTCTGCTTCTTTTGCCTATGCTGTGGCTTTCTTTTGCTTCACTCTGCAAAAAGGGAAAAAACCCTGCAGAAATGTAGCAATGTACTCTGGCTTTGGAGAAAAGTGTTACTTTTTAGCTCTTTATGGCTCTGTCCACTGAGGGATGTCTTAGCAAAGAACTTCTGTTCAGCTCCTCCTTGCTCTGCTCTTTCAGCTCCCTCTTACTCTGTCCACTGGGGGACATCTCAACAAGGATCTTCTCTATGCCAGTGAATGGAGATCATCACACCCAAAATTCTTTTGAGAAAGTGATTTATTTGGGAAGGAGGAGTCCAGGAGGGTAGTTGCCTCTACCAGGGCGGACAGAACAGCCTTTTTATTAAAAAAACTGACCAGGCAGGGCGGTCTACACTGGATGTTTTGGGGGTGCAGTCAACCTCAGGTTGACTTGCGGCCCACAGTTCTACTGTTCTGCTGTGTGATTGGTTGATTTCACAGGTCAGTTGGCCAGGTGTAGAGACAGCTCTGATCTGACTGAGCCAAACTGTGTTTCTTTCTGCCCTGATCTGAGTCTTTCCTCCCTAGTTCTGGTCTCCAGGGTCAGGGTGGGTTTCTTTAGCCAGCCCCTTGTCTCTACAATACCAAGTTTAATAAATACCAGAAGTTCCCATTACTTAGGAGACAGGATGTGGCATCCCATGACATCCAGTAGTCTAGAACACACCCTGAATTCCTGTGATACTTGACGACTGTGTTCATGGAGTTCATTACCTCTAGGTCCAGGACCTACTACCAGGCAAATCCTTTCTATGAAAAGCTCAAGATGAGGCATGAGCAGGTCATGTCACACGCAGAGCTTAAAGAATGAGAACACCAAGGTCTCAGAGAAATTAAATGGTCTGGCCGAGGAGTCAGTCTTCCATTGTTAAGTGCCTGTTGTTGAGGGGACCACAACATTGTGCAATGGCCATCTCTGGCTTTTCTTGCTGCTGTACTGCAGAGTCTGAAGCTCGGGCTCCAGCCTTTCTGCCTCTTAGCAAGCTTCCTTAGCAAGTACTGCTTTGTCTTATGCTTCTCATTCTCAGCATTGCCAATAGTGAAAGAGACTGTTAGCTACTCACAACCCCATATTGTCATACTTAATAGCCTCCAGAACTACTATTTTTAACCTTCCTAATGGCATGACCATTGAAGTACAATTCCTCATGTTTTGACATTTCACCATAAAATTATTTTTCTTGCTATGTCATAACTGTAATCACTACTGTGATTAATCATAATGTAAATATCTGTTATGCAGAGTATCTGAGATGCCTGCCCTTTGAAAGAGTAATTCCATCACCAAATGAGTCATGACACTTAGAAGTCCAGTTTGCAACATGAGATGGATATCATGTATGGTCTTGGGCAGGGGTCTATTGCCATAGGACTGCTACACCACTTGTGTCTCCTACCCTCACTCAGACAGGATTTGTCCTCTGCTTGCTGATGTTTCCCCATTTCCATGGTCAGAGAAGGGTAGATGGGGAATCTGTTTTCTTACTATAGGTTCTTGGATTTCTTTTGTTGTTGGAGTTTTCAGAAATAGTATGACTCTTTCTGGAATTCCCTTTCCTCTACCATTGGCCAAGAGGAAAATGTCAGAGACCCTCCAGACACAGAAAGAGCAGGTAAGAACAAGCAGCTGGGTCAAGATTAGGTCCAGCACCATTTCCTCCTGTAACATTAGCCTGTTTAACATTCAACCCACTTGTGTTTAATTCATAACTTTACTCATACACATTCCCCCCCACACACACATTCAGCCCCATCACCACTTTTATGACAGTCAACTGTTTATTTTTTTGTCCATGCCCCAGTAGTTCTGGAAAGTGAGGCTTTTGTGAGAATCATTTGGAAATCAATCCCTGCTTCTCTGACTGAAGCTGCAGTCCAATGATGGAGGTGGATTCAGTCATACATCACACACCTTCATGTCATTATGAGGAGAGAGGTGCTATGAACTGCTTTGAGAGAGTAAGTTAAAAGTCCAGCACCATTTGGTTTTTGCACATATGCTTTTCAGGTTTAATGTATGGTCAAGGTGGGGATAGCAAGTAGGAGAGCCCCCTGCAACGGTCTTTGTCACCTCATTGAGTGGCATGTGGCCTTCTTCCTCCCATTCTCTGCATGCCAAGTTGGTCTCTTCACTTTGAGAAGCTGTTGATTCACACACATAGAGACCTCAGTGGGAGTTGGGCAAAAGTGTTTACTGTGTGTTCTGTTCTCTTTTCTTTTGTCCTCTCCCATAGTAGTTGACCAAATCCCCTATCTGATACTCTCCAAAATGTTGGAACCACAGTGTCAATAACACTAGGGAAAGACTGAATGAATTGTCACTTTTGAACGTGATGCCCATGTCATAGCTGAGGGATTGTACTACTCTCCAGGTCAGTATGTAGCTGTGCCATGCTGAGAGATCTTGAGCTCTGCCCCTGACCCAGAATCAGTAATTTTTGTTTCTGAAGCTTCTGGACCCTGTCCCAGTTAATAGTGGGGTTCCATATTCTTTCCATTTGCGTGTTCTCTTAACTTGAAGTGGTGTCATTCTTACTACAGGAGTGTGTCATACATGGTGATCGTTTTATAGAACTGTGTGTTTCATTGGTTCTTTTGTATGGTTTGTTCAGGTTTGATTTTATTAGTATTGGCTGAGTATTCTCTTGTACAGTATGAGTTAAGATTCAGAACCAATTTACATGAGTTCTGATCTTTGCTGTTTCTTGCTGACTAATGACATTTCATTTTTATGTTTTCAGCACACAGTTATTTGTGTATAATCTCACAGACATAGCATTCACTCAGCTGTGTACACACTGTAACTCACATGTGGATGGTGGATGGGAAAAGTTTACTAGTGTTCAATGCCTTTATTATACCATGTTTCCCAGAAATTGAATTCAGACTTGTTGTCATGTACCTTTACTTGCTAAACCATCTACTAGTCCCGAATTTTTTAAATGTTTACCTTTGTACCAATAGACTTCAACTTCCCTCTTGCATCACCTTTTTTTTGTAGAATCCAATGTTCTGTTATTTTTGTACATTTCAAGAATGTTATGCTCTATTCCTACCACCATTTGTGTCTAATAACTTTGGAACCTACTCCCAATTTCTTTAGCATCTCACTGATTATTCAGTGTTTTATTTTCTAGCCTCCATGTATTTGTATATTTTCTATAGTCTATTTTTGTTTTATTTTGTATTTTTTATACTGTGATCTCATAAAAATAAAAGTTATTTCAATTACCTTGTTTTTGAGAAGATTTGCTTCACATAAAAACATTTTGAAAAGTAATTGCTCAGGCTGCTGATAAAAATTAATTCTGCTACTGTTCCATGAAAGTTCTGTAAATGTTAAATCCGTCCGTTTATTTGTGTATCGGTTGTTCATTGCTTTGCTTTTGTCTTGATAACTAATATAATCATGTATTAAAATCACCCAAAATAATGTTGAGTTCTATCTGTTAGCTCATATTTAGTAGTGTGTGCTTTATAAAATTGGGAACATCAATGTCACAAGAACGTGTGTTTATGGACTCTTGTTGAATTTCTCACTTTATCAATATGTAGTGCCCTTCATTTTCTCATTCACTAATTTAACTTTAAAGTGCACACTATGGACTATCAGTGTGGTTATACTTGTTTGTTTCCACATGTGATTTTCTGCCTATTTCTTTGGCACTGAAATTCATTTGTTGCAGGTACCAAATCGCTCTATGTAATAGAATATTATTTATGGTGCACTGCTTTTGTTTATGTTGAATTTGTTTCACTTTGTGAAGCTATATTACTGTGCCTGTGTAAAACACCTGATTATTTAATAAAGAACTGGCCGAAGGCAAGAAAGTACAAAGGATAGGTGGGCTGTCAGGCTTAGAGTATATATAGAAGGAGAAAACTGAGTGGAGCCCTCTAAAATCAAGGAGTCAGAGAATGAGGAGGGCTCCAGGAGCCAGGCACCCTGCTACACAGCAAGCCACAGAGTAAGAGTAAGATTTACAGAATTTAGAGAATAAGAAAAGCCAGAGGTAAAAGATAAAAGGGTGAATTTAAGAAAACCTGGCTGGAAATTAAGCCAAACTAAGGTTGGGCACTCATAAGTAAGAATAAGCCTCTGTGTATGATTTACTTGGGAGCTGGATGGAGGTCCATCAAAAGAGCAATGACCTCCAATAGCAACTCTCTTTTATTTATGTAGTCTATTCTGTCAGGCTATTTCTTCTAATTGGAAGACACTTAAACGTCAGAATTATCTCAAGTTGTAAAATAATTACTGTCATTTTATTATATCTCCTTTATTATATGTTTTAATTTTTCAAGATAGCTTTTACTTAAATATTTTTAGTCTAATGATGTATTTGGACTCTCTCACATACATTTATACTCAAGCTTCCCAGTTCTCTTCTTCTTGCTTTGGTTATGGGAATGCTTTCTTCTACCTTATTATTTTTGTCTGTTTTTATAGGATACATTCATAGGATTCATTGCAATCTTTGTCTTTAGCTAAAGACATTTAAGGTGCATTTAAATGCACCAAAGATGAATACATTCTGAATGTAAGTTTTATTTTATATTATTCAATACAACAATTTCTTAATAAATAGAGTTTTAAAGATAACACTACTCAATTTCACCCCAGGAGAAAATGACATCATTGTAGGCTATGATAGGCAAAACAGAAGGGTGTTAGATAATTTAAGCTACCTTATCCAAGCTTGTAAAATTGTAGTTGTGTCCATATTCTGTAAAGCCTTTTGATAGTACTGCATAATTTATTTGTGGCACAATGACATTATAAGCTACCCAAACTATTGATTGTATTTGAATGACTGATGTAATAGTAAAACTTACCCTAAAGGTTTCTCTTTTAATCACCAGTAACCTCATATGACAAATTATTGAAATTATCAGTGATTTTTAAAAACTTAATTTATTCATAATAGACATACAGCCTCAGGCAGAAAAAAATAACATTAAAAAGAGGTAAAGTAACAAGGGCCTGAGTAAATAATGGACACAAGAATGGGGTTGTTTCCATTTTCCTGATATGAGAAGTAGATTATATGGACCATGTCTTAATGTTCAACAATCTACTGGGATAAAAAATGATGCCTTCAATAATGCTTGGTTTACTACAGCCATATTAAAGGTAGTAGGAAAAATACTTACAACTCACAGAGAGACTTGTGTTTTCAGGAGTAGAAAAATGAGGACATAAAGTGAGGTCATGATAGGGTAGGATTGATTTGCCATGTGACTATTGTGACAGACTGTGAGATCAATATTTTTGCCTGGCAACCCAAGTGGGATTCTCTCTGCCCATATCATGGGACCAAGAAGTAGGGAGCAGCTGAGATGCAGTGTTGTCTTAGGACACATTATTATCCAAAATAAGTGGACCATAAAACCTTTATTGTGCACAAAGTGGGAGGTGATTTCAATCAGTCCATGGCCAAAGCCTTGGACATTAACCTTGCCCCTGGCACTATTACTAATCCCACTGAATACTACCTGAGCAATAGATGTTCAGAGCCTTTTCTGGGTAGATGTCCCATTAACTAAGAAGTAAACTATGGAATAAGAAATAAAAGCCTCAGAGTTATCTTCCAGGGTAACAGTTATTCTATTTTTACCTTCTTTCTGCCAGGTTTTAAGCCATTTCTTATACTAGATTGATGTAGAAGTAGGAGTTGCTTTTCTCTGAGACAGATGCCTAACTTAACCTATCTGATACACTCTAAAACCCTAGATGAATGGGGACAGTACCACCTATGAAAATTGAAGGCATTGTGTGTCACTTTTGAACTTGGGGTCTGAAGATAGGTGAGGTTCCTGCCACACTGTGCAAGCTAGGATGTTATTGTTACTTATTGAGAAGTCTCAGTCTCTGGCTCTAGACCAATGTTGATAATATTTATTCTGATGTTTCTGGACCCTCTTACTGCTAATAATGGGGTTACATTAATTTTTCAATATTTATAGTTACTGTAAATTGTGGAGGTGCCATTGACACTAGAAGAGTGACTCTGGTCTTGGAATCAAGTGAGTAAACCTATGTTAATTCTATGGAAATTCTATTCTGAAACCGATTTGTTTTAGTAATACACTCAGTTTTTTTTCCCTTTGGTTTCATGTGAGAGATTGCAAATAATGGAGTCTGCATTCTCCAAGACATCCAAGTTGATTTAAGATCTGTGGACCTGGTGGACAGTGTACATTCCCAAAGCATGCAGGGCTCTTGAATTCTTGACCAAACAGAAAGAGAAAAACAGTCTTACAGTTACAAAAGTTGTTGTATTTAGCAGGGAAACAAAAATTATCACCCCAGGAGTGCTCACCCCAGGAGTGTACACATGGTGCTTAGTTAAGAAGGAAAGTTGCCTGGGCTTTCTTTCTTCACACTTGATTGAAAACGGAGATACAAATTCTACAGAGCCACACTCAGTGTCCCTAGCTGTTCTTTGGGTCTTTAAACTAAACCACTCTGTAGGGCCCTGGTGTCCTCCCATATTGTGTAAAGCCATTGCCTGCTTGCAGACCTTGACCAGATGTCCTCCCTATGCTAATTCCCTGCTGGGTTCTACCTTCCTGAATGCTTAAGGGAAGTTCCTTGATGTGTATCCTGCATATTGGGCATTAACAGCTTAGATGCAAGATTGTAAACATCAGTAGGGAACTTCTGCCTCTGGGGTTCTCCTATTGTGCTGTAAGCCTCTATTTAAGGTTTCCTCTCTCTTTCAATAAAGGGCATTTTGCATTCTCCTCAGGCGAATGACCTGCTGTCTTTGTGTCTGTTTTTTGATCCACAGCCCCTCACTTAGACGTGGTGAATGGGTGGTGGTAGCATGTGCATTATGGCTACACCATTCCACATTTCCAGAGAACCCAACATATCCAGGTTGTTGTTCTCTCTTCCCATGAAGTTGAAGGAATACTGGTATTCCTCCTAGTGTTTGTTTTTATTTACTATTGAGATTATAATATGATTATGTTATTTCCTCTTGATTTGTGGACTCACAAACATCCCATTTATGTTTATTGTTGTATGCATTTGATAAAAATTTAACAATATGAATACCCAAACAGGAGCTAAATAATCCAACAATTTGGCAATTGCTATGCCAATTTGCATGAGAAAAAAACCAGGAGGCCACAGTCCTACATAATAATCTAGCAGAAACTCAGGGATGTTGGGCATGGGAGAAATTTTCTTCCCAATGGAATAGGACAATATGTTAACTGATATTCTTCTTTTTTTAGATTGCATTATACTATATCAAAATACTCTTCCTACGCGTGAACAATACCACATATATTCCTTTGTTTACACATTAAAGGATTCTTTTATCAGTAATTTTTTTACAAACTCTAAATCATTTATAAGCACAAAAATTTCTAATATCATAAATATTATCTTCTCAGTTATCTGTTCTAGCTTCCTTTCCTTTCTCCTTCCTTGATTCTTCTTTCCTACTTACTTTCCCTCATCCACCTTTCATCCTTTATCTTTTATTATTATGTACTATACTCATATACATTTTATTTTCCTTTACATATTTTTCTTTCTTCTTTACTTGTGTTCTTCCTTCCATCATTTATTCTTTCATTCTTCCTTCCTTTCTTTCATTTTTCTTCTATGTAATGTCCTTCTTTACAAGAGCTGATGATTTAGTTCACAGACCAAGCTCATGTCAGAAAAAATTACTACAAGTGAACCGCATATACATAATTAATAGGAGATGGTAAAAAATTGTACCTTGCATTGCTTGCAGGCATCTCTTTGGGTAGTGAATTTGTAGTATCAATGAGCAGAATGCAGTGTCTTTTCTCTGTGTGAACACTATCAGGAGACTTCCATGCTGTAATGGAATGTTATTTCAAACCTTTGAAATAAGAAAAGCTTCCTTTTTTCCAGTTTCTTTTGCCTTTGTGACTTACTAGCAAATATTCACCTTGAAATCATTGACTCATTTTTAACTTGGATGACATTACACACTAACATGTTAAAAATCTCATGCAGATTGTTCAAGGTCAAAGTTTAAAAATCTTTCTTCCACGCTCTTCCATACATATTGATATTGTCTATTTAAGATACTGTATGATCGCAGGTACAATAATGGGGAGCATAATAAGGCCTACTTATAATCTAAGATAGGATTTGAATTCAGAGAACCCATGAATTGGCAAAGAAGAAAACATTCTATATACTCTAGAGAAGAAGTCAGTCTTCAAAAGATTCTGAAGACATCACAGAGTGATTTTTGCATGTAGTAGTTATAGGATGCCATATCTACTGTTAGCATTATCCAAGTTTAAAATACGAACAAAATTGGGTTTTGGTGAAAGCCACATAAAACCACATGGTCCAAGAGTAGCTGAAGTTATAGCAGGTTATAGTCCAGTGATCAGAAAAGAGACAAATCTACCCTTCTCAGGGTAATTATTTATTCTTTTGAGAGAACAGGTAAGACTCTTGGTTCAAAATGTAGAAATTAGATACTCAGAGATTTGAAATACATATAACAAGCTCCCTTTTATACCTTACAGCTTACCCTCATGAATAAAGAAGATTTGTCAGCAACAAAAGGGATTCCTAGACTTAGTTTGGTAAAGAGGAAGGATCTCATGTCTCCATATATGATGTAAAGCAAAGGATAACCAGACCACAACTCATAACGCCAGAGAAGCTAGCTAAAAAGGAGTACCCTAAGGGAGACACATCGATAGTCCACCAAAGAAGAAATAGATGAGATCTACATGAGCAAACTGGTAGTGAGGGGGGTAATGGAGGGCAAGGAGTGGTGAATGAGAATAGAGGGGAATGAGATGGTCAAGCTGAAACAGAGACAGAGTGGGAGAGCAAGGAAAGAGATACTATGATACATGAAGACATCATGGGAATAAGGAGAAATAGGGTGCAAGGAAAGTTCTCAGGAACCCACAAGGATGACCTCACCTTAGAGTACTGGCAATAGTCAAGAGGGTGCCTGAGCTGGCCTACTCAGTGTTTGGATGGTTAAATATGCTAACAATAATCATAGAAACTTCATCAAGTGACTCCTGGAAGCAGATGCATAGATGGACTGCCAGGTGCCAGGAAAAGCTCCACATGTCCAATTGATGAGAGAGAAGAGAAATTCTATGAGCAAGGGACATTGAGACCATGCTGGGAAAAAGTACAGAGAAAACTAGACAAACTTGTGGAAAACATGAACTGGGGACCAATAGCTAAGGAGCCCCCATGGTACTGGACTAGGCCCTCTGGATAGTTGAGACAGTTGATTAGCTTGAATTGTTTAGGGGGCTCTCAGGCAGTGGGATTGGGACCTGTTCTTAGTGCATAAGCTGGCATTTTGGAGCCTAGTGCCTACAGTGAGACACTTTGTGCAACCTTGGTGCAGGCAGAAGGGGCTTGGACCTGTCTCAACTGAATGTACCAGGCTCTGCTGACTCCCCATGGGAGACCTTGCCTTGGAGGAGGAGAGATTGGGGTGGTGGGTTGGATTGAAGGCTGGGAGGTGGGAGAAGGGAGGACATGAATATCTGTGGTTGGTATGTAAAATGAAGAGAAATATCTTAATAATAAAAAGAAAAATCTTAGTGTCATTACATTATCTGCCATCTTGGGATAATTCCCTTACAGGGCAATACTTCAATGTGAAGTGCCAAATGGATAAGTGATGGGGAAAGGAAGATGCTTGGAACTTCAATTATATATATAGAAAGAAATTGTCAAGCTATGATATAAGAAACACAATTGACTGCTGATTATCCTACTTCATTACATTTCTACCAGACACGTGAAAATACCACTTTGAATGCACATATAAAGTGTTTAATGTTTCTTGTATTCTTTTCTATTAAGCATTTTAAAATTAACATTGTTGGGTTGACAAAACAGCACACATTGGGCATAGATTATCTACTCTTGGTGTTGTACTCTGGAATTAGACACATGAGGATCATGAGTTCAAATGTATCCTTGAAGCATTCCTGAAATCCATGCCAGGCTTAACATAAACAACAAAATCTCAAGGGAATTTGTGAATACATGAAATCAAAACCAAACACCACAACCCACCACCTTTTTCACTGACACTCTTACTCAGAAAGTATGATCCTACACTGACTGATATTTAAATAAACAATAGACTAGTAAGATGATGGGTTTCCCATTCTATGTATTATAGCATAAAAATACATATCACTAAGTAAAAACTCAGAGGAAGATGATCAAAAGCCACAGAAGAAATATAAAGACCACAAAAACAAATTTAACTAAATGAATTTGCCCCACATTTACTGCACCTTGCTATCTACCTCAAATGTTTCAAAATAGAAATGAAAATGCATTGATCTCCCCCATCAGTCTTGACTAAACATAGTAACTAATTTACTTCCTTCAAGGCTATACTGCAAAGAAAATGATGTAAGATTTTTTTTAAGCTGAAGACAACTGTGATTTCTAAAATCTGTACCAAGTTGTTTACATGAATAATTTTTTTCTCTTGTATAAGTTTGTCCCTATTTCCTGACTTTAATGTGTTATAAATAGGATTTAAAATATTTTCACAACTAGAGACATGGTTGGGCATTTAAGGAAAGTTTATTCCTAGAAATAAGACCTGATTTTGACAACTTCCTTCAGTTCTTGCTACAAGAAGATCCAAAAACCTAACATTTTCAGAAACTAGTATTCAAATTCATATATCCCCAAAAAACATGTACTGACATCACATAATTAAAATTAAAACAACTCTTTAAAAAAACAATTTTTCATTGATGAAATTTTTTCATTTGTAAGCATGCATTGCTGTAGCACAGATATTGAGACAATTAAAGGTTTACAAAGATTTTTTTCATTGTGAATTGGTTCATATAACAGAAAGCAAGCATGTACACTTGAATTCAAAGAAATCCTTTTCAGTTGGTGGTATCATTTGTGAAGGTTTGGGAAATGCTATTCTGCTGAGGAAATATGTCATCAGGGGTAGGATTTGATAATTTACATCCACACATCATTTTCAGTTCCCACTCTCTGCTTCATGATGCAATCTAAGGATGTGAGCTCTCGATTTATCTGCCATGTCTGACCATTGATGCTGTGCCACTTACATGCTGACCCTGGGGCCAAAAAAACCTCATAAGTTGACATAGACATTACATAACAAGAACAGAAAAGGAACTAATACAAATCCATAAAGTTTGACACCTGAATTAGTTATTTCATGTAATTAAAGAGGAGTATAAAATCTAAAAATACTACATTATTATTTAAATTCATGGTGGAAGTGTTTAGCTCTGGAAGGAAAAGTTCCCTGAGTATCAAAAATTAGGCTACACCTATAGTTGGGAGTAGACGGTATCCTGGATATATACAATTGAAAGGAAAAAGATATCCTGGCTGTTGGAGTGTCAGGCTCTACCTGAAGCTGTGCAGGAAAGGTTTCCAGGATACCTACAGCTCTCAAAAAAAAAAAAAGCTGTGCAAAGAAGCTGGATACCTAAAGCTGTGAGGAGATAGGAATACTGCCTTGTTAGAAAGTTAGGCTAGTCCTGAAAGCTTGTGCCAGTGTGGGATAGTTTACTTGAAGGATGTGGCAAACCTGCTCCTCTCCAAAAATGAGCAATTACAGATTAGCTGTGCTACACTCAGCTAAGACAGATTTCCAGCAGATCTGTCCTTTGCTGCTCTGCTCCACTCTCTGAAGAGAATTTTTCTGCAGAGGTGTCCATTATTTCTCTGTTCCACTCCACTAGGAAGTTTCCCAGCAGAGATTCTGCTCTGCTCTGGCAAAAGAAGATCTTCACCCAAATCTAAATCAAGAGGTTTATATAGGGATAGGAATCCAGAATAGTGGCTGCCTGTGTCAGTGTGAAAAAGAGCAGCTGCCAGCTGAACAGACACAGGGCTTCTATGGGGCTTCATAGTGTTGGAGATTTCCAGTGAAAATATTTTGAGGATAGGTATTGGTTGGATTTCAAGTTCATGCTCAGAGATTGGGAGTGTTTCATGCACAGTGATTGGTTGGATTCTCTGTTCATAAATTGGTTGATGTTGTCAGTTGGTCAGAGGTAGAATGTATTTCTTTGGCTCTGGTTTCAGTGCCAAATTGAATGTTTTTCACTGGCTCTGGTTTTAGTTTTCAGATATGTTTCTTTGGCTGACCTTTTATTCTTCACAGAGGGCTTTATAAACTAATAAATTCATTTATTCCATGGTTTTGCAGGGGCAAACACTGTAAAAATGGACATCATGATGCATGAACAGATTGCTGATACTGTCAAATTGTTCTTTACAGAATGAACACCGTTGTGTAAATGAATGCAAGTCTTTTGGATAAGGATTGTGCCAAATACTTTATAATAATAAGCCCTCAGTACTTTTTGCAGGTACTCAAACACTATTGTAATATGCAAAGGCTTTAAGAGATTGACTGCACAGAAAAAGGTTTATTTGTGTATAAAAAAAAAAACTGTATGACACTGACTATATTTTTAGGGTTTCTCTGCAGTATGACTTTTTCTAATGATTTCAAAGACTACTGATATATACAAAGACTTTCTCACACAGATTACATTCATAGGGTTTCTCTCCAATAGGTGTTGTTTCATGCATTTGAAGAGTACTGTGTGTGAAAAGACCTTACCACATTGATTAAATTCATGGGGTTTCTCTCTAATATGTGATCTTTCATGCATTTGAAGATGACTGTGATGATGAAAAGCTTTACCACGTTAATAATGGTCATAGGATTTTGCTCCAGCATGTCTTCTTGTATGTATTTGAAGAATACTGTGATGAGCATAGGCCTTAACACATTGATTATATTCATAGAGTTTATCTCCAGTATGTGTTCTTTTATGCATTTGAAGAGTTTGGTGATGTGCAAAGGCTTTACCACATTGATTACATTCATAGGGTTTCTCTCCTGTATGTCTTCTTTTATGTACTTGAAGATTACCGTGTTGTGCAAAGGCTTAACCACACTGATTACATTCATAGGGTTTCTCACCAGTATGGGATCTTGTGTGCCTTTGAAGACTACTGAATCGTACAAAGGCTTTACCACATTCCTTACATTCATATGGTTTCTCTCCTGTATGTGTTCTTTTAAGACTTTGAAGATGAGCATGTTGTGCAAAGGCTTTCCCACACTGATTACATTCACAGAGTTTCTGTCCAGTATGTGTTCTTTAATGCATTCGAAGAGTTTGGTGATATGCAAAGGCTTTACTACATTGATTACATTCATAAGGTTTCTCTCCAGTATGTGTTCTTAAATGCATTTGTAGCTGACAATGTTTTGCAATGGCTTTACCAAATTGATTACTTTCATAGGGTTTCTCTCCAGACTGGGTTCTTTCATGTACTTAAAGTGTACTGTGTTTTGCAAAGGCTTTATCACACTGATTACATTTATAGGGTTTTGCACAAGTGTGTGTTCTTTCACGCTTTTGAAGAGTACTGTATTGTGCAAAGGCTTTAGCACACTGATTACATTCATAGGGTTTCTCTCCAGTATGTGTTCTTTCTTGCTTTTGAAGAGTACTGTGTTGTGCAAAGGCTTTAGCACACTGATTACATTCATAGGGTTTCTCTCCTGAATGTGTTCTTTCATGCTTTTGTAGAGTACAGTGTTGCACACTGATTATATTCATAGGGTTTCTCCCCAGTATGTGTTCTTTTATACCTTTGAAGATTACTATAATATGCAAAGGTTTTAACACACTGATTACAAAACAACAGTAATGAGATTATTTGCCTTATAACATTTCCAGTTTTACCAAGGAGCTCACCAATGGGGATCACCCATGCTGTCTCAGGAACATCCAAGACTCTAGCAGTATCTGAAGTCTCAGAGACAATGGAGGCTCCTGGAAAGCTAAGCATGGCAGCTGAGCAACCAAGAAGTATTTGGAAGGCATATGGACTCAAACAAGGCTCTGGAGATTGGCTTATAGACTAAAGAATCAGAAGACAACCTGGTGGCAGGAAGATGCTTTAAAAATGTAGATAGATTTCTGTCTCACTTTTCCTGCATCAGGTTCTCACCTTTATGACCATGGCAAGTAGTTCTTGCATTGTTCCCAGCAACCAGCTACTCTTAGCAACTACAACAGCACAATAGGGAACTTCACATCTCTTGGTTTCATCATCAGCCTAGGTTGGATGCTTGTCCAGCTAGATTCAGGTTCAGGGGTTTCCAGGACTGTACATTATCAGGCCATGTGACACTCCATGAACACCTTCTTCAGTTCCATAGATATTTGAGATAGGCAAGAGAAGAGCAGTGTTGGTGCACATGGCCTGTGAACTTTTACAGCCCTGCATTCCTACTTTTCTGGGCCAAGCCCACAAATCACCTACTAAACATCTTATCCCTGAGACGATCTCAACAGAAATTCCTCTAGTCCTCTCCTCATTGCAATCTTCAGATGCATCCCCCAGGCAAGTCCCTCACAGACACACCCAGAAAACGTGCTCACAGACATTCCTCCTCCCTGGAAATAACCTTCCAGACACTATTTTTTGCCTGACTCAGAGGATATGGGAATCCTGTGGTGACATTAGTTTTTTGGTAAGTAGCAGAATGGGGAGTGCTTGGCAGCTAAACTGGAGAGCTGCTCTAAGATCAAGGCCAGAAGAGACAACAGGGCAGCCCATCTACTACAAACACAGGGCTCAGGAAGAGGAGACCTACTCCAGACCTGCATTCATACAGGAGCTGGGAACACAAAGCCAAAGCTGACAAAGTAGACAGACCCTGAGCCCTGCAAGAAGATCTCATGTGGAAAAGAAAACATGGCCAATAAACATAGTAACATAGAAGGTTTGAAGAGATCTAATGAACCATCTCTCTAGACCAAGAACTATGGGAAACTAATGACTATTGAGAGGCAGAACTGTATTTCCCAGGGATGAGATATAGTTGGTTATCCAAAACAAAGTGGACTGCACTAAAATCATATAAATAGAAAAAATACCAAATGGACTCAGCAGCTCATATTTATTTATGAATATAGACATACAAATATATATGCAATAGTAATATCTGAAGAGAAACCCTCTATGAGAAAGAGTGAGTGGGGATCTGTAGCAGGCTTTCATTTAGACCACCAACCAGCTCTCAAATAATGACACAAAGACTTCTTATTAGTTATGAATGATTCCTGTCACATGGATTATGGCACAAGATGTGGATTCTGCCCTATCCACCCACACAACACAATGCACAACTGTGAAATTTCTGCAGCCTTCCTTGCTGACCTTGACCTTGATGTCCTCCCTATGCTAATTCCCTGCCAGTTTCCACCCTCCTCAATGCTTAAGGGAAGTTCCTTGTTTGTGTATCCTGCATATTGGGTGTTAAGATCTTAGATGCAAGATTGTAAACATCAGTAGGGAACTTCTGCCTTCTGGGGTTCTCCCATTGTGCTGTAAGACTGTATTTAAGGTTTCCTTCCTCCTTCAATAAATGACATTTGGCATTCTGCTGAGGCAAATGACCTGCTGTCTCCTGTCTCTGTTTTTTGATCCACAGCCTCTGGCTAGAACATAGAGAAAGGGTGGTGGCAGTGCAGGCACTATTGCTATACACCACACACTAAAAATTGGGCCATATGCATATACTGGACAGTGATATTACAAGCATCCTATCTTCACATGCAGGGCTGCAGAGTCTCTACATACTTACATACTCAAGAAATCCACACACAGGAAGGCTCAGAGGACAAGCACTAGTGCCGAGGTTAACACATGGACCAACAAAACCACAGTCTGGATCATGGTTCATCCTAGTCCCAGCAGAAAAGAAAGCTCAACAGACCTGCAATGAACGTGCTACACTCACCACAGCATGGGCTTGTGGACTTCCTTACAGATCCCTAAAGCAGAACAAGAGGAGAATCCTGGAAAGAAATTGGAAGCTACTTCCTACTGGTGTTCCTAATTGCTAACACTCCCCAGAGTCCCTCATCAGAGACTTCACCTGGGCTTCAGGATATTAGCAGTTTCCCTACTGGGTGAGCAGATTTCAAAGGCCTCAGAGAGAAAATAAACCCTCCCAGGTGGGTCCTTCCACACTTGATTGGATAGGACACTAACCAGAAGATTTGGTATTTTAGTAAAATTCTCTAATCTCTAGAGCACTTCCTGTTTTTCTTCCAAGACACATGCTTCTATGGGTGCACTGTTCATTACATAATCAAAGTCCAGTGCAACCAAACTGTTGCTTCACAACTGGGAAATCCTGCAACCAAATACAGGTCACATTCAAACAGTAACTGTTCTTAAACAAAAAGAAACCATGGATTAGAACACAATGAAGGGTCTATGGGAGGGTATGAAAGCAGGGAATGTGAGACCAAAATGATCCATCTTATAAATAAGACCAAAATGCTTTCACCCAAAAACTAAGGCCTAAGATTTCTCCTTCTAGGAATAGGCCAATAGTTACTGAAACAAGTCAGTCCAGATTCCAGAAACCAGGAAGTGTAATAGTACGGTGTCACAACGTAGTCATGAGGTAATGACTGCTGGACTATGGATTGTCCTCTCCCTGGTTTCCAGGGTAACTGACCACAGAAATGTCCCTACCTGAGGGCAGCCAATGAGGAATGGTGGCGGGTAACCACTCCCTTAGAAGTAAGATTAAGCCATGACTTCTAGAAAGCTCCTAGAAGCAAAACAATCAGAATTGTACCCGTACTAGCACCTCTAAATGATGTAACCTTGTGGCTTTTGCCTTTAAAAACTGAGCTTGCAGACAGGCAGGCACTTCCTCCAGCCTCTACTGTGTTGACTATATTGGACGAAGTCCCTGCTTAGGCTTGTATATCCAGAATTAAACCTTGCTTTTGCATTCTGGCATGCTCATCTTTGGTGGTCTCTCTGGGGGTCAGGATCTGGGCACAACAGGAAGACATTGTGATAATAATGTAAATATAATCCCAAATAATTTTGTTAAAAAGTTGAAACAGGCTTTATGGCCATGTGCTCCAGAGACCAGGGATTTGTATTAGAGGACACCAAGTACTACTCACACCATTTCTCTTGGGGTATACATCTTAAACCTGGAAAACACAGTCATGTTAGGCAGGGCCACACCATTCTATCCAGTTCTACTTCTTAGGTTCAAATGGTGTAACTACTCTAATTTGGTTTTACAAAATTTCAGTTCTTTGGTATCCAGATTCTTGATTGCCTGGTCTGTGGACCCATGAAATGGCCAGTCAGAACATTTATTGATCTTGTAACATTGATAACCTCACTACTCATTGCTAATGTCAACTACTATCACAGCAGGAAAGTTTTCACCCTCTTTCTTCCTCATCTCTCTCTCTGCTGTGACTACACGTGCTTTATAGTTGGCCAGTGAACTCAATTCTTACACAAGTTCCACCTCATTTGTATATGCAAAATAAAATCTAGAGAATTTGGAGGATACTTATTCACTGGTCTATTTTTGTTTTTCACAGATCAGTCAAGGCTCATATTGGAAGGAGTTGCAGGACTTGCTTTCCAGCACAGGGAGACAGAGGCAGGATTAGGTGTTCAAAGCAAATTCTCAATTACATAATGTGAGACAAGCCTGAGCTACAAGAGATTTTGACCTGAACCAAGGGTTCACAACCCTCCTAATGCTGTGACTCTTTAATACAGTTTCTCATAATGTGGTGACACCCAAACTATAAAATTATTTTCACTGCTACTTCATAACTATATTTTTCCTCTTAGAATTATAATATAATATGTGCACTTTCTGACAGTCTTAGACCTGTCCTGTGATAGGGTTATATGATCCCCCAAAGGGAGCCATGACCTCTAAGAATGAGAAGCACTGCTATAAACTGACATAAATAAATACATAAACAAACCAGTTAAGGAAAAAAATGGAATAAAATTCTTAAACTGGGAAACATAGAAAAAATTATCAGTAATGCATTAAAAGAAAATGAATATTAAAAGTGATACCAATAATAGATATTTTAAAGTAACAAAAGTGATTGAAAGCATATGTAGCTATACTGACTTTGAATCAGAGTAGGCACCCCCATAGTAGAGTGAATACCATTTATAAGAGACTGAATGACTTTGTCACATGTAAAATGGTAGCAACTGAGTGTTGTAAGCTAACACATGGAATTACGGCCAAAGGCCTGTATCTCAAATATCTCAGCTGACTTCACTGTATCAGTAAGGATTGCACATATCTCCATAGGAGAGTTTGCTATTTGGAAACTGAATACTTAACAGTCCAAGCTATCCTCCATAAACTGTACACCACACAATAGTGTCCATCTTCATTCACATGGGAGAAATTAATACATGCAGGGAAATTATAGAGAAAGTCACTCACCATGCTCCATCATCCCTTCTTTGTAATGGAGACCCATTCGGCTCACTAGACTCAACTTCAATCTGTGATCAAGCTATTGCCTAGTTTATTGCCCACTGCTGTGTACACAGTGGCCTGTTCTCCTGTCTACAGGCATCACTACCTCTCTGCAGGCCATTTCCACTCTTCTTCCTCTTCTGGTCTGAAGAAGCCATTTTTCACACACATTTCCTTTCCTTGTTGTGCAGTGGACAATTCACTATGTGATTCAAACTGGTAATTTTAGAACCTTGTGGTGGTGCAGACATGTAATATAGAATTTAGGGTGATTAGTCAGGGGATAACAAAGGCAATGCTATGTGGGGCTACAGACAGGGTTCAAGTCCACCTCAACCAATGTAGGAGAACTTGACTCAAAACTGCTTTTCAAAAAGACTGGAGACTCCCTGTTCAAGAATTAATAAACCTCCATGGCATACCAGGACTTAATGTTGGTTGTGACCTTGTAATGGTCTCTTGAACAGCATGTTAGAGACCCGGTTTTTAGTGGAAGGATGGGCCTTTCTACATGTTAAGGAATGTAGCAGGTTAATCCTGAGGAACAAACTTTTACATCTTTTCCTAGTAATTTCTCATCAGCATGGTTACCATACTACTTATCTTTGGGGTATTTGTGATGCAGCCCTATCTTACCTAAATTCTATTTTGTGAATTAATGTCTCCTAAGTGTTGTGCCCAGATCGTGACCCCCAGAGAGACCACCAAGGAAGAGCAAGCCGGAATGCAAAAGCAAGGTTTAATTTCGGGATATCCAAATGCAATACAAGCCTAGGCAGGGACTTCGTCCAACAGATCCAATGCAGTGGAGGCTGGAGGAAGTGCCCACTTATCTGCAAGCTCAGCTTTTAAAGGGAAAAATCACAAGGTTACATCATTTAGGGGTGCTAGTATGGGTACAATTCTGATTGGCTCGCTTCTAGGGACTTCTAGAAATTACTTCTAAGGGAATGGTTGCCTGCCACCATTTCTCATTGGCTGCCCCCAGATGGGGGCATCTGGTGATTACACAGTCACTATGGAAACTAGGGTTGGGACATTCTATGGTCTAGCATTTCCCTAGGGGGCCAGGGAGAGGACATTCTATATTCCGGCAGCCTTTACCTCCTGACTACCTTGTGGCTCTGTACTTTTACACTTCCTGATTTCTGGAATCTGAACTGACTGGATTCAGTAACTTCTGGCCTGTTCCAGTAACTTATGCCCTGTAGCTAAAAAGGAGCAGTCTTAGGCCTTTAGTTTTGGGTTGAAAGTATTTTGGTCTTATTTTGGTTCCACACTAAGAACTGTGAAGACCATGTACCATCGGTTCTATTACCATCATTTTTACTCTGCTACATCACAATTGAGCATTGGAGTGCAACTTTAATCAGGAAATACTGTTTACAAGCTCCTAAAATTAGTTCCACTAGGATTTTAAATCTTAATGTTAAATGTTGAAAGTGTAGAACTTCTAGAAGATAAGGGATGGACCAGTTCTCTTTGAGTTTGGAAATCTATGTTCCATAGAAACAACACACACATGGTGCTGGCATTTCACAGTGATATCAACAAGGACATTTCAAAGCACAGTCCTGCTCTCAGTGTTCTGCACAGATGCAGCCAACAGAGTGAAGTTATTCAGAGGCTGCCAGCCAATCCCAACAATTGCAAAGACTTTGCAGGACCACGAAGATCCACACTGGAGCAGGCAGGAAGAGCAGCACCATGCTAGAAAATTCAGGACAAGAATAAGCAGAACTCTGCATCTGACCACTTCCTCCCACCCAGCAAGGGAAGGACCTGACACACAGACTCCCATTTCTCAACTGAGCACTCCTCCCAGTCTGGGGACAGCAACCCCTCACTCATCATATTGTGGTTCTCCAGCTGGGCCATGCCCTTTGCTCAGCTTGCAACAGCAACACTCATAGCACAGCACACACAACTACTAGAGACATGTAGCTCGAGTTTTCCTGCCTGGCCCACAGTCAGGACAAATCTCTCTCACCTGCCAGTCCCACAGCCTCAGACCCGACCAAGTAAACACAGAGACTTATATTGGTTACAAACTGTATGGCCATGGCAGGCTTCTTGCTAACTGTTCTTACAGCTTAAATTAATCCATTTCTATTAATTTATACCTTGCCACATGGCTCGTGGCTTACCGGAATCTTCACATGCTGTTTGTCGTCATGGAGGCTGGCAGTGTCTCTCTGACTCAGCCTTCCACTTCCCAGCTTTATTCTCCTCCTTGTCCCGCCTACACTTCCTGCCTAGCCAATGGCCAATTAGTGTTTTATTTATTGACTAATTAGCAACACATTTGCCATACAGAACATCCCACAGCACTTCCCCCCCTTTTTTTTTCAAAAGGAAGGTTTTAACCTTAACAAAGTAAAATTATATATAATTTGGGAATTTGGGCATAGCTTCTCTTACTACTTCCTGCTGGAGGGGGGGGCGCTGTATCTTATGAGGACACAAAGAAAATTTTAGGATTATGGAATAGTCCATGAGGCTGTATTGTCTGAGCCAGTTGCCTTCAAACCATTCTGGATGTTGGATCATCTGGGCCCTGGTGTCATCAGAGACCTTTCAGGGGGTCTTGGCTGGTCAAACCTGATGTATTTTAATCTGTAACAAATCCATAGGCTTTGGCTTTCTGTGGGAACAAAAGCAGAGTCTCCTTTCCAAAGCAACATATCCTTACACCCAAATTTTGAAGTCAAGATATCTTTAAAATATGCATATTGGTTTAACTCAGCTTCCTTTACAATCAAATATCTCTCTGAAGTTAAGAATCCCAAAGACAACACAATCCAGATTCTCTGTGTAATATTCATCTTTACGTGGCTTATATATTTTATATTAATTTTACTATCTCTTTAAAGACTTTATTTTTTAAAACTATGTATTTGTTTCACTGACTGTATATATCACCTTTTTTGTCTCTTTCAAGCCTACATATCTTTTACACACATTGTAAACTATTGCATCTGAATCTGTCTTATTGTGAATCTATTGTTTTAACCTGCAGCAGCTGTGGCTGCTGGCTCCGCCCACCTCAGCTTCCCAACATGGCGGTGGTAGTTTATCGCCAGCTCTGGGAGTTATTGTGGGTCTATGATTTCTCCAAGCAGCATGTAGCCCAGAAACCTCTTTTTTTTTTCTTTTGTACTAGCAAAGTCTAAATCCACTGTGCAGCTTAATGTGCCACTTGCCGAGGCCTCGTTCCTGCCATACTGCAGGTCAAGCATGCACGCTAGGAACCCACCAGTAGCTCAAACCGGCAGCAGGGGCTCATTTGAGAGAGACAGTTAGAAACTGTTTTTAGCTCCGTTTTAGAATCTTTTCTCAGGTTTTAGGTGGAAACTCTTGCCACCACATTGGACGCCATTTGTAGCTAAAGTTTTTCTGCCTGGCCCACAGTCAGGACAAATCTCTCTCACCCAGCAGTGCCACAGCCTCTCAGACCTGACCAAATAAACACAGAGACTTAAATTGGTTACAAACTGTATGGCCATGGCAGGCTTCTTGCTAACTGTTCTTACAGCTTAAATTAATCCATTTCTATAAATCTATACCTTGCAACATGGCTCTTGGCTTACCGGCATCTTCACATGCTGTTTGTCATTATGGCAGCTGACAGTGTCTCACTGACTCAGCCTTCCACTTCCCAGCTTTATTCTCCTCCTTGTCCCGCCTACACTTTCTGCCTAGTCAATGGCCAATCAGTGTTTTATTTATTGACTAATCAGCAACACATTTGCCATACAGAACATCCCACAGCAGAAACATTAAATACTTTATGTGTGTATTCAAAGAGATATTTTCATGTGTCTGGTAGAAATGTAATAAAGTAGGATAATCAGCAATCAGTTGTTTATCTTATATCATAGCTTCATTTTATATATATATATATATATATATATGTATATATATATATATATATATATATATATATATGTATTTGAAGTTCTGAGCATCTTCCTTTCTCCATCAGTTATTCATTTGGCACATCATATTGAAGTATTGCCATGTAAGGGAATTTTCCAGAGATGCCAGATAATATAATGGCACTAAGATTTTTTTAGTTTTCTTTTTTATATTATAGAGAGATTTTCTATTCATTTTACATACCAACCACAGATTTCCCTGTCCTCCCTTCTCCCACCTCCCAGCCTTCAAACCAACCCAACCCCATTCCTTCCTCCTCCAAGGCAAGGTCTCCCATGGGGAGTCAGCAGAGCCTAGTATATTCAGTTGAACCAGGTCCAAGCCCCTCCTCCCTGCACCATGGCTTCTCAAAGTGTGTCACCATAGGAACTAGGCTCTAAATAGCTGGCTAATGCACTAGGGACAGGTCCTGATCCCACTGCTTGGGTGCCCCCTAAACAATTCAAGCTAAACAACCATCTCACCTATCAAGAGGGCCTAGTACAGTACCATGGTGTCTCCTCAGCTATTGGACCACAGTTAATGCATTTACACTACTTTGGCTAGTTTTCTCTGTACTTTTTTCCATCACATTCATAGAATTCCTTGTCTCTCTCATCAATAGGACACCTGGAAATTGGCCTGGCACCTGGCTGTGGATCTGTTGATCTGCTTCCATGAGTCACTGGAAGAAGGTTCTATGATGATTGTTAGGGTATTTAACCATCCAGTCCCTGAGTAGGCCAGCTCAGGCACTTTCTTGACTATTGCCGGTACTCTAAGGTGAGATCATCCTTGTGGGTTCCTGAGAACTTTCCTAGCACGCTGTTTCTCCATATTCCCATGATGTCTTCATTTATCATAGTATCTTTTTCCTTGCTCTCCCACTCTGTCCCTTTCCAGCTTGACCATCCCATTCCCCTGTGTTCTCATTCCCCATTCCTTGCCCTCCATTACCCCATTAATACCAGTTTGCTCATGTAGATCTCATCTATTTCTTCTTTGCAGGACTATCTATGTGTCTCTCTTAGAGTCCTTCTTCTTAGATAGCTTCTCTGGAGCTGTGGGTTGTAGTCTGGTTATCCTTTGCTTTACATCATGACTGGAGACATGAGATCCTCACTCTTTACTAAACTAGGTCTAGGAATCCCTTTTGTTGCTGACAAATCTTCTTTATTCATGAGGGCAAGCTGTAAGGTACAAAAAGCAGCTTGTTATATAATTCAAATCTCTGAGAATCTAATTTTAACCTTTTGAGCCAGCAGTCTTACCTGTTCTCTCACAAGAATAAATATTTCTATAGTATACAGAATGTTATCTTCTTTCCCAATTCATGGGCTCTCTGAGTTCAAACCAACCTTAGATTATAAGTAGGCCTTATGCTCCTCATTATTGCACCTGTGATCATAAAATATATTAAATAGACAGTATCTCTATGTATGGAAGAGCATGGATGGAAGACTTTTTAAATTTTGACCCTGTAAGACCTGTATGGGATTTTTAGCATGTTGGTGTATAATGCCATCAAAGTTAAAAAGAATCAATCCTTTCAAGGTGCATCTTTGCTGGTAAGCCACAAAGGCAAGGAAAAGTGGACAAAGGAAGCTATTCTAATTTCACTGGTTTGAAACAACATTCCATTATAGCATAGACATCTACTAATAATGTTCACCCAGAGAAAAGACACTGCCTTCTGCTTATTGATACTCTAAATCCACTAGCAAAACCAGATGCCAGCAAGCAAAGCAAGCTACAATTTTTCCACCATCTTCTATTAATAATGTGTACGAGGTTCACTTGTAGTAATTTTTCCTGACATGAGGTTAGTCTGTGAACTAAATCTTCAGCTCTTGTAAAGAAGAACATTTCATAGAAGAAAAATGAAAGAAAGGAAAAAAAGAGGGAAGGAAAAATGAAAGAATAAAGGAAGGAAGGAGGAAATAAAGTAAAAAGAAAGAAAAATATGAAAAGAAAAATAAATTGAATATGAGTATAGTGAGTAATAATAACAGATAATGGATGAAAAGTGGATGAGGGAAAGTAGGTAGGAAAGAAGAATCAAGGAAGGAGAAAGGAAAGGCAGCTAGAACAGATAACTGAGAAGATAATATTTATGATATTAGAAATGTATATACTTATAAATGATTTAGATTTTATTTTAAAAATTACTGATAAAAGAAGCCCTGAATGTGTAAACAAAGTGATATATGTGGTATTGTTCACACATAGAAAGAGGATTTTAATATAGTGTAATGCAATCTAAAAAAAAAGAACTATATCAGGTAACATATTTTCCTATTACATTGGAAAGACAATTTGTCCCATGCCCAACATCCTTGTGTTTCTGCTAGATTGTTATGTAGGACTGTGACCTCTTGGGTTTTTTCTCATGCAAATTGGCATAGCAATTGTTGGATTATTTAGCTCCTGTTTGGGTATTCATATTGTTAAAATTTTATCAAATAGATAGAACATAAAAACATAAATGGGATGTTTGTGCATCCACAAATCAAGGGGACATAACATAATCATATTATAATCTCAATGGCCAAACAAAAACAAACACTAGGAGAAATACCAGTATTCTTTCAACTTCATGGGAAGAGAGAAGAACAACCTGGATATGTTGGGTTCTCTTGAAATGTGGAATGGTTTAGTTTAAAGAACCAAAGTACAGCTAGGGACACTGACTGTGGCTCTGTAAATTTGTATCTCCATTTTCTATCAAGTGTGAAGAAAGAAAGCCCAGGCAACTTCTCTTCTTACCTAAGCTCCATTTGTAGACTCCTCGGGTGATAATTTTTGTTTTCCTGCTAAATACAAAAACTATTATAACTGTAAGACTGTTTTTCTCTTTCTGTTTGGTCAAAAATTCAAGAGCCCTGCATGCTTTGGGAATGTACACTGTCCACCAGGTCCACAGATCTTAAATCACCTTGGATGTCTTGGAGAATGCAGACTCCATTACTTGCAATCTCTCACATGAAGTCAAAGGAAAATAAACCTGAGTGTATTACTAAGACAACTCGGTTTCAGCATAGAATTTCCATAGAATAAACATAGGTTTACTCACTTGATTCCAAGACCAGAGGCACTGTTCTAGTGTCAATGGCAGCTCCACAATTTACAGTAACTATAAATATTGAAAAATTAGTGTAACCCCATTATTAGCAGTAAGAGGGTCCAGAAGCATCACAATAAATATTGTCAACATTGGCCTAGAGCCAGAGACTGAGACTTCTCAATAAGTAACAATAACATCCTAGCTTGAACAATGTGGCAGGAACCTCACCTATCTTCAGACCCCAAGTCCAAAACTGACACACAAGGCCCTCACCTTTCATAGGTGGTACTGTCCCCATTCATCTAGGGTTTAACAGTGCATCAGATAGGTTAAGTTGGGCACCTGTCTCAGAGAAACGTAACTCCCACTTCAATCTCAATCTACTAAAAGAAATGGCTTAAACCTTGTAGAAAGAAGGTAACAATAGAACAACTGTTAACCTGGAAGATAACTCTGAGGCTTTTATTTCTTATTCCATAGTTTACTTCTTAGTTAATGGGACATCCACCCAGAAAAGGCTCTGAACATCTTTTGCTCAGGCAGTATTCAGTGGGATCAGGTACCCTTTATTAAGTACTAGTGCCAGGTGCAAGGGTAATTTCAAAGGATTTTGCCATGGCCTGATTGGAATCACCTCCCACTTTGTGCACAATAAAGGTTGTATGGTACACATATTTTGGATAATAAAGTGTCCTAAGAAAACACTGTATCTCAGCTGTTCCCTGCTTGTTTGTCCCATGATCTGGGCAGAGAGAATCCCACTTGGGTTGCCAGGCAACAATATTGATCTCACAGTCTGTCACAATAGCCCCATTGCAAATCAACCCCACCCAAACATGACCTCACTTTATAGCCTCATTTCTCTATTCGTGAAAACACAAGTCTCCTGTGAGTTATAAGTATTTTTCCTTCTACCTTTAATATGGCTGTAGTAAACCAAGCATTATTAAAGGCATCCTTTTTTATCCCAGTAGTTTGTTGAACATTAAGACATGGTCCATATAATCTACTTCTCATATCAGGAGAATGGAAACAACCCCACTCTTGTGCCCATTATTTACTCCGGCCTTTGTTACTTTACCCCTTTTAAATGTTAATATTTTTCCACCTGAGACAGTATGTCTATTATGAATAAATTAAGTTTTTAAAAATCACTGATAATTGTAGTAATTTCTCATATGACATTACTGGTGATTAAAGGAGAAACCTTTAGAATAAGTTTTACTATTACATCAGTCATTCAAGTATTAATAATTTGGGTAAATTATAATGTCATTGTGCCACAAATAAATTATGCAGTACTATCAAAAGGCTTTGAAGAATATGGATACAACTAGAATTTTAAAAGCCTGGATAAGGCAGCTTAAATTTTCTAACACCCTTCGGTTTTGCCTGTCATAGCCTACAATGATGTCACTTTTCTCCATGGGTGAAATTGAGTACTGCTCTCTTGAAAACTCTATTTATTAAAAAAATTTTGGATTGAATAATAGAAAAGAGTCCTTTCATTCAGAATGTATTCATCTTTGGTGCACTTAAGGTAGCTAAACACAAAGATTGCAATGTATCCTGTAAATGTATCCTATAAAAACAGACAAAAATTATAAGGTAGAAGAAAGCATTCCCAAAACCAAAGCAAGAAGAAGAGACCTGGGAACTTTGAGTATAAATGTATGTGAGAGAGTCCAAGTACATCATTAGACTAAAAATATTTAAGTAAAAACTATCTTAAAAAATTAAAACTTATTGTAAAGGAGATATAATAAACTGATAGTAATTATTTTATAACTTGAGATAATTCTGACTTTTAAGTGTCTTACATTCCAATTAGAAGAAATAGCCTGACAGAATAGTCTATGTAAGTGAAAGAGAGCAGTTTTTGGAGGTTATTGCTCTTTTGATGTCCCTCCATTCAGCTCCTAAGTAAATCATACATCTAGGCTTATTCTTATTTATGAGTACCCAGCCCTTAATTTGGCTTAATTTCCAGCCAGCTTTTCTTAAATTAACCCTTTTATCTTTTGCCTTTGACTTTTCTTGTTCTCTAAATTCTGTAATTCTTACTCTTACTCTGTGGCTTGCTGTGTAGCTGGGTGGCTGGCTTCTGGAGCCCTCCTACTACTACTACTCTGACTCCTTGATTTTAGAGCTTTCTACCCAGTTTTCTCCTTCTACATATACTCTGAGCCTTCAAGTCCCACCTATCCTTTCTCCTTTCTTGCTATTGGCCTGTTCTGTATTAAATCATCAGGTGTTTTACACAGTCACAGTAACATAACTTCAGAGAGTTAAACAAATTCAACATGAACAAAAGCAGTACACCTTAAAATAACATTCTATTACACAGAGCTATTTAATACCTACAACAAATGAACTTCAGTGACAAAGTAATAGGCAAAAAATCACATGTGGAAACAAACAGGTATAACCATACTGATAGTCCACAATGTACACTTTAAAGTTAAATTAGTGAATGAGAAAATGAAGGGCACTACATATTGATAAAGTGAGAAATTCAACAAGAGTCCATAAACATATGTTCTTGTGACATTGATGTTCCCAATTTTATAAAGCACTCACTACAAAATATGAGATAACAGATAGAATTCATCATTATTTTGAGTGATTTCAATACATGATTATATCAGTTATCAAAACAAAAGGAAAGCAATGAACAACTGAAATACAAATAAATGGACTGATTTAACATTTACAGAACTTTCCACGGAACAGTAGCAGAATTCATTTTTATCAGCAGCCTGAGCAGTTACTTTTCAAAATGGTTTTATGCAAAGCAAATCTTCTCAAAAACAAGGTAATTGAAATAATTTTTATTTTTATAAGATCACAGTATAAAAAATACAAAATAGAACAAAAATGAACTATAGGAAATATATAAACACATGGAGGCTAGAAAACAAAACACTGAACAATCAGTGAGATGCTAAAGAAATTGGAAGTGGATTCCAAAGTTCTTAGACACAAATGGTGGTAGGAATAGAGTATAACATTCTTGAAATGTATGAAAATATCAGCGCATTGGATTCTACAAAAAATAAAGTGTTGCAAGAGGGAAGTCGAAGTCTATTTGATATAAAGGTATACATTTAAAAATTAGGGACTAGTAGATGGTTCAGCAAGTAAAGGTACATGCCAACAAGTCTGAATTCAATTCCTGGGAAACATGGTAGAATAAAGGCATTCAACACTAGTAAACTATTCCCATCCACCATCTACATGTGAGTTATAGTGTGTGCACAACTGAGTGAACGCTATGTGTGTGAGTTCATTCACAAATAACTATGTGTTGAAAATGTAAAAATGAAATATCATTAGTCAGAAAGAAACAAGAAGGATTAGAACTCAAGTCAATGAGTTCTGAATCTCAACCCATACAGCACAAGAGAATACTCAGCCAATACTAATAAAATTAAACCTGACAAATCATACAAAAGAACCAGTAAAACACTCAGTTCTATAAAAGGATTGTTGTATATAACACACTCCTCTAATAAGAATGACACCACTTCAAGTTAAAAGACCACACAAATGGAAGGATGAATGGAACCCCACAATTAGCTGGGTCAGGGCCCAGAAGCTTCAGAAACAAAAATCACTGATGCTGGGTCAGGGGGCAGAGCTCAAGACCTCTCAGCATGGCAGAGCTACATTCTGACATGGAGAGTAAAACAGCCCCTCAGCTATGATATGGGCATCACGTTGAAAAGTGACAATACATTCAGTCTTCCCTAGTGTTATTGACACTGTGGTTCCAACATTTTGGAGAGTATCAGATAGGGAATTTGGTGAACAATGATGGGAGAGGACAAAAAAAAAGAGAACAGAACACACAGTAAACACTGCTGCATAACTCCCACTGAGGTCTCTATAAGTGTGAACCAACAGCTTGTCAAAGTGAAGAGACCTCCTTGGCATGCAGAGAATGGGAGGAAGAAGGCCATATGCCACCCAACGAGGTGACAAAGAGAATGACTCACTTGATCTTTGCAGAGGGCTCTTCTACTTGCAAGCTGCTATCCCCACTGTGATCATATATAAACCCTGGAAAGCAAATGTCCAAAAAGCAAATGGTGCTGGACTTTGAACTTACTCCCTCAAGGCTGTTCATAGCACTTCTTTCCTCATAATGACATGAAGGTGTGTGATGTGTGACTGATCCATTTTCATCATTGGATTTCAGCTTCAGACAGAGAAGCAGGGATTGATTGCCAAATGATTCTCACAAAACACTCACTTCCCAGAACTACTGGTGCATGGACAAAAAAATAAACAATTGACTGTCATGAAAGTGGTGATGGGGTTGAATGTGTGTGTGGAATGTGTATGAGTAAACTGATAAAGTAAACACAAGTGGGTTAAATGTTAAACAGGTTAATGTTACAGGAGGAAATTGTGCTGGACCTAACCTTGACCCAGCTGCTTGTTCTTACCTGCTCTTTCTGTGTCTGGGAGTCTCTGACATTTTCCTCTTGGCCAATGGTAGAGAAAAGGGAATTCCCGAAAGAATCATACTATTTCTGAAAACTCCAACAACAAAAGAAATCCAAGAACCTATAGTAAGAAAACAGATTCCCCATCTACCCTTCTCTGACCATGGAAATGGGAAAACATCAGCAAGAAGAGGACAAATACCATCTGAGTGAGGGTAGGAGACACTAGTGGTGTAGCAATCCTATGGCAATAGACCCCTGCATAAAACCATACATGATATCCATCCCGTGTTGCAAACTGGACTTCTAAGTGTCATGACTTATTTGGTGATGGAATTACTCTTTCAAAGTGGAGGCATCTCAGATACTCTGCATAACAGATATTTACATTATGATTGATAACAGTAGTGATTACAGTTATGACATAGCAAGAAAAATAATTTTATGGTGAAATGTCAAAACATGAGGAACTATACTTCAATGTTCATGACATTAGGAAGGTTAAAAATAGTAGTTCTGGAGGCTATTAAGTATGACAATATGGGGTTGTGAGTAGCTAACAGTCTCTTTCACTGTTGGCAATGCTGAGAATGAGAAGCGTAAGACAAAGCACTACTTGCTAAGGAAGCTTGCTAAGAGGCAGAAAGGCTGGAGCCAGAGCTTCAGACTCTGCAGTACAGCAACAAGGAAAGCCAGAGATGGCCATTGCACAATGTTGTGGTCCCCTGAAATGCAGGTACTTAATAATGGAAGACTGACTCCTCGGCCAAACCATTTAATTTCTCTGAGGCCTTGGTGTTCTCATTCTTTAAGCTCTGCATGTGTGACATGACCTGCTCATGCCCCATCTTGAGCTTTTCATAGAAAGGATTTGCCTGGTAGTAGGTCCTGGACCTAGAGGTAATGAACTCCATGAACATAGTCCTCAAGTATCACAGGAATTCAGGGTGTGTTCTAGACTACTGGATGTCACGGGATACCACATCCTGTCTCCTAAGTGCTGGGAACTTCTGGTATTTATTAAACTTGCTATTGTAGGGACAAGGAGGTTGGCTAAAGAAACCCACACTGACCCTGGAGCCCAGAACTAGGAAGGAAAGACTCAGATCAGGGCAGAAAGAAACACACTGTTTGTCTCAGTCAGATCAGAGCTGTCTCTGCCCCTGCCCAACTGACTTGTGAAATCAACCAATCACAGAGCAGAACAGTAGAACCGTGGGCCCCAAGTCAACCCGAGGTTGACTGTACCTCCAAAACATCCAGTATAAACCGCCCTGCCTGGTCAGTTTAAAAAAAAAAGGCTTTTCTGTCCACCCTGGTAGAGGCAGCTACTCTCCTGGACTCCTCTTTCCCAAATAAATATTTTTCTCGAAAGAATTTTGGGTGTGATGATCTTCATTCACTGGCGTAGAGAAGATCCTTGTTAAGATGTCCCCCAGTGGACAGAGCAAGGGGGAGCTGAAAGGGCAGAGCAAGGAGGAGCTGAACAGAAGATCTTTGCTGAGACGTCCCTCAGTGGACAGAGCCATAAAGAGCTAAAAAGTAACACTTTTCTCCAGAGCCAGAGTACATTGCTACATTTCTGCAGGGGTTTTTCCCTTTTTGCAGAGTGAAGCAAAAGAAAGCCACAGCATCGGCAAGAGAAGCAGAGCTCTGCTAGGAAGCCCCCTTAAGAGGGGACTGAGCAAAGCTCAGCTGTAGCAGCTCTCCAGGAAAAGAGCAGGATTTTTGTATCCTGCAGGGAGATCATCCCACATCAGTTCCAGGCCTGAATTTCCCAAGAAGTAAGAAAATTGTCCCATCCAGGGTTAGGTTGCTTCTTTGCAGTTCCAGCTGTAAGAGATGTGCACAACAGTTCCAGGTCTCTGGGACACCTTCATGGCAGAGCTGTTGTGAGCAGCTTGAGGTGTCCAGGATACCTCATACTCCAGGGCTAATTGTCCCTTGCAGTTTCAGCCATCAGAGCTGTGCTAAAGAACTTCAGGTATCCAGGACACCTTCAGGGCAGAGCTGCTGTTCTGAGCAGCTCAAGGTGTGTGGGATACCTCGTCCGCCAGGGCTAAACTGTCTCCTTGCAGTTCCAGCCATCAGAGCTGTCCTAAGCAGATCAAGGTGTTGCCTGACTCCCCAGGTAGTCAGGACACCTTTCCCCAGAGTTGTTACAACAAATTTACTTATATTGTTTGTAACCAAACCCAGGACCCACCCACAGATTTAAAAACAACTTACTTACACTTATGCTGACCCTACACCGGTAGATGCAGGCTGTTTAGATGATGGGAGGTGGAGTTGCATGAGCTCTCTCAGGAGGCTTGCCGAAATAGCTGTCTAAGAATTTCCCTGGTGTCTACTCCACAGGTGTGTACCCTCCAGAGTATGTGAGGATGTTTCTCCTGTCTTCAAAAACAAATTGTCTATGATGGGACCTGTCACAATGGAGACCAAAAAATTGCCATAGTTCACAATCACCCCAGTCATTTAGAGGTTCCCCAAATATCTTGACAGGTCACTCTATCCATATAACTATTGATGGAGAAGACATATAAGGGAAGAACATGGTCACCAGACTCAACAAGTCTCCTCACTGACAACTGAGGAACACAGAGTGGCTGGGAAGTAACTAAAGTTAGCCACTGTGGTTAAAGAAGAGTGATGTCCTGCCTTGAAATGGGCTCATCTCATTAATCCCTCCCGCTTTAATGTCGGTCTCATGTTCACACATCAATGCCTATCTACCAAAAGGAATGAAAGCCAAGAGTTCCCAGCATAAAGCATTAGCCTTACCAGTTCCTGACTTCTGAGCCAGAACAATTAATATCCTGGAATCCTTGAATTTTAAGAGGCATGACAAGCAGGGATGTTCTGTTGGTTCCCAGAGACTCCAGCTTTCTGTTCCCCATTACTGGAAGATTCAGCACAAGCTCACTTCCTCCAGGAAGATTCCCTTTTCTTGCACAGAACTCATTACATGATTCTCTTGACCATTTCTTTCTTGACGTTTTACATTGAGGCTGAAGGTCAGCTTTCTTCAGTCACTCTCTGGTTTCTCTAACCTCTCCATTCTCTTTCTGAATTAGACTCTTCAGTATGCCATCATGTTCATCAGTAAATGGTGAAGGCACTGAATAAACTTCCCAAGGACAGTGGGTGTTGCCACAACATAGTGACATCACAGAAGATGCCAGGGCTCTCCAGGATACAATAGAATGTCTAGGGAAGAGCTGCAGATGTCATGGGAACTGATATTGCTAAGAGCTTTCCATACACTAGATGTCAAGTTGTCCTTTGCAGGAGCCTCTCCTGGGATACAAGAGAAGCCCTTCAGCATCCCCTTCATCCAAAGCCAGAGATCTCTCCCTGATTGATTGAACATCCTTCAGTTCTTTCTCTGTGTAGAACTGAATGTTTATCTCCTACTGAAATTTTATGTACACAAGGTAATAATATCATAGAAATTTATATGTGCTAAAGTTCATCATAAGTACCTGCAACTGAGGTGACTGGCCACACTAGTGGAAACCCATGAACTGTGGACTGGTGGCTGTGGAGCCCCTGTGAGACTGGACTAGGTCTTCTGGATACAGAAGATGGTTGTTTGGCTCGAACTGTTTGGGAGGCACCCAGACAGGGGATAGGGATCTATCCGTGGTCAATGGGTAGGCTTCTGGAACCCAGTGCCTGTGGTGTGACACCTTGAACAGCCTTGGTTTAGTGTGGATGGGGTTGGGTCTGCCTAGGCTCAGTGTTCTGGACTCTGGTGACTGCCCATGGGAGACCTTGATTTGGGGGATGTGGGGATGTGCAGTGGCTTGGGAGAGAGGGATGGGGGTGGGTAGTGGGAGGAAGGGGGTCTGTGGGGTAAGGAGAAAATATCTAAATAATGAAAAATGAAAAAAAAAACAATACAAAAAAGATGTAAAATAAAAAAAAGGACCTACATCTCCTTATCTCCTTAGCCACAAGACATTATAGACTTAATGCTGACTGAGAAGGACACTTGTTAAACAACTTCCTTGTAAAGAGTCTACAGGAAACAGCTAGGCAGAGTTATGCTAGAGGAAGAGGCTGATACAGTCTAGGAACAAGCACTCATAGGAGCGTGATATGATCATGGAGCCCAGTGTGACTAAAATCTGTGTCATCAGCATGTGTGTAGTGGGTGTTGTACTCTCTTTTTAGTAGCTCAAAGTGGTCTGCTATTACTGGGTAGTAAAGATGGCCAGATAGCTGGAGTCTTCCACACAGAACATGAGTTTCCCTTAGAGCAAAGGATACTCAGGAAAATCCTTTGCAAGCACCTTCATAGTTAGCAACATAGACACTCGGGTTCCACTGGACACTCTAGATCAATGGTTATTTTTTTTTCCAATTCTCTGACCCTTTAAATCTTTAAATAGCATGAACAGTAGTTCCTCGCATTGTGGTGAGCCCTAAACATAACTGTTTCATTGTTTCTTAACATTAATTTTGCTACTGTTTTTTTAAAGTTTTATTTATTTATTATGTATACAGTATTCTGTATGCACATATACCTGCAGGCCAGAAGAGGGCACCAGATCTCATTACAGACGGTTGTGATCCACCATGTGGTTGCTGGGAATTGAACTCAGGATCTTTGGAAGAGCAAGCAGTGCTTTTAACCTCTGAGCCATCTCTCTAGGCCTAATTTTGCTACTGTTATGAATTGTAATTCAAATATTTGATGTGTAGTATATCTGATATGTGACCCCCCAATGGGGTGGTGAACCACACAGGTTGAGGACCACAGCTCTGAATGCAGGCAGAAATCTTCTCAAATCCTGGCAGTGATAGTGGGGCAGTGTGATTCTTATTTTTTATTATCAGACTGAATCAAACTAGTCACCTGGGAAGAGGGACCCTCAATGAGGAATTATATAGATGAGATTTTTCTTTGAACATGTCTCTGTGGGATTTTATTAATTGTTAATTGAGATAAGACTCCCTAAAATGGACAGAATCATTTCATTGTCTGCAACCTCTACTGTGTAAGTATGAAGAAGCTAGAGCATAACCATAAGAAAACAGGTAGCATGAGTACATTTGTTTATCTCTGCTCTTGGCTGTGGATGTGATATGATTAGCTGAGTTCCTATCCTGATTTTCCAAAAATGGAACTATTACCTGGAATTGTGGGTTATGATCAATTTTTCCCATTCTAAGTTGCTGTGCCTGATAATTCAGTGCAATAAAGATATTAAGAAAGCACTATATAACAAAGGGGTTTTCACAAGTCAGTGAGATGTGTGTTTCATGAAATGTTCAACAGCACCTTATCTGTCTCAGAAGAAGAGATTCTACTTCCTCCTGAACCCAACCTGTGTTTCCCTGTCAAAGTTTTACAAAGACCCAGAGAAACCCAAAGACTCACAAACCACTTCACCCTGTCAATAAGTGTCCCCAGAAATTGTCTTGCCATAACAAGTACCATGCTAAATTCTTCTAATGTGTTATATACAACAAGCTTCACTTCAACGAATGTATTTTTCCTTGAATTTCCTGACCATTAGAATTTTCAGATATGGGGAACTGGGTCTGAATTCACTGCCTTGACAATGAATTTCAATCTTATGCTATGTCCTTCCTTGAAGGTCAGAAGAGGCTCCTTAAAGCTGAGAGCAATGTAGCACCATAAAATCCAGGTATGTGGGCGTGTAAGTAATGACTGGCAATGTGTCCACTAGTTACCTTATGATGGAGATTCACTCCAGGGCTGATGTACATAGATCCCTGTGAAAACTTGTTGGTATCACTCTAACTTCTGTGCCTCTTCAACAAGGTTTCTGTAAATGGATCTTTGACAAATTTCTTCCTTTGAAAGTAAATAGACTTTATCAGATGTGAAAAGTCACTTTGATTTTTTTCCTTCTCCTCCTAGGATATGAAACAGGCCCTTTTGAGCTACATGAAAGGTTATCCAAGGAGAATAAGGTCTGAAATAGCCACAGGTAAAGCTTTAGAATGCAGGTTTGAGGAACAGAGTGCAAAAACAAGAACAGGACAGCAGGCACACCCAGGAAATTCTTAGTTATGACTTTGGCAGTTTAGCCTCTCTGCATGTCAGTTTCTTCTACCTGGAGAAAGATGGGTTGGGATACACTATAGAGATGGGTGCTGTCACAAGGCATGACTTACAAAATCACTTCCTTCATAAGTGGGACTTTGTTTTTTTCTTGTTTCTTTTTGTGTGTGGGGTTACAAGCTAACATTTATATGAGCTAAGCTGCACATCTGTTTCTGGAGAACATCTCTTTCTAGGAACAAAGGAATCAGATATTAAACTTACAAAAATGCTGAAAATTATGCTTTAGAGCAGAGAATCACTTCAATTGGTTGAAAAAAATGGACACTTCTCTTCATGACCATTAGCAAATATTGTGCTTGGCTCCTGTCTTTTGCCATTTGGAAAGACTCACCAGCTAGCTATTCTTTATTAATTAGCCACCTTCAGATGCTAAAAGTAAAGAAGATGGAGAGGGAAGGTAGAAATCAACATGTTTGATCCTAAATATAGAGTTGTGTTTGCCTGTTCCAATCTCAGAATTCTAATCCTTATCTGGCTAATCTAATAACAAATAAATTCCACCTGTGCCCAATGTTGTATTTTAATAAAAGCAGGTAAACGATTTTGGTGACTTACTATAACTCATGTAGTATGTATTGAGTCCAGCTATTAATATTTTCTTCTCTGTCTTGCTATTCTTATTTGGAACATCTGTTTGTTTGAGTGGAAGTGAACCACCCATATTTAAATGGGAGAAAAATTTTTAAATAAACTGCTGTAACAGAATATGTTTGGGAATTGTAAAAGTTTTTCCACTGAAAAAAAATCAGAATTTAAGAGGATCCTGTTACATGCTGGGGGCAGACATCACAGTAAGCAAAGCTTGCAAAAACTGATTTTTTTCATTTAGCACTTCTATGGAAGAAGCACTTCATTTTCTTTAATTTTATAATTAATTTAATTTTATGTATCAGCCATGTATTCCCCTGTCCTCCCTACTACTGGTCCCCCACCTCGCTCTCCCCCTAATCCACCCCCCATTACCATCTGCTCCAGTGCAACAACTCCCATGGGGATTCAGCTCAGCCTGGTAGATTCAGTGGAGGCAGGTCCAGTCCCCTCCTCCCTTCACCCAGGCTGAGCAAAGAGTCCAAGCATAGGCTCTGGGCTCCAAAAAAACCAGCTCATGCATTAAGGACAGGTTCTGGTCCCACTGCCTGGGGGCCTCCTAAATAGTTCAAACTAATCAACTGTCTCACTTATCCAGAGGGCCAGATCCAGTTGGGGGCTCCTCAGCTATTGGTTCATAGTTCATGTCTTTCCCCTAGTTTGGCTATTTGTCCCTGTGCTTTTTCCAATGATGGTCTCAATATCTCTTGCTCATACAATCCCTCTTCTCTCTCACTGATTGGACTCCTGGAGCTTCACCTGAGGCCTGGCCATGGATGTCTGCATCCACTTCCATCAGTCATTGGAGGAGAGTTCTAGCACAACAGTTAGGGTGTTTAGCCATCTGATCACCAGAGAAGGTCAGTTCGGGCTTTCTCTTGACCATTGCCAGCAGTCTATTGTGGAGGTATCTTTGTTGATTTCTGGGGACTTCTCTAGCACTTTTCTTCTTCCTATTCCCATGGGGTCTTCATTTATCTTGGTCTCTTTTTCCTTGTTCTCCCTCTCTGTTCCTGATCCAGCTGGGACGTCCTGCTCCCCTAAACTTTCTTTCTCCCGACACTTGCTCTTCATTAACTCCCCTCAGGTCCAGTTTGCTCATGTAGACCTCATCCATTTCTCTGTTGTTGGGTGATCCCTGTGTCTTTCTTAGGGTCCTGTTTTCTAGGTAGCCTCCCTGGAGTTGTGAGTAGCACTCTAGTCATCCTTCGTTTTACATCTGTTATCCTTCTATGAGTGGGTACATACCATATTTGTCTTTCCGAGTATGGGTTACCTCACTCAGGAGGATTTTTTTGATAAATCCATCCATTTGCCTGCAAACCTCATGATGTCATTGTTTTTCTCTGTTGAGTAGTACTCCATTGTGTATATGTATCACATTTTATTTATCCATTCTTCAGTTGAAGGGCATCTAGGTTGTTTCCAGGTTCTGGCTATTACAAATAATACTGCTATGAACATAGCTGAGAATGTGCCCTTGTGGTATGATTGAGCATTCCTTGGGTATATGCCCAAGAGTGGTATAGCTGTGTTTGGGAGAGATTGAGTCCCAATTTTCTAAGAAATCACCATATTCATTTCCAAAGCGCAAAAGTACAAGCTTGCATTCCCACCAACAATGTAGGAGTGTTTCCCTTAGTCCACATCCTCTCCAGTGTTTTTGATCTTAGCCATTCTGATGGGTGTAAGGTGGTATCTCACAGTCCTTTTGATTTGCATTTCCCTGCTGATTAGGGAGGTTGAGCAATTCCTTAAATACCTTTCAGCCATTTGAGCTTCCTCTGTTGAGAATTCTCTGTTTAACTCTATAGCCCATTTCTTAATTGGACTATGGGTATTTTGATGTCTAATTTCTTGAGTTCTTTATATATTCTGGATATCAGCCCTCTGTCAGATGTGGGGTTGGTGAAGATCTTTTCCCATTTTGTAGGCTGTCACTTTGTCTTGTTGACTGTGTCCTTTTCTCTACAAAAGCTTCTCTGGTATAAGAGGTCCCATTGATTGATTGTTTCTCTCAGTGACTATGATACTGGTGTTATATTTAGGAAGTGATCACCTATGCCAATGCGTTCAAGACTACTTTTTACTTTCTCTTCTATCAGGTTCAGAGTAACTGGATTTATGTTGAGTTACAAATATATATATATATATATATATAAATTTTGATATAAAATTTATACTTTAAGGAAAGTTTAAAGAATCAAAATAGCATCAAAGTATTATGAGAACAGTGGCAATAGAATCATCCCTTAATTTTGGCTTTCTTCTGCCCCATATCAATTGATTCTTCTGACATGATACAGAGATGATGCATTTTCTTTTTAACAACATGCTTGGCTTAAAAGAAGGAGAGAGTCATTATCCAACTCCAAAGCCAGCTTTAACTTTTAATTGATCTGGGACTACATAAACACCATTTGTGGTAAGTGTTTGCAGAGAAGAGCAAAAACAAACATTTAGGAAGACTTATGAATTTTATGTGTGATGAAATAGGCCAAATTACTTTAAATTGGATGTTCATGCTGGTTGAGGAACTATCACCTCTTCTAATTAAGAGGTCTGTCTTGTTCAAATCAAACTTTTATCAATTTTTTTTCTGGAGCTGAGGGTCAAACCCAGGGCCTTATGCATGCTAGGCAAGCACTCTACTACTGAGCTAAATCCCCAAGCCCATAATTTTTTTATTGGTTTTTTTCGAAACAGGGTTTCTCTGTGTAGCTTTGTGCCTTTCCTGGATCTCGCTCTGTAGACCTGGCTGGCCTTGAACTCTCAAAGATCAGCCTGGCTCTGCCTCCCGAGTGCTGGGATTAAAGGCATGCACCGCCACCACCGCCCGGCCCTTTATCAATTTTGATGGTATTTATAGCTTACCTTCTCTGATAGAAACAAAAGCAAAACCTCATCCCCAACATAACATATATCCTGTTTTCCTTTCTGAGGTCAGCACATCCTTAAACTATACAGGATAATTTAACTCTGTAGTTTTTTTTTCTATTATCCACTGTCTCTCCGCAGCTATTGTTCCTTTCTCATTAGCATTGAGATAATATAAAGTTAATAAAGCATTATGTAATCTATTTCTGGGGGATTTTGTTGCTCCTTTTTGTTTATTTAGCATACCCTTTAGAGTTCAATTTGATGTTTCTCTGACTGTTTCTCCTGTAGCATTGCGTGGTATACCTGTAATATGTTTTATATTGTAATAAGCAAAAAACTGTTTCATTTTACCAGAGACATAGGCTAGATATTGTTAGGTTTAACATATATAGGTGTACCCATGATGGCCAAAACTTCTAGCAATTTCTGGATTACAGAATCAACCTTTTTGAAACTCAGAGCAGTTGCTCATGGAAATCCTGAGTAGGTATCAATGGTGTGGTGCACATGTTTCAATTTTCCAAATTTTACAAAATGAAATGCATCCATCTGCCAGATTTCATTCTTCTGAGTGCCCTTTGGATTACATCCTTTGGGTAGTGGAGTCTGATTGTAAAATGAACAAGTAGGATATTTCCATATAATTTCCTTAGCTTGTTTCCAGGTTATGGAAAAATCCTTTTTTAAAACCTCAGTATTGACATGATTTTTTTATGAAACTCTGAGGCCTCCTGTACATTTCTTATCAATAGTTGATCAATCTCCACATTTTCTTGTGCTAAAGGGCCTGACAGAATCATATGGTATTGGATGTGAGTTATATATAAGGGATACTTCCTGTTTCTGATTATGTCTTGTCAATGAATAAATAACAAATTTAATTCTGACTCATCAGGGATAAATTCTGCAGTTTCAATATGTAGGACCACTTTTTCTGCATACTGAGATTCAGTAACTATGTCGAGAGTTTCTAAAGAGAGGAAGTAATAAGGCAGGGTGCATAGAGGAGCTAACTCTCTCTTTTGGCACAGGATTTCATAGGGCTAAGATGTAGTAGCTTGCTCTCTACCTCTCTAATCTTCCAGCTTTTACCCCAATATCTGGCTTGTGGTTTTTTATTAATAAGACCTTTTAAGATCTGTGCTGCAGGGAAGTCGCTTAACTGTTCCTTGAACCCAAAGAACCTTCAGATAAAGAAGTCTGTAACAATGTAGTATGCTTTGCAGATGCTCTCTTGTCTATTGCTCAGCTGTATATAAGCACTGGGCAGAATAAACTGGATACAACAGTATTCAGTGATAGTCCTCCCAAATCTATCCTATGTCTTTGCCATTCTTGTATGTCTCTGTTTTTTCTATTTGTCTCTTATTAATCCACACTCCCCTATTCAGGTATTGTTTGACAGGTTGGATGGTCCTGACAATGGTCTGAGAAATATAAAATTCTGATGACATAAAGGCTTGCATTATATGGGTCTAAAACTTCCAAATAAGGTCATAAATTTTTATTTCTGTTCCTAGTTTATATCTGTTTCCACAGGTTTGCACTTTGCTGACAGACCCATCCAAGCATCTATTGTTAATGACAACCTGCTCCATATGACTATGAGCTCTGAACTTCATGAAAGCTGATATAAACTAATCCAACTGATGCAAAGGCTGTTTCTTCAGCTGGTCAATGAACCAGTTTTCTAAATTGCCTCCTTACCTTTGACTAACATTCTAGCCTTCCAAGGCCCTGACAATGTCAGGGACAAGGACAGAATCTCTAAGGACAGGCAACTAGATCATCTTGCAGTCAGGTTGCCTAGCAAGAGGACATTGAGGCAGATCCCTTGACCCTTTCACCCTGTAAACATCTTATACAAACATCCTGTTAGCCTGTCTCACCTTATGCAAATAACAGTTTCTTGCTCCCCCCACCCTGCAGGAACTATATAAACCCTCTTAGAGAAAAATAAAGTGGCACCTTGATCAGAATCTAGACTTGGTGCATTTCTTTTGTATCTCCTGTCCCTATCATTCCGTCCTTAGGGTGGTTGAGAACCCGTTGAAGCCCTGCAGACGGGGCAATGAGTGAAATTGTATAAAGTAACTACAAAGAAGAAATAAGACAGACAAGCTATTGGCTAACAACTTTAATCCCAACACTCCAAAGCTGGGTACAGGTGTATCTGCCTCTGAGTTGAATGCCAGAATAGTCTATGTAATCAGGTCCAAGACAGATAGAGCCTAGATGACCAATAGTCCTTGTGGTAAGATGGAAGATGCTTCCGCTAATGGTGCTGCAGCCTTTGTGGCCCAAGGCCGCCCTACCTCCTTCCTAATGCCTTTCCCGTCAGCGCAGTTGGTTGAACTTTCAGAAATTTTAAAGGTTTTTCAGAATTATTCTGATCAACCTATTAATATCTATACAGATAGTGCCTATATTGCCTTTTCCATCCCCTTGTCAGAAACTTCTCCAGCCATAAGGCCTACCTCCAACACCACCCCACTTTTCTCCCAGATTCAACAGCTTATCCTGATGTGCCAACACCCAATTTTATAGGCCATATTAGAGCCCATAGTGATCTTCCTGGACCATTAACCGATGGCAATGCACAGGCCGATGCCGCCACCAGGCTGACTTTCCCTGTCATGGTCGGCTCAGTCCTACAGGCACAAACTGCCCATAAGATCCACTATTTAAATTCCCAGGCCCTCTGACTTTTTAAGATCTCTAAACAACAGGCCGGAGAAATTGTCAAACAATGTCCCTCTTGTGTTGTTTCTCACCCTGCCCCACACTTGGGAGTCAACACTCGAGGCCTCCTTCCCAACCAAATCTGGCAGACAGATGTTACTCATTGCCCCATGTCTCTATAGATACCTTTAGTGGCTTTATCTTCACCTCTCCTCATGCTTGGGAAGCCACAAAGGATGTTCTTTCTCACCTGATTCTTGCCTTTTCTGCCTTGGGAAAACCAGCTAAGATAAAGACAGACAATGGCCCTGCTTATACCAACACAGACTTCAAAACATTTTGTGATAGTCTACAAATTATTCATACCACAGGGATACCTTACAATTCCCAGGGACAGGGCATAATAAAATGAGCCCACCAGACCCTAAAGACCTGGTTGGCTCGCTTCAAGTCTACTAACCTTCATTTTACCTCCCCCAGAGATCAATTGAGCCATGCTCTGTTTGTTCTCAGTTTCCTCACCTTAGATGCTGCATGGCACTCTGCTGCTGACAGGCACTGGCACCCTTCTCCAGATGCCACCCGGCCACTAGCCATGTGGCGAGATCCCCTCATTGGGCGTTGGAAGGGCCCCGACCCGGTCCTTATATGGGGACGAGATTCGGCCTGCATTCTTGACTAGATATACTCTGCTCCCAGATGGTTACCAGAACGCCTGGTTAGAGCTGTAAATATACCTGATCTGCCCAGGAGAGATAGCCCCTCTCCTGAGGAAACTAATTCTGTTTCAAATGCTGTCCCTCAGGCAAGCCCTCCAGGCTATTGTCCTCATCCACAGCAACACCTACCAGGCCTTTAGCTCTTTTATCACTCTGCTCAGAGTTCCTGTGGGGGGACATTGCGAACTTTACAGCAAACTGTGTTTGAGACCTTTCACACAGTATACAAGTCCCATAGTCAATCACGTTCTGGGCTGTGACACTGCTTGTCACAAATCCAGTCTGACAGCAGGGGTCATGTTTTCCAAGGGCAGTGCTGAATTTTCATCCAAGGTGTCAGAAAGACTTGTCAGACTTGCTGGCCTTGGTGTCACAGGTGGTCATAGCCATGTTGGGCCAGCTTGACACAGCCTGTGGCTGGCAGGTAGCACAGCAAACAGGGTAGCACCAGAGATGCCCCTCAGGGCACTTAGATCCCTTCCACCTTGACTAACCTATTATTCCTCAGATCAATTCTTAGATCTCTAGGAAGAGAAGCCACACTGAGTCGACTGCCTTGATGGGAGCCTGTTACTGCCATCACCTTAGCAGTCCTTTTGGGGGTTGGAGCAATGGAAACAGGCACAGGAATTGCCTCTCTGGTCCTGTCCAACCAGCATTACTCTGAACTTCGACTGTCCATAGACGAGGATATTGCCCAATTTGAACAGGGAATTTCTGCCCTCAAGTCATCCCTTTCCTCCCTAGCTGAGGTAGTTTTACAGAACAGAAGAGGCCTGGATCTCCTCTTTCTACAACAGGGTGGCCTTTGTACTGTGCTCAAAGAGAAATGTTGCTTCTTTACAGACCACACCCGAGTAGTCAGGGACAGTATAGTAAAGGTCAAAAAAGGACTAGAAAAAGAGAAAAAGAAAAGGAGAACAAGAGCTTGGGTGGTTCCAGAATTGGTTTTCCAACTCCCATTAGCTAACAGCCCTTTTTTCCTCCCTCCTAGGACCTGTTGTAGGCCTGCTCCTGGTCCTTGCCTTTGGGCCATGGGCAATTTCCTGGCTCACTCAGTTCATCCAAAGCCAAATAACAGACCTGCTGGCCAGGCAGATCCAGGTTTATGACCACTGCTTTGATATGCAAGACTCCAGGGTTGAAATTTTGTCTGATGAGAGATGCCCCACACAGACCCCTTCACTCGGGGAAGACTGCAACTGTGTGTGGGAAAAAGGCTCGCTCAAGGTATGATTGGAGTGCAGCTGGGACTACACAGGCTGGGGACCATGGTACACCAAAATCCCAAGAGCCTGGATTATAAGACCTGTTGCATAGCAGTTGTGCAGTAGCAACCTTGCGCTTACCCATTTCTGCTCCCTCAAAAAAATGCATGGTCCATTGATTCCCGCAATATGGGGACGCCTGTGGTGCTTGAGTCTGGATAGACATTCCCTCTTGGACCCTTTTTTCTCAACCTTTAGAGGGATAGGGCCTCTGTAATCCTCCATGAAAAGCCTCTTTCAGAGCCCTCCTTTTAGACCATTCAAACCTGGTTTATGTTGGCCCTTAGATTTATTACTAAGAAGGGGGAGATGTCAAGGACAAGGACAGAATCTCTAAGGACAGGCAACTAGATCATCTTATAGTCAGGTTGCCTAGCAACAGGACATTGAGGCAGAGCACTTGACCCTTTCACCCTGAAAACATCCTATACAAACGTCACGTTAGCCTGCCCCACCTTATGCAAATAACAGCTTCTTGCATCCCCCACCCTGCAGGAACTATATAAACCCTCTTGGAGAAAAATAAAGTGGCACCTTGAACAGAATCTAGACTTGGTGTATTTCCTTAGTATCTCCTGTCCATATCATTCCGTCCTTAGGGTGGTTGAGAACCTGTTGAAGGCCTGCTGGCAGGGCAATGAGAGAAATTGTATGAACTAACTACAAAGAAGAAAGAAGATAGACAAGCTATTGGCTAACGACTTTAATCCTAACACTTCAAAGTCAGATGCAGGTATATCTGCCTCTGAGTAGAATGCCAGAATAGTCTATGTAATCAGGTCCAAGACAGATAGAACCTAGATGAGCAATTGTCCTTGTGGTAAGATGGAAGAGTAACATTGGGTATATGCACAAAAGTGGTATAACTGGATCTTGAGGTAGCTTGATTCCCAATTATCTGAGGATATCATATTGATTTCCACAGTGCCTGTATAAATTTGAACATGTGACAGCAATGAATTCCCTTGCTCCATAACCTTTCTAACATTTGCTATCACTTGTGTTATTGATCTTAGCCATTCTTACAAGTGTAAGAAAAAAGCTCAGAGTTGTTTCAATATACATTTGCCTGATGGCTAAGATGTTGAACATTTTTTCAAGTGTTTCTCAGCTACTTTAGATTCTTCTACTGAGAATTCTATTTAGAGGTATACTCCATTATAATTGCATTATTTGGTTTGTTGTTTAGTTTCTAGAGTTCTTTATTATCTTTTGTGAGAAAACCCAGAAGCACATAGACAAACATGTTGTACTCACTGATACATGAAAATTAGCTGTTAAGTAAAGTACACTCACAATAAACATAGTTAATCACAATACAATCCACAGATGCATAGAGGCTAAGTAAGAAGAGCAGCTCTAGGGTATATGCATGAATCTCACTGGGAGAAGTATATAGAATAGATTTTGTGGGTACACTGGAGACAATTGGAGATGGGAACAAGATTGATCAGGTGAATAAGGAAGGGACAGAGAAGAAGACAGGGAGAGATAACTGGATTAGGGGAGATTTTAGCAGGAGACATGGACACAGTGCACTGCAAACTTCATGGGACCTAATAGGGTGACCCTAGTGAAGAGTCCTAGTTATCAAGAATTCAGAGGCTGGCTGGGTAGTGATAGCACATACCTTTAATCCCAGTACTCAGAAGGCAGAGGCAGGCAGATCTCTGTGATTTTGATTTTGAGTTGAGTTCTAGGACAGGCTCCAAAAGCTACACAGAGAAAAAATAAACAAACAAACAAAAAGAATACAGAGGCTGAACCAACCATCTTCTCTAACCACACAACACTTCCAGTGGTAGTATCGGGACACCAAGTTATACACAAAACACTCAGCTAACACTTGTCTTGCCTGAAAGATATGCTGGAGCAATGGTGGCTCAGAGTGTCTAACCAATGAATGACTAGTCTAAATTGATGCCCAAGCTATTAAAGGAGGCTCATGCCTTACAAAGCCTAGATGGATAGGAGCTGCAATAGGATGGTCCAGAAAACTAGGAAAGGACCAATTACAACTGACCAAGGAAAATACAATGAGATGATCTATAACTATATTCTGTTATAATCAAAGATTTGTGCCTAGCCTAATTGTCATCAGAGAGGCTTCTTTCAGTAGATGATGGGAACACACGCAGAGATCCTTACCCAAACATGAGGATGAGCACTAAGAATCCTGTGGAAGGAGAGAATGAATATTGTAGGATACAGAAGGGTTGTGAAAACAAGGAAATCTTGGCCCATAGAATCAACAAAGCAGGGCGCATAGGGGTTCAGAGAAATTGAAGTGGCAGTCATGAAGCCTGTATGGTTCTGTGCCAGGTCATCTGCATACATTCTATGGTTGTTTAGCTTGGTGTGTTTTTGAGACTTATAATTGTAGGAGTCCTGGTGTCTGGCTCTTTGGCTTGCTCTTGGGACCCCTTTCCTCCTATTGGGTTACCTTGTCCAGCCTTGATATGAGGGTTTGTTCCTAGCCTTACTTCACCTTGTTATGATGTGTTTGGTTGATATCCCTGAGAGGCCTACTATTTCCTGAAGGAAAACAGGGTAGCAGTGGATTTGGAGGAATAAGGATTTCAGGGTGGTGACTAGAAGGAGTGGAGAAAGGGGAAGGAAGCTACAAGTCAGGATGTATTGTATGAGAGAAGAATAAATACCAAGAGAAAAAGAAAAAGGGAAATGCATTTAATCTTAGTACAATGATCCTCATAGTCTGTATCAGCCCCAAACAGCTCAAATGTCCAGTTTCTTTTGACACTCAAAATAATCTCTTGCCTGTCACATCTTGTACAAATCAAGAGACAAGGATTTCCTACAAATAATGGCACAGTATATATTCCCATTCAGAGAAAAAGGAATGTTACTGTGTTCCTGGACCCAACACATGCAGACATCCCTGGCTCATGTGCATGTCACACCAGCCAGAAGATTAGGTAGCCAGGCCACCAGCCCATGAAACTTCCACCATCCCCACATACCCACAGACACAATCCTCCACCAAACATGCAGATGCCACACCCAAATCCATGTCCCCACTCCAAATTGGATGGATATCCTCTGCTTGAAGGCAAGCCACACCAGCCAGAAGAACAGGTAGACAAACTGAGGTAGAGATTCCCTGTTGGACCAGAGGCAATGCCAGCCACCAGAAATCCATGTAACCTGCTCACTTTTGGACATCCTGCAGTCTTTCAATAATCCCCTAACAATATCCTCAATCCCACTTCTCTCTTCATCTCTGTGTTGTTGCCTCAAAATTGGGTTGAATCCTTTCTCTAACAAAGGACACACAATCTGCCAGATGTCTATGCAGGCCACCTGCCCATAGACCTCCCCTACTTTCTCAATGCCACCTCAACCCTATCCCCAAACTTCCTCTTCTGCTCCCTTTGGTCATCCTGAAATTTGGGCAGATAATCTCTACTGGAACAAAGGTAACACTGCAAGATTTTAAGGCCACAACTTGGGATGAGAACCCCTGTTCAATCATAGACCACAAAGAAGAGAAGAACAAAGAACAAATAGAAACCAAAAAATAAAAAACCCATCCAAAAAAGACAAACTGAGAAATCAGCACCCAGAGCCACAATCACCTCAAATCCAGATACCTGGACACCAGAATAAGAACATAATCAACAACAGCTGGAGCAATATTTCACTACCAGATTCCTGATATCCTACTACAGCAAGTCCTGGATATTCCATCACAGGTGAAGGACAATTAAGACAAACTTTATAAGGAGTTTTTAAGGAGGAAATGAATGAATATGTTTAAAGAAAACAGAGAAAGGATAAATTTAATATTGGAAAAAATTAACAAATCCCTTAAAGAAAACCAAAGACAAACAAACAGTTGATGGTAATGAATGATCTCTTCAAAAACTGATAATGGAAATAGAAGCAACTAAAAATACAAACTGAAGAAATTCTAGAAATGAAAATCTAGGTATTCAAACAGGAACTACAGAGGCAAGCTTCACCAAAGGAATACAAGACATAGAATAGAGAATTCCAGGCTTTAAAATTATGACAGAAAATATGGCTATATTGATGAACTAAAATGTTAAATTGAAAGATTTCCTGAAACATAAGATCCAGGAAATCTGCAACACTATTAAAAGACCAAACCTAAGAATAATAGGAATAGAAGGAGCAAAATCTCAGGTCAAATCCCAGAAAGGATTTTCAAAAAAAATTCTTAAATAAAAGAACAGAAGAGAACATAGCCCAGATAATCTACTAAGCAGAGCTCACATGGGCTCACAGAGACTGAAACAGCATTTACTACCTACATGGGTCCACACCAGTTCCTCTACATATGTGTTACCCTTGTAAAGCTTGGTGTTTTTGTGCAACTCCTCACAGTAGATGTGGGTGGTGTGTCTCTGACATCTTTGCCTTCTCTTGAAATCCTTTAACTCCTACTTGCTTGTTTCATTCAGCTTTGATATGAGGGTTCTTGCCTAGTCTTTTTGTCACTTGTTCTGCAGGGATTGATTGATAACCCTGGGATATCTGCTCTATTCTGAAGGGAAAAGAAGGAGGAGTGGATCCGGTGAAAAAGGAAGAAATGGAGAGGATGCAGAGGAGTAGAGGGAGGGAAAACTGCAGTTGGGGTGTATTGAATTACAAAAGAATTAAAAAAAAAGAAAGATTGAAATGTGGACACAGTGTGGAAAATCAACAAATCCTGTAGCTCTGTTTCAGACAGGTGTGGCTTCATTCTCAAAGGGCTTAGATAGTTCTGTCCATGAAATGTTTCTTACATGTCTCTGGCTTGCTACTTCTACTCCTTTTGCTATTAAAAAAAGAAGAGACAGAGACAGGGAGGCAGAGAGACACAGAGAAGAGAGAGAAACACAGAAAAATAGAGGAGCTCCCAAAAAACTCACTGAACTGGAACTCACAATGTCCCCAAAATTGTAACAAGGCTCTGTATTAATTAAGTGTAGCTCTCCCTCACAAAATGACACTTTCCCAAAGTCCATACTTCCTACCAATATCTGTGTTAAATACATTTAAAAAAGTCTCTTTTTTTCCAAGTCTGTACACACGAAGCAGAAACTGGTGGATCTCTTCAAGTTCCAGGCCTAGCCTATCTACTACTTAGTGAATTCAAGGCAAGACAGGGTTAGAATATCAGACCATGTCTCAAAACACACGCATTCAAAAATTTCTACTCAATAAACTTCAGGGCTGTTAAAAAGGTTTGACAAATAAAGTACTCACCTTGCAACTATTCCTTTACTTCTGTCTTATAAAAACAGTTGCCACAATGCATGCTTCTAATCCAGTAATTTTAAGGCAAGATAAAAGGCAGACAGAAGAAATCTTGCAAGGTTATTTACATGTGATAGTAAACAAAGGACACTGTCTCAAACATGCTAAAGGGAAAAGACCAACAAGCAAAATGTTCTCTATTATAACTAAACCACAAAACACATGAATACCTATCCCCACATAAATTAGGACACAGATAAAAACAGTCATAAGCAAATAAATAATAAAATTACAATTGGATGATGTGGCACATGACTTTTATTCCAATACTTGGGCAGCAGAGGTAGGCAGAGTTATGGGAGTTTGGTGCCAATCTCATCTATATTCTGAGTTCATGGACAGCTAGAGATACACGTAGAAACCCTGTCTCAAAATAAAATTTCAATGCTGATTTGTATTGTCTCATCCTGAAATCATTTTCCAAAATGAATTGAAATGTCCCATCTTAACCTCTGCAGAGGTCTCATGGTTAAGGACAATATCTCTTAAAATCCTTTCAGGTGTCAGCACTGGTCCCTGTCAAATCATTCTCAGAAATAAATATAGCTTAGTATGGTAGCAGAGCCAAGCAGTTCTCCTTGAATTCAAGACATTTTGGTCTATGAAGGAAATATGATAGTAAGACATTCCTCAATAAACACAGACACAGACACAGACACACATACACTCAGACACAAACACGCACACGCACACACACACACACACACACACACACACACACACACACACAAATATAGTTAAATATATTTTGCTTTGCTATTTGAGACAAGGTCTCATTAGAAAGCTCCAACTAGAATAATCCTCACACTGTATAGTTTAATGGATAATATCTATTAAATATTTTTAAACAAATCCCAGAAAACATTTCATTCTATACCATTGGCCCATTATTCAAAGAATGACAGTTTTCTGAATAGGAGGGATCATTCAAACAATGGTCTTTATATTTCCTTAAACTTCAGAAGATCTGTAAGTGGGAAAAAATTTATACTGTTTACATTGCTAGGTTGTTTCCCCTCCATCCAATCATTCTATGAAATTAATATCCATCTTTCCTTGAACTTCTTCTAATTTAGAAACATATTAAGTAATTTATTTGTAAATTGAGGTATTTCCAGATTTTGTTTTAATGCTAAGACTCCAACTGTGGAAGCTGAAACAATACCTATAAAAGTAAATATTCCAGCTACCAGTAACCCAATGAATTCTTAAGAATATTTTTCTAAAATAGCTGGAAATTTTCCAAGTATTGTATTGAAATTTTTGGAATTTCCCTCTATTTTTAATTTTACTAGAATTAAAATAGAAGGAGATTGTTGATAAACAATTTTACTATTATTTAGTAGGCTATCAACACTTTGAGTTAAATACCTATTGTTATATGCAAGGTGAAATAAAGAATGACTATAGTGGATTACTAGGATTTCAATTAATAAAGCATGAAGAGAAATCACATAAGCCTATAGTTAATATGATTCTATCAAAAAAGAAAAATTAGCAGTGTTTCTCAAAAGTATTTCCTCCCTAAAGACTAATGAATCAAGTACTGCCTAAGTTAGGGTTTCTATTGTTGTGAAGAGACACCATGAACATGGCAACTCTTACAAAGGAAAAATATTTAATTGGCATGGCTTACATTTTTAGAGGTTTAGTCCATTATCATCATGGTGAACATAGCAGCATGTAGGCAGACAATGTGCTGGAAAAGGAGCTGGGCATTTACACCATGACCTACAGGTAATCTGGGAGACTGGACATAGTTTAAACATATATGAGATCTCAAAGCCCACCTCCACAGTGACACAGTTCCTCCAATAAAGCCGCAACTTCTATAGTGCCAACCCCTATGAGCTTATGGAGGAAAATTGCATCCAGACTACCACAGGTACTAAATATTAAAGTTCACAAAGTAATAAATTATAACCACCAACCAGTAAATTCAAAGGTTACATACCCTCACCCAATTAAAAGAGAACAGAGATAAAAATAAACCAATCCGAGTTGCACACATGCAAAACTCCCCCAATACCCCTGAAGGGCTTGTGGATTTTGCCTTTAAAAAGCTAGCCACACAAAGAAAAAGCAAGTTCCTCCTGGCCTCACAACTACAAGTGAGTGCTTTGGATCAAGCTTCCCTGCCTGCGGCTTGTAAACAAACAGAAATAAAGCATGCTATTGCATTCTGTACCTATGGTCTGTGGTGAAGTCTTTGGGGTCCCAATCTGGGCACAACATTTGGTGGATTGGCCGGAAAACCCCAGAGACCACACCAGGACCCTCAAGTGTCCAGAGGTTTATTGATATCTACCGGTAAGAGCGCTCTCTGTCTTGTCTGTGTCTGTCATATTACTTTTGTTTTGTATCAGTCCATTGATTTGTACTTTGCAGGCTCAATTTGTACTTTGCAGGCTCTCACTGGGACAGACGTGTCCAGACAGTGATCCTGGGAGGGAAAGAGAGACATCTCATTCCCTGATTTGGGCAAGAGACCTCTTGGTCCTGAGCCATTTGAGGCCACCTCAGAGGTGACCATTTGGTTTTAGGAGCATCTTTGGGTATCTTCCCCCACGGTGGGAGGAAGTGCCACTTTGTATTTTGTCCTGGGAATTTGTCAGAGCCATTTTGTGGGGTTTTTTTGTATATTTTGTTGTGATCATTGTTACTTTACTCTCTCCTCTTCCAAGAAAAAAAGGTGCATGTCTGACAGGGATGTGGAAGCCCCTGATGTCTGTTTGATCAAGGACAGAGATCCTCGAGTCTGGATTGCTTTTGGTGTGATTGAGCCTGGAGGGTTACCCCCCCACACCCCCACACCCCCCGCAGAGCACATCAGGCTGTCATTGTTCTTGGAGCTTTGTTGGTTGTCTCGTTGGGGCAAAGTTTTTTTTCCATGTGCCCTTGGTCTTATGTGTAATATGTTAATTGTTCTCATTGTTGACTTGACTGTGACGGGCGCTATGGGACAGTTCCCTTCTTCTCCACTAGACCTTTGTCTAGCCCACTGAAAGGATGTGCGAGCCACAATAGAGGGAACTGGGTCCCCCACCCCCACTCTCCGACTGAACTGAGATAAACAGGTAGCTCCTGCCAGGTGGGGCTTGCATACTGCAAGAGGGGCATCATCTCAGTGCTGATGTACCGGTACTTAGATTGTCTGTGTAAATGTTGTTTGTTTCTGTCTACTAACCTCCCTTATTTTCCTAGAGGAAGAGGAGGAGAGACAGCCATAGCAAAGGCCACTTCCCTCCCTCCGTAGCTCTCTTGCTATCTGGACTGCAGCCAGCTGGCTGCTCTCAGGAGGGTGGGGGTGCGTGCTCTCCGTACAGGCGGGCAAAGATGGGAGCTTTGGACAGGGCAATGGGGACTGCCTGCAATTGGCAAAAACTGTGTGAACATTGAGCAGAGAATCTGACTTTAGTCAGAGGAGTTAACAAAAACTTTTTTTTTCAGGAACACTGGCAGCCAAGGACAGGCTCTATGCCCACTGCTCCCCCTCCCTTCCTTTACTGTGATAACTTCAAAATCTCTTCTGCTGGCCAGCCGCTTCTCTTGTTAATCCTTCTCTGTCCTGGTATTGCTTGAAAAGAAATGTTAAATTACCAGTTCAAGATACTGGGAAAATTATGCTTTTGTTTCCACAGGAAAAATAAAAATTTACATGGGTTTTGGTCATTTGAGTTCAGTGAGTTACAAATACTTGCCATCATTTAAGAAAATTGGTTTCAAATTATTGTTGGTTAAGATAAAAAAAAGTTTTAAAATATAATGTTTTTAAGAAATTACGAAGGCTTGAGATATGAGGATAAATGTTTAAATAAATGATTTTTTGGTTTGAGAAAGCAGTTTAAGATATAAAAATTTAAAGGCTTAAGCATGTCATGAGGGTTTACATATATGATATTTTGGGTCTAAATAAATAGTTTGAGATATAAAAACATAAAACTTTAAAGTTTAACTTTAAAGTTTAAATAAATTATGAGATTTAAATAAAATTTATATAGGATATAAGATATAAAGGTTTTAGATACAAAAATAAAAAAATATTTTAAAAAACATGTAAAATGCAAGTTATTAAAATATGTAAAAGCAAGGTATAAAGGGCTGAGGATAAAAAGACTTAAATAATGATTTAGAAAAATGACTTGAGATATATAAAAAAATGAAACATGTTTCAGATTTTTTTGTCTTGCTATTCTGCTGTTACATTGAGACTCCAAAGGGTCATAGTTGTAAAAATGTCTGTCTACTCTACACGTATGAATGAAAAATGTGGCCACACGTATGTGTGGTTTTGAATGTCTGAGTTTGCATGACCTTTGTGTTAAGGAATACAAGTTAATACTAGTCATCTGGCTATTCAGATACTAGTTCAAGGCATAAACTGTTCTATTTAAATAAAAAAAAACTGAAAGGTATATTTGACTAATATATCTATAGGAGAACAAATTGGCCTGATTATTGTTACCAAACTTAGAGATATTTCCAAGATTAGGCCTAGATTTGTTTGGCTCAGATACATTTAATAGATAATGGTCCTCAAACCTGTCAAAGATCTCATGAATATGGCATTTACATTATTTGATAAAAAGCTTACTATAGCAAACAGAGAATCCAAGCTCCCCAGCTCCTAGCAATGACTCCCAAGGTCTCCAAAGAAGATATGGAACAACAACAAGAAGATGCCACCTGAATTGCGGACAACACCGACCACTGGGCAAGACGCTCTGACTCAACACCTGCTGCCAGGGATCCGGCATAGAAGAATGGACAAATGAGACACTGAGAAGATAAGGTCAGTCTTTCTCTTCCACAGGGAGAATTTCACATTATCGGCCCAGCAGCCAAGACTGATGCTGTCCTGACACCTGTCCTGCCAACACTATGAAGACTATAGGAGCCTGGGATGATGGCAGTCTGGGTAATGGATAGTCTCTGTTGTTTTTAAATAGATTTAAAAGTCTGCACTCAGGTAGAGTTTATCCTTCTCAGATCTTTGATGACATTGATGACTGGGCTAGCAATACCTTTGTCAGCTTAGTAATTGATTGATCAATGGATTAAATAATTAAAGAGAATAAAGAGAATAAAACTAATAAGGAGGAGAATAAAGCTGGAAAATGGAAGGCTGAGAGACATTGCCAGCCGCCATGATGACAAACAGCATGTGAAGATGCTGGTAAGCCACGAGCCACGTGGCAGGGTATAGATTTATAGAAATGGATTAATTTAAGCTATAAGAACAGTTAGCAAGAAACCTGCCACAGCCATAAAGTTTGTAACCAATATAAGTCTCTGTGTGGATTTGGTCGGGTCTGAGCGGCTGTGAGACTAGCAAGTGAGAGAGATTTGTCCTGACTGTGGGCCAGGCAGGAAAACTCTAGCTACAAGTCTCTTTAAAAAAGATAAAAAGGCCAGGCGGTGGTGGCGCACGTCTTTAATTCCAGCACTTGGGAGGCAGAGCCAGGTGGATCTCTGTGAGTTCGAGGCCAGACTGGTCTCCAAAGCGAGTTCCAGGAAAGGCGCAAATCTACACAGAGAAACCCTGTCTTGAAAAACCAAAAAAAAAAAAAAAAAAAAAAAAAACAAGATAAACAGGTTCTAAATACAGACTTACAGATGCTTTTCATTGGGCCAAAGAAATTTCAGTCCAATCTATACTTGGCTCTTTAGATAGAAAAGACACTATGGATTTCAGGGCAAATTGATAATACTACAATTACTAAGACTATGGGTCTAAAAGTTCCAAATAAGTTCATAAGTTTTAACTTCTGTTCCTAGTTTGTATCTGCCTCAACAGGTTTCTACTTGGCTGACAGATACATCCAAGCATCATTTGCTGGTGACAACCTACTGCAAATGACTGTGAGCCCTGAACTTGCTGAAAGCTGATATGGACCAATTCAGCCGATACGCATACCATCTCTTCAGCTGGTCAATAAAACGTTCCCTCTTGTCTTTGACTAACATTCTGGCTTTCCATGGTCCTGACAACAATGTCCCAATGTCAGCAGGAAGTAATTATAGAAGAGAAAACATCGCCCTTGTTCCCCCCCCCCCGGAATGTTATATCAAAAGGGAATTTCTTGTCATAGGGAACCTGAGATAAAGTTCCAAGTTCCTTGAGGATAAGAAACTGTCAGCCATCACAAGGCTTTTGGCCCTTGTGCTTCTGCTAATTGCTGTTGGCTCTTATATCACTGGTGTCTTAACTAAATGAACATTCCTGTCTGGGTACCACTAAACTGAGGATGCTAGGATTCCAATATCCACTTCTGAACCCATGACACACTTAACGATGGCAAAAACTGAATAAGGAAAAGCTCATTTTGCCATTGATAATGAAAAAACTCTTATGTTCAGGTCCAATTAGTCTCTGATACGATCTACTACCCTGATGATAAAGTCTTTTACCAAAAGCAACATCTCCATGATTGGAGAAGATACACAACTCAAGGGGGGAATGAAAGGACCAAGCAGATGCCAAAACAGGCTGCTCAGTGTTCTCTCAGAGATCAGGCCTCAATTTCAGTTTCCTGAGACTTGAGCATGCACTTTCTGGGAGGGCCATGAACAATAGACTGCCCAAAGTTCAGCCAGATGTTTACTGTCTGGGGCCCCTCACCAACTTAGAGTTATGTGCAGTATGTGCTTGGCCAGTCAGCCCCCATGGTGGCTCAATGACAAAGCCTGGGACTTGTGCTGGACTGCTGAGCAATAGACAAGAGAGCATCTGCAAAGCATACTACATTGTTACAGACTTCTTTATATGAAGATTCTTTGGGTTCAAGGAGCAGTTAAGCCACTTCCCTGCAACACAGATCTTAAAAGGTCTTATTAATAAAAAACCACAAGCTAGATATTGGGGCAAAACCTGGAAGATTAGAGAGGTAGAGAGCAAGCTACTACATCTTAGCCCTATGAAATCCTGTGCCAAAAGAGAGAGTTAGCTCCTCTATGCACCCTGCCTTATTACTTCCTCTCTTCAGAACCTCTCAACATAGTTACTGAATCTCAGTATGCAGAAAAAGTGGTCCTACATATTGAAACTGCAGAATTTTTTCCTGATGAGTCAGAATTAAATTTGTTATTTATTCATTTACAAGACATAATCAGAAACAGGAAGTATCCCTTATATATAACTCACATCCAATACCATCTGAGTCTGTCAGGCCCTTTAGCACAAGAAAATTAGGAGATTGATCTACTATTGATAAGAAATGTACAGGAGGCCTCAGAGTTTCATAAAAAAATCATGTCAATAGTGAGGTTTTAAAAAAGGATTTTTTCATAACCTGGAAACAAGCTAAGGAAATTATATGGAAATATCCTACTTGTTCATTTTACAATCAGACTCCACTACCCAAAGGATGTAACTGAAAGGGCACTCAGAGGAATGAAATCTGGTAGATGGATGCATTTCATTTTGTAGAATTTGGAAAATTGAAACATGTGCACCACACCATTGATACCTACTCAGGATTTCCATGAGCAACTGCTCTGAGTTTCAAAAAGGTTGATTCTGTAATCCAGAAATTGCTAGAAGTTTTGGCCATCATGGGTACACCTATATATGTTAAACCTAACAATATCTAGCCTATGTCTCTGGTAAAATGAAACAGTTTTTTGCTTATTACAATATAAAACATATTACAGGTATACCACACATTGCTACAGGAGAAACAGTCAGAGAAACATCAAATTGAACTCTAAAGGGTATGCTAAATAAACAAAAAGGAGCAACAAAATCCCCCAGAAATAATGCTTTATTAACTTTGTATTTTCTCAATGATAATGAGAAAGGAACAATAGCTGCGGAAAGACAGTGGATAATAGAAGAAAAAAAACCTACAGAGTTAAATCAGCCTGAATATTTTAAGGATGTGCTGACCTCAGAATGGAAACCAGGATATATGTTACATTGGGGATGAGGTTTTGCTTTCTTTTCTGTCAGAGAAGGTAAGCTATAAATACCATCAAAATTGATAAAGGGCCGGCAGTGGTGGCGGTGCATGCCTTTAATCCCAGCACTCGGGAGGCAGAGCCAGGCTGATCTTTGTGAGTTCAAGGCCAGCCAGGTCTACAGAGTGAGATCCAGGAAAGGCACAAAGCTACACAGAGAAACCCTGTCTCAAAAAAAACCAAAAAAAAAAATAATAAATTATGGGCTTGGGGATTTAGCTCAGTGGTTGAGTGCTTGCCTAGCATGCACAAGGCCCTGGGTTTGATCCTCAGCTCCAGAAAAAAAAATTGATAAAAGTTCGATTTGAACAAGACAGACCTCTTAATTAGAAGAGGTGATAGTTCCTCAACCAGCATGAACATCCAATTTAAAGTAAGTTGGCCTATTGGTATTACATCACACGTAAAATTCATAAGTCTTCCTAAATGTTTGTTTTTGTTCTTCTCTACAAACACTTACCACAAATGGTGTTTATGTAGTCCCAGATCAATTAAAAATTAAAGCTGGCTTTGGAGTTGAATAATGACTCTCTCCTTCTTTAAAGCCAAGCATTTTATTAAAAAGAAAATGCATAATCTCTGTATCATGTCAGAAGAATCAACTGATATGGGGCAGAAGAAAGCCAAAATTAAGGGATGATTCTATTGCCACTGTTCTCATAATACTTTGATGCTATTTTGATTCTTTAAACTTTCCTTAAAGTATGGATTTTATATCAAAATTTATATATATATTTGTAACTCAACAGAAATCCAGTTACTCTGATCCTGATAGAAGAGAAAGTAGGAAGTAGTCTTGAACGCATTGGCATAGGAGATCAGTTCCTAAATAGAACTCCAGTATCACAGTCACTGAGAGAAACAATCAATCAATGGGACCTCTTATACCAGAGAAGCTTTTGTAGAGAAAAGGACTCGGTCAACAAGACAAAGTGACAGCCTACAGAATGGGAAAAGATCTTCACCAATCCCACATCTGACAGAGGGCTGATATCCAGAATATATAAAGAACTCAAGAAATTAGACATCAAAATGCCCAACAGTCCAATTAAGAAATGGGCTATAGAGCTAAACAGAGAATTCTCAACAGAGGAAGTTCAAATGGCTGAAAGACATTTAAGGAATTGCTCAACCTCCCTAATCAGCAGGGAAATGCAAATCAAAAGGACTGTGAGATACCATCTTACACCCATCAGAATGGCTAAGATCAGAAGCACTGGAGAGGATGTGGAGCAAGGGAAACACTCCTACATTCTTGGTGGAAATGCAAGCTTGTACTTTTCCACTTTGGAAATGAATATGGCAATTTCTTAGAAAATTGGGAATCAATCTCCCTCTAATACAGCTATACCACTCTTGGGCATACACCCAAGGAATGCTCAATCATACCACGAGGGCACATGCTCAGCTATGTTCATAGCAGTATTATTTGTAATAGCCAGAACCTGGAAACAACCTAGATGCCCTTCATTTGAAGAATGGATAAATAAAATGTGGTACATATACACAATGGAGTACTACTCAACAGAGAAAAACAATGACATCATGAGGTTTGCAGGCAAATGGATGGATTTATCAAAAAAATCCTCCTGAGTGAGGTAACCCATACTCAGAAAGACAAACATGGTATGTACTCACTCATATAAGGATAACAGATGTAAAACGAAGGATGACTAGAGTGCTACTCACAACTCCAGGGAGGCTACCTAGAAAACAGGACCCTAAGAAAAACACAGGGATCACCCAACAACAGAGAAATGAATAAGGTCTACATTAGCAAAGAAGACATGAGGGGAGTTAATGAAGTGCAAGTGTCAGGAGAAAGAAAGCTTAGGGGAGCAGGAGGTCCCAGCTGGATCAGGAACAGAGAGGGAGAACAAGGAAAAAGAGACCAAGATAAATGAAGACCCTATGGGAATAGGAAGAAGAAAAGTGCTAGAGAAGTCCCCAGAAAACAACAAAGATACCTCCACAATAGACTGCTGGCAATGGTCAAGAGAAAGCCCGAACTGACCTTCTCTGGTGATCAGATGGCTAAACACCCTAACTGTTGTGCTAGAACTCTCCTCCAATGACTGATGGAAGTGGATGCAGAGATCCACGGCCAGACCCTAGGTGGAGCTCCAGGAGTCCAATCAGTGAGAGAGAAGAGGAATTGTATGAGCAAGAGATAGTGAGACCATCATTGGAAAAAGCACAGGGACAAATAGCCAAACTAGTGGAAACACATGAACTATGAACCAATAGCTGAGGAGCCCCCAACTGAATGAGGCCCTCTGGATAAGTGAGACAGTCGATTAGCTTGAACTATTTAGGAGGCCCCCAGGTAGTGGGACCAGAATCTGTCCTTAGTGCATGAGCTGGTTTTTTTGGAGCCCAGAGCCTATGCTTGGACTCTTTGCTCAGCCTGGGTGAAGGGAGGAGGGGACTGGACCTGGCTCCACTGAATCTACCAGGCTGAGCTGAATCCTCAGGGGAGTACTTGCACTGGAGCAGATGGGAATGGGGCGTGGATTGGGGGGAGAGCGGGGGGGGGGGCGGTAGTAGGGAGGACAGGGGAATACATGGCTGATACGTAAAATTAAATTAATTATAAAATTAAAGAAAATGAAGTGCTTCTTCCATAAAAGTGCTAAAAAAAGTCAGCAAGCTTTGCTGACTCTGATGTCTGCCCTCAGCATGTAACAGGATCCTCTTAAATTCTGATTTTTTTTTTCAGTGGAAAAACTTTTACAACTCCCAAACATATTCTGTTACAGCAGTTTATTTAAAATTTTTTCTCCCATTTAAATTGGGGCGGTTCACTTCCATTCAAACAAACAAATGTTCCAAATAAGAATAGCAAGACAGAGAAGAAAATATTAATAGCTGGACTCAATACATACTACATGAGTTATAGTAAGTCACCAAAATCGTTTATGTGCTTTTATTAAAATACAACAATGGGCACAGGTGGCATTTATTTGTTATTAGATTAGCCAGATAAGGATTAGAATTCTGAGATTGGAACAGGCAAACAACTCTATATTTAGGATCAAACATGTTGATTTCTACCTTCCCTCTCCATCTTCTTTACTTTTAGCATCTGAAAGTGGCTAATCAATAAAGAATAGCTAGCTGGTGAGTCTTTCCAAATGGCAAAGGACAGGAGCCACGCACAATATTTGGTAATGGTCATGAAAAAAAGTGTTATTTTTTTTCAACCAAGTGAAGTGATTCTCTGCTCTAAAGTATCATTTTCAGCATTTTTGCAAGTTTAATATCTGATTCCTTTGTTCCCAGAAAGAGATGTTCTCCAGAAATAGATGTGCAGCTTAGGTCATATAAATGCTAGCTTGTAACTCCATACACAAAAAAGAAACATGAAAAAATACAAAGTCCCACTTATGAAGGAAGTGATTTTGTAAGTCATGCCTTGTGACAGCACCCATCTCCATGGTGTATTCCAACCCATCTTTCTCTAGGTAGAAGAAACTGGTATGCTGAGAGGCTAAACTGCCAAAGACATAACCAAGGATTTCCTGGGTGTGCCTGCTGTCCTGCCCTTGTTTTGTACTCTGTTCCTCAGACCTGCATTCTAAAGCTTTACCTGTGGCTATTTCAGACCTTATTCTCCTTGGATAACCTTTCATGTAGCTCAAAAGGGCCTGTTTCATGTCCTAGGAGGAGAAGGACAAAAATCAAAGTGACTTTCCACATCTGATAAGGTCTATTTACTTTCAAAGGAAGAAATTTGTCAAAGATCCATTTACAGAAACCTTGTTGAAGAGGCACAGAAGTTAGAGTGATACAGACAAGTTTTTACAGGGATCTATGTACATCAGCCCTGGAGTTAATCTCCAAACTAAGGTAACTAGTGGACACATTGCCAGTCATTACTTACACCCCCACTTACCTGGAATTTATGGTGCTACATTGCTCTCAGCTTTAAGGAGCCTCTTCTGACCTTCAAGGAAGGACATAGCATAAGATTGAAATTCATTGTCAAGGCATTGAATTCAGACCCAGTTCCCCATATCTGAAAATTCTAATGGTCAGGAAATTCAAGGAAAAATACATTCATTGAAGTGAAGCTTGTATATAAACCATTAGAAGAATTTAGCATGGTACTTGTTATGGCAAGACAATTTCAGGGGACACTTATTGACAGGGTCCCCCAAACTGTAACAAGACTCTGTATTAATTAAGTGTAGCTCTCCCTCACAAAATGACACTTTCCTAAAGTCCCTATTACCTACCAATATCTGTGTTAAATCCATAGTAAAAGTCTCTTTTTAATCCACATCTGGTCACATGAAGCAGAAACAGGTGGGTCTCTTCAAGTTCCAGGCCTAGCCTATCTACTACTTAGTGAATTCAAGGCAAGACAGGGTTAGAATGTGAGACTGAGTCTCAAAACAGATGCACTCAAAAATCTCTACTCAATAAACTTCAGGGCTGTTAAAAAGGTTTGACAAATAAAGTACTCACCTTGCAACTATCACTTTACTTCTGTCTTATAAATACAGTTGCCACATGCATGCTTCTAATCTAGTAATTTTAAGGCAAGATAAAAGGCAGACAGAAGAAATCTTGCAAGTTTATTTACATGCGGTAGTAAACTAAGGACCCTGTCTCAAACATGCTGAAGGGAAATGACCAACAAGCAAAATATTCTCTGACTATTATAACTAAACCACAAAACACATGCATGCCTATCCACACATAAATTAGCACACAGATAAAAACTGTCATAAGCTAATAAATAATATAATTACAATTGGATGATGTGGCACATAACTATTATTTCAATAATTGGGCAGCAGAGGTAGGCAGAGTTTTGGGAGTTTGGGGCCAACCTCATCTATATTCTGAGTTCAAGGACAGCTAGAAATACAAGGAGAAACCCTGTCTCAAAATAAAATTTCAATTTTGATTTGTATTGTCTCATCCTGAAATCATTTTCCTAAATGAATTGAAGTGTCTCAGTTTCATCTCAGCAGAGGTCTCATGGTTCAGGACAATATCTCTTAAAGTAATTTCAGGTATCATACACTGGTCCCTGTCAAATCATTCTCAGAAATAAATATAGCTTAGTATGGTAGCAGAGCCAAGCAGTTCTCCTTGAATTCAAGACATATTGGTCTATGAAGGGAATATGAAAGTAAGACATTCATCAATAACACACAGAAACAGACACACATACATACATACAAACACACACCCCCACACACAAATATTGTTGAATATACTTTGCTTTGTTGTTTGAGACAAGATCTCAATAAGTATAATCCTCGCACTGTATAGTTTAATGGATAATATATATTGAATATTTTAAAACAAACCCCAGAAAACACTTCATTCTATACCATTGGCTCATTATTCAAAGAATGACAGTTTTCTGAACAGGAGGGACCTTTCAAACAATGGTCTTTATATTTCCTTAAACTTCAGTATATCTAGAAGTGGGAGAAAATTTATGCTGTTTCATTCCTAGGTTGTTTCTCCTCCCTTCAATCATTCTATGAAATTAATATCCATTTTTTCTTGAACTTCTTCTAATTTAGAAACATTTTAACTAATTTATTTGTAAATTGAGGTATTTCCAGATTTTGTTTTAATGGTAAGACTCCAACTGTGGAAGCATAAATGATGTCTATAAAAGTAAATATTGTAGCTACCAGTTTCCCAATGAATTTTTAAGAATATTTTTATAAAATAGATGGAAATTTTCCAAGTATTGTATTGAAATTTTTGGAAAATTCCTCTATTTTTAATTTTACTGAAATCAAAATAGAAGGAGATTGTTGATAAACAATTTTACTATTATTTAGTAGGCTATCAACACTTTGAGTTAAATACCTGTTGTTATATGCAAGATGAAATAAAGAATGACTATAGTGGATTACTAGGATTCAATTAATAAAACATGAAGAGAAATCACATAAGCCTATAGATAATATGATTCTATCAAAAAAGTGAAATTAGCAGTGATTCTCAAAGTATTTCCTCCCTAAAGACTAACGAACCATATACTGCCTAAGTTAGGGTTTCTATTGTTGTGAAGAGACACCATGAACATGGCAACTCTTACAAAGGAAAAATATATAATTGACATGGCTTATATTTTTAGAGGTTTAGTCCATTATTATCATAGTGGACATAGCAGCATGTAAGCAGATAATGTGCTGGAAAAGGAGCTGGACATTTACACCATGACCTACAGGTAATCTGGGAGACTGGACATGGTTTAAACATATATGAGATCTCAAAGCCCACCTCCACAGTGACACACTTCCTCCAACAAAGCCACACCCTCTAATAGTGCCAATCCCTATGAGCTTATGGGGGAAAATTTCATCCAGACTACCACAGGTACTAAGTAATAATGTTCACAAAGAAGTATGATATGTCCAGTGTGAGAAAACAATGAACCCATTCTATTGAGAAAGACTAAAAGTATAAGTTTGTTTTCATACCATAATTTATTACACCATGAAAATTTTGGTAGGGCCCACCTAAGTCCCCATGACAGATTACGTGAAATATTCAGCTCACATTTAACCCAATGTGGGAATAATGACAAGGTTGCTCCTTGTCCTCGAAGTGATTAGGGTGTCCAGTTGTGCAGTTCTTCAATATCAATTATGTTTTTTTGAGTTGACTGATTTAATAACTTTGCTGCCAATAACTTTTTCAGGTTAAACTTTTATTTTTTCCATTTTTAGGTACATAATGAAAAGCTATACCATTATTCATTCCAAGGAATCCTGGTGTACCATTTGTTACTCATGGTCATATGTATATGTGAATCAGAACCCTAATTGGAATGAGCATTATAAGAAAGATCTTTTAGACAACTAAAAATAGCTTAGTCAGTAACTTCATTACACCCAAAGCTGTACCTGATAAATAGAACTCAGTGACATCACTCACTAATGACAAGCAGATACAGTCTCAGAACCCCATGACACACACTGGACAGTATATAACCAGAAATCAAGAGCAATGCTCTGGTCTATACATCTGGAGAGACACCACATTGATCTACATATGAAAAGTCCCCCCCTAGGATCCCAAACTTCAAAACAGATGTCTATTAGAGACTAGACCTGACCTTCAGTAAACATACTTAGAACAGGTGAGCAGCCTTGAGGAAGGAGTCTTAGGATCTTAGTTAGGAATTAGGAGTGTGAACTTTGTGTGATGACCATCAACATCATAAAATATAATTTTTGTCACACTAACTACACATATTATTCTTGCTCATGACATTACTCTCTTGCCCCAGTTCTTCTCCAGCACTTGTTGTCAGTTGTTTGGCAGGTCTTTCCCATTCTGAATGTAATTACTGTTATGCCCAGATTGTAATCCCAAAGAGACCACTGAAGACCATGGATGTCCAGAATGCAACAGCAAGGTTTATTCTATAGATACAAGTCTAGACAGGGAACTCATTCCTACACCCAATAAAGTGAGGCAGGGAGGACTTGTTCTTTCTTTGTGAGGCTAGCTATTTAAAGGCAAAAATCACAAGCCATTCAGGCCAGTTGGGGGTTTTGGCACTGGTGCAACTCAGATTGGTTTATTTTTATTTTTGAAGGTCTCTGTTCTTTTAATTAGGAGTGTTGGGCCCAGATCGCGACCCCTAGAGAGACAACCAAAAAAGAGCATGCCGGAATGCAAAAGCTTGGTTTAATTCTGGATATCCAATACAAGCCTAGGCAGGGACTTCGTCCAATACATCCAACGCAGTGGAGGCTGGAGGAAGTGCCCACCTATCTGCAAGCTCAGCTTTTAAAGGGAAAAATCACAAGGTTACATCGTTTAGGGGTCCTAGTACGGGTGCAATTCTGATTGGCTCGCTTCTAAGGGCTTTCTAGAAATCATGGCTTAATCTTACTTCTAAGGGAGTGGTTGCCCGCCACCATTTCTCATTGGCTGCCCTCAGGTGAGGGCATTTGTATGGTCAGTTACCCTGGAAACCAGGGAGAGGACTTTCCATAGTCTGGCAGGCATTACCTCGTGACTATCTTGTGACTCTGTACTTTTACACTTCCTGGTTTCTGGAATCTGAATTGACTGGTTTCAGTAACTAATGGCCTATTCCCAAAAGGAAAAGTCTTAGGCCTTAATTTTAGGGTGAAAGCATTTTGGTCTTATTTCTAAGATGGCTCATTTTGGTCTCACAGGTGATGGTATGGAAGCTTTGAATTTACAGGTGGGGGATAAAATTATCATTTTGGGGGCAGTCCAGCACAAGTCCCAGCCTTTGTCCTTGAGCTGCCATGGGGGCTGGCAGGCCAAACAAGTACTGACTGTGGGGGCTGTCTCAGTGGTCCAGGCTCTGTCCTTGAGGTGCCATGGGGGCTGGCTGGCCTAGCACGTACTGACTGTGGGGGCTGGTTCAGTGGTCTAGGCTCTGTCTTTGGCTCGTGCACATAACTCTAAGTTGGTGAGGGGTCCCAGACAGTAAACATCTGGCTGAACTTTGAGCAGTCAGAGTACGTGCAGAAAGGGAGCTACTGCAAGGATTATGTCTTTTGTTCACTGCCCTCCCAGAGACTGCCTGCTCAGTCTCAGGAAACTGAAATTGAGGCCTGATCTCTGAGAGAAGACTGAGCAGCCTTTTATGGCATCTGCTTGGTCCTTTCAATTACCACAACTCTTTCCAACAGACCAAAATCACAATCTATAGAAACAGCAATAATTTATAATATCAACAAGTTCCATAATTCTCATAAGAGCCAATATAACGAGAGTTTTAAATACAAAATAGCAAATGCCTCAAAACAACTGAAATGAGATTATTTGCCTTATAACATTTGCAGTTTTCCCAAGGAGCTCACCTATGATTATCAACCATGCTGTTTCAGGAAAATCCAAGACTCTAACAATATCTGAAGTCTCAGAGATAATGGGGTCCCCTGGAAAGCTAAGCACGGCAGCTGTGCACTAGGAAGTATTTCAAAGGCATATGGACTCAAACAAGGGCCTGGAGATTGGCTTAGATACTAAAGAATCATAAGGCAATCTGGTGTCAGGAAAATCCTTAAAAAAGGTAGGTGGATTTTTGTCTCACTTTTCCTCCATCAGGTTCTCAGCTCTATGACCATGGTAAGCTGTTCCTGCACTGTTCCCAGCATCCTGCTACTCCTAAATACTACAGCAGCAGCACCTTGAGCTCCACATCTCTGGGTTTCATCATCAGCCTTGGTTGAGTGCTTGTCCGGCTAGATCCAGGTCCAGGGGTTTCCAGGGACTAGTTCCAGGGCTGCAAATGATCAGGCCAGGTGTCACTCCATAAACACCTCCTTCAGTTCCATAGATATTTGAGATAGGCAAGAGAAGAGCAGTGTTGGTGCACATGGCCTGTGAACTTTTGTAGCCCTGCATTCCTACTTCCCTGGGCCAAGCCCACAAATCACCTACTAAACATACCCTCTCCCTGAGGCAAACTCAACAGAAATTCCTCCCGTCCTCTCCTCACAAGCACTGCAATCTCAAGATGCATCCCCCAGGCAAGTCCCTCACAGACACACCCACAGAACATGCTCACAGACATTTCTCCTCCCTGGAAATAACCATCCAGACACTTACTATTTTTAGCCTGACTCAGAGGATATGGGAATCCTGTAGTGACCTCAGGTTTTGGGAAAGTAGCAGAATGTGGAGTACTTGGCAGCTAAAATGAAGAGCTTCTCTAAGATCAAGGCCAGAGAAGACAGCAGAGCAAGACATCCACTACAACCCGAGGGCTCTGGAAGAGGAGATCTACTCTAGACCTGCATTCATACAGGAGCTGGGAACCCAAAGCCACAGCTGACAAAGTTCACAGATGCTGAGCCCTGCAAGAAGATCTCATGTGGAAGAGAAAACAAGGCCTGTAGACATATTAACATAGAAGGTTTAAAGGGATCTAATGAGCCCTCTCCCTAGACCAAGAACTATGGGAAACTAATGACTATTGAGTGGGAGAATTGTGTTTCCCATGGATGTGCCTCCTAGTTGGTTATCCAAGACAAAATGGTTTTACTGAAATCATATAAATAGAAAAAATAAAAAATGGACTCAGCAGCTCATACTTATTTTTGTTCATATACATATAAATACATATGCAATAGTAGTATCTAAAGAGAAAACCAGTTTGAGACAGAATGAGTGGGGCATGGAGCAGGCTTCTTTAGGACACCAACCAGCTCCTAAATCATGACACAAAGTCTTCTTATTAGTTATGAATGCTTCCTGGTCACATGGATTATGACACAAGATGTGGATTCTGCTCTATCCTCCCAAACAACACCATGCACACCTGAGAATTTTCTGCAGATCAGAAACTGCCTTTGTCCCCAAAACTAAACTTCACAAAATCATACCAATTGTAGCTGGTTGTAGCAAAGTTAGAAGCATTCTAATCATGTATTGCTGAAAGACAATCCATATCACCATCTTTCTATCAGTTTCTAAAATATTTGTAATATTTAAAAGGCCAACCTGAAAGTGGAGTGCAATGTTCAGAACTTTTAGACACTAGACCTTCAGTTTTCCAGTCTGTCTTCCCACTACACACAAAAACTGGGCCGTGTGTGCACACTCGACAGTGATATTTTCCAGCATCATATCTTCCCATGCCAGATCCTCAGAGTCTCCACATATCCAGGAAATCCCTACACAGGAATGCTCAGAGGACAAGCACTAGAGCCCATGTCACCACATGGACCAACAAAACCACAGTCTGGATCATGGTTCATCCTAGTCCCAGCAGAAAAGAAAGCACGATAGACGTGCTCTGAACATGCTACACTCACCATGGCATGGCTTGTGGACTTCCTTACAGCAGAATAAGAGGATAATCCTGAAAAGAACCTGCAAGCTACCTCCTGCTGATGCTCCTGATTGCTAACACTTCTAGAGACCCTCATCAGCTAAGACCACCAAGCTGGGCTTCAGGACATTAGCAGTTTCTCTACTGGGTGAGCAGAGTTCAAAGGACTCAGAGAGAAAAAATCCTCCCAGTATGATTGGATAGGACACAAAACAGGGGATTTGGTAGTTTATTAAAATTCTCTAATATCCTAGAGCACTTCCTGTTTTTCTTCCAAGGCACATGGTCCTACAGGTGCTCAATTCATTACATACCCATTGTCCATTGCAAACAACCTGTTTCTTCATAGCTGGGAAATCCTGCAACCAAATACAGGACACAATCAAACAGTAACCGTTCTTAAACAAAAAGAAGCCATGGATTAGAACACAATGAAGGGTCTGTGGGAGGGTATGAAAGCAGGGAAGACATAGTGATAATAATGTAAATATAATCCCAAATAATTTAGTTAAAAAATTGAAACAGGCTTTATGGCTATGTGCTCCAGAGACCAGGGATTTGTATTAGTTGACACCTAGTACTGCTCACACCATTTCTTCTGGGGTATACATCTTAAACCTGGAAAACACAGTCATGTTAGGCAGGTAAACACCATTTTATCTAGTTCTATTTCTTAGGTTCAAATGGTGTAACTACTCTAACTTGGTTTCACGAAATTTTAGTTTTTTTTATCCAGATTCTTGATTGCCTGGTCTGAGGACCCAAGAAACGGCCAGTCAGAACATTTATTGATCTTGTAACATTGATTATCTCACTACTCATTGCTAAGGTCAACTACTATCACAGCAGGAAAGTTTTCACCCTCTTTCTTGCTCATCCCTCACTCTGCTGTGACTACACCTGCTTTATAGTTGGTCAGTGAACTCAGTTCTTACACAAGTTCCACATCATTTGTAAATTCATGATAAAAATCTAGAGAAGTTGGAGGATACTCCTTCAATAGTCTATTTTTCCTTCACATAGACCAGTCAAGGCCCAGCCTGGAAGGAGTTGTAGGATTCTCTTTCCAGCACTGGAAGGCAGAGGCAGGATTAGGTGTTCAAAGCAATTCTCAATTATATAGTGTGAGGCAAGCCTGGGTTACAAGAGATATTGACCTGAACAAATGGTTCACAACCTTCCTAATCCTGTAACTCTTTAATACAGTTTCTCATGATGTGGTCATACCTCAACTATAAAATTATTATCACTGCTACTTCATAACAGTAATTTTGTTCCTGCTGTGAATTATTATATAAAATCTGCAATTTCTGACAGTCTTAGGCCAGTCCTGTGATAGGGTCATTTGATCCCCCAAAGGGAGCCATGATTTCTAAGGTTGAGAAGCGCTGCTATAAACTGACATAAATAAATACATAAGCAAATATCAGTTAAGAAAAAAATGGAGTAAAATTCTTAAACTGGGAAACATAGAAAAAATTATCAGTAGAGCATTAAAAGAAAATGAACATTAAAAAGGAAACCAATAATTGATGTTTTAAAATGACAAAAATAATTGAAAGCATATGTAGCTATACTGACTTTGAATCAGATTAGGCACCTCCATGGTAGAGTGAATACCATTAATAAGAGACTGTATGACTTTGTCCCACATAAAATGATAGCCACTGAGTGTTGTAAGCTAACACATGGAGTTACAGCCAGTGGCCTGTATCTCAAACCTGTCATCTGACTTCACTGTATCAATAAGGATTGCAAATATCTCTATAGGAGAATTCACTATTTGGAAACTGAATTCTTAGTAGTTCAAGCTATCCTCCATAAACTGTATACCACACAATAGTGTCAGTCTTCATTCACATAGGAGGAATTAATACATGGAGAGAAATTACAAAGAAAGTCACTCACCATGCCCCATCAGTTCTTCTTTGTAATGGAGACCCCTGCAGCTCACTGCACTCAAATTCAGTCTGTGATCAAGCTATTGCCTAGTCTAGTGCCCCCTGCAGTGTACGCAGTGGCCTGTGCCCCTGTCTGCAGGACCCAGCCCTGTCTGCATGTCAATTCCACTCTTCTTCCTCATCTGGTCTGAAAGAAGAAGCCATTTTCCACACACATTTCCTTTCCCTGTTGTGCAATGGACAGTCCACTATGTGACTCAAAGTGGTAATTTTAGAACTCTGTGGAGGTGCAGACATGTAATACAGAAATTAGGGTGATTAGTTGGGGATAATAAAGGCAATGCTTTGTGGGGATACAGACATGGTTCAAGTCCACCTCAACCAATGTAGGAGATCTTGACTTAAAACTGTTTTTCAAAAAGATTGGAGACTCCCTGTTCAAGAATTAATAAACCTCCATGACATACCAGGACTTAATGTTAGTTGTTACTCTGTAACAGTCTCTTCAGCAGCATGTTAGAGGCCAGGATTTTAGTGGAAGGATCGGCTTTTCTACTGGTTGTAAATCAAGGTTGTCTCAATTGTTATGGAATGTAGCTGGTTAATCCTGGGGAACAAACTTTTACATTTTATCATAGTAATTTCCAACCAGAATGGTTAGCATACTACTTATCTTTGGGGTATTTGGGTATTTGCAGCCCTCTCTTACCTAAATTCTACTTTGTGAACTAATGTCTCCTGAAACTGGAAAGACCATGTACCATTAATTCTACTACCATCAATTCTACTCTTCTTTATCACAGTTTAGCATTGGAGTGCAACTTTACAGAGGAAATACTGTTTACAAGCTCCTAAAATTAATTCCAGTTAGATTTTAAATCTTAATGTTAAATGTTGAAAGTGTAGAACTTCTGGAAGATAAGGGAGGGACCAGGCCTCTTTAAGTTTGGAAATCTGTGTTCCATAGAAACAACACACACATGGTGCTGGCATTTCACAGTGATGTCAACAAGAACATTTCAAAGCACAGTCGTGCTCCAAATGTCTGCACAGGTGCAGCTAACAAAGTGAAGTTATTCGGAGGCTGCCATCTGGCCCCAATAATTGCCAAGATTATGAGGGACCACATACTGGAGCATGCAGGATGAGCAGGACCATGCTGGACAATGCAGGACAAGGAAAGAACAAGCAGATCTCTGCACCAGACCACTTGCTCGCACCCAGCAAGGGGAGAACTGGACACACTGACTCCCATGACTCAACTGAGCACTCCTCCCAGTCTGGGGACAGCAGCCCCTCGCTCACCATATTGTAGTTTTCCAGCTCCACCATGCTCTTTGCTCAGCTCACAGCAACAACAGCAGCAACACTCACAGCATAGCACACAAAACGACAGGGACAGATTTTTGTCTTAGCCAATTCTGAAGCAGGACACATTCTCTTGTTAGCCAATTCTGAGGCGGGAGGCCAGAAAGACCCTGTAGAACTTTTGACTGGCAGGTCACCTGGAGTGCCTGATTGGCTAGTAAGGCCTGAGTGACAGGATAAGCTCCCATAGGGTTACAGTGGGCTTAAAGACACAGCACAATGATTCCTGATCCTGCCTTCCACCATAGACCCAGAACTTGTCTGAACCAGCAAAGATTCACAATTCAATAGCACATGCCCCTGGCTCTAGTAGCAGACAATGTGATCTTACTGCTCTCCATAGGCACTCCCCTTCTTCCTCCTGGACACAATGTGGCTAACTAGCTTGTACAACACAGTACACTATGTAAGGTGGAGATTCCCTGTCACACAGGTGAAAGAATACCCAGAATATTAATAACTAAAAGAGATTTAAGAGACAAAGGAAATGTTTTTAACATGGCTTCACAAGGAGGCTAGGTGAATTCAATGTACTTTTTACCTACTTGTCACAGGGACTTCAGACAACCAGGAAAAAAACCAGGGACTAGATCACTAACAGGATAAATGGTCTTTCACCATCAGAAAGCTGGATCATGGCTCTATTGCTTAGGGACTTTTATTCCTGAAATTCAGGGCAAAGTGTTTGCAAATTATATAATATTAAAGAGTAGTCTTCATGCAAAGTTGAATACTTAGAGAATAATGGACCTAAGAATAATGCCTTTATGTCCACCATTGTTAGCCAGGACATTTTCCTCAGTGGTCAGATGAAAAAAAAAAACTGTATTATTGGATCTCTCCAAGTATGTAGAAAGTTGATTTCTTAGAATGTCTTACAAGCTGTGGTCCAGGTAGTCCAACAATGGCTGACTACCAATGGAAATTTGAAGAAGCCAGTAGTTGTTCATTCCATGAGGCTGCATGTCTCAGCTGGTCTTCAGTATACACCAAAATACCAAGGAAGAAGGATCTAATGCTGGGAAAGTAATTTACTTGGTAGCCAGTGCTAGGGCAAAGAAGCAAAGAGAGAGAGCTTCCTCCTTCAACATGCTTCATATGTGCAGGCTGCCACCAGCGATGCAATCCAGGTTAAAGGTGGATCTTAAACTTCATTTGATTTTTACTTTTTTGGTGTTTTTGAGACAGGGTTTATCTGTGTAGCCTAGGAACTCCTTCTGTAGGCCAGGCCAGCCTCAAACTCAGGTAAATCCAACTGTTTCTACCTCCTGAGTGCTTTGGTTAAAGTATACATAGACACCAATCAGCTGAAGGTGGATTTCACCTCAAATGATCCAGATGAAAATGGACCTTTTTTAAAACATTCAAAAAAATCCATCACAGGTATACCCAACTCTTAGGGTTTTAGTTAATTCCACAAGGAGTAGGTGTGACTACCAAAAATAGCACTCACAACAGCAAAGAAAGAAGAAATGAGAAAAGTTCTTACCTGCAGGAGGCAGGGAAAGCATTTTTTTCCTAAACAAAGGAAGTATGTGGATTTTACTTAGGAAGGCTGGACATATTCACGTAGAATTCTCCCTATTTCTAAGTAGGCAAGTAAACAAATCCACTTCTGAACATGATAACAATGTAAAAGCAGAGACATTTAGGGGTATTCTTACTCCAATGTCATGCAGAAATGTATGTAAATTATAAAAATGATTGAAAAAAATTGTCTCTGGCATGCTGAAAATCAATAAATCACACAGTAAAATAAATATTGCTTTGAAGCTTATACAACCTGCCAATCTTGATGTTCAATCTAGAAAATAACTGTACCAATGCTATTCTCACCAATAGAAAACGTAGAGAACACAAATAAAGGAAACTTCAGGAAAAAGACACTTAAAAGCACTGTATAGTCTGCTCTTAGATGAATGGTTATGATGAACTATATTAACCTCAGAATGAAACTGCTTTTGCCTCTGAGCAGGCTGGATCAATGGAAGGCCCCAGCTCCTTCCAGGCCTGACCTTAGGAAATTCATTTAACTAGCCCTGGCTGCTGCCTGTCTCAGGACTGTGACATCCCTGTAGAAAATTGCATTGTTCACTTTTTGTAACTTTTAACAAAATGAAATTTTATGAGTGTTGTCCATGCATGTGAAAGTGCACACTACTTAGAGAGGTCAGAAGAAGGCAGGAGATGCCTGGGAATGGAGTTACAGCAAGTTGTTAGCTACCACGTGGGTTCTTGAAATGAAACCTGAGTCCTCTTTAATCACAGCTAGTGCTCTTAATTACTGAGCCATGTTTCTAGCCCCTCTTTTTTATTTAGAATTTATTTCTATAAATTGTTTCTCACAAAATTGGCAGTCATAAACCTCAGGACCCAGCTATACAACTCTTGGGAATTTACCCAAGGAATGCTCAATCTTGCCACAAAGACAAATGGTCAGCTATGCTCATAACAGTATTATTTATAATAGTCAGAACCTAGAAATAACCTAGATGACCCTCAACTGAAGAAAATATGGCACATATACACAATGGAGAACTACTCAGTAGTGAAAAACAAGGATATCATTAAATTAGCAGGCAAATGGATGGAACTAGCCACTATCATCCAAGAGTGAGGTAACCCAGACTCAGAAGGACAAACATGGTATGTACTTACTCATAAGTGGATACTAGATGTAAAGCAAAGGATAACCAGAGTGCAACCAACAGTTCCAGGGAGGCTAGCTAACAAGGAGGACCCTAAGAGGGACACATAGATAGCCCAACAAAGGAAAAATAGATGAGCTCTACATGAGCAAACTGGGAGTATGGGGCATGGGTGGAGGGCAAAGAATGGTAGATGAGCATGTAGGGGAAGAGGAGGTTTGAGCTGGAAAGTGACAGAGTGGGAGAGTAGGGAAAGAGATACCATGATAAATAAAGACATCATGGGAATAAGAAAAAACAGGGTGCTAGGAAAGTTCTCAGGTACCCACAAGGATGATCCCACCTTAGACTACTAGCAATAATGAAGTGGGTGCCTGAACTGTCTTATTCCAGTGATCAGATGACTCAGTACCCAAAATGTAATCATAGAGCCCTCATGAAGTGACTGATGGAAGCAGATACAGAGATCCATGGCAGGGTGCCAGGCTGATCACTAGGAATCCAATCCATGAGAGAGAGGAAGGATTTTTGGGCAGGGGACATTAAGATTATGATGAGAAAACACATAGAGATGACCAACGACACTATTGGAAACCCACAAACTTAGTACCAATAACTGTGGAGCCCCCATAGGACTGGACTAGACCCTCTGGATATGTGAGATAGTTGTTTAGCTTAAACAATTTGTGGGGCCCACAGGCAGGGGGATTGCAATCCATCCCTGGTACATGGGTGGGCTTTTTGGAGCCCAGTGGCTAGGGTGTGACACCTTTGCAGTCTTGGTGCAGTGGGGAGGGCCTTGGACCTGCCTCAGCTGAGTGGGCCAGGATCTACTGACTCCCCATGGGAGATGTTCACTTGGAGGCAGTGGGAATGCAGGGTACAATGGGGAGGAATGCTAGGGAGCAGTAAGAGGGAGGGTCTGTAGCTGGTATGTGAAATGAATAGAAACTTTCTTAGTAATAAAAAAAGAAGAAAATTGTTAATTAAGTGACATTATATTCTGTAGTAGTACTGTGTTCCCCAAAATATTGTGTACCTTAATAAACTTATCTGGGGTCAGAGAACAGACAGCCACTAGATACAGAGGCTAGAAAATGGTGGCACTCACGCCTTTAATCCTAGCATTCCAGAGACAGAAATCCCTTTGGATCTCTGTGAGTTTAAGGCCGCATTAGAAACAGCCAGGCATGGTGACTCACGCCTTTAATCCCAGAAAGCAGCCTTTAATCCCAGGGAGTGGTGGTAGAAAGCAGAAAAATTTATAAGGCGTGAGGACCAGAAACTAGAGGCATTTGCCTGGTTAAGCATTTGGCTGGTTAAGCATTCAGGCTTCTAGCAGCAGTTTAGCTGAGAGCCATTGGGATGTGAACACAGAAGCTTCCAGTCTGAGGAAACAGGACCAGCTGAGAAGTTGGCCAGGTGAGGTTAGATGTGGCTTGTTCTGATACTCTGACCTTCCAGCAATTACACTAATAACTGGACTCAGGTTTGATCTTATTAATAAGAACTGTTAAGATTCATGCTACAACATTCCTTTTCCCTTTTATCTTTTCATTCACTCCCTTCCAAAATCCCTTCTGAATTCTTCCTTTTTAAGTGTGAGTGAACAAGTATGATGAAATACGTGAATACAATCTGCTGCATCCATTTTTGTTAGTTGTACATATATGGATGTTTGGCTGACCATGTTGTATTGGCCAAATAATTAGGGATCTCATCCCTGCTCTATTCTCACAAATATAGGATAATTCTATGTTGTAATCCACATCAGGTATTTAACCCTGACTAGGCTGCCTTGTACCAGAAATATAAAGAAGAATATAAAACTTATGGTAGAAAATGCCTTATAATTTAAGAGCACCAAAGTTTCCTTCATAGCACGCAGCTTCCATTCCCAGTACATATAGAAGCTTACTACTATCTGTAACTCCAGCATCAGAGGCTCCCACACCATCTCATGGTCTTACTGGCCCCCATAAGAAGAGGGGACTTAGACCATTAAAACTATTTTTCAAGCCGTGTGTGGTAGTGCATTTTTTTTAGTACCAGCCATCTGCACACAGAGGCAGGAAGATGACTCTGAGGTTCACAGCCTGTGCTACATAGTCTACAAATGCACACATGGCACACACACACTCACACACATATACACAGTAAAAGAACAAAACTTAAAAAAAAAACAAGAACAGGAGAATTGGAAAATTGGAACAATACAATACCTATTAAAATTAATTCAAGTGTCTGCCACTGGTATCCATAGAACCATTTTCAAAAATAATTATGACCATGCATACAATCACAGGCCATCAATCCCAGCCACCGAGAGAAACTGAATACTTATGGGTAGGCCACCACCATACCATGTTACCTGAACTGCCCATGATGAGCTGGGTGTTATCAGACCAAACAAGTCATGAAGTAAGACACACTGCAGCAATCTCTTATCAAATGGAAGTGGTATATGAGTGGTTGGGCCCAAGCAGATCCTGAAGGAACAAGCAAGCTCCATGAAGAAATTGCCAAAATGTCTATGGTTTCTTTTGTGGATATTGCTCTGTATGTTGTGACTATGTTGCTCTGATTGGTTAATAAATAAAATGATGATTGTCTAGTAGCCAGGCAGGATGTATACACAGGACAAAAAGAGATAAGATTTCTGGGAACAGAAAGGCTGAGTCAGGAGTTGCCAAAAGCTGTTGCCATGAAAAGCAAGATGTAAAGATACCGATAAGCTACGAGCTGTGTGGCAAGGTATAAATTTAAAGAAATGGGTTAATTTAAGATGTAAGATCTAGGTAGCAAGAAGCCTGAGCCATTAGGCCATACAGTTCTAATTAATATAAGCCTCTGTGTGTTTATATGGTTCTGAGCAGCTGTGACACCAGTTACAGGTTTCTACTCCTGTTCCCATGCCTTCTGCTGCCAAGCACACACCTCTACAGTCTCATGGGGTATTCCCTATGACTGGCTGAAGTAACAGAAGACTAGGGTCAGTTGATGGTCCTGTACATCATGCAGGCACTACCCAGAAGTAGACATCTGCAGCATTTCAATATCATTTGGGGATAACCCTGAAATATATTGGTGAAATGTGTAAGAGCCCAAAAAAGCTTGACCACACAGCTACCATGACAGGCTTAGGGACCCAGGTACATCTGTCATAATAGGCTTACTGGTAGGCAACATCTGGATCCTTATGCTGACAGCACCCAGGGATTTACCCAAGGATGGGCCAGCATCTAAGGAAAAGTGTCTGACATTCCAAACATTGCAACTATTACATATGAATAGAAGAGGTCAAGATTGACAGATGTCTGTGTGAAGGTTTCAGATCCCCTAGATCTGGAGCTATAGACTCTTGATCCTGGAGTTACAGATAGTACTGAGCTTCTGTATGTACTAGGAATAGAAGCTGGATGGATGCTCTGAAAGAATCTTCAGTTTTCTTAACAGATAAGGCATTTTCTACCCTAAGTTTTCAGTGAATCAGTGCACTCCAGTTCTTCCACTCTTTCCTCTTTTTGACAACTACATGTAGCTGTCAGTGACAAGTTCCTGCATGCCCACACTCTGTGATTTACATTTGGGCCTTAAAGCTTCTCAATCCCAACCCTCTCAATCCCTGTAACCTACATTCCTGGATGGAATAAGGATGTTCTAAAGAGACACTTATATCTCTCCCTTTGTCTAACAACTAGTGAAACAGTGAACCACAGATAATTTTAATTTCACTGAGCATGTCATTGTGGGAAAAGACTTGAATCCTCCAGATGAGAATACGGGAGGGTTTTATAGATGGGAAAAATTCATTATATGTCTTTTAAATTGCTCAGTTTTGCTTAACTTTTACCATCTATCTAAACCTCTTAAGACCCCACAAATAGGTTAGTTATCTTATATTTTCTTTATTGTTCCAAATTAGTCAATTTGAATAAATATCATGTTTTAAATTTTCATTAATAATTTGCTTTATTCCCTTTTCTATTTCTGTTTTTTTTTTTTTTTTTTTTGTAGAGAATAATATTAATATGACTCTTCGGCTGGCCTGGAACTCACATTATAGACTAGGCTGTCCTTGGACATCAGAGAGATCTGTTCACCTTGCCACCAGATTTCCTGCATTATAGGTGGGCATGCCACTCACTGGATAACTTGAGCAATTTAATTGGCTTATTGAGGATGAATGGCTGAGCCTGCCTAGTTAGAGTAGCCAGGACACAGGTTCTGGTCCTATCTCCAGTAACAGAAGAAGATTCCCATCAAATGTAGCCTTCCTACCCTAATGTCCACTGTCTTACAACTATGAGAAATTTTATTTTTCTTTAGTATTGAGTCTGTTGTTTCTGATCAATGACCAGGGAAGAGTTTTGTCCTTATTCTGCAGATGGTGAAACCCAGGCTCAAAGAGATGAGTATTTTTTGAATATAGTTAATTATAAATGTTCATGTAACTCATCCTATTATTCTAATACCTCACTAAATGCATTTGAAGGAACCTAAGCCTGACATGGTGGTTCAGGCCTGTAATAATATTACTTAGAATGTGGAGGTAGGAATTTTAAGTTTTCAAAGTCATACAAAATGAGAATGGTCAATGGGGTCTGGTGGGAGGACCATAGAACTAAAGAAGACTGTAATTGGCTTAGGAGGGTGTCCATAGTCTTCCCTTCAGCTCCAAACTTCAGGGTCATGGCATCAGCAATTGTTAGCTGAGGTATTTACCACCTCAACCTTACTATTCTGGATAATATTTTCTATTCTTTATAATATTTCCAGTCCAAGGCATATAAATGATAAGACTCTTGTTGCTCATTAAATAGTGGAATTCTTCTGCACATGGGAGAATTAGCCTCAGGCAGGGATGAGCTCCCCAAGTGCATGTCCAATAAAAAGTGTTCATCCTAGGATCCCTATAAACACAACCAACAGAAATGGACTCAGCAGGGTTTATTCATATATTTGTGCATACATATTCTCACAGGCATAACAAGGAAGAAACTGGAAGGGAAGAATTTGGGAAGGGATGGAGAGAGGACAAGGAATGGGGAAATTGATTTAATACATATTAATTAAAATGTATAAAAATAAATTTTAATTAAAGAAGTGTCCTAGGGAGATAGTTTAACAGTTAAAAGCAGCACCAGGTATTGTTACATAGGACAGAGGTTCCATTATACCTAACCATCTCATGTGACTCTCTTCTGGCCTCTGCAAGAACTCTGCACAGACTCCTGGAGGCAAACAACCTCATACATAAAATAAAATAAATCTTAAAAATGGAATTCTCTGCAATGATGTCCCAGCCCTGAGACAGACAGCAGGCAGGGCTAGTTAAAATGATCTCCTTCCCATTCTGCATGCCTGTAAGACATTCTACAAAATCAATTTTCTGCATTCATGGAGAGATTCATTCTACCAGTCCTGATTATGTAGAAAAGCTTGAATATTACAGTTGTCATTTTTCTTCACCTGCCCAGGAAGGAACATGTGCTGACTAACAATGATACTCATAAATGCTTTCTTCCTAGCTCCATTATTCTCTAAGTATTCAACTTTCCATGAAGAGTACTCTTTATTATTATTTAGTTTTACAACTGTTTACTCTAAATTTCAGGAATAAAACTCCTTAAGCAACGGAGCCATCATCCAGCTTTCTGATGGGAGAAAAACTTATTATCTTGAGTGTTATCTAATTCCTGCTTTTCTTTGCTGGTTGTCTGAAGTCCCAGTGACAAACAGGGAAAAAATACCTTGATTTCACCTGATGTCAGTGTTAAGTGACACAACAAACACTCCTTGTTTGTCTTTAAGTATCTTTTGTTGTTGTTAATATTCTGGGCACCCTTCTACCTGTGTACAGGGAATCTCCACCCCACATAGTATAGTGGTCTGTACAAGCTAGCTAGTTACATTGTGTCCAGGAGGAAGAAGGGAAAGTGCCTAAGGAGAGCAGGAAGAGAGCAGGTTTACTTTTGCAGCCAAGGGCAAGTGCTATTGATATGCATATCTCTGCTGATCTAGAAAAAGTCTTTGTCTGGGTGGAAGGGAGGGACAGGAGCCATTGTGCTGGGTTTTTGAGCACATTTTAACCCTATGAGATGTGGTCTTGTCACTCAGGTCTCATTAGTCAATCAGGTCCTCCAGGTGGGCTGCCCATCAGAAGTTGTGCAGGGTGCTTCCTGCCACCCCAGGCTTCAGACTTTTCTTTGAAGAGAAGCTGGCACCAGCAGTTTTGTGTGGTGTGGTGTGCTGTGAGTGCTGCTGCAGGGAGCTAAGCAGACAGCATGGCTGAGCTGGGAAACCATGACATGGTGAGTGAGAGGCTGCTGTCTTCAGATGGGGTGGAGCAGATGGTGAGGTGGAGGATCCAGTGTGGTGGGTCCTCCTCGGGTCTGAGTGGGAACCTGCCTGCAATATCCCTGTCCTCTGATGTCCCATGTGGTACTTGAAATGAAAGGACTAAGCAGATGCCATAACTGGCTGCTCAGTCTTCTCTCAGAGATCAGGACTCAATTTCAGTTTCCTGAGACTTGAGCAAGCAGTTTCTGGGAGGGCCATGAACAAAAGACATAGTCCTTGCAGTAGCTCCCTTTCTGCATGTACTCTGACTGCTCAAAGTTCAGCCAGATGTTTACTTTCTGGGGCCCCTCACCAACTTAGAGTTATGTGCAGTATGTGCTTGGCCAGCCAGCCCCCATGGTGGCTCAAGGACAAAGCCTGGGACTTGTGCTGGCCTGCCCCCAAAGTAATAAATTGTAACCACCAACCAGTAAATTCAAAGGTTACATACCCTCATCCAATTAAAAGAGAACAGAGATAGAAATAAACCAATCAGAGTTGCACCCGTGCAAAACTCCCCCAACCCCCTTGAAGGGCTTGTTGATTTTGCCTTTAAAAAGCTAGCCACACAAAGAAAAAGTAAGTTCCTCCTGGCCTCACGACTACGAGTGAGTGCTTTGGATGGAGCTTCCCCACCCGCGGCTTGTAAACAAACAGAAATAAACCATGCTGTTGCATTCTGAACCTAAGGTCTGTGGTGAAGTCTTTGGGGTCCCAATCTGGGCATAACAGAAACTCCCTGGATCCAGAGGCAGGCCTCTGAATACCTATTCTATGGGCTGAATCTGCTCACAGAATTGAAAGTAAAAAGTTGTGCTTAAAAACATCTTTGAACTTAAACATGTTTTTTTGCACCCATAGAACGCAGGTTGCCTAACTTGGAGAGTACCTTCTAGTACCTTGTTGAGTGAGAATCAGTATTTTGCATTTAATATTTAGGTGTAAGATCCATTTATAGTTAATTTTGTGGGTGGGTGAAAAAGGCATCTCATGCATTGGGTAGCCCTCCACTACTAGCATATGATGTAGATGAGTATAATGGTTGATTTAAAGGATTTACTAATGCTTGGGAGATAGTAACTCTCACAAAACAGAATTTAGAGGAGGGAGGACTGTCTCAAAAAAAAATTCCCCAAAGATAAATGTATTCTAGCCAGGCCTTTTAGAGATTAGGACAGTAGGATACAAATTTGTTCACCAGGATTGTCCAGACATTTGTTTCCAAACCATTACAAAGGAATAACTGCTGATTTACAACAAGCAACTAGGCCCAAACTTATATCAAAGAATGAGATTCTAACAAGCTGCTTATTGAGACATTATATGTCACAGCCATAAAGTTCCAATTTTTTGTTGTTGTTGTTGTTTAGTTTTTCAAGACAGGGTTTCTCTGTAGCTTTGGAGCCTGTCCTGGACTAGCTCTGTAGACCCGGCTGGCCTCGAACTCACAGAGATCCACCAGCCTCTGCCTCCTGAGTGCTGGTATTACAGGTGTGCACCACCAGTGCCCAGCCCCAGTTTTCTTCTTGAGAAAAGCATGGTTCAGCCAGAAGGTCAATATGACACCAGGTGACAAGTATTTGAAAAGTTAAACAATGTTGTATTAAGGACTAGACTGATCAAGCAAGGCTTTCATTTTGACACTCAGACAAGGAAAAGTATCATTCTTGGGAGAGCAATTAACAGCCTGGGGCCTAGGCCTTGGGAGCTTTCCCTAAGTGCCTGATTTATTGACAATAAAACAGAGCTCCCTCCATAAAATCAGGAACATGTTTGGGGGAACTGGTAATGGTGTGGAACCAGGGCTTTTATGGTGGGGTTGCTTCAGATCCCACATGGAGCTATGGATATCAGTCCCAAGACCACTGATGGGTTTACTCAATAATGATCTTGAGATATCCTGTGCTCCCTTTTGCAGCATTGTTTGATAAGCCTCCTCCTGATTCTGTCCTACTGTATTGCAGTTTCTGTAGACTTCCTGGAAGTTCCTCATTTCCTTCCATTTCCTCCCTGGAAGTAGGTGCTATTCTTTTTAAGAAGCTTATATGGCATGCAATATAGATTGTGCAATGTCTCCTCCTACCACCTTTTATTTTTTCTACCTTCTACTTTTCCCATCATTCTCATCCACTGTCTTCTTCACCCCAGCACAATGTCACTAAAGAATGACCTGCTGTTTCAGGTGTCTGGTCTATTTAAGAAACAATTCTGGGAATATTTTTGCTGTCTAATTCACCCATCAGCCCAAATGGCTAGACCTACAAGTTGTCTATCTTTGTTTAAATTGTTCAAAGTGAAACCTGGAGCATGAAGCTAAAAAACAAAAGGATTCCATTCTGTTGCTCTCCAGGCCAATGATCTCACTGTTCTCTCTACTATACCTTCAAAATTCTTAAATTAAATGACTGTAGCACCTCAGAGTTTTAAAATTATCCATTTGAGTCATGTAGTTGACAATCCATGGTTGTCACCAGGAAAAGGTTTTGCATGTGGAACATTGCTTCTGACTTCAAACCAAATAGCAGAAATAGTTTATTGTGCACACTGCAGGGGGAAGCAGGATAGGTAATTAGCAGCTGGAGTCTCTGTTATAGAAAAGGACTTGATTATGGTATCAGGAGTTATTTTATAATTTCCCATCATGATTTAATTTATGTTACATGAATGATCACAGACCAGATCGTGTGAGTGTGGAGTTTGGGAAGGTTATCTTGAGTCAATAAATATTGAATTTGGTATTAGGAAACTCTCCTATGCAGATATGTCCAGTCCTGCTTGACATAGTTATGTCAGCTCATGGTTTGAGAAATAGACCATTAACAGTAACTGGTTGTGTCAAATTATACATCTCAGCAGCCAACACATGCATATGAGCAAGATCAATCTATCTCATATTAATGACATTCCCTCTACTAGGGAAGGACCTACTCTTTTTCAAAATCAATATTGCCAATTTTTTTATCTTAAAAATACATTATTTATAACATTTAAAGATGACTTATTGGTATCATTTTTAATACTTTCTTTTAGTGCATTCCTGCTCTTATCTCTGTTTCTGTTCTCCAATATCTCTAAGTAATCAAGAGCTTTATTGCTTTTCTCTCAAGTAATGTTGATTATTGATTTCTGTATAGAGCAATGTCTCCTTTAGTTGAGACTTGCCTCATTCTATGTAATTGAGAATTGCATTGAACACCTAATCTTTCCTCTGCTGTCCAGTGCTGGGAAAATAGTCCTCCAACTCCTTCCATTCTGGGCCTTGACTGGTCAGTCAGAAGAAAAAGTAAACTAGTATATAAGTGACCCCCAATCTCTCTGTCGTTTATGGGAGACTTTTAAATGAAGAGGAACCTCTGAAAGAATTGAGTTCACTGACCAACTTTGAAGCTAGTGGAGTCACAGCACAAGAAGGGAGAGGTAGGGTGGGGTTTGAGAGATTTCCTACTTCAACAGTACCTTAGATTAGCAATGAGGAATTAGGTAATCAATTTTAGATGTTCTATAAATATCCTGATTGTCCCTTTCTTGGAGTCCACAGACAAGGGCAGTCAAGAATCTGGATAAAAGACTGATCTTGTCATGAAACCAAATTGCTATAGTTATAGTACTTCACTCATAATAGAATTGGTTAAAATGTTGTGGCCATGCCTAATGGAACTGTTATTTAATTGTTTGTGGTAGTTGTGAAGTCTGTGATTATTTAGTTTCTATACACATGGAATTATAGTTGCTTGGATAACAGTGATCAAGGTCACACTTTTCTGGTTAAGTTTCCTTTGCTCTCTGATTAATAGTTGACTGCACTTTCCTGCCTTTATTCTTAGTTTTTGTCTCTATCTCCTTTATTCTTTCATAAATATTGTAAACATTCTTGATAGTTATAGCTTTGTAGTAAGTATAGAAGTCATATTAAGTCAATCTGTGTACTATTTTTTCATACTACCGTTGATCATCCTGAGTGTTTTCACAGTTAAAGTAGCAATGTAATTAGCTTTCCTGTTATAAATTGTTGGGCATTGTTGATGGATTGTATTCATTTTATGCTCTAGATTTACCATAAACAATATCTTAGTTTTGGTGCATCATGTTCTAAAAAATATTTTCTTTTTTAATTATTTAGGTTTTGTTGTTCTTGCTGTTAATCTGTATAAGCCTTTTAGTTTATTGGATAATGCATATTATGGGTTTTAGAAGGTGGCTCAGCACGTATTCATTTTGGAGATGGCCTGAGTTTAGACATCAACATTCAATTAAGAGACTCATACTCTCTACTCTTGCAGATACTGTATACAGATGGAAAACATACTCTCTCAAGCAAAAACATGGTAAAATAGCAATAAACTTGTTTTGAAAATTGTTTGTGACTTATAATGTAATTACAGCATACCAAGGGGCTTTAAGTGTACACTGATTCTTTAAAAATCTCTTACCTTGAATTTTGTTTTAAAAAGTTTTCATTTCCTCACTCTGGTGCAGACTTACAGGGAATTATCAGTCATAGGAAAGAAGATATTGTCTGTTAGTGATCCTAACAGATATCCTTTTCTTGATCATAAGAGAATGAGATCCTTTTAGTAGTCAAAAGAGTTTTCTACAAAGTTAAATTATCAGAGTGCTTCAAGTGAATCTCTCCAATTTCAGTAGAAGATGCTCCTCACATAACACATTTTCTATTATTGGCAAAGGAGAGAATGAGTATACAGGATGAGTGATGGCCAGTGATTTCTTGTGGTTGATTTTGATTAGAACCTTGTCATTCTTGTTTAATGTTTCATGATATATATTTGTTGGTATGTCTTTATGTCTCATTTCTTTTTCAGTGGTCCCATCTATGATTTCAGTTTTATTATCATCTAACTATATTGCTATTTCTCTAGAAAGTGTTTGACCTTCACCAATTTTGTATAACATGACAGTATGTTCTGAAAATTCTGACCTCATAGAACTAGTCTTTTTTGGTAGGCATAAAATAGATATTTGGAAAGTAAAATACATGGGATAATTTGGATTCTATGAGGAGAAGATGCATAAAACATTTTTGCATTTGATATTTGTGTTTCAGAAAAATCATTTTAAATCTTTTACAGTATCGTATAAGGCTACAACTATTGAAGACACTGAAATTTTAAAGACTTTGTAGGCTTATAATAAGCAACTTTAATGTTTTTCTGTAATAAAAACAGTCCTTGTTTTGATTTTTTTGACACATTCTTTCTATGTAGGCCTGGCTGTCTTGGAACTTACATGTAGATCAGGCTGACCTTAAACTCAGACAGATCCTCCTGTCTCTGATTCTCAAGTGCTGGGAAGGAAAGCTTACACCAGCATGTCTGGTCTTTAGGTTCTATGAAACAGTCTCAATATGTATCCTTGGTGGGCCTAGCATTGCTGAGTAGAGCAGGCTGACTTCAAGCAGAGAGATTTGTTTGCTTCTGAATACAGAGCCTTGGAATTCAAATATATGTTGCCATACCATACCTGGCTGAGATATTTTTGTATGGCTACTAAATGTCAGTATTGGTTTTGCTTTGAGAAAGTATAATAACACATGTGGGCTAAAAATTTGAGGCCTGATTTACTTATTTTGCATCCTGCTCTTTAGCAGGCCAGGATGACCTTGAAATCTATACTGATCTGAGGATGCCTTTCTCTCCATGCTCTTAGCCCCACACCAGCCAGTGTCCAGTTTATGATCTATAAATATAAAATATGAAAATGTTGATCCTTTTTTCATACTGCATAGGTTTTGATTCAGATATGAAGAATAATATTGTCTTTCATTCTGTCTGTGATATTTTTGTTTGATTTTTGTCCTTTTTGGCCCATGTCTGCACAAATTATTTATAAATTATTAGTATTATTCATCTTTTATTTTAAATAGTTTTTTGCTTTTAGAATTATGATTTTTTGTATATCTTTGATTGATTATTCTAGACAATTTCATCATGGAGTGAAACCCAGGCAGGTCTCATGTTATGCAGTGGCTCTACCACTGTGCTGCTTTCTTTCTTAAGAATTCTTGTTTGATATGTAAAAATATTTTTCTTTCCTTCTTTCTTTTTTTTTCTTTTCTTTTTTTTTGCTTTTGGAGACAGGTTTTCCCTGCACAGTTTTGGTGCCTGTCCTAGATCTTGCTCTGTAGACCAGACTGGCTTTGAACTCACAGAGATCCTCTTGGCTGTGCCTCCTGTGTCCTGGATTAAAGGCGTGCACCACTGCCGTGTGATGTGAAAATATTTTTTCTTTGGTACAATCTCAGTGAATAGATCTTGTCCTTTGCTTAATGAATCTTGTGGATTAGTTTTCACTTCATCTACTTTTATTATAGTAAGATAATTGTGATGTTTCATGACTTCATTTCTTGGTTGTTAAGACTTTTTGTATCATATATCGTATTTTTGAACAAAGACTCATGCTTTTCTTGTGGGTAATATTGAGACTGTGCATAAGAAAGTATCAATCATCTTGTCACAAAACCTAAAAACTGTTGTAGCTAAATTACATTTGCCCTGCTTTTAAAATTACAATTTATGAGTTAATCAGTATATCTGAGCTAGTTTTGCTGGGTGGTTTTCCTGGAATTCATCTATATAGACCAGGCTGGTCTCACATTTGGGGTAATCCTGCTACATTCTGAGAGCTGGGATTACAGGTGTGTGTCCAGTACACTATCATTTATCTTCCAGTTATTTTTCCCTTCATAAATGTCAAAATAAATGATTGTGTTTTCCAGCAAATGTGAAATCTGCTAATAAATGTTGCTCTTACATGTAGATAATCATTGAAGCAGATATTTTTTATTCTTGGCATTTTTGAGTTCAATTACTGAAATTCAGGATATGTTTTTAGTACTATGGAATGTGGAGACATTATGTGTGTTTAAGTGATAATTACTTTTCTATAACAGAAACAATATACCAGGATTGTCCAGACAAATACAAATTAAGAATTAAAATTTTCCTGCAGTCCTGGATTATGTTCTTCTAGGCCCATGAGAACAGGTTGTGCTCCTTGTAGGGAAACTCAGTGCTTTGCTCTGTCACAGCACTAGACCAGCTTAGCCAGTGTGACTTTTAAGATCAGTTTCGTGTTTTCTGTGAATGTAGGAGCCTTGGCTTAAGAAGGAGATGAACAAAAAATTAAACCTTGCCAGAATCCAAGAGAGCTCCTTGTCTCTAATTCAGCCTAGTGAAACTATGTATTCAATCCTAGTGCTTGTTTAGACACTATTACTTTTTTATGTTTATAGCCCACACCACATGTAGCCACTCCTGCCCCACATTTTTTCTTAGCACGTTTCTTACTGGAAGATAGTAGCTTTAATTTAAGGTTTCCTATGTTTGTACTTTGCGTACATGTATGTCTGTGTATCACTTGCATTTCTGGTGCCTATTAAGGCCAGAAGTGGATGTCAGATTCCCTGCAACTGGAATTAAAGATGACTGTGAGCTTTTATGTGGATGCTGGAAATCAAATTCTTTCCTAGGGTCCTCTTTACTAGCTAGCCTCCCTGGATCTGTGATTTGCAGTCTGGTTATCCTTTGGTTTACATCTAGTATCCACTTATGAGTGAGTACATACCATGTTTGTCTTTCTGAGTCTGGGTTACCTCACTCAGGATGATATTTTCTAGTTCCATTCATTTGCCTGTAAACCTTATGATGTCATTGTTTTTTCTGCTGAGTAGTACTTCATTGTGTATATGTACTGCATTTTCTTTATCCATTCTTCAGTTGAAGGGAATCTAGGTTGTTTCCAGGTTCTAGTTACTACAAATAATGCTGCTTCAATCATAGTTGAGCATGTGTCCTTGTGGTATGATTGAGCATTCCTTGGGTATATGCCCAAGAGTGGTATAGGTGGGTCTTTAGGGAGATTAATTTCCAATTTTCTGAGAAAACACCATACTGATTTCCAAAGCGGCTGTATAAGTTTTCACTCCCAACAACAGTGTAGGAGTGTTCCCCTTGTTCCACATCCTCTTCAACATAAGCTGTCTTCAGTGTTTTTGATCTTAGACATATTCTGTTTTGAAAATGATTCTATAGGACTAGTGACAGACACTTGAAATTACTTTAAGAGGTATTGTATAGTTCTAATTCTCCAATGCTCCTTTTCTTGTATGTAATTCAATTTTCTTCTTTTCATGTGTGTGTGTGAGTGTGTGTATGTGTGTGTGTATGTGCATGTGTTTGTGTAGGATGTTGCATAGACTTTAAAACTCACAATGATCTTGCTGCCTCTGTGTCCAGTTTGCTGGAACTATAAGAATGCACTGCCACTTTCAGCTTCAAAAGTAATTTTTATGATCTAAGAGTTCTCTTCTTATTGTGGACAGGGAGGCAAGGAGATGGTGTCAGGACCCCTGATACTGGAGTTACAGATATTAGTGACCCTCTAAATGTATTGGGAATGGAAGGTGGATGCTCTTAAAGAATTTTCAGTGCTCTTAACTGGTGAGGTATTTTCCTACTTATGTTTTCTATTCTTAATTATGTTTCCTGTCCAAGATAATCCAGTCAGGGGTAGACACCAGATGCTGATTAAAATGTGAATTTTCCAGAGAGAATTAATCTCAGGCAAAGATGAGATCCCTAATTGTTTACTCAGTACAACATGGTCAGCCCATTATCTCTATCTATCTGTCTGTCTGTCTGTCTATCTATCTATCTATCTGTCTATCTATCTATCTATCTATCTATCTGTCTGTCTGTCTGTCTGTCTGTCTATCTATCTATCTATCTATCTATTTACCTATCTATCTATCTATCTATCTATCTATCTATCTATCTCCTACAAAAATCGAAGCAGCGAGGTGTATTAATGTATTTCAGCATATATATTCACCTACAGTTAATAAGTAAGAAGTTAGAAAGGATTTAGGAAGGGATAGAATGAAGAGATAAAAGGGGAAAGTGATGTAATATCTCTGGCTTATCAATTTATGGAAAAAAATTTTAAATGAAAAGGGGACTTGATTGACAGCTTAGCAATTAAGAGATCTGGGCATTTTTATATAGGACCCAGGTTCCATTCCCAGAACCCACTTGGTAGCTAACCATTTGTTGTAACATTAGTCCTAGGCATCTCCTGCCTTCTTCTGGTCTTGTTAGGCACCACACACAGACATATACAGGCAAAACATTGTATTCATAATTTTTTAAAAAGTTAGAAAAAGGAAAGAATAACATTTTTTACAGTGATGTCACAGTCCTTAGCCATAAAACAAGCCAGGGCATGTTCAAATGAGCTCCTGCTGGTCTTGCATGGAAGCAGCTGTGACCCCTTGCTGTGACAGCCTGCTCAGAGGGAAAAGCAGTTTTGTTCTGAGGTTCATAGAGTTTATTATAACCATCTATCTAGGAGCAAAGAATGCTGTTAGGTGACTTTTCCTTGATACCTCTGTATTTGTGTTCTCTATCATTCGTATCTGTGAGAATTGAGGCAATGGTACAGTTATCTTTTAGATCAAACATCAAGATTGACAGTGCACATAGGCCCCAATGCAATCTATTTTTTTTTTTTTTTTGAAGACAGGGTTTCTCTGTGAAACTGTCCTGGCTGTCCTGGATCTTGCTCTGTAGACCAGGCTGACCTAGAACTCACAGAAATCTGCCTGGCTCTGTCTCCTGAGTGCTGGGATTAAAGGTGTGAGCCACCACTGTCCAGCACAATCTACTTTTTACAGGGTCATTTCCTTGATTTTCAGCTAAGACTTTGTGGTACAAGATGAACATGCTAGAGACATTTCTTCCCATCATTATTATAATTTATATATATTCCTGCATAACATTGAGTTAAGAATATCCATAAATGTCCCTATTTTACATTGTGATCATGATCAGAAGCGGATTTGTTTACTTAGCAAACTTAAGAATATGCAGAGTGCTACATGAATGTGTCCCGACTCACTACTATATCCACATGTTTCCTTTGTTTAGGAAAAGCACTGTTTTGGAAATAATTTCCATGCTCTTCTTGCCTTCTGCAGTTAAGAAATCTTTCTCATTTCATCTGTCTTGTCTGTTGTGATGGCTAATCTTAATAGTCAAATTGACTACCTCTTTAATTAATTAAAACCCAAAAGATTTGTATACTCATGTGAGGGATTTTTCTTAAAGGCTTTATAGTTAGTGACTCATCTTTAATCTGCATCATTTTAGGTGATAGGATCCACTGTTAGCTGCTTGGTGGCAGTGCACACCTTTAACCCCAGAAAGCAGAAGCATTTAGATTTTTTTTTAGTTTCAGGCCAGCCTGCTCAACAGAATGAGTTTCAGGGCTACAATGATAAAACCTTTCTTGAAATCACCAAAAAACCAATCAACAAAGAATAAGATCCAACTTTAATTTGGGTAACAACTCTTGGTGTCAGCCTACATATATAAAGGATATTAAAAAAGGAAGTTCTCTTTTCACCTGCTTGCCCTAGCTCTGATTACCAAGTTTTTTAGCTTACTAGCATTAGAAACTACTTCCTTAAAATTGTGGTGTATACTGAAGACCAGCTGAGATGTCCAGCCTCATGTACTGAATAACTACTGGACTTTTCAAATTTCCATTGGTAGACAGCCATTGTTAGACTAGCTCTACCACAGTTTGTGAGACATTCTAATAAATGCACTTTGTACACACATGGAGAGATTCATTCTACCAGTCCTGTTTATTAACATTCTGATCCTGGCGCTTGGCGGCACTCATTGTCTTGACATAAAAGCTTGTTCTTAAGGGAAATTTCCACCCACTACCCTCTCTCTCTCTCCTGCTTTTCTCCCAGGAAGTGTGAGCACATTTGAATTCCTCTCCCTCCCCCCACACTTTTCCTTCTTTCTCTTCCCCTTCTCTCTTCCTCCACTAAATAGACCTCTTCACTGAGTGCTGTCTGAATGTCATATTTGTCTGTCACTAGCAACAGGGCACCTTGGCTGTCCACCTGCCAGAGCCTTCTATATACAAATCATAACACTGTACATGTACAGAACTTTGAATTTCAATAGCAAGTGCTATTGAAATGCAAATGTTTAGAAAAGGTCTGGGTCTGTGGTGGAAGGCAGGATCAGGAACCATTGTTCTGTGACTTTAAGCACAGTGTAACCCTATGGGAGGTGCTCTTGTCACTCAGGCCTCACTAGCCAATCAGGCCCTCCAGGTGACCTGCCAGTCAGAAGTGGTGCAGGGTTTTTCCAGCTGCTAGCTTCAAGCTTGACTTTGAAGAGAAACTGGCAGCAGCAGTTTTGTATTGTGTGCTGTGTGTGCTGAGAAAGCTGAGCAGAGAACCTGGGTGAGCTGGAAAACCATAGCATTGTGAGTGAAGTGCAAGAGCCAGAGTGGTGGGTCCTTCTCAGATCTGGGTGGGAAACTTCAGCCAGAATCTCTGTCCTGTGAGGTCCCATATGGTCCTTGAAACTTCCTATTTCCAGGCCAGGTACCTGGTTTAAAACATCTTTGATTGAATGAAAAACCTCTCAGACACAATGATATATGTGAACATGTGTCTCTCCTTGGTGACTTTCTTTTGATTGCTTCTTTAGTAGGATGATCCTTTTGGGAGAAAATTCCTCACTAGTTGTGTGATATTCATCTCTATAGCCTCAACTGATTTCCTGTTCTTCATGTGTACTGAGTTGTGGTTGAAACTAATCAGCCAGCTTCCATGTATTGTCATGCCTTTACCATCATTAGAGATTCTATCTCTATTTCCCATAAGATAGAGTAGAAGCAATTGCTGTTCAGTGCTAAGGCAGTTTGTTAACCTGGTGTTTTAATATTGTTAGTTATTTTTGAATACAAGATTTGTCTAGGTAGCCCTGAGTGTCCTGAAAGGAGTTCTTTTCACCAGGCTGGCCTGGAACTCACAAATCCCCCTGATTCTGGCTCCCAATTGTACAGATTAATGTGGGAAATTAACAATCCTGGCTGTTTTGTTTTTATATTATTGGATGATGGGCCTCAGATGTAGGATTTTGTAAATGTCAAGCATATGCTGTTGTACTGAGCTCCACACATATCTTGAATTTTTAAATTTGATACAGGTTATCATTCTATTTCTCTATTTGGCATGTATTCATGATATTAACATTCTTGAGTCTTCTGAGTCATTGCATTGCAGGTGCATGAACTTCCTCCTGCCTGTTACATTTGTTTTGAATTTTTAAATAAATATGAGTATTTTATCTGAATGCATGGATATGCACCATGTGTGTACCTGATCCTCACAGTGATCAAAAGATGGTCTCAGTAACCCTGAACTTGGAATAAAGGATAGTTGTGTTCCCTCATAGAAGCACTGGCAATTGAGCCCACCTCTATGCAAGACCAGCAAGAGCTCTTTACTAGCTTGCCATCTCTCTTTCATAATGTGTTGATTATTTATGATTAACATTTATATGGCTAATTCTTTCATCTTTGCCTTTATTACTATTTAAACATGCACTACTTTTCCGTAAATTTTTACTTATGTTATAGTTTGAATTGTGGCACTTCAGGATTCTTGAGGAATACAGAACTAAAGTAAAGGTATAACTCTTTGTAGGAACTTCAGTAAAAACTTCTTAGTTCTTTCTTTCTTGTTCTGCTGACTTTTGCTTGGGAGACAGGGTCTTAACATGTACTATATGCTTTCCTAGACCTGATTGCGTAGACTAGACTGGGATTCAACTCAGACTCAGATATACCTGGCTCTGCCTTCTGAGTCCTGCCATTAAAGGCATAAGCCAATACATCCAGTTTGTCCATCTTATTTTTCATTATAGTTAGAAATTGTTGATACAATTTCTCTCATGTATACTCTATACTATTGATCTTTCTGTATTTGTTAATAAGCATTTCTCTTGCAAGGTGATGTCCCATTCAAAGGGTACAGAAATGACAGAAGTGATCTTCCTATTCAGCTTCCTTATAAAGTGACTTGTTGATTACATATAATTTGAATGTCATGAAGTAAGTGTGGGGAGCATCAGAATTATATGACTATACTCTCAAAGAAGTATACATTTATAATGATGTAAGTATTAATAAAGTGGAATAAGATGAGTGTGAACAATGATAAACCTTAAGTTCTGGATATTCTTTACAACTGAACCAAACTGTAAAATTAATTCATACAGATATAAAGATTAAAGAGTGTATTAGATGTGATAATGCTTTTACATGTCCCATTATTTTTGCAGGGATTAAGAAAATCAAGCTGGAAAGAAATATATTTTAAATATTCAGTGTGTTAAAGACCTTGCATATCTGAGTACTCTTCAAATGCATGAAAAAGCACATACTGGAGAGAAACCCTATGAATGTAATCAATGTGGTAAAGCTTTTGAATTTCAAAATCATCTTCAAGAACTTAAAAGAAAGCATACAGGAGAGAAACCATATGAAGGTAATCACCCTGGTAAAGCTTTTTCATGTCAAAGTAGTCTTCAAATGCATAAAAGAACACATACTGGAGAGAAACCCTATGAATGTAATCTGTGAAGTTAAAGCCTTTGCAAGATTCAGTAGTCTTCAAAGGCATACAAGGATCTATTCTGGAGAGAAACCCTATGAATGTAATCACTGTGGTAAAGCCTTTAAATGCCAGAGTAATCTTCAAATGCACAAAAGAACACAAACTGGAGAGAAACCCTATGAATATAATCAGTGTGGTAAAGCCTTTGCACAATTCAGTCATCTTCAAACGCATACAAGAACCCATTCTGGAGAGAAACCCTATGAATGTAGAGAATATGGTAAAACCATTTCACATCAAAACAATCTTCAAATGCATAAAAGAACACATACTGGAAAGAAGCCCTATGAATGTAATCTGTGTGGTAAAGCCTTTGCACAATTCAGTCACCTTCAAAGGCATAACAGAACACATACTGGAGAGAAACCCTATGAATGTAATCACTGTGGTAAATCCTTTGCATGGCATAGCAATCTTAATATACATAAAAGAACACACACTGGAGAGAAACCCTGTGAATGTAATCAATGTGGTAAAGCCTTTGCATGTTACAAAGTTTTTCAATCACATGAAAGAAAACATACTGGAGAGAAACCCTATGACTGTGATCAGTGTGGTAAAGCCTTTGGACATCTAAGTAACCTTCAACAACATAAAAGAAAGCATACTGGAGAGAAGCCCTATGAATGTAATCACTGGTAAAGCCTTTACATGGCACAGTAATCTTCAAATGCATAAAAGAACACATACTGGAGAGAAACCCTATGAATATTATCTTTGTGGTAAAGCCTTTGTATATCACAATAGTCTTCAAAGGCATATACGAACCCATTCTGGAGAGAAACCCTATGAATGTGAACAATGTGGTAAAGCCTTTACATGTCAAAAAAGTCTTCAAAGGCATAAAAAACACATACTGGAGAGAAACCCTATGCATGCAATCAGTGTGGTAAAGCCTTTGCCCAAAACAGTCCTCTTCAAATGCATAAAAGAACACACACTGGAGAGAAACCCTATGAATGTAATGAGTGTGGTAAAGCCTTTGCATTTATTAGTAATCTTCAAAGGCATAAAAGAAGACATACTGGAGAGAAACCCTCTGAATATAATCAGTGTGGTAAAGCCTTTGCACAAAACAGTACCCTTCTAATGCATAAAAGAACAAATACTAGAGACAAACCTTATTAATGTAATTAGTGTGGTAAAGCCTTTGCATGTCATATCAATCTTCAAATACATAAAAGAACACCTACTGGAGAGAAACCATATGAATGCAATCAGTGTGGTAGAGCCTCTGCACAACTCAATTGTCTTCAATGCATAAATGAACACATACTGGAGAGAACCCCTGTGAATGTAATGCATGTGGTAAAGCCTTTGCATATCACAGAGGTCTTCATATGCATGACAGAACACATACTGGAGAGAAACTATGAATGCAATCACTGTGGTAAAGCCCTTGCTCTTCTGAGTACTCTTCAAAGGCATAAAGAGAACACATAGTGGAGAGAAACCTATGCATGCAATCAGTGTGGTAAAGCCTTTGCATGTCTCAAAATTTTTCAAATGCATAAAAGAAAACATACTGGAGAGAAGCCCTATGGTAAAGCCTCTGTATGTATCTTAAAAATCTTGAGATATCCCAAACTCATACTGCATAAAAACCATACAGGCATAGTCAGTGTGGTTAAGTTTTTCACATTATACAGGAATAATTCTTTTGTGTGTAATTAGTCTGTTAAAGCCTTTTCATATATTACAATAGTCCTTGGCTACATGAAAAAGTTATGGTGGCCATCTTCCTATAAAGAGTTTGGTAAGATCTTTAGGCAACACACTTATCATCAGTTACAGAAGAGTATGTCTTCAATAGAAAAGTATTTGACAGTGTCAAAAAATGTTCAAGCATTATGTTATCTGCTTTTATATTGTTTACAGCAGCACATTCATGGAATAAACACATATTTATGAATTTATGAAGCCTTTTGTATAGGGTAAATGAGGCAGCCACAAAAACAAACACTGACCCTGAAAATAGGGCCAGTGAAAGACACACCCTTTGGCCCTGAAATCAGAGTGAAAAATATCCTGACACTGAAGCCAGAGTCAAAGAAACACACTTTGTTCCTGAATCCAGAACCAGTTATAGAAACACCCTGATCCTGAAACCAGAATCAAAATTTTAAAAGGGGACATTAAAATAAACACACTTTGGACCTGAAACCAGAGCTAAAGAAACACACTATAAAGCTGACCAAGTAAACACAAATCCAACCATTCCCTGAGCCTGAAATCAACCAATTCATGAGCATGAAATCCACCCAATATTTCAGCTTTTTCAAGCCCTGTGTCTGTTCATTTGGCAACTGCCTGGGGGATTCTGGAGCTCTCCTAGATTCCTTCCTTCCAAATATGTATCTTGAATGCATTTTGCATGAAGATTTTTACTGGAGTAGATGAGAATCTGATTATAGGATTGGATTAGAGAAGCAGCAGACCCCTCTGCTGGCAAACTCTCTTCAAAGATCAGAGCAGAAGTAACAACTTTTCACCAAAGACTGCTACATTTCTGCAGCATTTCTCTTCTTGCTTGAGTGAAGCATAGAAGTAAGAATTTGAGCTCTAGCTGAAAAGAAATGGACATCTTTGTTAGAACTCTAATAGAGCAGAACAGAAAATGAATTGACAGCTCTGTTGAAAAAATCCCTCAGGGGAGTGGAGGAGCGCAGCATTGGACATCTCTCTTGGGAGACTCTTAGCAATGTGGAGCAGGGTGTAAAGGCTCCCTTTTGTAGAGAAGCAGGGTTAATATCTTTTGCAGGGAGAGCATTTCCCACTGAAGCACAGCATCAGGTGTACCCTGACTTCTCCAAATTCAGGTTACCTTTTTTCTCACAGCAGTAGGTATCCAGGATATCTTCCCTTCATAGCTCTAGGTAAAAGCTGACTTCTGACACTTGGGGTATCTTTCCCTCCAGAACTGTAAAAACTTGTATTATTTTTTATTTATTTTTTTTATTTTTCAAAACAAGGTTTCTCTGTGTAGTTTTGGAACTTGCACTACTGATTTAAATGGTAATGTAACTCTTTTAGATTTTTGTACTTCTTTTAAATTGCATTAAATACCTAATTCAGGTATAAGAATTTATGTATTTATATTCCTTTTCTGTTGTGATATAATGTCCAAATCAACTTATGAATGATTATAATTTGGCACTTGGTCCGGAGAGATACAATATCAATGGTAAAGATCACTGCATTGTGATTTCTATCTTGAAACTTTTGAAGTAGATACTAAAGTATTCTATATGTGTGACAAATACATTTGGTGATGTTTATTTTATTGCCTTTTTATTTCTCCTATGCATTTTGTTCATTTTCTGTTGTACTTTCTTAGTGATAGGTATTGTTCTTCTGTAATGTATGGAATGGTATACCCATAATCTAAGTGTTCCACTGTTTACTTAAATATTAGGCTATGTGTGATCATACATTTCAAGTTAGGTTGTCTGTAAAATGGTGGTGGGTTTTGTTGCTGACTTTGTTTTTCATATTTTTACAAATTCCCTTGAGATATGTGCTTGTAATTCTGTTTGGCTTGGATGTTAGTAATGATTCAGAGATACATTTGAACTTATGATCCTCATGTATTCACCTCCTGAGTTCAAGTCCAAAGGTAGATGATGTACTCCCATCATGTATGCTTTTTTCAACCAAATTTAAGAATGTTAATGTTGAAATGCTTAATGGAAGAGAACATAAGGAATATGAAATACTTCATGTGTGTATTCAAAGCAGTATTTTCATTTATCTGATAAAGTTGTAATAAAGTAAGATAATCAGCAATCCACCATACACCTCATATCATAGCTTGCTATGTTATATATGTATATTTATATAATTTGATTTTCCAAGACTGTCCCATCCACATGAGTTAACCATTTGGCATTTCATCTTCAAGTATTTCCTTCCAAGAGAATTATCCAGAGATGCCAGGTGATGTAATATCACTAAGATTTCTCTTTTAAGAAACATTTATGTGGTGTGTGAATGATTATGGGTTGTTGGCTCATTTCAGGTATGTGAAGACCAGAAGATAGCTTTGTGGTCCTCCTAATAGGTTGATCATCATCTGGTTTCCAGCTTTGCAGACCAAAGACTTTACCAATGAGCCATCTCACTGGTGCTCAAAAAAGATTTTTAAAAATACTACAACATTAAAATATTGTCTTATTTTCAGATTGTAAACTTAATTTCATAGAAGGATACAAGAACAAAGGACAAATTGAATAATAAATAAGAAAATAATAAATTTTCTTTGCATATTAAAATATTTGTACAACCACATATTTTTCAAAATTGATTATGGGGACTAAGCATTTGTTTATAACATTGTCTCAGAACCACAATCAAATGTCAGAGAATTGGCTCATTCCGTAAAGTTGTTTCCACTAAGCCTGAAGACCTGAGTTCTATCTCTGGGTGATCCATACTACTCTTATAATTTTTTTTTATTTCTACACTTGGGCATTGACATGTACACTCCTACATCAGCACATATATAAATTATTTTTAGACTTGAATAAGTGCCATTGAGGTCCTTTGCAACTAAATGACACCACAGGTTTCATCACTAGAACTCACATAGGGGAAGTAGAAAACTGACAAATGTAAGTTATCCTCTCGGTGCTACATACACATCCTGGCACAAACATAGAGACACAAATAAATGCAGTTCAAACATTTTTAAGTGGATGAAAATACCAGCATGGAAAATAACCCAATTATTGAGAATATATAAAATGATTTGCCCATTTAAATTATTGAATTTTAAGAAATAATTCTGTTCTTCAAAACAATTATGGTTTCTTTTTAAATATTGTTTTATCCTTTCATGTTCTGATTCCATTGTAGGTCACTTAAAAACCCATATTTCTGGACTTAGAGGTGCATGGATGTAATTCCAGCACAGAGAGAATATGTTGGGCCAATCTCTGTGATTTTGAGGCCAGCTTGGTCCCCATAGTGAATTCCAGGGCAGCCTATTTGGACACATTCTGTCTCAAGAAAATTCCAACAGAAAAGCATATCTCAAATTATGGGATTTTTCATAATATAATCTGGCTGGATTGTGACTGGTTTCAACAAAAGCTTTTGTTATATTTACTCACATCATGAGAAATCTGTTAACAATGAAAATAAAAAACAATATAGAGAGTCCATTCACAGAGGTATAGAAATCCATTGAATCCTTTGACAACCATCTAGAGGGGACTTTCCTCACCTTCAAGTCACAGGAGACAGAAAGAGCAGTAGGACATCTTCGTCATTAAAATTATAATGACATATTTGTGACCTGAAGAGTTGGCTCAGTAGTACTGGTACTCTTGAGTACCCAAGTTTGATTCCTAGCACCTACATCAGATTTATCACATTTTCCTGTGTTTCCATGTACTTGAGTGCATTTGTCTTGCCTCTTAGGAGACCAGATATGCAAATAGTGAAAAGACAGATATGTGTGTGATTCCAAATTGTAAGAAAGGCTTTATTCATGTGCCTGTTAGCTTAGAAAAGAATGAAATTTAATTTAAGTGCATAAGTTTTGCAAGTTAGTATACCATGGTCATGCTAGGTACCAATGGTGCCCCGAAAATGGTGTCTGATTCCCTGTGAATGGAGGTACTGTCAGTTGTCAGCTGTCTCGTGTGTGCAGGGGATGAGAGTCAGGTCCTGTTTATAAATGGTAGTGCCCTCAATGCTGAGCCTTCTATTCAAGCCCATGAACATGTTATTAATAGTAGTAAGGTGTGGATGGCTGATCTAAGTTCATCCTTATACCAGCCCAGGTTACGCAGAAGAAATATAAGATTGATAGAACCTGAAACTACTTCACACTTGGTGCTCCAAGAATTTGATTTTACTCTTCACCAAATGAGAAATTATTGGTTGAGAAGCAGAGTATACAGTCATTTCAATTTTTGAAACATGTACCCAACCTCTAAGAGACATACATTGTGTTCATGTATCCAAAAGAGCCATGTGTTGTTTCTCTTTGAACTTATTCCAGTGATGGTCCATCCTAAACTTGGCAAGTTTTCCCTAAGCCCTCACATAACAATCAGATGCTTGCAATTATCAATTCCATTGACTCACAGTTTTATGCCACATACAGTTCATATTCAAAATTTCCATTTTTTTTTAATTTTTATTTTGCAATACAATTCAGCTCTACATATCAGCCACAGATTCCCTTGTTCTCACCCTCCCGCCCCCCTCACCTTCCCCCCAGCCCGCCCCCCATTCCAATCTCCTCCAGGGCAAAGCCTTCCCCACAGACTGAGATCAACCTGGTGGACTCAGTCCAGGTAGGTCCAGTCCCCTCCTCCCATGCCGAGCCAAGGGACCCTGCATAGGCCCCAGGTTTCAAACAGCCAACTCATGCAATGAGCACAGGACCCGTTCCCACTGCCTGGATGCCTCCCAAACAGATCAGGCCAATCAACTGTCTCACCCACTCAGAGGGCCTGATCCAGTTGGTGACCCCATTTTTTATTGCATGTTATCACAATTTTTTATTGTGATAACAATATCACAATTTTTTATTGCATGTTATCACAAATGTTATCACAATTTTTTATTGCATGTTATCACAAATGTTAGCAAAAAAAAAAAAAACTGTATAACCAGAGACAGTTCTGACAAGGCAAGGCCCAAGGAGTTGTTTTTTAGGAAACATTTCTACTAGAAATATGAGACCAGATATAACTAAGAATATTCTGGATAAAAATGGATGACCAAGAGACTTCAAATTACCATTTAGAATGCTTTGTGTTGTAGGATATAAAACTAGTCCCCTGTATCGAATGTTATGCTGACCCCTGAGACAGTCACACCTTCTCCTCATTCAGTATCCTGCTATTTTCTGGTTGTATTAAAAAAACCAAAAACTGTCAAGTGATTTAATCTCTTAAAAAATCATTTACACTTAAAATATGGAATGAAATAGGATTTTTACCCACCACTAAAAATATTTATACAGCTACTAAAAAACTTACATTTACAAATAGTTGGTTAAATATTCCTCTGGATTTTACAAGTAGCGAGGCAGGGATACTGACAGACATGATGGATGGTTAGTCAGACTTGGCTTCTTTCTCTTCCACTTCAGAGACTGGACTCTGTTTTTCAGTGTCTCCAGTTTCCGCTGGCAGATCTATAGTTGTTGGTCAGACACTTTAGCCTGTTGCCTTTATTTTCCTCTTCCCTTTTGTTTGCACTCTTCTGTGTGATCCTTTATCCTTTTCCATGGCCTTTTCCAGTGTTGCATCCACCTTGACAGAGGCAGGCTTGGATAACAGTCTCACTGAGCATGACTTGGGCTCTGACTTCAGCACTCTTTCTCTCGGGCAATGATTGTGGTGTCACTGGGTAGGAGGAACATGTGATGTTGAACCTGTCATGGTGCTGCACTGACTTAGCTGCCACCACATGAACTGCAGGGGCAGTGGGAGAACTGATCCAAGAGTTTTCTAAACCCAAATCTCCACAAAATGAGGGGAAAATACAAAGAATACAAAGAGGAGAGGAACTGACACTAAAAGTCTTTAAAAGATGGTTGACCAATTAATCCAAGCCACAAGAGTGAGTTTATCTCCAATGTGGTAAATAGGCAGCAATTGGAGCACAGAAACTCACATGTCAGGTGTTCCCCTTCTTGAGTTTATACATCCTGTAAGGAGAGAAAAGGAACTTGCAGGCATAGAGTCTGACTTGTCTGAAGGTGATCACTTTCTGCTTCACTGATGCCTGCAAAATATTCAGTTTGGAGCTCTGAATGGTGGTGACTTTAGAAGACATCCAGGTTATGAGAAGATCCTGAGACTAGAACTGAAGTCTGTCTAAGGCTAAGGCAATCAGGCATCTACAAAGAGCTGTGGAGTTTTGAAGAATTTTTAGGGATGGACCTTTGTGTGTGAAAGCCCAAGCTTCAAATGCCAGAGCAATTCTTGAGGTGTACCTGAGGACAAGCTGGCATGAATTGTACTCAACAATCACTAATCTGTGGGAGTGAGCTACCTCCATATTTCAGAAACTATGGTTGCTTATAACTCCAAAGACTCTGATTCCATCTTCTGGTCTCTGCAGGTACTGCACACAGACACAAGCAGGTCCACATACATAAAACAAAGCTTAAAAAATGAAATTCTTGCTGGAAGATGGTGGTGCACACCTTTAATCTAGGAAGTTGAGAGGCAGAGGAAGACAGAGATCTGTGAGTTCAAGGCCAGCATGGTCTACAGAGTGAGTTCTAGGAGAGCCAGGGCTACACAGAGAAACTTGTTTTGAAAAACTAAAAAAAAAAAAAAAATGAAATTCTTGAAAGCCAGGTGGTTGTAGTGGATGCATTTAATCCCAGCTGCCAAGAGGCAAAGGCAGCTGAATCTCTGAGTTCAAGGTCAGCCTGGTCTATAGAATGAGTTCCAGGAGGGCCAGTGAAGCTACAGAAAAACCAAAAATAAAAAATGAAATTCTGTACAGTAATGTCACAGCCTTATGATAGACAGCAGTCAGGGCTTAGAAAAGTGAACTTGTTCTGGTCCTTCATAGAAGCATTTGTGGTCTTCTGAGCCAGCTTACTTGTAGGCAAAGGAAGCCTTGTTCTCAGGTTAGAAGAGCTTAGAATAACTGTTCATTTGAGACCACCATTCACAGTATGAATAGGTGACTTTCCCATGCTGGTTTTTGTATTTGTGTTCTATGTCCTTTGTGTGGGAATTGTGGCATTGATACATTCTTTAAATATATCCTTTAGGTTATACATTATGTTCTATTTCTCTTTTTAGTCATGCATCATGATATATTTATATTTAGATCATACTGCATGATCTAAAAGATAATTTTGCTCTATAAATCTCCATCTGCCTAAGTGGCTAAACTTGCATTCTCCTGGCCCTATTTAAATTGTTCAATATGCTACTTCAGGCCAGACTTAAGAGAGACTTAAGGATGACAGCACAAGTGGCAAGCAAAATCTGTGTCAGACTGGCTTCTCTTCTGACATTAACCGCCACTTGATGCATGTTGTTATTTAAGATATTCTTGTTCATTAAACTTTTAGGTGTGTGGAAAAATTTATCCCTGGGGAGGCATATTCTCTTAGAGCAGCACCTCCAGCCTTGTAGAAAAAAAATTCTGACACAAACTTTCTTATGTTGGATCAGGCAGCCATGAGCACAATCAATTTCACTGTGCTGTCCTTGTGATTGCACTAACTAAAATTTTAGATTGAAGAACTCAATTACCACTGAGATTTTAAATTAAAAAATTGGGTTATGTAGTCAACTATCCATTTCAGTAATAGGAAAAGGATTTTTTGTGTGCTTGGAGACTAGAATAGAAAGAATAATTTATTGTGTACTCTGCTGGGGGAAACAGGGTAGGCAAACAGCTGCAGAAGTCACCATTATGATATAGGACCTGATTGTTGCAGGATCAGTGATTTTGTAATTCCCCAGCATGTGTTGATCCATGTCATGTGAGTGAAGGCAGGCTATATTTTGGGTGGACAATTTGGGAAGGTTAGCTTGAGGCCATGAATATTGAATTTTGAACAAAAAATTATCCTATGTAGATATTTTCAATCCTGCTTGTCACGGTTGTTTCCATTAGCTGTAGCTGTGTGTGCCAGGTCACAGGTCTCAGCAGCTAACTTTGCACATATGGCCATGGTGATCTTATTAATACCATTCCCTCTACCAGAGAATGGTGTTCTCTTTCTGAAAGTCAGTAGAGCCTTGTGTTTTTTTTATTCTATTTATCTTTTTAAAAATTCAATTATTTGTTTCACTGTTAAAATTTGATTTTGTTTAAATGCATCTCTGCTCTAATCTCTTATTTGTTTCAATTCCCCATTGTTTTCAGGTCATTAAGAATTTTTTCCCTTTTTTCTCAAGTGAGTTGATTATTTCTGTTTAGAGCAATGTCTCCTGTTGCTTAGGCTTGCCTCATACTATGCAGTTGAGAATTGCTTTGAACATCTAATACTTCTTCTGCTGCCCAGTGTGGGAAAGAAAGTTCTGCAAACTACTTCAAGACTGGTCATTGTGAAGTAAATGAGTGTCCTCCAACTTCTTTTGATTTTATTGCAAACTTCCATATCAAGAGGGACCTGTGTAAGAAATGAGTTCACTGACCAACTATAAAGCAGGTGTACTGTCCTTATAGAAAGGGATAGGCAAGAAGAAACATGAAAGCTCTCTTCCTTTGACTGTAGCTCACATTAGAAATAAGTAGTGAGGTGATCAATTTTATGTATTTTAGATGATTATTAATTATTCTGACTGGCCATTTGCATCCACAGAACAGGAAATCAAGAATCTGGATAAAGAACTGAACTTATCACAAAACCAAACTACAGTAGTTACACTAGTTGACCCAAATAGAACTGGATAAAGTGGTGTAGCCCTGCCTAAAAGAACTATTATTTTACAGGTTTAAGATGAACAACCTGAGTGAAAATGTGTGACTAAACATGTGGCGTGCTCTAACACAAACCCCTAGGCTCTGAAGCACATGGCCATGTAGCCTGTTTAAATTTTTTAAAATAATTTTTGGGGATTATATTACCTCATTTGCATTGTTGCTTTTCTATCTCTAAGCCTTTCCATAGACACTTCAATGTTTTTTTTTTTTTTATTTCATGGTCTCCTTTTCCTTTAACAGCACTTACTGTTTAATGTGACTTAAGTTTGGCTGCAGGATTTCTGAGCTATGAAGAAAATGGTAGGCTGCACTGGCCAGTGACGGTGTAATAAAACACACACCTCTTGGAAGAGGAACAGAAAGTCCTCTGAGAGACTGGAATAGTTTCCACTAAAATACATATTTCCCAGACTAGAGTACTGTCTGCCCCTAGGGTAGAATCCAGAGCTGTGAAACCCTGTGCTGCCTAAGTTATTTGATCTTCCCTTATCTAGGAGAGAAGCTACTACTGTCCTGAGGCCCTGTTGCAGACAAGCTATTGAGGAACTGTGGGCAAGCCTAGCAATCAGGAGCACCAGTGGGAGGTAGATTATGAGTTTTTTCAAGGGTTCTCCTCTATTTCAGACACAGGGAAACATGAGGTAGACCATCAGCAATGGCATGGAGAGTGGGGATTCATTGCCTTCCATGTAGGAGGAGCAGGATGGCTGAGCTGTCAGATCTGCTGGGAGTTCAATGGATCATGTGATAGACTGCTTCTGTTGGAGAAGCAAAGAAAGAAAGGAAAATGTCACCATGAGGCAGTCTCAAATAAATGGAGTGTTGGCTGAATGAAACCTTTCCTAGCATGTGTGAGTCCTATATTCAAATTTATCATGAAAAGGTACAAACAAAAATTTGGGCTAGTCAGATGGGTAAGAGTGTGGGTAAAGGTGCTTGTTCTAAGCCTGCATCTGCAGGGCCAGTGTGGTGGAGAGTGGGTAGCAATTTCCATAAGTTGTCCTCTGACAGCTGTATGGACATATTGGCCTGAAACCTGCCCCTAATAAAATAGAAATGACATGTGTTAAAATGTCACCACAAAACTCAGTATTTGCACAATCAAAGCTAATTAAAAATGTTTCAACCAGGTGATGGTGGCACATGCCTTTAATTCCAACTCAGGAGGCAGAGGTAGACTGATCTCTGAGTTTGCGGCCTGGTCTAAAGTCCAAGTTCCAGGACAGTCAGGGATACATACAGCTACTCTGTCTGGAAAAAAACCAAACCAAACCAAAAATTAAATATATAAAAATAAATGTTTCAAAAGCATATCCTTAATAATTTCAGAGTGAAAATACCATGTTTTGTAACCAGATAACACACCTAAATGACATGCATGAAGCCCTGTAGGGAAATCGGAGAATTTCCACATGGTAAGGCAGGCCATGGTGTTCAGGGCCTTGATGACCCTCAACATCAGCACACCTTTGACACTGACTCATGATTCCACAAAGTCAAACCATGGGAAGGTTCTTCACTCTCACCTGGAATATGAAATGCCTGGGTTACATCTCCACAGGCCTGTGAACACACATGACCAACAAGCAGGGATGGATGTGGTAGCCTAAGTCCAAATTAGAGTAGTTACACCATTTGAACCTATGAAGTAGAACTGGATAGAAAATATGACTGTGTTTTCCAGGTTTAAGATGTATACCTGAAGAGAAATGGTGTGAGCAGCACTTGGTGTCATCTAATACAAATCCCTCATCTCTGGAGCACATGACCATAAAGCCTGTTTCAACTTTTTAACTAAATTATTTGGGATTATATTTACATTATTATCACTATATTTTCCCTGCTTTCATATCCTCGCATAGACCCTTCATTGTGTTCTAATTCATGACTTCTTTTTGTTTAAGAATGGTTACTGTTTGAATGTGACCTGTGTTTGGTTCCAGGATTTCCCAGCTATGAAGCAACAGGTTGGTTGCAATGGACAATGAGTATGTAATGAACTGTGCATCTATAGGACCATGTGCCTTGGAAGAAAAACAGAAAGTGCTCTAAGATATTAGGAAATTTTAATAAACTGCCAAATCCCCTGGTTAGTGTCCTATCCAATCATAGTGTGGAAGGACCCACCTGGGAGGATTTTTTCTCTCTGAGTTCTTTGAACTCTGCTCACCCAGTAGGGAAACTGGTAGTGTCCTGAAGCCCAGCTGGTGGTCCTAGCTGATGAGGAACTCTGGGGAGTGTTAGCAATCAGGAGCATCAGCAGGAGGTAGCTTCCAGTTTCTTTCCAGTATTCTCCTCTGGTTCTGCTGTAGTGAGCTGTAAGAAAGTCCACAAGCCATGTCATGGTGAGTGTAGCATGTTCAAAGCAGGTCTGTTGAGCTTTCTTTTCTGCTGGGACTAGGATTAACCATGATCCAGACTGTGGTTTTGTTGGTCCATGTGGTGACATGGGCACTAGTCCTTGTCCTCTGAGCCTTCATGTGTATGGATTTTCTGGATATGTGGAGACTCTGAGGTTCTGGCATAGGAAGATATGATGCTTGTAATATCACTGTCCAGTGTGCACACACGGCCCAGTTTTTGTGTGTAGTGGGAAGACAGATTGGAAAACTGAAAGTCTAGTGTCTAGAAGTTCTGAACATTGCACTCCACTTTCAGGTTGGTCTTATAAATATTACAAATATTTTAGAAACTGATAGAAAGATGGTGATATGGATTGTCTTTCAGCAATACATGATTAGAATGCTTCTAACTTTGCTACAACCAGCTACAATTGGTATGATTTTGTAAAGTTTAGTTTTGGGGACAAAGGCAGTTTCTGATCTGCAGAAAATTCTCAGATGTGCATGGAGTTGTTTGGGTGGATGGGGCAGAATCCACATCTTGTGCCATAATCCATGTGACCAGGAAGCATTCATAACTAATAAGAAGTCTTTGTGTCATGATTTGGGAGCTGGTTGGTGTCCTAAAGAAGCCTGCTCTATGCGCCACTCATTCTGTCTCAAACTGGTTTTCTCTTTATATACTACTATTGCATATGTATTTATATGTATATGAAAAAAAATTAATATGAGCTGCTAAGTCCATTTTTCATTTTTTCTATTTATATGGTTTCAGCAAAACCACTTTGTTTTGGATAACCAACTAGGAGGCTCATCCATGGGAAACACAATTCTCCCTCTCAATAGTCATTAGTTTCCCATAGTTCTTGGTCTAGGGAGAGGGTTCATTAGATCCCTTTAAACCTCTATGTTAATATGTCTACTGGCCATGTTTTCTCTTCCACATGAGATCTTCTTGCAGGGCTCAGCATCTGTCTACTTTGTCAGCTGTGGCTTGGGTTCCCAGCTCTTGTATGAATGCAATGCAGGTCTAGAGTAGGTCTCCTCTTCCAGACCCCTCTGGTTGTAGTGGAAGGGCTGCTCTGCTGTCTCCTCCGGCCTTGATCTTAGAGAAGCTCTCGATTTTAGCTGGCAAGTACTCCCCATTCTGCTATTTTCCCAAAAACTGAGGTCACTACAAGATTCCTATATCCTCTGAGTCTGGCTAAAAATAGTAAGTGTCTAGAAGGTTATTTCCAGGGAGGAGGAATGTCTGTGAGCATGTTCTGTGGGTGTGTCTGTAGGGACTTGCCTGGGGGATGCATCTGGAGATTGCAGTGCTTGTGAGGAGAGAACTGGAGGAATTTCTGTTAGAGTTTGCCTCAGGGAGAGGGTGTGTTTAGTAGGTGATTTGTGGGCTTGGCCCAGGGAAGTAGGGATGCAGGGCTGCAAAAGCTCACAAGCCTTGTGTACCAACACTGCTCTTTTCTTGCCTATCTCAAATATCCTTGAAACTGAAGGAGGTGTTCATGGAGTGACACCTGGCCTGATCATTTGCAGCCCTGGAACTAGTCCCTGGAAACAGCAGACCTGGATCTAGCTGGACAAGGACTCAACCAAGGCTGATGATGAAATCCAGAGATGTGGAGCTCAAGGTGCTGCTGCTGTAGTATTTAGGAGTAGCAGGATGCTGGGAACAGTGCAGGAACAACTTATCATGGTCATAGAGGTGAGAACCTGATGGAGGAAAAGTGAGACAAAAATCCACCTACCTTTTTTAAGGATTTTCCTGACACCAGGGTGCCTTCTGATTCTTTAGTATCTAAGCCAATCTCCAGACCCTTGTTTGAGTCCATATGCCTTCCAAATACATCTTAGTGCTCAGCTGCCATACTTACCTTTCCAGGGGACCCCATTATCTCTGAGACTTCAGATATTGCTAAAGTCTTGGATTTTCCTAAGACAGCATGGTCGATCCTCATAGGTGAGCTCCTTGGGAAAACTGCAAATGTTATAAGGCAAATAATCTCATTTCAGTTGTTTTGAGGCATTTGCTATTTTGTATTTAAAACTCTTGTTATATTGGCTCTTATGAGAATTATGGAGTTTGTTGATATTATAAATTATTGCTGTTTCTATAGATTGTGGTTTTGGTCTTTTGGAAAGAGTTGTGGTAATTGAAAGGACCAAGCAGATGCCATAACATGCTGCTCAGTTTTCTCTCAGAGATCAGGCCTCAATTTCAGTTTCCTGAGACTGAGCAGGCAGTCTCTGGGAGGGCTGTGAACAAAAGACATAGTCCTTGCAGTAGCTCCCTTTCTGCACGTACTCTGACTGCTCAAAGTCCAGCCTGATGTTTACTGTCTGGGACCCCTCACCAACTTAGAGTTATGTTCATGAGTCAAGGACAGAGCCTGGACCCTGAGACAGCCCCCTCAGTCAGTACATGTTTGGCCTGCCAGCCCCCATGGCAGCTCAAGGACAAAGGCTGGGACTTGTGCTGGACTGCCCCCCAAATGATAATTTTATCCCCCAACCTGTAAATTCAAAGCTTCCATACCCTCACCCAATTAAAAGAACAGAGACCTTCAAAAATAAAAATAAACCAATCTGTGTTGCACCAGTGCCAAACCCCCCAACTGGCCTGAACGGCTTGTGATTTTTGTTTTTAAATAGCTAGCCTCACAAAGAAAGAACAACTCCTCCCTGCCTCACTCTATTTGGTGTAGGAATGAGTTCCCTGTCTAGACTTGTATCTATAGAATAAACTTTGCTGTTGCATTCTGGTATTCCATGTTCTTCAATGGTCTCTTTTGAGTTACAATTTGGGCACAACAGTAATTACATTCAGAATGGGAAAGACCTGCCAAACAACTGAAAACAAGTGCTGGAGAAGAACTAGGGCAAAAGAGTAATGTCATGAGCAAGAATAATATGTGTAGTTAATTGACAAAAATTATATTTTATGATGCTGATGGTCATCACACAAAGTTCACACTCCTAATTCCTAACTAAGGTCCTAAGACTCCTTCAAAGCTGCTCACCTGTTTTAAGTATGTTTACTGAAGGCCAGGTCTAGTCTCTAATAGACATCTGTTTTGAAGTTTGGGATTCTGGGGGAGACTTTTCATATGTAGATCAATGTGGTGTCTCTCCAGATGTATAGACCAGAGCATTGCTCTTGATTTCTGGTTATATACTGTCCAGTGTGTGTCATGGGGTTCTGGGACTGTGTCGGCTTGTCATTAGTGAGTGATGTCACTGAGTTCTATTTATCAGGTACAGCTTTGAGTGTAGTGAAGTTACTGACTAAGCTATTTTTGCTTGTCTAAAAGATCTTTCTTAGAATGCTCATTCCAATTAGGCTTCTGATTCACATATACATATGACCATGAGTAACAAATAATACACCAGGATTCCTTGGAATGAATAATGGTATAGCTCTTCATTATGTACCTAAAAATGGGAAAAATAAAAGTTTAACCTGTAAAAGTTATTGGCAGCAAAGTTATTAAAACAGTCATTTCAAAAAACATAATTGATATTTTAAGAAGTGCACAACTACAATCCCTGTTCACTTTGAGGACAAGGAGCAACCTTGTCATTGTTCCCACATTGGGTTAAATGTGAGCTGAATACTTCATGTAATCTATCATGGGGACTTAGGTGGGCCCTACCAAAATTTTCATGGTCTAATAAATTGTGATATGGACACAAACTTATACATTTAGTCGTTCTCAATAAAATGGGTTCATTGTTTTCTCACACTGGACATATCATACTTCTTTGTGAACATTATTACTTAGTTCCTGTGGTAGTCTGGATGGAATTTTCCCCCATAAGTTCATAGGGATTGGCACTATTAGAAGGTGTGGCTTTGTTGGAGGAAGTGTGTCACTGTGGAGGTGGACTTTGAGATCTGATATATGTTTAAACCATGTCCAGTCTCCCAGATTACCTGTAGGTCATGGTGTAAATGTCCAGCTCCTTTTCCAGCACATTGTCTGCCTACATGCTGCTATGTTCACCATGATGATAATGGACTAAACTTCTAAAAATGTAATCCATGCCAAATAAATTTTTTTTCCTTTGAAATAGTTGCCATGTTCATGGTGTCTCTTCACAACAATAGAGACCCTAACTTAGTCAGTACATGATTCATTAGTCTTTAGGGAGGAAATACTTTTGAGAAACACTGCTAATTTTACTTTTTTGGTAGAATCATATTATCTATAGGATTATGTGATTTCTCTTCATTTTTTTTTCTGGTTTTTTGAGACAGGCTTACTCTGTATAGCTTTGCGCCTTTCCTGGAACTCACTTGGTAGCCCATGCTGGCCTCGAACTCAGAGAGATCCGCCTGGCTCTGCCTCCCAAGTGCTGAGATTAATGGCATGTGCCACCACCGCCTGGCTTCTCTTCATGTTTTATTAAAAGAAATCCTAGTAATCCACTATAGTCATTCTTTATTTCATGTAACATACAACAACAGGTATTTAATCAAAGTGTTGACAGCATAATAAATAATAGTAAAATTGTTTATCAACAATCTCCTTCAATTTTAATTCCAGTAATATTAAAAACAGAGGGATATTCCAAAAATTTCTATAAAATACTTGGAAAATTTCCAACTATTTTAGAAAAATATTCTTAAAAATTCATTGGGTTTCCGGTAGCTGGAACATTTATTTTTATAGATATTGTTTCAGCTTCAACAGTTGGGTTCTTAGCATTAAAACAAAATCTGTAAATACCTCAAATTACAAATAAATTAGTTAAAATGTTTCTAAATTAGAAGAAGTTAAAGAAAAGATGGATATTAATTTCGTAGAAGGATTTGATGGAGGGGAAACAACCTAGGGATGTAAACAGTGTAAATTTTCTCCCACTTCCAGATCTACTGAAATTTAAGAAAATATAAAGACCATTGTTTGAAAGGTCCCTCCTGTTCAGAAAACTGTCATGCTTTGAATAATGGGCCAATGGTATAGAATGAAATGATTTCTGGGATTTGTTTTAAAATATTCAATATATATTATCCATTAAACTATACAGTGTGAGGATTATTCTAGTTGGAGCTTTCTAATGAGATCTTGTCTCAAACAACAAAGCAAAATATATTAAACTATATTTGTGTATCTGTGTGTGTGTGGGGGGGGTGTTTGTGTGTGTGTCTGTTTCTGTGCATTATTGATGAATGTCTTACTTTCATATTCCCTTCATAGACCAAAATGTCTTGAATTCAAGGAGAACTGCTTGGCTCTGCTACCATACTAAGCTATATTTATTTCTGAGAATGATTTGACAGGGACCAGTGGCTGACACCTGAAATTACTTTAAGAGATATTGTCCTGAACCATGAGACCTCTGCAGAGGTTAAGCTGGGACACTTCAATTCATTTTGGAAAATGATTTCAGGATGAGACAATACAAATCAGAATTGAAATTTTATTTTGAGACAGAGTTTCTCCGTGTATCTCTAGCTGTCCTTGAACTCAGAATATAGATGAGGTTGGCCCCAAATTCCCAAAACTCTGCCTACCTCTGCTGACCAAGTATTGGAATAAAAGTTATGTGCCACATCATCCAATTGTAATTTTATTATTTATTTGCTTATGACTGTTTTTATCTGTGTCCTAATTTATATGTGGATAGGTATGCATGTGTTTTGTGGTTTAGTTATAATAGTCAGAGAACATTTTGCTTGTTGGTCTTTTTCCTTCAGCATGTTTGAGACAGGGTCCCTAGTTTACTATCACATGTAAATAACCTTGCAAGATTTCTTCTGTCTGCCTTTTATCTTGCCTTAAAATTACTGGGTTAGAAGCATGCATTGTGGCAATTGTTTTTATAAGACAGAAGTAAAAGGATAGTTGCAAGGTGAGTACTTTATTTGTCAAACCTTTTTAACAGCCCTGAAGTTTATTGAGTAGAGATTTTTGAGTGCGTGTGTTTTGAGACATGGTCTAACATTCTAATCCTGTCTTGCTTTGAACTCACTAAGTAGTAGATAGGCTAGGCCTGAAACTTGAAGAGATCCACCAGTTTCTGCTTCATGTGACCAGACTTGGAAAAAAAGAAATTTTTTTTAGTGGATTTAACACAGATATTGGTAGGAAGTAGGGACTTTGGGAAAGTGTCATTTTGTGAGGGAGAGCTACACTTAATTAATACAGAGCTTTGTTACAATTTTGGGGACATTGTGAGTTCCAGTTCAGTGAGTTTTTGGGAGCTCCTCTCTTTTTCTGTGTTTCCCTCTCTCTTCTCTGTGTCTCTCTGCCTCTCTGTCTCTGTCTCTTTTTTTTTTAATACAAAAAGGGGTAGAAGTTGCAAGCCAGAGACATGTAAGAAACATTTCATGGACAGAGCTATCTAAGCCCTTTGAGAATTAAGCCCCACCTGTCTGAAACAGAGCTACAGGTTTTGTTGTTTTTCCACACTGTGTCCACAATTCAATCTTTTATTTATTTATTTATTTTTATTCTTTTGTCATTCAATACACCCCAACTGCAGTTTTACCTCCCTCTACTCCTCTGCATCCTCTCCATTTCTTCCTTTTTTACCAGATCCACTCCTCCTCTTTTTCCCTTCAGAATAAAGCAGATATCCCAGGGTTATCAATCAAACCCTGCATAACAAGTGACAAAAAGACTAGGCAGGAACCCTCATATCAAAGCTGGATGAAACAAGCTAGTAGGAGTTAAAGGATTTCAAGAGCAGGCAAAGATGTCAGAGACACACCACCCACTTCTACTGTGAGGAGTTGCACAAAAACACCAAGCTTTACAAGGGCAACACATATGTAGAGGAACTGATGTGGACCCATGTAGGTAGTAAATGCTGTTTCAGTCTCGGTGAGCCCCTGTGAGCCCCTGTGAGCTCTGCTTTGTAGATTATCTGGGCTATGTTCTCTTCTGTTCTTTTATTTAAGAATTTTTTTTGAAAATCCTTTCTGGGATTTGAGCTGAGATTTTCCTCCTTTTATTCCTATTATTCTTAGGTTTGGTCTTTTAATAGTGTTGCAGATTTCCTGGATCTTATGTTTCAGGAAATCTTTCAATTTAACATTTTAGTTCATCAATATAGCCATATTTTCTGTCATAATTTTAAAGCCTGTAATTCTCTATTCTATGTCTTGTATTCCTTTGGTGAAGCTTGCCTCTGTAGTTCCTGTTTGAATACCTAGATTTTCATTTCTAGAATTTCTTCAGTTTGCATTTAATTGCTTCTATTTCCATTATCAGTTTTTGAAGAGATCATTCATTACCATCAACTATTTGTTTGTCTTTGGTTTTCTTTAAGGGATTTGTTAATTTTTTCCAATATTAAATTTATCCTTTCTCTGCTTTCTTTAAACACATTTATTCACTTTCTCCTTAAGAACTCCTTATAAAGTTTGTCTTAATTGTCCTTCACCTGTGATGGAATATCCAGGGCTTGCTGTAGTAGGATATCAGGAATCTGGTAGTGAAATATTGCTCTAGCTGATGTTGATTATGTTCTTATGGTGGTGTCCAGGTATCTGGATTTGAGGTGATTGTGGCTCTAGGTGCTGATTTCTCAGTTTGTCTTTTTTGGATGTTTTTTTTATTCCTTGGTTTCTATTTGTTCTTTGTTCTTCTCTTCTTTGTGGTCTATGATTGAACAGGGGTTCTCATCCCAAGTTGTGGCCTTGAAATCTTGCAGTATTAACTTTGTTCCAGTAAAGAGTATCTGCCCAAGTTTGGGGATGACCAAAGGGAGGAGAAGAGGAAGTTTGGGGATAGGTTTGAGGTGGCATTGAGAAAGTAGGGGAGGTCTATGGGCAGGTGGCCTGCATAGACATCTGGCAGATTGTGTGTCCTTTGTTAGAGAAAGGATTCAACCCAATTTTGAGGCAACAACACAGAGATGAAGAGAGAAGTGGGATTGAGGATATTGTTAGGGGATTATTGAAAGACTGCAGGATGTCCAAAAGTGATCAGGTTACATGGATTTCTGGTGGCTGGCATTGCCTCTGGTCCAGCAGGGAATCTCAAACCTCAGATTGTCTACCTGTTTTTCTGGCTGGTGTGGCTTGCCTTTGAGCAGAGGATATCCATCCAATTTGGGGTGGGAACATGGATTTGGGAGTGGCAGCTGTATGTTTGGTGGAGGATTGTGTCTGTGGGTATGTGGGGATGGTGGAAGTTTCATGGACTGGTGGCCTGGCTACCTAACCTTCTGGCTGGTGTGATATGCACATAAGCCAGGGATGTCTGCATGTGTTGAGTCCAGGAACACAGTCACATTTCTTTTTTTCTGAATGGGAATATATACTGTGCCATTATTTGTAGGAAATCCTTGTCTCTTGATTTGTACAAGATGTGACAGGCAAGAGATAATCTTGAGTGTCAAAAGAAACTGGACATTTGAGCTGTTTGGGGCTGTTACACACTATGAGGATCATTGTACTAAGATTAAATGCATTTCCCTTTTTCTTTTTTTCTCTTGGTATTTATTCTTCTCTCATACAATACATCCTAACTTGCAGCTTCCTTCCCCTTTCTCCACTCCTAGTCACCACCCTGAAATCCTCATTCTTCCAAATCCACTGCTACCCTGTTTTCCTTCAGGAAATAGTAGGCCTCCCAGGGATATCAACCAAACACATAACAAGGTGCAATAAGTTTAGGAACAAACCCTCATATCAAGGCTGGACAAGGTAACCCAACAGGAGGAAAGGGGTCCCAAGCGCAAGCAAAAGAGCCAATCCTACTAGGACTCCTACAGTTATAAGTCCCAAAACACACCAAGCTAAACAACCATAGAATGTATGCAGATGACCTGGCACAGAACCATACAGGCTTCATGATTACCACTTCAATTTCTCTGAACCCCTATGCACCCTGCTTTGTTGATTCTATGGGCCAAGATTTCCTTGTTTTTACAACCCTTCTGTATCCTACAATATTCATTCTCTCCTTCCACAGGATTCTTAGAGCTCATCCTCATGTTTGGGTAGGGATCTCTGCATGTGTTCCCATCATTTACTGAAAGAAGCCTCTCTGATGACAATTAGGCTAGGCACAAATCTTTGATTATAACAGAATATAGTTATAGATCATCTCATTGTATTTTCCTTGGTCAGTTGTAGTTGGTCCTTTCCTAGTTTTCTGGACCATCCTATTGCACCTCCTATCCATATAGGCCTTGTAAGGGATGAGCCTCCTTTCATAGATTGGGCATCAATTTAGACTAGTCATTCATTGGTTAGACACTCTGAGCCATGATTGTTCCAGCATATCTTTCAGGCAGGACAAGTGTTATCTGAGTGTTTTGTGTTTAGCTTGGTGTCCCAATCCTACCACTGGGAGTATTGTGTGGTTAGAGCAAATGGTTGGTTCAGCCTCTGTATTCTTTTTGTTTGTTTGTTTATTTTTTCTCTGTGTAGCTTTTGGAGCCTGTCCTAGAACTCACTTTTTAGAGAAAGCTGGCCTCAAACTCACAGAGATCTGCCTGCCTCTGCCTTCTGAGTACTGGGATTAAAGGTATGTGCTATCTCTACCCAGCCAGCCTCTGAATTCTTGATAACTAGGACTCTTCAGTAGGATCACCCTATTAGGTTCCATGAAGTTTGCATTGCACTGTGTCCATGTCTCCTGCTAAAATCTCCCCTAATCCAGTTATCTTTCCCTGTCTTCTCCTCTGTCCCTTCCTTACTCACCTGACCAATCCTGTTCCCATCTCCAAATGTCTCCAGTGCACCCACAAAATCTATTCTATATACTTCTCCCAGTGAGGTTCATGCATATACCCTAGAGCTGCTCTTCTTACTTAGCCTCTATGCATCTGTGGATTTTACTGTGATTAACTATGTGTATTGTGAGTGTACTTTACTTAACAGCTAATTTTCATGTATCAGTGAGTACAACATGTTTGTCTATGTGCTTCTGGGTTTTCTCACAAACGATAATAAAGAACTCTAGAAACTAAACAACAAACCAAATAATGCAATTATAATGGGGTATACCTCTAAATAGAATTCTTAGTAGAAGAATCTAAAGTGGCTGAGAAACACTGGAAAAAATGATCAACATTCTTAGCCATCAGGCAAATGCATATTGAAACTACTTTGAGCTTTTGTCTTACACTTGTAAGAATGGCTAAGTTCAATAACACAAGTGACAGCTAATGTTGGCAAGGACATGGAGCAAGAGATTTCAATGCTGTCACATGTTCAAATTTATACAGGCACTGTGTAAATCAATGTGATATCCTCAGATAATTGGGAATCAATCTACCTCAAGATCCAGTTATACCACTTTTGTGCATATACCCACTGTTACTCTTCCATCTTACCACAAGGACTATTGCTCATCTAGGTTCTATCTGTCTTGTCCTGATTACATAGACTATTCTGGCATTCAACTCAGAGGCAGATATAACTGCACCCGGCTTTGGAGTGTTGGGATTAAAGTTGTTAGCCAATAGCTTGTCTATCTTATTTCTTCTTTGTAGTTAGTTCATACAATTTCACTCATTGCCCCATCTGCAGGGCGTCAACGGGTTCTTTACTACCCTAAGGACGGAATGATAGGGACAGGACATATAAAGGAAATACACCAAGTCTAGATTCTGATCAAGGTGAACTTTATTTTTCTCCAAGAGTGTTTATATGGTTCCTGCAGGGTGGGGGGAGCAAGAAGCTGTTATTTGCATAAGGTGGGGTATGCTAACAAGATGTTTGTATAGGATTTTTACAGGGTGAAAGATCAAGGGCTCTGACTCAATGTCCTGTTGCTAGGCAACCTGACTATAAGATGATCTAGTTGCCTGTCCTTAGAGATTCTGTCCTTGTTCCTGACATCTCCCCCTTCTTAGTAATAAATCTAAGGGCCAACATAAACCAGGTTCGAATGGTCTAAAAGGAAAGTTCTGAAAAGGCTTTGCATGGAGGATTACAGAGGCCCTATCCCACTAAAGGTTGAGAAAAATTGGTCCGAGGGAATGTCTTTCTAGAATCAAATACCACAGGTATCCCCATAGTGTGGGAATCAATGGACCATGCAGTTTTTTGAGGGAGCGGAAATGGGTAAATGCAAGGTTGCCACTGCACAACCGCTAATGCAACGGGGCATATAATCCAGGCTTTCGGGATTTGGGGGTACTATGGTCTCCAGACTGTGAAGTCCCAGCTGCACTCCAATCATGCCTTGAGTGAGCCTTTTTCCCACACATAAGTGCAGCCTCCCCCGAGTAAAGGGGTCTGTGTGAGGCATCTCTCCTCAGGGGAAATTTTAACCCTGGATTCCTGCATATCAAAGCTGTGGTAATGAACCTGGATCTGCCTGGCCAGAAGGTCTGTTATTTGGCTTCGGATGAACTGAGTGAGCCAGGAAATTGCCCATGGCCCAAAGGCAAGACCAGGAGCAGGCTTACAACAGGTCCTAGGAGGGAGGAAAGAAGGGTTGTTAGCTAAGGGGAGTTGGAAAAACAATTCTGGAACCACCCAAGCTCTTGTTCTATTTTTCTTTTTCTCTTTTTCTAGTCCTTTTCTGACCTTTACCATACTGTCGCTGACTACCTCGGTGTGGTCTGTAAAGAAGCAACATTCCTCTTTGAGCCCAATACAAAGGCCACCCAGTTGTAGAAAGAGGAGATCCAGGCCTCTCCTGTTCTGTAAAACTACCTCAGCTAGTGAGGAAAGGGATGACTTGAGGGCAGAAATTCCCTGTTCAACTTGGGCAATATCCTCATCTATGGACAGTCAAAGCTCAGAGTAATGTTGGTTGGACAGGATCAGAGAGGCAATTCCTGTGCCTTTTTCCATTGCTCCAACCCCCAGAAGGACTGCTAAGGTGATAGCAGTAACAGGCTCCCGTCAAGGCAGTTGTCTCAGTGAGGCTTCTCTTCCTAGAGATCTAGGAATTGATCTGAGGAATAATAGGTTAGTCTAGGTGGAAGGGACCTAAATGCCCTGAGTGGCATCTCTGGTGCTACCCTGTCTGCTGTCCTACCTACCAGCCACAGGCTGTGTCAAGCTGGCCCAACATGGCTATGACTACCTGTGACACCAAGACTAGCAAGTCCGACAAGTCTTTCTGACACCTTGGATAAAAATTCAACACTGCCCTTGGAAACATGACCCCTGCTGTCAGACTGGATTTGTGACAAGCAGTGTCACAGCCCAGAACGTGATTGACTATGGGACTTGTATACTGTGTGAAAAGTCTCAAACACAGTTTGCTATAAAGTTTCCACTGTCCCCCCACAGGAACTCAGCAGAGTGATAACAGAGCTAAAGGGCTGGTGGGGGTTGCTGTGGGCAAGGACAACAGCCTGAAGGGCTTGCTGGAGGGACAGCATTTGAAACAGAAGAAGTTTCCTCAGGAGAGGGCCTATCTCTCCTGGGAAGATCAGATATATTTACAACACTAACCAGGCATTCTGGTAACCATCTGGGAGCAGAGTGTATCTGGTCAAGAATACAGGCTGAACCTCGTCCCCAAATAAGGACCGGGTCAGGACCCTTCCAACCACCTGTGAGGGGATCTCGCCACATGGCTAGTGGCCGGGTGGCATCTGGAGAAGGGTGCCAGTGCCTGTCAGCAGCAGAGTGCCCTGCAGCATCTAAGGTGAGGAAGTTGAGAACAAACAGAGCATGGCTCAATTGATCTCTGGGGGAGGTAAAATGAAGGTTAGAAGACTTGAGGCGAGCCAACCAGGTCTTTAGGGTCTGGTAGGCTCGTTCTATTATGCCCTGTCCCTGGGGATTGTAAGGTATCCCTGCGGTATGGATAATTTGTAGACTGTCACAAAATTTTTGAAGCCTGTGCTGGTATAAGCAGGGCCATTGTCTGTCTTTATCTTATCTTTCCCATGGCAGAAAAAGCAAGAATCAGGTGAGAAAGAACATCCTTTGTGGCTTCCCCAGCATGAGGAGAAGCAAAGATAAAGCCACTAAAGGTATCTATAGAGACATGGATAAATTTTTGTCTGCCGAATTTGGGGCAATGAGTAACATCTGTCTGCCAGATTTGGTTGGGAAGGAGGCCTTGAGGGTTGACTCCCAAGTGTGGGGCAGGGTGAGAAACAACACAAGAGGGACATTGTTTGACATTTTCTCGGGCCTGTTGTTTAGAGATCTTAAAAAGAAGATGGAGTGTCTGAGGATTTAAATGGTGGATCTTATGGGCAGTTTGAGCCTGTAAGATTGAGCCGACCATGACAGGGAAAGTTAGCCTGGTGGCGGCATCTGCCTGTGCATTGCCATTGGTTAATGGTCCAGGAAGATCACTATGGGCTCTAATATAGCCTATAAAAAATGGGTGTTGGTGAGTCAGGACAAGCTGTTGAATCTGGGAGAAAAGTGAGGTGGCATTGGAGGTAGGCTTTATGACTGGAGAGGTTTCTAACAAGGGGATGGAAAAGGCAATATAGGCACTATCTGTACAGATATTAATAGGTTGATCAGAATAGGTCTGAAAAACCTTTAATATTGCTGAAAGTTCAACCAACTGTGCTGACCGGAAAGGCATTAGGAAGGAGGTAGGGTGGCCTTGGGCCACAAAGGCTTCAACACCATTAGCGGAACCATTGGTAAAGACTGTAAGTGCACAAGAAATGGGACCGGTTTTTGTAATTTTTGGAAAGATGAAGGGATGTAGCTGGGCAAAATGGAGCAAGAGGTCATCTGGGAGGTGATTATCCAAGGTCCTCATAAACCCTGCCAAGGCAACCCCCCACTTATCTAAGGTTTGGAAAAAAACTGGGTTTGATCCTTGGAATAGGGTGTGAGTATGATATCTGGGTCCTTACCAAAATATTGGTGAGAGGTCTGTCATCCTTTCATGATGAGTGAGGCTACCTGTTCGGGGTAGATGGAAATGACTCTCCAAAGGGCAGCGGACATGTGGACCCAGAGGAGTATCTTGCCTTTAAGTTTTGGTTCTTGAGCATGTTGCCAAAAGACTCCTGTGGGTGTGTGTGGTATGGGCAGAACTATAAAATATAGAGGTATGGCATAGGAAATCTGAAAGCAAGACTGTTGGTTAATGGCAATGGCTATCTGAATCAAAGCCTCCTCGGCTGCAGGGGAAAGCACTCGCGGTGATGTGGGGTCAGGGTTGCCCCAGAAGATCTTGTAGAGGGGAAGGAGAGAATCCATAGAAAGTTTAAGATAAGGCCTAAGCCATTGGATATGGCCAAGCAATTGTTGGAAATCATTTAGGTTATGGAGATGGTCAGTGCATAACTGGATGCGAGGAACGAGGACCCGGTTTGAATGGAGTTCCAACCCCAGGTAATTGAAAGGATCCTGGGTTTGGACCTTATCTGGAGCAATCTGTAGTCCCAGTCCATTAAGGGCTCTACTGAGTTCTGAAAAACATCTCTCAAGGGAGATGGGGTCAGGTGCAGTGAGGAGAAGGTCATCCATGTAATGTAAGATATATATCTGGGGCCAATTAAGTCTGACAGGGCCCACAGCATGAGCCATGAATTTATGGAAGAGAGTAGAACTGTTGGCCATGCCCTGGGGTAATACTTTCCATTGTTAGCGAAGCATGGGTCCCTGAAAATTGGGGCGGGGAAGGCTGAATGCAAAGTAGGCTCTGTTCTTGGGGTGAAAAAGAATAGTAAAGAAACAATCTTTAAGGTCAATGACCATCTTGTAAAATTTAGCAGGAATAGCCACAGGCAAAGGCAATCCAGGCTGAAGTACCCCATAGGCCTCATTATCTTATTTACTGCCCTTAAGTCTTGAAGGAGCCTCCATTTTCCTGACTTCTTTTTGATAACAAATATAGGTGTATTCCAAGGGGAGTTGGAAGGCTCAATGTGGCCAGCCATAAGCTGCTCCTGTACAAGCATAGTGGCGGCCTATAGCTTTTCTTGAGTAAGGGGCTACTGATCCACCCAGACAGGGGTCTGGGTCATCCAGGTAATTTTGTCTGCATGGGGTACAGGAGGGTCAGTGGCCACTACTAAAAACCCGAATATCCCAGCCCATGTCTATCCTCCTTGGGAACGGGCTGAATTGGTTGGACTCTCCCCTGAGCTGCCTTGCCCAAGCCTGTGCCAGGGATATAATTCATCCATAGCATTTATTGTGTGACTGTAGAGTTTGGGCTATATAAGATTACTTGCATTTGTGAAAGTATGTCCCTTCCCCAAAGATTAACAGGCAGGCCCGGAACCACAAAAGGAGTGACAGTCCCCTTTTTTGCTTCCTCGTCCTTCCAGGAAAGTGTCCTTGAACTAATTAAAGGATTATTAGACTGACCAATTCCTTTTAAATCAGTGTGGGATGGAACCAGTGACCAAGCGGACGGCCAGTGAGACTGTGAAATGACTGTGGTATCTGCCCCTGTATCCAAGATACCCTGAAACTTCTTTCCCTCTATAGTAAGGGTGAGAGTAGGCCAATCCTGAGTAACAGGCTGGACCCAGTAGGTGTTCGAGGAGCCCAATCCAGCTGACCCTCGAGGGGTGTTTGTAATTGAGGGATTATCACAGACAGAGGAAGGTAGAGGAACTAGCTGTGCCAGGCAAGTACCTTGAGGAATCCTGACCATGCCATTTACAGCAGTGGCCAGAATCTTAATTTCACCTGTGAAATCACTATCTATTATGCCAGGGTAGACCTGGACCACTCGGAGGGCCGCAGAAGCACGGCCAAGGACAAGCGTACAAACATTAGGAGGTAAGGGCCCTGTCACCCCTGTAGGGATGACCTGAGCCCCTTCAAGGGAGTTTAATAATGTTTTGGCAGCAGCACACAAGTCTAATCCGGGACTGCCTGGAGTTGCTCTCCGGAGGGAAGAGAGTGGAACTGGGGCAGGAGAATTTGTCGAGGCTGGGGAGGCAGGAGGTGAGCGGATCTCAAGGCCCCAGGGTGCGCTCTTGGAGGCATTCGGGCCAGGGGCTGGCCCCTTTGGAAGTTTCCTGGCGCCCGCGGAGGAAGGAGCTGACCGAGATAATTGATTTTTGACCTGCATTCTGTAACCCAATGACATCCCTTGTTGCAGCAGGGGCAGAGAGTGGAAGGCAGGGCCCTCATAGAGGCCGCCTCCTGAGCAGGCTGGGCTAAGGGTGCGAGGCTGTGACCTTTCTGGGGACATTCCCTAGCAAAAGAAATGTCCAGGTTGTTTACAGAAATAACAGGTGCGGGCTCCAGGCTGTTGTGAAGCCCTGAGGGCAGCACCTATAGCTAATCCCATGGCATGGGCGGCGCCAACACCTGAACAGAGTCTCACATATTCAGACAGGTCCGCTCTGTTTTTATGAGGGCAGAGGACTTCCTGGCAGGCAGGGTTTGCATTTTCAAAGGACAAGTGTTTAACAAAGGTACTTTCGTGTTCGTTTGACCCAAAAAGTCTCTCAGCTGCATCATTTAAGCGAGAGACAAATTCACTAAAAGGTTCATCAGGGCCCTGACGAATCTTTGCTAATGAGGTGGTAGCCGAACCCTTTTGGGGCATGCGTTTCCAGGCCCGGACCCCCATGTTTTGAATCTGGGCCAGGAGGCCAGGAGGGAATTTTGCCTGTGCTGCGTTTGTATCGTAAGGGGGATTGCCGAGGAGTTTTTTTAGTGTCCAAGTTTTTGAGGACGGCTGTTCAATATATTTTTGAGCAACTTCTCGACAATTTTCTCTAAATTCTATTTTCCAGAGGACAAAGTCACCCCCAGAAAGAGCTGCACAGGCAAGAAAATATCAGTCATTAGGGGTCAACCAATGTTCACGCTGGTTTTCCACCAAGGCTAATGTAAAAGGAGCCTTAGGACCATACTGAGCACAGGCAGATTTCTGCTTTTCAACAAGGTGGAAATTTAATTTGTGATAAGTCTGTCCTGGCGGGGGGTCCTCTGGTGATGGCTTCTCCTCCTCCTCTGCCTCCCCCTCCTCCCCCTCCTCATTTTGATCTTCCAAACCCCCTGAGGGGCCGCTCTGGGCGGCCACCTGGGATGAGTCCCCAGAGGTCTGGCTTCTGGTAACAGGAAATGCCAGGACAGGCTGAGGCTTACTCTTCGATTTACTAGATTTTTGAGATGGTTTTAGCAGATACAAGGAACTAGGGTAAAGAAAAAAGACCTTAAAGCCTTTGTTGATTATTAATGACATTCTCAGGGTCTATAAATATTCCCCTGACATACAAAAGCTTATTAATATAGGAGAAAAAATCTTCAAAAAGCCTTTTGCTCCCCCTCTACCTGCCCTAAGACCCCCGAGCGCTTTCTGGTCCGCCTTCAATCTATACCTTGGTTCACGACCTGAGCTCTATGGAAGAGGGGATGCTCACGACTTTTAAACCTAACAATCCCCAGGAGTCCGCTCCTGCCCATCCTCATCCCTCTGTTAATTTGACCTCTATCCCCCCTCTAGAACCCACCTAGGTGGCTTCCCTAGAGAAAGGGGCAGCCCGTTACCATAATCCAGACTGGCCCCCCTTGCAAAAATCTCCCCTTATCACAGGAGTCCTTGGGCCCTTTTATACCACCTCAAAAATCTCCGGCAGTTCCCCCTTCTGCAATGCCCCTTCCCTATGTTTTTCTGTCTTCCCATTTTTGAGGGCCTATTCTTGATGAGTTGGCTCCCCCTGTCCCAGATCTCGGCTCACTGTGATGGGGCCCTCCAGGCTCGTAGGGAACATGTTGAGCTTTTAAGGGAATTGAAAACTCTTGACAAAGAATTTAAAGATCTTGCCCAAGAAAATGAGGAAATTGATCAACTATTGATAAGAAATGTACAGGAGGCCTCAGAGTTTCATTAAAAAAAAAAAAAACATGTCAATAGTGAGGTAAGGATTTTTTCATAACATGGAAACAAGCTAAGGAAATTATATGGAAATATCCTACTTGTTCATTTTACAATCAGACTCCACTACCCAAAGGATGTAACCCAAAGGGCACTCAGAGGAATGAAATCTGGCCGATGGATGCATTTCATTTTGTAGAATTTGGAAAATTGAAACATGTGCACCACACCATTGATACCTACTCAGGATTTCCATGAGCAACTGCTCTGAGTTTCAAAAAGGTTGATTCTGTAATCCAGAAATTGCCAGAAGTTATGACCATCATGGGTATACCTATATATGTTAAACCTAACAATATCTAGCCCATGTCTCTGGTAAAATGAAACAGTTTTTTGCTTATTACGATATAAAACATATTGCAAGTATACCACACAATGCTACAGGAGAAACAGTCATAGAAACATCAAATTGAACTCTAAAGGGTATGCTAAATAAACAAAAAGGAGCAACAAAATCCCCCAGAAATAGATTACATAATTCTTTATTAACTTTGTATTTTCTCAATGCTAATGAGAAAGGAACAATAGCTGCTGATAGAAATTGGATAATAGAAAAAAAACTGCAGAGTTAAATCAGCCTGTATATTTTAAGGATGTACTGACCTCAGAATGGAAACCAGGATATGTGTTACATTGGGGATGAGGTTTTGCTTTTGTTTCTATCAGAGAAGGTAAGCTATAAGTACCATCAAAATTGATAAAGGGCCAGGCGGTTTTGGTGGTGGCGGCGCATGCCTTTAATCCCAGCACTCGGGAGGCAGAGCCAGGCAGATCTTTGTGAGTTCAAGGCCAGCCAGGTCTATAGAGCAAGATCCAGGAAAGGCACAAAGCTACACAGAGAAACCCTGTCTCGAAAACAAACAAACAAACAAAAAAATTATGGGCTTGGGGATTTAACTCAGTGGTAGAGAGCTTGCCTAGCATGCACAAGGCCCTGGGTTTGATCCTCAGCTCCAGAAAAAAAAATTGATAAAAGTTTGATTTGAACAAGACAGACTTCTTAATTAGAAGAGGTAATGATTCCTCAACCAGCATAACTATCCAATTTAAAGTAACTTGGCCTATTTGTATTACATCACACATAACATTCATAAGTCTTCCTTAATGTTTGTTTTTGCTCTTCTCTACAAACACTTATCACAAATGGTGTTTATGTAGTCCCAGATCAATTAAAAATTAAAGCTGGCTTTGGAGTTGGATAATGACTCTCTCCTTCTTAAAAGCCAAGCATGTTGTTAAAAAGAAAATGCATAATCTCTGTATCATGACAGAAGAATCAACTGATATGGGGCAGAAGAAAGCCAAAATTAAGGGATGATTCTATTGCCACTGTTCTCATAATACTTTGATGCTATTTTGATTCTTTAAACTTTCCTTAAAGTATGAATTTATATCTATATCTATATCTATATCTATATCTATATCTATATCTATATCTATATCTATATCTCTCTATATATATATATTTGTAACTCAACATAAATCCAGTTACACTTGTCCTGATAGAAGAGAAAGTAGGAAGTAGTCTTGAATGCATTGGCATAGGAGATCACTTCCTAAATATAAGACCAGTATCACAGTCCCTGAGAGAAACAATCAATCAATGGGACCTCTTATGCCAGAGAAGCTTTTGTAGAGAAAAGGACACAGTCAACAAGACAAAGTGACAGCCTACAGAATGGGAAAAGATCTTCACCAACCCCACATCTGACAGAGGGCTGATATCCAGAATATATAAAGAACTCAAGAAATTAGACATCAAAATATCCAACAGTCCAATTAAGAAATGGGCTATACAGCTAAACAGAGAATTCTCAACAGAGGAAGTTCAAATGGCTGAAAGGCATTTAAGGAATTGCTCAACCTCCCTAATCAGCAGGGAAATGCAAATCAAAAGGACTGTGAGATACCACCTTACACCCATCAGAATGTCTAAGATCAAAAACACTGGAGAGGATGTGGAGCAAGGGAAACACTCCTACATTGTTGGTGGGAATGCAAGCTTGTACTTTTCCATTTTGGAAATGAATATGGCAATTTCTTAGAAAATTGGGAATCAATCTCCCCAAACACAGCTTTATCACTCTTGGGCATATACCCAAGGAATGCTCAATCATACCACAAGGGCACATGCTCAGCTATGTTCGTAGCAGTATTATTTGTAATAGCCAGAACCTGGACATAACGTAGATGCCCTTCAATTGAAGAATGGATAAATAAAATGTGGTACATATACACAGTGGCATACTACTCAGCAGAGAAAAACAATGACATCATGAGGTCTGTAGGCAAATGGATGGATTTAGAAAAAAACACACTGAATGAGGTAACCCATACTCAGAAAGACAAACTTGGTTTGTACAAACTCACAGAAGGATAATAGATGTAAAACGAAGGATGACTAGAGTGCTACTCACAACTCTAGGGAGGCTACCTAGAAAACAGGACCCTAAGAAAGACACAGGGATCACCCAACAACAGAGAAATGAATGAGGTCTACTTGAGCAAACTGGATGTGAGGGGAGTTAATGAAGGGCAAGTGTCAGGAGAAAGAAAGCTTAGGGGAGCAGGAGGTCCCAGCTGAGTCAGGAACAGAGAGGGAGAACAAGGAAAAAGAGACCAAGATAAATGAAGACCCCATGGGAATAGGAAGAAGAAAAGTGCTAGAGAAGTCCCCTGAAATCAACAAAGATACCTCCACAACAGACTACTGGCAATGGTCAAGAGAAAGCCCGAACTGACCTTCTCTGGTGATCAGATGGCTAAACACCCTAACTGTCGTGCTAGAACTCTCCTCCAATGACTGATGGAAGTGGATGCAGAGATCCATGGCCAGGCCCCAGGTGGAGCTCCAGGAGTCCAATCAGCAAGAGAGAAGAGGGATTGTATGAGCAACAGATATTGAGACCATCATTGGAAAAAGCACAGGGACAAATAGCCAAACTAGGGGAAACCCATGAACTATGAACCAATAGCTGAGGAGCCCCCAACTGGATCTGGCCCTCTGGATAAGTGAGGCAGTTGATTAGCTTGAACTATTTAGGAGGCCCCCAGGCAGTGGGACCAGAACCTGTCCTTAGTGCATGAGCTGGTTTTTTTGGAGCCCAGAGCCTATGCTTGGACTCTTTGCTCAGCCTGGGTGAAGGGAGGAGGGGACTGGACCTGCCTCCACTGAATCTACCAGGCTGAGCTGAATCCCCAGGGGAGTCCTTGCACTGGTGCAGATGGGAATGGGGGGTGCAGTGGCGGGAGAGAGGGTGGGGGGACCCATAGAAGGGAGGACGGGAATACATGGCTGATATGTAAAATTAAATTAATTATAAAATTAAAGAAAATGAAGTGCTTCTTCCATCAAAGTGCTAAAAGAAAAAATATCTGTTTTTGCAAGCTTTGCTGACTCTGATGTCTGCCCTCAGTATGTAACAGGATCCTCTTAAATTCTGATTTTTTTCAGTGGAAAAACTTTTACAACTCCCAAACATATTCTGTTACAGTAGTTTATTTAAAAATTTTTCTCCCATTTAAATTGGGGCAGTTCACTTCCACTCAAAGAAACAAATGTTCCAAATAAGAATAGCAAGACAGAGAAGAAAATATTAATAGTTTGACTCAATACATACTACATGAGTTATAGTAAGTCACCAAAATAGTTTATGTGCTTTTATTAAAATACAACAATGGGCACAGGTGGCATTTATTTGTTGTTAGATTAGCCAGATAAGGATTAGAATTCTGAGATTAGAATAGGCAAACACCACTCTATATTTAGGATCAAACATGTTGATTTCTACCTTCCCTCTTCATCTTCTTTACTTTTAGCATCTGAAAGTGGCTAATCAATAAAGAATAGCTAGCTGGTGAGTCTTTCCAAATGGCAAAGGACAGGAGCCACGCACAATATTTGCTAATGGTCATGAAGAGAAGTGTCCATTTTTTTCAACCAAGTGAAGTGATTCTCTGCTCTAAAGCATAATTTTCAGCATTTTTGTAAGTTTAATATCTGATTCCTTTGTTCCCAGAAAGAGATGTTCTCCAGAAATAGATGTGCAGCTTAGCTCATATAAATGATAGCTTGTAACCCCACACACAAAAAGAAACATGAACAAAAACAAAGTTCCACTTATGAAGGAAGTGATTTTATAAGTTATGCCTTGTGACAGCACCCATCTCCATAGTGTATCCCAACCCATCTTTCTCTAGGTAGAAGAAACTGACATGCAGAGAGGCTAAACTGCCAAAGACATAACCAAGGATTTCCTGGGTGTGCCTGCTGTCCTGCCCTTGTTTTGCACTCTGTTCCTCAGACCTGCATTCTAAAGCTTTACCTGTGGCTATTTCAGACCTTATTCTCCTTGGATAACCTTTCATGTAGCTCAAAAGGGCCTGTTTCATGTCCTAGGAGGAGAAGGAAAAAAATCAAAGTGACTTTTCACATCTGATAAGGTCTATTTACTTTCAAAGGAGGAAATTTGTCAAAGATCCGTTTACAGAAACCTTGTTGAAGAGGCACAAAAGTTAGAGTGATACCGACAAGTTTTCACTGGGATCTATGTACATCAGCCCTGGAGTTAATCTCCAATGTAAGGTAACTAGTGGACACATTGCCAGTCATTACTTATACCCCCGCATACCTGGAATTTATGGTGTTACATTGCTCTCAGCTTTAAGGAGTCTGTTCTGACCTTCAAGGAAGGACATAGCATAAGATTGAAATTCATTGTCAAGACAGTGGATTCAGACCCAGTTCCCCATATCTGAAAATTCCAATGGTCAGGAAATTCAAGGAAAAATACTTTCGTTGAAGGGAAGCTTGTATATAACACATTAGAAGAATTTAACATGGTACTTGTTATGGCAAGACTATATCAGGGGACACTTATTGACAGGGTCAAGTGGTTTGTGAGTCTTTGGGTGTCTCTGGGTCTTTGTAAAACTGTGACAGGGAAACACAGGTTGGGTTCAGGAGGAAGTAGGATCTCTTCTTTTGAGACAGATGAGGTGCTGTTGAGCATTTCATGAAACACACATCTCACTGACTTGTGAAAACCCCTCTGTCATATAGTGCTTTCTTAATATCTTTATTGCACTGAATTATCAGGCACAGCAACTTAGAATGGGAAAAATTGATCATAGCCCACAATTCCAGGTACTAGTTCCATTTTTGGAAAATCAGGATAGGAACTCAGCTAATCATGTCACATCCACAGCCAAGAGCTGAGATAAACAAATGTACTCATGCTACCTGTTTCCTTACGCTTATGTTCTAGCTTCTTCATACTTACACAGTACAGGTTGCAGACAATGAAATGATTCTGCTCATTTTAGGGAGTCTTATCTTATTCAACAATTAATAAAATCCCAGAGACAAGTTCAAAGAAAAATCTGATCTATATAATTCCTCATTGAGGGTCCCTTTCCCAGGTGACTTGTTTGATTCAGTCTGGTAATAAAAACTAAGAATCACACTGCCCCACCATCACTGCCAGGATTATGAGGAGATTTCTGCCTGCATTCAGGGCTGTGGTCCTCAATCTGTGTGGGTCACCACCCCATTGGGGGGGCGCATATCAGATATACTGCACATCAAATGTTTGAATTACAATTCATAACAGTAGCAAAATTAGGCCTGGAGAGATGGCTCAGAGGTTAAAAGCACTGCTTGCTCTTCCAAAGATCCTGAGTTCAATTCCCAGCAACCACATGGTGGCTCACAACCATCTGTAATGAGATCTGGTGCCCTCTTCTGGCCTGCAGAAATATGTGCATACAGAATACTGTATACATAATAAATAATAAAACTTTAAAAAAACAGTAGCAAAATTAAAGTTAAGAAACAACGAAACAGTTATGTTTAGGGCTCACCACAACATGAGGAACTACTCTTCATGCTATTTAAAGATTTAAAGGGTCAGAGAATTGGAAAAAAAAATAACCATTGATCTAGACTGTCCAGTGGAACCCGAGTGTCTGTGTTGCTAACTATGAAGGGGCTTGCAAAGGATTTTCCTGAATATCCTTTGCTCTAAGGGAAACTCATGTTCTGTGTGGAAGACTCCAGCTATCTGACCATCTTTACTACCCAGTAATAGCAGACCACTTTGAGCTACTGAACAGAGAGTACAACACCCACTACACACATGCTGATGACACAGATTTTAGTCACATTGGGCTCCATGACCATATCACGCTCCTATGGGTACTTGTTCCTAGGCTGTATCAGCCTCTTCCTGATGCATAACTCTGCCTAGCTGTTTCCTGTAGACTCTTTACCAGGAAGTTGTTTAACAAGTGTCCTTCTCAGTCAGCATTAAGTCTATAATGTCTTGTGGATAAAGAGATAAGGAGATGTAGGTACTTTTTTTTTTATTTTACATCTTTTTTGTATTTTTTTTTCATTTTTCATTATTAAGAAATTTTCTCCTCACCCCACATACTGTCCACAGAGCCCCCTTCCTCCCTCTAACCACCCCCATCCCTCTCTCCCAAGCCACTGCACATCCCCACATCCCCCAAATCGAGGTCTCCCATGGGCAGTCACCAGAGTCCAGAACACTGAGCCTAGGCAGGTCCAACACCCTCCACACTAAACCAAGGCTGTTCAAGGTGTCACACCATAGGCACTGGGTTCCAGAAGCCTTCCCATTGATCACAGATAGATCCCTATCCCCTGTCTGGGTACCTCTCAAACAGTTCGAGCCAAACAAACATCTTCTGTATCCAGAGGACCTAGTCCAGTCTCACGGGGGCTCCACAGCCACCAGTCAACAGTTCATGGGTTTCCATAATTGTGGCCAGTCACCTCAGTTGCAGGTACTTATGATGAACTTTAGCATATACAAATTTCTATGATATTATTACCTTGTGTACATAAAATTTCAGTAGGAGATAAACATTCAGTTCTACACAGAGAAAGAACTGAAGGATGTTCAATCAATCAGGGAGAGATCTCTGGCTTTGGATGAAGGGGATGCTGAAGGGCTTCTCTTGTATCCCAGCAGTGGCTCCTGCAAAGGACAACTTGACATCTAGTGTAAGGAAAGCTCTTAGCAATATCAGTTCCCATGACATCTGCTGCTCTTCCCTAGACATTCTATTGTATCCTGGAGAGCCCTGGCGTCCTCTGTGATGTCACTATGTTGTGGCAACACCCACTGTCCTTGGGAAGTTTATTCAGTGCCTTCACCATTTACTGATGAACATGATGGCATACTGAAGAGTCTAATTCAGAAAGAGAATGGAGAGGTTAGAGAAACCAGAGAGTGACTGAAGAAAGCTGACCTTCAGCCTCAATGTAAAACATCAAGAAAGAAATGGTCAAGAGAATCATGTAATGAGTTCTGTGCAAGAAAAGGGAATCTTCCTGGAGGAAGTGGGCTTGTGCTGAATCTTCCAGTAATGGGGAACAGAAAGCTGGAGTCTCTGGGAACCAACAGAACTTCCCTGCTTGTCATGCCTCTTGAAATTCAAGGATTCCAGGATATTAATTGTTCTGGCTGAGAAGTCGGGAACTGGTAAGGCCAATGCTTTATGCTGGGAACTCTTGGCTTTCATTCTTTTTGGTAGATAGGCATTGATGTGTGAACATGAGACCGACATTAAAGTGGGACGGATTAATGAGATGTGCCCATTTCAAAGCAGGACATCACTCTACTTCAACCACAGTGGCTAACTTTAGTTATTTCCCAGCTGCTCTGTGTTCCTCTGTTGTTAGTGAGGTGACTTATTGAGTCTGGTGACCATGTTCTGCCCTTATATGTCTTCTCCATCAATAGTTATATGGTTTGAGTGACCTGTCAAGATATTTGGGGAACCTCTAAATGACTGGTGTGATTATGAACGATGGCAATTTTTTTCCTGACTTGTTAACCCACAGGCTTGTGGACTCTGCAGCCAAGTTGAATTCTGAGTCTGAAGCTGTGAATGAGCCTGAAGAGGCTATCTCCTTGGTTACTTGGAGCATGTGCTATGAGGGCAGAGGAAACCAGATAGCTGGGATAACCACTTCCCTTCAAATAGAGGAAACAGCTGAGTTCCCCAGAGGGGGCATCTGAAGCACAGGACAAAATAATTTGCGGTGTCACCGAGTCACTGGTAAACAAGCTTTCTCAAACATTTGATTAGGACTCAGGGTGGTCTGTTCATTATCTTTGCCTTGTGATACTGCAAGTTCATTTATGTTCATCTACCCACAAGGAGCACTAGAGAGCCACCATCCCACCAAACCTTCCTCACCAAGATGCAGGTGAAGCAGAAGGTGCAGACTGACCACTCAACTACAGGAAATAACCATTGAAAGAAAGTAACAGTGAGATCGCCTGATCTTTATCACAGAAGAGAGCGTGAAGAATAAGTATTCATTCTTTCAAACCCTGTGGTTTCAATCTCAGGTTCATTCTGTCATCATTACTTCGTTTTATATAAGGTCTGTGTTTCTGGTGGGCTGCATCTTCAGGGTACTCCTTCAGGGTATGCCAAAATCATGTCTCTGAACTTCTCCCAAAGGTAGAACCTCAAATGTGGACAGGAATGACATGAGGACAAAGACTATTCTGCTTCCTCTAAAAAGAAACAAAAACAGAGCCTGTGGCATGAATCATAGTACTCACAGACTGAGGCAGTGGTATGAATTACCAGCATGACTTTGAAGAGATTCTATCAAGTGCTGTCTAGTATGAGATGTTAGTTGCTGTGAGTTTGAGTTAATTTTTTTGTTACTTAATTTAAAAGGCCTTGTACATTTGATTCTCCAAGCAGCAGTTGGAGAGGTCTGGTCACACATCTAAATGTGTCCATACAGGGACTCAGTCTGATCCCTGCTCCTTTTGTTCCCCTCTGAGAGGACACACCTGCATTCATTTGTTCAGCATCCAATTGATAGAGTTCTCCCACTCTCACTCAGTCTCTCTTTCTCTGCAACCAGAATTAAAGATGACTGTGTGCTTTTATGTGTATGCTGGAAATCAAATTCTTGCCTAGGTCCTCTTTACTAGCTAGCCTCTCTGGAGCTGAGTTGCAATCTGGTTACCCTTTGCTTTACATCTAGTATCCACCGATGAGTGAGGACATACTGTAGATTAACCAACCATCTTATTAAATAAGAAACACAGAGCCAATACAGAGATGAAGCCAAAAGGTCAGAGCAATAGCTAAGAGCTAAAAACCTTACCCTTCACTGTTGCTGTTGTTTTACCTCTCTGAAAAAGAGACCTACTTCCTGTGTCTGTCTTTTTTATAGAGTTTCTGTTCTGCCTTCTCCTTGGTTGTAAACCCAACCACATGACCACCTAGTCACTGCCTGTCTATGCAGACCTCCAGGTCTTCTATGGTTGGTATTGAGATTAAAGGCATGTGTCTCCAATACTGGCTGTATCTTTGAAGACACAGAGATCTTCCTAGCTCTGCCTACCAAGTGCTGGGATTAAAGGCGTGTACCACCACCTCCCAGCTCTCGCTATGGCTTTCTATTACCTCTGACCCTCGGGTAACTTTATTAACATACAAATCACATTTCAGCACAAATAAAATATCGTTATAACATACCGTGTTTGTCTTTCTGAGTCTGGGTTACCTCACTCAGGATAATATTTTCTAGTTTCATCCATTTGCCTGTAAACTTCATGATGTCATTGTTTTTCTCTGATGAATAGCACTCCATTATGTATATGTACCACATTTTCTTCATCCATTCTTCAGTTGAAGGGCATCTAGGCTGTTTCTAGGTTCTGGCTATTACAAATAATGCTGCTCTGTTCAAACATGTGTCCTTGTGGTATGATTGAGCATTCCTTGGGTATATGCCCAAGAGTTGTAGAGCTGGGTCTTTAGGGAGATTGATTTCCAATTTTCTGAGAAAGCACCATACTGATTTCCAAAGTGGCTCTACAAGTTTGCACTCTCACCAACAGTATAGGAGTGTTCCCCTTGTTCCACATCCTCTCCAACATAATCTGTCTTCAGTGTTTTTTATCTTAGCCATATTTATTTTTGAAAATGATTCTATGGGACCAGTGGCAGACACTTGAAATGACTTTAAGAAGTATTGTATAATTCTAATTCTCCAGTGCTCATTTCTTTTCTTTTTTTTTTAAATTACTAATTTATTTATTATGTATACAGTGTTCTGTCTACATGGCCAGAAGAGGGCACCAGATCTCATTACAGATGGTTGTGAACCACCATGTGGTTGCTGGGAACTGAACCCAGAACCTCTGGAAGAACAGCCAGTGTTCTTAACCTCTGAGCCACCTCTCCAGCCCCGCTCCTTTTCTTGTATGTAATTCAGTTTTCTTCTTTTTGTGTGTGTATGTGTGAGTGAGGATATATATATATATATATATATATATATATATATATCCATATATATATGTTGGAGATATATATATCCATATATATGTTGGAGATATATATATATATATATATATATATATATATATATATATATCCAACAAAATGGATGCAGCAGGTTGTATTAATGTATTTCAGCTTACTAATTCACCTAACTTAATAAGTGAGAAGTTGGAAAGGATTTGGGAAGTGATAGAATGAAGAGATAAAAGGGGAAAGTGATGTAATTGCTCTTGTGTATCAATTTACAGAAAGAAATTTTAAATTAAAAAGGGGCTAAATTGACCACTCACCAATTGAGAGAACTGAGTGTTTTTATAGAGGACCCAGGTTCCATTCTCAGAACCCAATTTGTAGCTAACCATTTATTATAATTTTAGTCCCAGGTAAATCCTTCCTTCTTCTGGTCTTGTTAGACACTACACACAGACACATGCAGGCAAAACATTGTATACATAATTTTTTAAAAAGATAGAAAAAGGAAAGAATAAAATTTTTTACAGTGATGTCATAGCCCTTAGCCATAAAATAAGCCAGGGCTCATTCAAATGAACTCCTGCTGGTGTAGCATGCAAGCAGCTGTGATCCCCTGCTATGTCAGCCTGCTCAGAAAGGGAAAAACAGTTTTGATCTAAGGTTGATAGAGATCATTATAATCGTCTATCTAGGAGCAAAGTAAATAGTGCTCTTAGGTGACTTTTCCTTGAAGATATCTGTATTTGTGTTCTCTATATTTTGTATCTGTGAGAATTGTGGCAATGGTACAGTTACATTTTAGATCAAACATCAAGATTGACTGGTCACATAGGCCCCAAAGCAATCTACTTTTTACTGGGTCATTTCCTTCATTTTCAGCTAAGACCTTGTGGTACAAGATGAACATGCCAGAGACATTTCTTTCCATCATTTATATATGTTCCTGCACAACTTTGAGGTAGGAATATCCATAAATGTCCCTGCTTTTATATTGTGATCATGATCAGAAGTGGATTTGTTAACTTAGCAAGCTTAAGAATATGCAGAGTGCTACAGGAATGTGTCCAGACTTCCTAATCAAAATCCACATTCTTCCTTTGTTAAGGAAAAGCATTGTTTTGGAAATAACTCCTATGCTCTCTTTGCCTCCCAAAGTTAAGAAATCTTTCTCATTTTATCTGTCTTGTCTGGAGTGATCGCTATTCTTAATAGTCAAGCTGACTACCTCTTTAATTAATTAAAACCCAAAATATTTGTGTAAACATGTGAGGGATTTTTCTTAAAGGTTTTGAAGTTAAAGACACTTATTTAATTTGGATCATTTTAGGTGATAGGATCCACTTTTAGCTGCTTGGTGGCAGTGCACACTTTTAACCCCAGGAAGCAGAAGCATTTGGATTTTCTGAGTTTGAGGCCAGCCTGCTCAACAGAATGAGTTTCAGGGATACAACGATAAAACTTTTCTTGAAATCACCAAAAAACTAATCAACAAAGAATAAGATTCAACTTTAATCTGTGTAGCAACTCTTGGTGTCAGCCTACATATATAAAGGATATTGAAGAAGGAAGTTTTCTCTTCACCTGCTTGCCCTAGCTCTGGTTACCAATTTTTTTACTTTACTAGCATTAGAGCCTACTTCCTTAAAATTGTGGTGTATACTCAAGACCAGCCCAGCTGAGATGTCCAGCCTCATGTACTGAACCACTGCTGGACTTTTCAATTTTCCAATGGTAGACAGCCATTGTTAGACTAGCTCTACCACAGCTTGTGAGACATTCTAATAAATCCACTTTGTACACACATGGAGAGATTCATTCTACCAGTCCAGTTTGTTAATATTCTGATCCTGCCCCTTGTCGGCATTCAATGTCCTGACATAAAAGCTTATTCTTAAGAGAAATTTCCACCCACTATCCTCTCTCTCTCTCTCCTGCTTTCCTCCCAGGAAGTGTGCAGACTCTTGGACTCCTCCCCTTCTTTCTCCCCCCACCCTTTTTTCCTCTTTCTCTTCCCCTTATATATTCCTCCACTAAATAGACCTCTTCACTCAGTGCTGTCTGAATATCATCTTTGTCTGTCACCAGCAGCAGGGTGCCTTGGCTCTCTACCTGCCAGAGCCTTCTTTATACAATTCATAACACTGTTCATGTACAGAAGCTTGAATAATGCAGTGGTTTATTTGTTTTGTTTTTTCAACTGCCCTAGTAATAAGATATGCTGACTATTAACAGTGCTTGCAAGCATATTCTTCCTAACTTCATTATGCTTTAAATATTCAACTTTCTTTGAAGCCTACCCTTTATTATAATTCATTTGCCAACAGTGTGCTTTGATTTTCAGGAATAAAAATCCTAAAGCAACGAAGCCATTTCTGATGAGAGAAAAACCTGTTATCTTGTTTGTGATCTACTTCCTGCATTTCTTTCCTGGTTGTATGAAGTCCCTGTGACAACTAGGTAAAAAGTGGGTTCAGTTCACCTGACCTCAACTTGAAGTCACAAAACAAATATCTCCTTTTCTGTCTTTTAATCTCTCTTTGGTTGTTAATATTCTGAGCACCTTTTCACCTGTGTGACGTGGAATCACTCCACCCGACATAGTATAGTGGGCTGTACATGCTAGCCACACTGTGTCCAGGATGAAGAAGGGGAAGTGCCTATGAAGAGCAGAAAGATAGCAGGGTCTACTATTGGATCCAGGGGCAAGTGTTATTGAAATGCAAATGTTTAGAAAAGGTCTGGGTCTGTGGTGGAAGGCAGGGTCAGGAACCATTGTGCTGTGACTTTAAGCACAGTGTAACCCTATGGGAGGTGCTCTTGTCACTCAAGTCTCACTAGCCAATCAGGCCCTCCAGGTGACCTGCCAGTCAGAAGTGGTGCAAGGTTCTAACACCTGCTAGCTTCAAGCTTGACTTTGAAGAGAAACTGACAGCAGCAGTTTTGTGTTGTGTGCTGTGCTGTGTGTGCTGGTGCAGAGAGCTGAGCAGAAAACCTGGGTGAGTTGGGAAACCACAGCATTGTGAGTAAGGTTCAGGAGCCAGAGTGGTGGGTCCTTCTCAGATCTGGGTGGGAAACTTCAGCCAGAATCCCTGTCCTGTGAGGTCCCATATGGTCCTTGAAACTTCCTATTCCCAGGGTAGGCCTCTGGATAACTTTGGCCTGTGGGCCGAATCTGTTCACATAATTGGGAGTAGGGAGGTGTGTATAGAAACATCTTTGTAGTCAACTTCAACATGCTTTTGGTGCGCTCATTGAAAGCAGGCCTACTTTGTCCAGTACCTTCTAGAGGTTCAGCACTTTGTATTTAACTTTCATGTGTAAGATTCATTTATAGTTAATTTTGTGGAGGTTGTAAAAGGCATCTCATGTGTTGGGTAGCACTCCACAACTAAGATATGAGAGAGAGGAGTTGAAATAATGATATAAAGCATTACTAATTCTTGAGACATAGTAAGTCTCACAAAATAGAATTTAACTGAGGGAGTACTGCCTGGAAAAAAAAAACCTGCCAGGTAGTGGTTGCATATACCTTAAATGCCAGGACTCAGGATGCAGAGACAGGAAGATCTCTGTGAGTTTACACTAGCCTGGTCTGCATAGCCAGATCCAGGACAGGCTCCACATCTACATGGACAAACCCTGTCTTAACAAATAAAACAAAAACACTGAAAGATAAGATTATTGTAGCCAGGCCTGTTAGAGATTAGGACAATAGGATATACATTTATTCACCAGGATTGTCCAGACATTTGACTGCAAACCATTACAAAGGAGCCACATCTGATATACAACAAGCCACTAGGCCTAACACTATATCAAAGAATGGGATTCTAACTAGCTGCTCATTGAGGCATTACATGGTCATAACCAACCTTAAGTCCTGGCATGCCAAAAAGTTCCAGTATTCTTCTTGACAAAATCCTAGTTGTGCCAGATGCACGATATAAAACCAGGTGACAACAATTTGAAAAGTAAAACACTAACAGTTCAGTGGTGGTGGTGCTTGACTTTGCTCAGCACTCACTCAAGAGACAGAGTCAGGTTCATCTCTGTGACTTTGGGCCCAGCCTGGTCTACAGACTTATGTCCAGGAAAGAATCCAAAACTACACAGTGAAAACATGTCTCAATGAAAAAAAGAAAAGAAAAGAAAAAAGAAAAGTAGTACACTCTTTTATTAAGTTGTATACTGATCAAGCAATGGTTTCCTTTTGTTGCTCAGTCAGGGATTAGGAATATTCTTGGGAGAGCCTGTAACAACCTGGTTCCTAAGCCTTGGGAGATTCTCTAAAGGCATAACATATTGACAATAGAACAGAGCTCCTTCCCTAAAACCAGGAATATACTTTGAAGAGCAGGCAATGGTCTTGAATCAGGGCCTTTGTGGTGGGGTTGCTTCAGATCCCAAGAATCCAACTCTTTCACCAAATATGGCTATGGTTATCTATCCACAGATCACTGTGGGCTTAGTCAGTAATAGTCTTGAGATATCCTGTTTCACCATATGCAGCATGGTTTGATTAGCCTCCTCTCTGAGTCTGTCCTATTGTATGATACTTTCTGCTGACTTCCTAAAAGTTTCCCATTTCCTTCCATTTTGCCCCTAGAAGTATTATAAAGCTGCTACTTTTCTTAAGATGCATAGATGACATGAGACATACCTTGTGCAAGATCTCCCCATCCCAGCTTTTATCTTTTCTACATTATACTTTTCCTCTCTTTCTCATCCCTTGTGATCTTCACCTCAAGATCCTGTCACCTAAGAAGGTCCTGCTGTTTCACATCACTGGGGTACTTAAGTAATAATTTTAGAAATGTCTTTACTGTGTAAGTTTCCCATCTGTCCAAGGGGGTAGACTTGCAGTCTTCTTTCCCTCTTTATGTTGTTCAATGTGGGACCTGGAGCCTGAACCTAAATGTCACAGGTTGATAGAATATGTGGAATGCAAACTTTAATCACAGCAGGATAAAAGCAAGTTAGAAAAAAAATGAAACACCAAAGGTGATTTTGTTGTTAGGTGGAACCTAAATATGTTGTCTTTTCAAAGAATGTTGAAGATATCAGGACTTTAGGTGGCAAAAATCATGCAAGGATTATGCAAGGTAATCCCTACTCCTAGAAAGCAACTTCACACAAAACTTGCTGTACCTGTGGTCCAGCATATCAGTGTGCACCTGAATTAAGAAGTCAAACTTTGCAGGATCACCCATTATCTACTGGTCCTGGAAACAAGAAAGAATCAATATTTAAGGTCATGGATTCTTAGTCTGAAGGTTCAGTTCAGCATTGTTTCAGACTTCTATGTTTGAGAGTCAGAAACCCAGTGAGAAGACTGGGAGATACCATTTATGGAGTTGTGAGGATGAAGCCTGGTGTTGCTGGTTTTTGTTTTTTAACTCTTTACTCTTTTGGGGGACTGCCACTCAGCTCTCAAAATAAATCATACACAGGGAGGATTACTCTTTCTTATAAGTGCTTAGCCTCAGTTTGACTTGTATCTAGCCATCTTTTCCTAACTTATCTACCTTATGCCTCTGTGCTTTTATCTTTCTCTATTCTGTATACCTCTCTTTACTTTTGATTCCATGGTTTGCTGTGTAGCTGGGTGGCTGGCCCCTGGTGTCCTCTGCTTTTCTTGCTCCTTCCTTTTTTCTTTTCAGTTTTGTCCTCCAAAGTGTTTTCTCTGCCTGCCAGCCCTGCCTAAACTTTTCTGCCAAGCTATTGGCTGTTCAACTCTTTATTAGACAAATTGGTATTTTAGACAAAGTATCACAACCTCACTGAGATAAACATATGCAACATAAATACAACATATCTTTGCATCTTTAAAACAATTGTTCCACAGCACAGACAAATATAACACATCTTAATATTACACAACAGCCTGGATTGCATTTTGTGACCACATGATGTTGGGATATCTAAAGTATGAGACATCTCCCATGGAGCCCTGTCTGAGATGAGGTAAATAAATATATGAGAAATTGCATGGATAGGGCCATCTGAGCCTGCTGATATTGAATCCTCATGCATCTGAGACAGAGATAGAGAATTTGATGTCTGTCCTGCTCTACTTCAGTCTTGCCTTTGCCTAATCTTCCCTTGCTATGTATCCACTTCTCTATTTTAGAATTTGAATGGCATTCTGTGCCACAGTATGTTGGAAAGTTATAATTCATTTTTGGAATTTACAAATGTCACCATCAAGAGACTGTCTTGAGTGTCAGAAGAGACTTGAACATGTGAAACAGTGTAGGGGCTGGGGCAGACTATGAGGATCATTGAAGTAACAAAAAGCATTTGCTTCATAGATGATCATGAACCTATAGGTACCTGGTTTAGAACATCGTTGATTGAATGAAAAAACCTCTCAGACACAATGATATATGGGAACATGTGTCTCTCCTTGGTGACTTTCTTTTGATTGCTTCTTTAGTAGGAGAAGCCTTTTGGGAGCAAACTCCTCACTAGGTGTGTGATATGCATCTCTATAGCCTCAACAGATTTCCTGTTCTTTGTCTATACTGAGTTGTGGTTGAAACTAATCAGCCAGCTTCCTGGTATTGTCATGCCTTCACCATTAGAGAATCCATCTTGAAATCACAGAAGATAGAGTAGAAGCAATTGCTATTGAGTGCTAAGGGAGTTTGTTAACCTGGTCTTTTAATTATGTTTGTTATTTTTGAATACAAGGTTTGTCAGTGTAGTGCTTCGTGGCCTCTATGGAGTTCTGTACACCAGGCTGGCCTGGAACTCAGAAATCCCCCTAATTCTGGCTCCCAATTCCATGGATTAAAGTGGGTGAACATTCCTGGTTGTTTTGTTCTTATATTATTGGGTGATGGGCTTGGGATGTAGGTTTTTGTACATGTCAAGCATATGCTGTTGTACTGAGCTTCACTCATATCTTGAATTTTAAAATTTGGCACCGGTTGTCATTCCATTTCTCTATTTGGCATGTATTCATGATTTTAATATTGCTTGCGCCATGTGAATCATTGCATTGCAGGTGCATGAACTTCCTCCTGCCTGTTACATTTATTTTGAATTTTTAAATGAATATGAGTATTTTATCTGAATGCATGTATTTGCATTATGTGGGTACCGGGTCCTCACAGTGATCAAAAGATGGTCTCAGTAACCCTGAACTTGTAATAATGGATAGTTGTGTTCCCTCATATAAGTACTGGCAATTGAGCCCACCTCTATCCAACACCAGCAAGAGCTTTTTACTAGCTTTCCATCTCTCTTGCCATGTGTTGATTATTTATGATCAAAATTTAAATGGCTAATGTTTCATGTGTTCCCCTTCTTGAGTTTATACCTCCTATAAGGAGAGAAAAGGAACTTTCAGGCGTAAAGTCTCACTTGTCTGAATGGGATCATTTTCTGCTTCCCCGATGCCTGCAAACATTCAGTTTGGAGCTCTGAAAGGTGGTGAATCTAGAAGACATCCAGTTTATGAGAAGATCTGAAACTTGAACTGAAGTCTGTCTAAGGCTAAGGCAATCAGGCATCTACAAAGAGCTGTGGAGTTTTGAAGAATTTTTATGGATGGAACTTTGGGTGTGAAAGCCCAAGGTTCAAATGCCAGAGCAATGCTTGAGGTGTACCTGAGGACAAGCTGGTATGAATTGTACTCAACAATCACTCATCTGTGGGAGTGAGCTACCTCCATATGCCAGAAACTATGGTTGCTTATAACTCCAGTTGCAAGGGCTCTGATTCCATCTTCTGGTCTCTGCAGGTACTGCACACAGACACAAGCAGGTAAACACACATATACATAAAACAAAGCTTAAAAATGAAATTCTTGCTGGAAGGTAGTGGTGCACACTTTTAATCCCAGAACTTGGGAGGCAGTGGAAGGTAGAGCTCTGTGAGTTCAAGGCCAACATGGTCTACAGAGTGAGTTCTAGGACAGCCAGGGCTACACAGAGAAACTTGTTTTGAAAAACTAAAAAACATAAAAAATGAAATTCTTGAAAGCCAGGTGGTTTTAGTGGATGCCTTTAATCCCAGCACCCAAGAGGCAAAGGTAGGTGAATCTCTGAGTTCAAGGCCAGCCTGGTCTACAGAGTGAGTTCCAGGAGGGCCACTGAAGCTACAGAAAAACCAAAAATAAAAAACAAAATTCTGTACAGTGATGTCACAGCCTTGAGATAGACAGCAGTCAGGGCTTAGTTAAAATGAACTTGTTCTGGTCCTTCATAGAAGCATTTGTGGTCTTCTGAGCCAGCTTACTTGTAGGCAAAAGAAGCCTTATTCTCAGGTTAGAATAGCTCAGAATAGCTGTTCATTTGAGACCACCATTCACAGTATGAATAGGTGACTTTCCCATGCTGGTTTTTGTATTTGTGTTCTATGTCCTTTGTGTGGGAATTGTGGCATTGATACATTCTTTAAATATATCCTTTAGGTTATACATTATGTTCTATTTCTCTTTTAAGTCATGCATAATGATATATTTGTATTTAGATCATACTGCATGATCAAAAAGATAATTTTGCTCTATAAATCTCCATCTGCCTAAGTGGCTAAACTTGCATTCTCCTGGCCCTATTTAAATTGTTCAATATGCTACTTCAGGCCAGACTTATGAGAGACTTAAGGATGACAGCACAAGTGGCATGCAAAATCTGTGCCAGACTGGCTTCTCTTCTGACATTAACCACCACTTGATGCATGTCATTATTTAAGATATTCTTGTTCATTAAACTTTTAGGTGTGTGGAAAAATTTATCCCTGGGGAGGCATATTCTCTTAGAGCGGTACCTCCAACCTTGTAGAAAAAAAATTCCGAGACAAACTTTCTTATGTTGGATCAGGCAGCCATGAGCACAATCAATTTCACTGTGTTGTCTTTGTGATTGAACCACCTACAATTTTAGATTGAAGAACTCAATTACCACTGAGATTTTAAATTAAAAATTTAGGTTATGTAGTCAACTGTCCATTTCAGTAACAGGAAAAGGATTTTTGTGTGCTTGGAGACTAGAATAGAAAGAATAGTTTACTGTGTACTGTACTGGGGGAAACAGGGTAGGCAAACAGCTGCAGAAGTCACCATTATGAAATAGGACCTGATAGCAGCAGGATCAGTGATTTTGTAATTCCCCAGCATGTATTGATCCATGTCATGTGAGTGAAGGCAGGCTATATTTTGGGTGGACAATTTGGGAAGGTTAGCTTGAGCCCATGAATATTGAATTTTGAACAAAAAATTATCCTATGCAGATATTTTCAATCCTGCTTGTCATGGTTGTTTCCATTAGCTGTAGCTGTGTGTGCCAGGTCACATGTCTCAGCAGCTAACTTTGCACATAGGGCCATGGTGATCTTATTAATACCATTTCCTCTACCCGAGAATGGTGTTTTATTTTTGAAAGTCAGTAGAGCCTTGTGTTTTTTTTCAATTCTATTTATCTTTTTAAAAAGACAATTATTTGTTTCACTGTTAAAATTTGATTTTGTTTAAATGCATCTGGGCTCTAATCTCTTATTTTCTTCTATTCTCCATTTTTTCAGGTCATTAAGAATTTCTTCCCATTTTTCTCAAGTGAGTTGATTATTTACTTCTGTTTAGAGCAATGTCTCCTGTTGCTTAGGCTTGCCTCATACTATGCAGTTGAGAATTGGTTTGAACATCTAATTCTGCTTCTGCTGCCCAGTGTGGAAAAGAAAGTTCTGCAAACTGCTTCAAGACTGGACCTAAACTGGTCATTGTGAAGTAAAAATAGACTGGTAAATGAGTGTCCTCCAACTTCCTCTGATTTTATTGCAAACTTCCACATGAAGTGGGACCTGTGTAAGAATTGAATTCACTGACCAACTTTCAAGCAGATGTACTGTCCTTACAGAAAGGGATGGGCAAGAAGAAGCCTCAAAGGTCTTTGCCTTTGACACTAGCTCATATAAGAAATAAGTAGTGAGGTGATCAATTTTATGTATTTTAGATGATTATTAATTGTTCTGACTGGCCATTTGCATCCAAAGAACAGGGAATTGAAAATGTGGATAAAGAACTGAACTTATCACAAAACCAAACTACAGTAGTTACACTAGTTTGACCAAAATAGAACTGGACAAAATGGTGTAGCCCTGCCTAAAAGAACTATTATTTTACAGGTTTAAGATGAACAACCTGAGAGAAAATGTGTAACTAAGCATGTGGTGTTCTCTAACACAAACCTCTAGTCTCTGAAGCACATGGCCATGTTGCCTGTTTCAATTTTTTAAAATAATTTTTGGGGATTATATTACCTCATTTGCATTGTTGCTTTTCTACCTCTAAGCCTTTCCATAGACACTTCAATGTTTTTTTAATTCATGGTCTCCTTTTCCTTAAACAGTAGTTACTGTTTAATGTGACTTAAGTTTGGCTGCAGGATTTCTGAGCTATGAAGGAAATGGTAGGCTGCACTGGCCAGTGATGTCATGGAAGAGGAACAGAAAGTGCTCTGAGAGACTGGAATAGTTGCTACTAAAATACATATTTCCCAGACTAGAGTACTGTCTGCCCCTAGGGTAGAATCCAGAGCTGTGAAGCCCTGTGATGCCTTAGTCATTTGATCTTCCCTTATCTAGTAGAGAAGCTACTACTGTCCTCAGGTTCTGTTGGAGACAAGCTATTGAGGAACTTTGGGCAAGCCTAGCAAACAAGAGCATCAGTGGGAGGTAGATTATGAGTTTTTTCAAGGGTTCTCCTCTATTTCAGACACAGGGAACCGTGATGTAGACCATCAGCAATGCCATGGAGAGTGGGGATTCATTGCCTTCCATGTAGGAGGAGCAAGATGGCTGAGCTGTCAGATCTGCTGGGAGTTCAATGGATCATGTGAAAGACTGCTTCTGTTGGAGAAGCAAAGAAAGAAAGGAAAATATCACCATGAGGTAGTCTCAAAAAAATGGAGGGTTGGCTGAATGAAACCTTTCCTAGCATGTGTGACTCCTATATTCAAATTTATCATGAAAAGGTACAAACAAAAATTTGGGCTAGTGAGATGCTTCAGTATGTGGGTAAAGGTGCTTGCCTTAACCCTGCATCTGCAGGGCCAGTGTGGTGGAGGGTGAGAACCAATTTCCATAAGTTGTCCTCTGACAGCTCTATGGACATGTTGACTTGAACCCTGTCCCTAATAAAATAAAAAGGTCATGTGTTAAAATGTCACCACAAGGGGGCTGGAGAGATGGCTCAGCGGTTAAGAGCACTGGTTGTTCTTCCAGAGGTCCTGAGTTCAATTCCCAGCACCCACATGGTGGCTCACAACCATCTGTAATGAGATGTGGTGCCCTCTTCTGGCCTGCAGGTGTATATGCAGACAGAACACTGTATACGTAATAAATAAATCTTTAAAAAAAAATGTCACCACAAAACTCAGTATTTGCACAATCAATGCTAATTAAAATGTTTGAACCAGGTGATGGTGGCACATGCCTTTAATTCCAGCTCAGGAGGCAGAGGCAGACAGATCTCTGAGTTTGCGGCCTGGTCTACTGTTCAAGTTCCAGGACAGTCAAGGATACATACAGCTACTCTGTCTTGAAAAAAAACAAACCAAACCAAAAATTAAATAAATAAAAATAAATGTTTCCAAAGCATATCCTTAATAATTTCAGAATGAAAATGCCATGTTTTGTAACCAGATAACACCCCTAAATGTCATGCATGAAGCCTTGTAGGGAAATCAGAGAATAGACACATGGTAAGGCAGGCCATGGTGTTCAGGGCCTTGATGACCCTCAACATCAGCACACCTTTGACACTGACTCATGATTCCACAAAGTCAACCCATGGGAAGGTTCTACACTCTCACCTGGAATATGAAAAGCCTGGGTTACATCTCCACAGGCCTGTGAACACACATGACCAACAAGCAGGGATGGATATGGTAGTCCAAGTCCTTAGACCCAGCCTTCAGGCGGAAAGAAGCAGGTGGATCTCTGAGTTCCAGGCCTGTAAGGACTATGTTGAGAGACCCTGTCTGGAAAAGAAAAAGAAAACTGCGTAATGGAATACTGGTCTTTTTGAAAGCAAATCAAGTAATTCTGCTCATCAAGAAAAAACTGCTGGTTGCAGCTGCTGGCAAATGGCTGTAAATAAACCCTCAGACAGTAGTGAGAAAATGTCCAACTTAGAAAATATTTGAACAGAAAAGTCAGCAATGGCATGAGAATATAATAACCAATGAGTGGGGCTGTGGAGACATTCGGAGGGTTTGAGCAGTCACTCTGCAACCCTGAGGACCTGAGTCTGAATCCTCAGCACCTACATAAAAACAAATCCTGGAATGTCATGGAAGCCTCTAAGCCCAGCAAGGGATGAAGGACATAAAAGTATCCTGAGAGCATGTAGCTCAGTGAAACCCTGTCACAAAATGAAGATACATGTTATTTCTCCCTGGTATCCATGTTTGTATATATGGTTCTAAAATCTCGTGTGATCACACCTGTGACACACACACACACACACACACACACACACACACACACACACACACAAGACAAGCAATGGGTAGAGGGCAATACCCACAATCAACTGATGTGGCGATTGAAATTAGAGGAGAACCTGGAGCACCTGACCAAGAGGACTGGCCCAGTGTGCCTGAGGGAAATGGGAAATGGTGTGGCAGTTTGAATAACCACTGGGTAGGTTTGGTTGCTGCCAAACATGTGTCTCTATGAGGCAGTTTCTGGGAGAAATGGAAACACAATACAGGCTGATCACCCTTAATCCAAAACCTGAAATCTGAAGTTCGAGAACACTGAATTTTAGATACAGGTGTCCCTGTGCCTCATTGTAGGAAATGCTGCTCAACTGGAAGTGGCTTTACTCAGGACATGGAGATAAGATCCTCCAAGAATCCTCAACCAGTCAGAGGACACCTCCTTGGGCCACACCATCTGAGATCCACTCAGCCTCAGGAGAAAGCTGCAGGCATTATCATGACAACATAGACACTCAAGACTCCAGCCAGATACAGGGGCCACCAGCTGGGGCCTGGAGGAAACTCAGCTGCAGGGTTCTGTTGATGCACAAGACCCAAAATTCCTGCCAGCCAAGCTTTCAAGGCAGCATCAGCAACATGAATAGAAGCAAAGATATTTAGCTTGGGGAAGCTGTCTGCTGAGTGATGTGAAAATCCTTTTCCTCAAGGTGGACATCCAGTCATACTTCTACCCTCTCCAAGGCACAGTCCAGGCAGAGGCAAACATAACATTTGGATTATCATAAACCAAGATTCGAGCAGGGGATGACCTTGCCTGTGCTCGGCAGTGAGCCCTAACTTTGCCAGACAACAAGAAAGCCTATTATCCATGGATGAGTTGTCACCACAGGCATATATTTGCAGCTGACTGATCTCTCCAGGACACTCCCTAACCTGATATATGTTCCCTATTCTCGCTATGCATTGGAGCTAAAAATATCATACAGGAAGTTCCCGAAATGAACATCACCATAGTTGTACATTTTACACTATTCTCGTTGGGATAGCAAAATCTCCATGCTGGATGTGCTTGTGACCTACACCAAATGCCCACTGTCAGTGCCCATCACTAAGGAGCCTCCTGAGTTAAAGAAGGAATGGTCCTGGAGGAGAGACTTAACAGAATAGAGGTCCCCCAAACCAAAGGGCCCACAAATGAGATGCCAGCACACATCATGGAGACTGCCTAATGCTGGGACTCATGACTATGCCCAAACCTGGAGGCCACAGGTACCTGGAAAAGGCCCAAATGTTGTCCTTCTGGATGGGGCTGTGGCTGCCCATGTGCCCTCCACCCCCACCCACTCACAGTGGCTTCAGGAGTAAAGGACTCCATTACTTTCTTTGTTTTCCTCTGGTATTGCCAGAATCTGGACTCAACCACTCTTCCTACTGCAAATGACACAGTGTTTATCCTAGAACATGAATCTGCACCATGAAGACACAGAACATGACCAGGACCACACAATGGAGAGCTAGGGCCACTGGCTCTTCATGCTCAATGACAGGAAAAGCATCAACCCTTCTGTTACCTGCAGACTGGCTCCTTCAATCTCCCCAGGTATGTGTAGGGCAGCTACTGCATGTAGTAACCTTTATATGATACTTAGTGTTTACACGCCATTGATAGAATGCCTCTTGTATTCAGGAGCTTGGAGAAGGAGCAAACATTAAGTAAAAGATAGAAACATCCTAGAAAGTAAAACTAGAGCCTCTGAGATGGCTCATTGGGTAGAGGGATTGATTGAGATGGCTCATTGGGTAGAAGACCTGCCATCAAACCTGACATCCTCAGTTAAATCCCAAGTGGAAGGAAAGAAACAACTACCAACACTTCCAGAGTCCCTCATCAGCTAGGACCACCAAGCTGGGCTTCAGGACATTAGCAGTTTCCCTACTGAGTAAGCAGAGTTCAAAGGACTCAGAGAGAAAAAACTCTCCCAGGTGGGTCCTTCCACACCATGATTGGATAGGACACTAACCAGGAGATTTGGTAGTTTACTAAAATTCTCTAATATCCTAGAGCACTTCCTGTTTTTCTTCCAAGGCACATGGTCCTATAGGTGTACAGTTCATTACACACTCATTGTCCATTGCAACCAACCTGTTGCTTCATAGCTGGGAAATCCTGCAACCAAACACAGGACCCAATCAAACAGTAACCATTCTTAAACAAAAAGAAGCCATGAATTAGAACACAATGAAGGGTCTATGGGAGGGTATGAAAGCAGGGAAGACAAGTAATATATAATCCCAAATAATTTAGTTAAAAAGTTGAAACAGGCTTTATGGCTATGTGCTCCAGAGACCAGGGATTTGTATTAGAGGATACCAAGTACTGCTCACACCTTTTCTCCTGGGGTATACATCTTAAATCTGGAAAACACTGTCTTGTTAGGCAGGTAAACACCATTCTACCTAGTTCTATTTCTTAGGTTCAAATGGTGTAACTACTCTAATTTGGTTTCATGAAATTTCAGTTTTTTATCCAGATTCTTGATTGCCTGGTCTGAGGATCCAAGAAATGGCCAGTCAGATCATTTATTGATCTTGTAACATTGATTATCTCACTACTCATTGCTAAGGTCAACTATTATCACAGCAGGAAAGTTTTCAACCTCTTTCTTGCTCATCCCTCACTCTGCTGTGACTACACCTGCTTTATAGTTGGTAAGTGAACTCAATTCTTACACAAGTTCCACATCATTTATAAATTCATGATAAAATCTACAGAAGTTGGAGGATACTCTTTCACTGGTCTATTTTTCCTTCCCACAGACCAGTCAAGGCCCAGCCTGGAAGGAGTTGCAGGATTCTCTTTCCAGTACTGGAAGGCAGAGGCAAGATTAGGTGTTCAAAGCAATTCTCAATTATATAATGTGAGGCAAGCCTGGGTTACAAGAGATATTGACCTGAACCAATGGTTCACAACCTTCCTAATGCTGTGACTCTTTTTTTTTTTTTTTTGGTTTTTCGAGACAAGGTTTCTCTGTGTAGCATTGCACCTTTCCTGGGACTCACTTGGTAGCCCAGGCTGGCCTCGAACTCACAGAGATCAGCCTGCCTCTGCCTCCCGAGTGATGGGATTAAAGGCGTGCGCCACCACTGCCCGACGCTGTGACTCTTTAGTACAGTTTCTCATGATGTGGTGACATCCCAACTATAAAATTATTATCACTGCCAATTCATAACTGTATTTCTGTTCCTGATATGAATTATAACATAAATATCTGCACTTTCTGACAGTCTTAGGCCAGTCCTGTGATAGGGTCATTTGATCCCCCAAAGGGAGCCATGATCTCCAAGATTGAGAAGCACTGCTATAAACTGACATAAATAAGTACACAAGCAAACACCAGTTAAGAAAAAAAATGGAGTAAAATTCTTAAACTGGGAAACATACAAAAAATTATCAGTAGTGCATTAAAAGAAAATGAATATTAAAAAGGAGTAATTGATGTTTTAAAGTGACAAAAATAATTGAAAGCATATGTAACTATACTGACTTTGAATCAGATTAGGCACCTCCATGGTAGAGTGAATACCATTAATAAGAGACTGTATGACTTTGTCCCACATAAAATGATAGCCACTGAGTGTTGTAAGCTAACACATGGTGTTACAGCCAGTGGCCTGTATCTCAAACCTCTCATCTGACTTCACTGTACCAATCAAGATTGCACATATCTCTATAGGAGAATTCACTATTTGGAAACTGAATACTTAGTAGCTCAAACTATCCTCCATAAACTGTATACTACACAATAGTGTCAGTCTTCACTCACATAGGAGGAATTAATACATGCAGAGAAATTACAGAGCAAGTCACTCACCATGCCCCATCAGTCCTTCTTTGTAATGGAGATGCCTGCAGCTCACTGCACTCAACTTCAGTCTGTGATCAAGCTATTGCCTAGTCTAATGCCCCCTGCAGTGTACACAGTAGCCTGTGCCTCTGTCTGCAGGTCCCAGCCCTGTCTGCATGTCAATTACACTCTTCCTCCCCTTCTGGTCAGAAAGAAGAAGCCATTTTCCACACACATTTTCTTTCCCTGTTGTGCAATGGACAGTCCACTATGTGACTCAAAGTGGTAATTTTAGAACTCTGTGGTGGTGCAGACATGTAATACAGAATTTAGGTTGATTAGTTGGGGATAATAAAGGCAATGCTAGTTGGGGATACAGACAGGGTTCAAGTCCACCTCAACCAATGTAGGAGACCTTGACTTAAAACTGTTTTTCAAAAAGACTGGAGACTCCCTGTTCAAGAATTAATAAACCTCCATGGCATACCAGGACTTAATTTTAGTTGTGACTCTGTAATGGTCTCTTGAGCAGCATGTTAGAGGCCAGGATTTTAGTGGAAGGATGGGCCTTTCTACTGGTTGTAAATCAAGGTTGTCTCAATTGTTATGGAATGTAGCTGGTTAATCCTGGGGAACAAACTTTTACATTTTATCATAGTAATTTCCAACCAGAATGCTTAGCATACTACTTATCTTTGGGGTATTTGGATATTTGCAGCCCTCTCTTACCTAAATTCTACTTTGTGAACTAATGTCTCCTAGAACTGGAAAGACCATGTACCATTAATTCTATTACCATTAATTCTACTCTTCTAAATCACAGTTTAGCATTGGAGTGCAACTTTACACAGGAAACACTGTTTACATGCTCCTAAAATTAATTCCAGTTAGATTTTAAATCTTAATGTTAAATGTTCAAAGTGTAGAACTTCTGGAAGATAAGGGAGGGTTCAGGCCTCTTTAAGTTTGGAAATCTCTGTTCCATAGAAACAACATACACATGGTGCTGGCATTTCACAGTGATGTCAACAAGGAGATTTCAAAGCACAGTCCTGCTCCCAATGTCTGCACAGTTGCAGCCAATTCTGAAGCAGGAGGCCGGAAAGACCCTGTAGAACTTCTGACTGGCAGGTCGCCTAGAGTGCCTGATTGGCTAGTGAGGCCTGAGTGACAGGAGCAGCTCCCATAGGGTTACAATGAGCTTAAAGGCACAGCACAATGATTCCTGATCCTGCCTTCCACCCTAGACCCAGAACTTTTCTGAACCAGCAAAAATTTACAAATCAATAGCACTTGCCCCTGGCTCTAGTAGCAGACAATGTGATCTTCCTGCTGGCCATAGGCATTCCCCTTCTTCCTCCTGGACACAATGTGACTAACTAGCTTGTACAGCTCACTACACTATGTGGGGTGGAGATTCCCTGTCACACAGGTGAAAGTATACCCAGAATATTAACAACTAAAAGGGATTTAAGAGACAAAGCAAAATGTTTTTTTGGGTAGCTTCACAGGGAAGTCAGGTGAATTCAATATACTTTTTACCTTCTTGTCACAGGGTCTTCAGACAAGCAGGAAAAAAAGCAGGAACTAGATCACTAACAGGATAAATAGGTCTTTCACCATCAGAAAGCTGGATCATGGCTCTATTGCTTGAGGAGTTTTATTCCTGAAATTCAGGGCAAAGTGTTGGCAAATTATATAACAATAAAGAGTAGTCTTCATGCAAAGTTGAATACTTAGAGAATAATGGAGCTAGGAAGAACACCTTTATGTCCACCATTGTTAGCCAGCACATCTTCCTCAGTGGGGAGATGAAATAAAAACCTGTATTATTGGATCTCTCCACATATGTAGAAAGTTGATTTCTTAGAATGTCTTACAAGCTGTGGTCCAGGTAGTCCAACAATGGCTGACTACCAATGGAAATTTGAAGAAGCCAGTAGTTGTTCATTCCATGAGGCTGCATGTCTCAGCTGGTTTTCAGTATACACCAAAATACCAAGGAAGAAGGATCTAATGCTGGGAAAGTAATTTACTTGGTAGCCAGTGCTAGGGCAAAGAGGCAAAGAGAGAGAGCTTCCTCCTTCAATATGCTTCATATATGCAGGCAGCCACTAGAGATGCAATCCAGATTAAAGGTGGATCTTAAACTTCATTTGATTTTTTACTTTTTTGGTGTTTTTGAGACAGGGTTTATCTGTGTAGCCTGGGAACTCCTTCTGTACTCCAGGTCAGCCTCAAACTCAGGTAAATCCAACTGTTTCTACCTCCTGAGTGCTTTGGTTAAAGTGTACATAGACACCAAGCAACCGAAGGTGGATTTCACCTCAAATGATCCAGATTAAAGATGGACCTTTTTTAAAACATTCAAAAAATCCATCACAGGTATACGCAACTCTTAGGGTTTTAGTTAATTCCACAAGGAGTAGGTGTGACTACCAAGAACAGCGCTCACAACAGCCAAGAAAGAAGAAATGAGAAAAGTTCTTACCTGCAGGAGGCAGGGAAAGCATGCTTTTCCCAAACAAAGGAAGTATGTTTATTTTACTTAGGACAACTGGACATATTCACATAGAATTCTCCCTATTCCTAAGCAGGCAAGTAAACAAATCCATTTCTGAACATGATAACAATGTAAAAGCAGAGACATTTAGGGGTATTCTTAATCCAATGTCATGCAGAAATGTATATAAATTATAAAATCTTTGGAAAAAATTGTCTCTGGCATGCTAAAAATCAATGAATCACACAGTAAAATAAGTATTGCTTTGAAGTTTTTGCAACCTGTCAATCTTGATGTTCAATGTTTGAAGATAACTGTACCAATGCTATTCTCACCAATAGAAAAGATAGAGAACACAAATAAAGGAAACATCAAGAAAAAGACACTTAAGCACTGTACTCTGCTCCTAAATGAATGGTTATGATGAACTATATCAACCTCAGAATGAAGTTGCTTTTGCCTCTGAGGAGGCTGGATCAATGGAAGGCCACAGCTCCTTCCTTGCAAGACCTTAGGGAAGTTATTTAACTAGCCCTGGCTGCTGCCTGTCTCAGGGCTGTGACATCCCTGTAGAAAATTCCATTGTTCACTTTTTTAACTTTTAACAAAATGAAATTTTATGAGTGTTGTCCATGCATGTGTCAGTGCACAGTACTTAGAAAGGTCAGAAGTAGGCAGCAGATGCCTGGGACTGGAGTTACAGCAAATTGTTAGCTACCATGTGGGTTCTAGAAATGAAACCTGAGTCCTCCGTAATGACAGCTAGTGCTCTTAATTACTGAGCCATATCTCTAGCCCCTCTTTTTATTTAGAATTTATTTCCATAAATTGTTTCTCAGAAAATTGGCAGTCAAAAACCTCAGGACCCAGCTATACCACTCTTGGAAATATACCCAAAGAATTCTCAATCTTGCCACAAGGACAAATGGTCAACTATGTTTAGAACAGTATTATTTATAATAGCAAGAGCCTAGAAACAACCTAGATGACCCTGAACTGAAGAAAATATGGCACATAGAAACGATGGAGAACTACTCAGTAGTAAAAAACAAGGATGTCATGAAATTAGCAGGCAAATGGATGGAACTAGCCACTATCATCCTGAATGAGGTAACCCAGACTCAGAAGGACAAACATGGTATGTACTTACTCATAAGTGGATACTAGATGTAAAGCAAAGGATAACCAGAGTGCAACCCATAGTTCCAGGAAGGCTAGCTAACAAGGAGGACCCTAAGAGGGACACATAGATAGCCCAACAAAGGAGAAATAGATCAGAACTACATGAGCAACCTTGGAGTAAGGGACATGGGTGGAGGGCAACGAATGGAAGATGAGCATGTAGGGGGAGAGAAGGTTTGAGCTAGAAAGGGACAGAGTGGGAGAGCAAGGAAAGAGATACCATTATAAATGAAGACATCATGGGAATTGGAAAAAACAGGGTGCTAGGAAAGTTCTCAGGTACCCACAAGGATGACCCCACCTTAGACTACTAGCAATAATGAAGAGGGTGCCTGAACTGGCCTATTCCAGTGATCAGATGACTCAGTACCCAAATTGTAATCATAGAGCCCTCATGAAGTGACTGATGAAAGCAGATACAGAGATCCATGGCAGGGTGCCAGGCCGATCTCTGGGAATACAATTGATGAGAGGGGGGAGGGATTCTGTGGTCAGGGAACATCAAGATCATGATGAGAAAAGATCTAGAGATGACCAACAACACTATTGGAAACCCATGAACCTAGTACCAATAACTGTGGAGCCCACATAGGAGTGGACTAGACCCTCTGGATATGTGAGACAGTTGTTTTGCTTAAATCATTTGTGGGGCCCACATACAGGGGGATGGCAATCCATCCCTGGAACATGGGTGGGTTTTTTGAAGCCCAGTGCCTAGGGTGTGACACCTTGTGCAGTCTTGGTGCAGTGGGGAGGGCCTTGGACCTGCCTCAGCTGAGTGGGTTAGGATCTACTGACTCCCCATGGGAGATGTTGAGTTGAAGGAGGTGGGAATGCAGGGTATGTTGAGGAGGAATGCTGGGGGCAGGAAGAGGGAGTGTCTGTAGCTGGTATGTGAAATGAATAGAAACTTTCTTAGTAATAAAAAAGAAGAAAATTGTTAATTAAATGAGATAACATTCCTATTCCCTTTTATATTTTCATTCACTCCCTTCCAAAATTCCTTCTGAATTCTTCCTTTTTAAGTATGAGTGAACAAGTATGATGAAATACATGAATACAATCTGCTGCATCCATTTTTGTTAGTTGTACATGTATGAACGTTTGAGTGACCATGTTGTATTGGCCAAATAATTAGGGATCTCATCCCTGTTCTATTCTCACAAACATAGGAGAATTCTACTTTGTAATCCACATCAGGTATTTAACCCTCACTAGGCTGCCTTGTACTTGAAATATAAAGAAGAATATAAAACTTATGGTAGAAAATGCCTTATCATTTAAGAGCACCAAAGTTTCCTTCATAGCACCCAGCTTCCATTCCCAGTACATATAGAAGCTTGCTACTATCTGTAACTCCAGCATCATGGGCTCTGACATCATCTCATGGTCTTGCTGGCCACCATAAGAAGAGGAGACTTAGACCATGAAAACTACTTTTCAAGCCATGTGTGGCACTGCATTATTTTAGTACTAGCCATCTGGACACAGAGGCAGGAAGACCACTTTGAGTTGTACAGCCTGTGCTACATAGTCTACAAATGCACATATGGCACACACACTCACACACATATGCACAGTAAAAGAACAAAACTTAAAAAAATACTAGAATAGGAGAATTGGAAAATGGGAACAATACAATACCTATTAAAATCAATTCAAGTGTCTGCCACTGGTATCTATAGAACCATTTTCAAAAATAATTATGACCATGCATACAATCACAGCCCATCAACCACAGCCACTGAGAGAAACTGAATACTTGTGGGGAGGCCACCACCATACCATGTTACCTGAACTGCCCATGATAAGCTGGGTGTTATCAGACCAAGAAAGTCACTAAGTAAGACACACTGCAGCAATCTCTTATCAAATGAAAGTGGTATATAAGTGATTGGGCCAAAGCAGGTCATGAAGGCACAAGCAATCTCCATGAAGAAGTTGCCAAAATGCCTATGGCTTCTGTTGTGGATATTGCTCTGTTTGTTGTGACTGTGTTGCTCTAATTGGTTAATAAATAAAGTGCTGATTGGCCAGTAGCCAGGCAGGAAGTATACACAGGACAAAAAGAGGCGAGAATTCTGGGAATAGGAAGGGTGAGTCAGGAGTTGTCACCAGCTGCCACCATGAAAAGCAAGATGTAAAGATACCGATAAGCCACGAGCCATGTGACAAGCTATAGATTTAAAGAAATGGGTTAATTTAAGATGTAAGATCTAGGTAGCAAGAAGCCTGAGCCATTAGGCCATACAGTTTTAATTATTATAAGCCTCTGTTTATTTGGTTCTGAGCAGCTGTGGGCCTGGAGAAAAATCCAGTTACAGGCTTTTACTCCTGTTACAAGGCCTTCTGCTGCCAAGCATGCACCTTGAGTCTCATGGGGTATTCCCTATGATTGGCTGAAGTAAGAGAACACTAGGGTCAATTGATGGTCCTGTACATCATGCAGGAACACCCCAGAAGTAGACAGCTACAGCATGTCAATCCCATTTGGGCACAAGCCTGAAAGATATTGGTGAAATGTGTAAGAGCACAAAACAGATTGACCACACAGCTGCCATGACAGTCTTAGGGACCCAGGTACATCTGTCATAACAGGCTTACTGGTAGGCAACATCTGGATCCTTAAGCTGACACCACCCAGGGATCTACCCAAGGATGGGCCAGCATCTAAGTGAAAGTGTCTGACAATCCAAACATTCCAACTATTACATAAGAATAGATAAGATCAAGATTGACAGATGTTTGTGTGAAGTGTCAGATCCCCTAGATCTGGAGCTACAGACTCCTGATCCTGGAATTACAGATAGTACTGAGCTTCTGTATGTACTAGGAATGGAAGGTGGATGTGCTGAAAGAATCTTCAGTTTTCTTAACTGGTCAGGTATTTTCTACCCTAAGTTTTCAGTGAACCAGTGCATTCCAGTTCTTCGACTCTTTCCTGTTTTTGACAAATATGTGTAGCTGTCAGTGACAAGTTCCTGCATGCCCACATTTTGTGATTCACACTTGGGCCTTAAAGCTTCTCAGTCCCCACCCTCTCAATCCCTGTAACCTACATTCCTGGATGGAATAAGGATGTTCTAAAGAGACACTTATATCTCTCCCTTTGTCTAACAACTAATTAAACAGTGAACCACATGAAATTTTAATTTCACTGAGCATGTCATTGTGGCAAAAGACTTGAATCCTCCAGATAAGAACATGGGATGGTTTTATGGATGGGAAAAATTCATTATATGTCTTTTAGATTGCTTTATTTTGCATATATTTTGCCATCTAAGAACTCAAGAATAAGTTAGTTATCTTATATTTTCTGTATTGTTTCAAATCAGTCAATTTGAATAAATGTCATGTTTTAAATTTTTATTAATAATCTGCTTTATTTTCTTTTCTGTTTCTGTTTTCTTTTTTGTAGAGAAGAGTATTACTATGACTCTTTGCCTGGCTTGGAACTCACACTATAGACTATGCTGTCCTAGGACATCATAGAGACCTGTTCACATTGCCACCAGAGTACTTGCATTATAGGTGGGCATGTCACTCACTGGATAACTTGGTTCCTTTAATTGGCTTCCTGAGGATGATTGGCTGAGCCTTCCTAGTTAGAGTAGCCAGAACACAGGTTCTGATCCTATCTCCAGTAACAGAAGACAGTTCTTATCAAATGTAGTTTTTCTGCCTTAATGTCCACTGTCTTACAACTATGAGAAATTTTATTTTTCTTTATTACTGAGTCTGTTATAACTGAACAATGACCTGGGAAGGGTTCTGTCCTTATTCTGCAGATGGTGAAACCCAGGCTCACAGAGATAAGTATTTTTTGAATAAAGTTTAGTATAAATATTCAAGTAACTCATCCCATCATACTAATGCCTCACTAAATGCATTTGAAGGAAACTAAGCCAGACATGGTGGTTCAGGCCTGTAATCATGGTACTTAGAATGTGGAGGTAGGAATTTCAAGTTTTCAAAGTCTTCCAAAATGAGAATTGTAGTGGGTAGCCATTCAGGCTTTGTTCTGGAAGTTCCAACCTCCACTGAGACTTTGGCAACTGTCACGCCTACAAGGCGGGGCCAAGGGAGGCGCCTGGGGACCCGAGATCTGGATCGGCGGACACTCTCTCCGTTCCAGGACCCTGGATGGTGGAGGTGGACAAAGCAGAGCTCCAGAGAACACCACTGGACTGTGATACACCTTCCCCAGACCCTGTGACCTACTTATTTTTTAATTTGTAAGTTACGCCATTAAATAAATCTCCTTTTAACTACGTGGAGTGGCCTTAATAATTTCACCAATATCTGGCGCTCACGTGGGGCAAATTCCAAAGGCCTGGGTGGCTCCTGCCCTCAGCCTCCTCCCCAGCTAGCGGGTACCTAAACCTGCCTGCAAAGTTCCATATAACCAGGGAACACCTACATGGTTCCATTCCCGAAAAAGGGAGCAGCTAGTCCGGTCTCAGCTCCCTAGCTTAGCCCCGAGACCAGCGAAAGTGGCACTCCCCAGCTTCCTGAGTGCACGCGCCAGCTCCGGCTCGGCTCCCGCCATCTTGACTCCAGCAAGCTGCAGTCAGCCAAGATCACCAGCAGGCCCTGCTTTGGAGCTGTACCATCGCCACCTGCTGGCTGAAAAGTGCTACTACACCCCCCAAACCACGAAAGGTAAGTAAAAGTACCTGATAATTTTACACCTTAAAATTGACTAACAAATTTTGAGTAATTCTTGTAATATGGCTGACAACATTACCTCACAAGAATTTGAAAACCTTTTTGCCTGTATGATGAATGACATCTTCCTGGAAATATACGACCTTCCTAAGGCATATCTGGCCTGTACCATTTTGGCATTCATTGTAATAATCCACACAGTGTTCAAACACTGGTTTAAAAACAAGAACAAAGATGAGTCATTATTAGGACTGATACAGGCTTTAAGCGAGAGCAATGAAGGCTTACAGAAAAAGATTCTATCTCTGGAATCTGCTTTAATGGATAGCAATGAGACCTTAGAGAAAAAGATTCTTTCTCTGGAATCTGCTCATCAGGATTTACAAAACAGGCTTGTACCAAAAATTGATCTTATTGATAATAAATGTGAATATTTAATGGACAGAACACTAACTCTCCAGACACTATATAAGGAAGAAAGATTATCATTAATTGATAAGATAAGGTCCATGGAATCATGTGTTTCTGAGGAACATAAAAACTTCTATGATTTCATGAGAAATCTGGATTCCCTTGCCAGAGAGGAGGTTCACTCCCTAGAACAGACCCTAGGTGCTCGTTTGTAGGCCTTAGAAGAAACTCTCAGTAAACATGACAAGGGACCTAATAAGCAGAAGGGCAAGACCATAGAGGTTGTAACATCTCCAAATGGCTCTCACACAAAGGCTTATCCTGTTATCATCCATGAGAAGCCAGCGGATGACACACACCCCGAGCCATATAATACATATACATTACAACCAATTTCAACAAGGGACTTTAAAAATATAAAGGAAGCAGTAGTTACATATGGGATACACTCCACATACGTAAAACAATTGTTAAATTCGTGGTCTACCTCACATAGAATCATCCCAGATGACTGGCATCAGTTAATTTCAGCTGTTCTAGAATATACTCAGCAGCTACAGTGGAAAAGCTGGTTGAGAGAAGAGGCAAAAAATTTAGAACAACAAGGTAAGCTCAGAGGTTTTGTGATCTCCCAAGATCAAATACTTGGTGAGGGATGTTTTGCTGACAGGAATGTACAAGCCATTTATGATGAACATACAATATCCCTGTGTCGTACAGCAGCTCTAAATGCTTGGGAAAAAATTCCAGAACCGGGGAAACCAACTGAGGTATACACAAAGCTATTTCAGGGACCACACAAACCCTTCACTGATTTTTTACAAAGACTGAAAACAGCTATAACAAGAGCTGTATCAGATAAAGAATTAAGAAAAGTATTAACTGAGTCCTTGGCGTTCGACAATGCTAATGCAGAATGCAGAAGAATACTTACACCATTAAAGATCAGATCAGCTCCTTTGGAAGAGTAGATTCAGTATACTAATGGTGTTGAGTCTCGTAACTACAGTAATGAGGCTGGGATAGGAGAGACAAATCCCAGAGGTGAAAGAAGGCCCCGTGTTACCAAATGTTTTAAATGTGGTACACCAGGTCATATAAGTAAAAACTGTACGTGGGGTACTCCTAGGAGTAATACTCCTTTTAGGAATAGCCTAAACAGGAGACACCAACCACCTCCCGGATTATGTAGAAGGTGTGGCAAAGGCCGGCATTGGACCAGTGAGTGCAGATCAAAAATAGATACACGAGGTAACCCTTTACTGGCGGGAAATGCCTCAGGGGGCCTCTTGCAGGCCCCCAAGTTAAATGTAGTGCGGACATTCTCAGCCACTGTGGAAGAAATTCCTCTCCAGGACAACTGAATAAACCACTGCCTAATGTAAAAACCGATACTGCAATGGATGATAAAACAGCTCTGACGGATGGATCACAGTTTACAAAAAACACTATAAAACAAATATTTTGGCAGACTTCCATAAATGATCAAAGACCAAAGCTTAGAATTTGAATTAGTGGCCTGGTTATGGAGGGACTGGTAGACACAGGTGCAGGTGTGACTATAATTACACCAAAATCATGGCATCCAAATTGGCCTCTTCAAGAGGTAGATGTCCAACTTTTAGGGATTGGCACCCTATCTCAGATAAAACAGAGTTCGAGGTGGGTTGAATGCATAGGGCCAGAAGGACAGAGAGGAAGACTGAAGCCATATGTAGCAAATGTAGCAGTAAATCGTTGGGGCCGAGATCTGTTACAACAGTGTAATACCCAGATTAAAATTCCTACACTTTCAGAAAAAGAATACAGACCAATGCATGTTTCTAGGAATAATATCATCACATGCTATAAAAATCAGGCACCAACCATTCAGGCTGTTCACAAACAGAGCACAACTGCTGTTGAACTCTCAGAAGTACAAACTGCCTTACCTTTAAAATGGCTAACTAATAAACCTGTCTGGGTTGGACAATGGCCTTTGACAAAAGAGAAGCTACAAGCTTTAGAACAGCTGGTTCAAGAGCAATTAAGTGCTCAACACATTGAAAAATCTACCAGCCCTTGGAATTCTCCTGTATTTGTTATTAAAAAAAGTCTGGTAATTGGAGAATGCTGATAGATCTGAGAGTTATTAATAAAGTAATTCAGCCAATGGGCTCCCTACAGACTGGGATGCCCTTGCCCTCTCTGCTACCTAAAGAATGGCCTATAATAGTTATTGACTTAAAAGACTGTTTCTTTACCATACCCTTACAAGAAAATGATAGAAAAAAATTTGCCTTCACAGTACCTAATTATAACAATTCTCAGCCAGTCAAGAGATATCAATGGAAGGTCCTCCCACAGGGAATGTTAAACAGCCCTACTTTGTGCCAATACTTTGTGCAGAAACCATTGGAGATAATTCGTGTAAAGTTTCTACAATCCATAATTTATCACTATATGGATGATATCCTATTAGCTGATCCAAAGTTAGATACATTAGAAACCATGTTTGAAGAAGTAAAAAAAGTTTTGCCTCACTGGGGACTGCAAATTGCTCCTGAAAAAAATACAAAGAGGAGATTCTATTAACTACTTAGGATATAAGATAGAGCTACAAAAAATTAGACCCCAAAAGGTACAGCTAAGGAGAGATCGATTGAAGACTCTTAATGATTTTCAAAAGTTATTAGGAAGCATTTCCAACTTACTGGGTATCATGGGAATACCCAAAGATGGACTACAAAATTTGGCTAATACTCTAGAAGGGGACAAAGAATTAAATAGTCCAAGAGAATTATCAGCCGAAGCTGAGAAGGAATTGGCTCTAGTAGAAAAGACAATTCGAGAAGCACATGTGGATTGTGTGGATCCAGAACTTAAATGCATTCTTGTCATATTCCCCTCCAGACATTCCCCAACAGGTATTTTGATGCAGAGGGATGATATTATATTGGAATGGATATTCCTACCATATAAACCAAATAAGAAATTAAAGACTTATATAGAAAAGATCTCTGATTTGATTCAAAAAGGTAAACTAAGACTTCTCCAGTTGACAGGAATGGACCCAGCAGAAATTGTAGTACCTTTAACTAATGAAGAAATTTCATCACTATGGAAAGATAATGAATACTGGCAGAGAGCCTGCAGTAACTTTTTGGGAGAGATTAACAACCACTATCCCAAAAGCAAGAGAATAGAATTCATAAAGAAGACCGAATGGGTCCTTCCTCACATTGTATGACAAAAGCCAATTTCTGGAGTCCTCACATTCTATACTGATGCAAATAAATCAGGGAAAGCAGGACATAAATCAGGAGACTTAAGTAAAGTGGTACAAAGTCCATACAGCTCTGTACAAAAGGCAGAACTGTATGCCATTCTTATGGTACTGATGGACTTCACAGAACCCCTCAATATAGTCACTGACTCTCAATATGCAGAAAGAGTTGTTTTACATATTGAAACTGCTGAATTTATTCCTGATAATAGAGAATTAACTTCATTATTCATACAATTGCAGGAAATCATCAGAAAAAGGGAACATCCTATATATATAACACATATCAGATCCCATACAGGTCTGCCAGGACTTCTAGCACAAGGTAATGATGAGATTGATCAGTTACTAATAGGTAATGTGCTAGAAGCTTCAGAATTTCATAAGAAATACCATGTAAATAGCAAAGGTTTGAAGAAGGATTTCTCCATCACTTGGCAACAGGCTAAGGATATTGTGAAAAGATGTCCTACTTGTTCCATTTATAACCAACTTCTATTACCTGCAGGGAGCAATCCAAAAGGTATACAAAGAAATGAAATTTGGCAGATGGATGTGTTTCATTTTGCAGAATTTGGAAGATTAAAGTATGTACATCATACCATTGACACCTATTCACGATTTCAATGGCCAACTCCTATGAGTTCTGAAAAGGCTGATTCTGTGATTACACACCTATTAGAAGTTATGGCCATCATGGGGATACCTGTACAAATTAAGACAGACAATTCCCCAGCATATGTCTCCAATAAAATGAGAAAATTCTTTGCTTATTACAATATAAAGCATGTTACAGATATACCACACAATCCCACAGGCCAAGCAGTCATAGAAAGATCCAATCGAACTTTAAAGGATATGCTAAATAAACAGCAACAGGTAACAATGACTCCTAGAAATAGATTGCATAGTGCTTTATTAACCTTGAATTTTCTCAATGCTGATGAGAAAGGAACAACAGCTGCAGAGAGACATTGGACGACAGACAAAACTCCTGAGCTAAACCAACCGGTTTATTTCAAGGATGTGCTGACCTCAGAATGGAAACCTGGATATGTTCTACGTTGGAGAAGGGGTTTTGCTTTTGTTTCTGCAGGAAAAAAAAGCTATGGATACTAACAAAATTAATAAAAATTCGATTTGAACAGGAAAAACCCCTTGATGAGGTGAAGTAAAAGATCATCCACCAATGTGACATCTCTACAAGTTGTAAGAAAAATTTAACAATCAAGTTTGGGGTAGGGTTCTGTTTTTGTCTTTCCAGGATAATGGAAATACCCATCTTCCAAAAATCATAAGGCCTTGGATATCCGGATGTTTACAGCAGAAAGAAAGAATCTATTGGTACCAATCTACACACGGTAAAATCTCACTGTCTAACATCTATCTCTCTATCAATCTAGAAAAGTTGTGGTTCCAATTCAATTATAAGCCAAGCTGGCTTTGGAGATGGAATTGGTTCACTCCTTCTCTGAACCCAAGCACATTGTTAAAAGAAAAGTTTGAGAGATTCTTCAGTCCCATATCAGAAGAGCCCTCTGGTGTAGGACAGAAGGAAACCAATAAAAAGGGACCACTGTCTTCTAGATTCTAATTCTCTCCATGCTTACTCTTGATTTCTCAGAATCCTTTCTTACATGCTATATCCTCTTTAAATCCAAATCTTCCATTTTGATAACAAATAAGTTTTTCTAATAGCAATCTCAGAAGTCTCCAGAAGGAAGATGGGGCCCCAACAACAACTCTACCCAATCCAGAATGATGCCATGGTAATCATCATCATACTACACTTCTTACCAGAATTTCAGACAATCTTACCCATTACTCTAAGACTTGCTGCAGAACCTACAGTTAGTCTAACTGAGATTTAACTCTCTGAGCTTTCTCACAGTACCCAACAGAGATAACATCACCCCCTAAACAGCAGGAAGCAATTCTAAGAAAACGACGCCCCTTCTCCCTTAGGTTTCATAATTCTCAGGGTTATGGATGATGGTTATAGGGTTGGGGGTGGAAGGAAATATTAAACTCAGTATTCTAAAAAAAAAAAGGAAAAGAAGAAATGGAATGGATAGGTATAAGACATTATGGTAGATTATTGTGTATACTAGTAAACAAATTTAGTAAAATAGCAGCCTTAAATAATTTGCACTGTAATTTGCACTGTTATGGATTCTTATATGTTGATACAAATGTAAACTATTTTTATATTCCTGTTTAAGATAATTTGTATATTGATACAAATACAGAGCTATACTTGTTATAATATACATATATTTCTACTCTTATTTGAAATATTTGTATATTGATACAAATGTAAATTTATATCTGTCATACTTTATGTATGTTCTACTTCTGTTTAAGATATTCGGTATATTGATATATATTTAAGATTATTGTCATATTGCATATCACACTACATACTCCTACCTCTGTTATAAATATTGATATATATTTAAGATTATTGTCATATTGTATATCGCACTATACACTCCTACCTCTGTTATAACATCTTGTGTATTGTCACAATTTTGAAGTCATTGTTCTTTACCATACACTTGCTTATAGACTGTCTACCTTGTTTACGTGAAGCCTTAGTCCTTAGGTTATTTTGGTAGATAAGACTTATAGATTTATAGTCACCTATGCTTGTCATCTCTATAGTTACGTTAGTTAGATTATACAGATTTACAGATACATAGGTCAGATGGACAGGTAATCTTCAAACACTTCATAGACCTAGAGAATATGGCATTTAAATAACTTAGAATTCTGTCAATGTGAGACACAATTGCTCCTGGCTGCACCAATTTGATCCCGAGAGAATGTTGGGCTTCTAGACATTTCCATTTGGAACTTTGTCTTCTTGGCACAAAATGGCCTACTGGGCAAAGAACTGCCCTTGCCTCGACGGCTGACAGTACAAATGCAATGCTATCCTTTCTGGACAAGCGTGACACAAGGAAAGCGACCACTGTACTCTGCCAAGACAGGGTAAGATGGTCTTTCAGAATTCCTGCTTCTGAAAATGGTCTGTCAGATGCTTTAGGCCTGTAGCCAATTTGAATGCACCAACAATGCTGAGAAACATTAGGTGACTGTCCAGGCTGCCAGCTGTCTCAGTCTACTCTCTCAAGATTCCCAAAAGTTGCTTGAATCCATCTACCATTTCTCAGGTACCATTACATTTCTTCTCAGGTCTTTGATGGGATTGAAGACTAGCAGTTATAGTTACAACTTAGTAGATAAAACATATTAAGTATTAGATTCAGGTTCTTTAGGATAGGACACCTTTTGGAATGATCTTTGTAACATGCCATTTACCTATGCTCTATACTTCTCTGGATTTTAATATGTATTTCTTGCTTGATATTGTTTGCATTGGTTGTAGTTCCATCTTATCTATGTCATTATCCCTCATTATTCCTGGACAATATTTGATAACCATTCCTTTGTATATAGTCTTGTATTAGGTTAGAACTTTCTTATTTAGACAAAAAGGGGGAGATGTAGTGGGTAGCCATTCCAGCTTTGTTTTGGAAGTTCCAACCCCCATTGAGACTTTGGCAACTGTCACGCCTACAAGGCAGGGCCAAGGGAGGCGCCTGGGTCCCGAGATCTGGATCGGCGGACACTCTCTCGGTTCCAGGACCCTGGATGGTGGAGGTGGACAAAGCAGAGCTCCAGAGAACACCACTGGACTGTGATACACCTTCCCCAGACCCTGCGACCTACCTATCCCTTAATTTGTAAGTTACGCCATTAAATAAATCTCCTTTTAACTACGTGGAGTGGCTTTAATAATTTCACCAATAAGAATGGTCAATGGGGTCTGGTGGGAGGACCACAGAGCTAAAGGAGACTATAATTGGCTTAGGAGGGTGTCCATAGTCTTCCCTGCAGCTTGAAAACATCAGTGTCATGGCATCAGCAATTGTTAGCTGAGGTATTTACCACTTCAAGTTTACTATTCTGGATAATATTTTCTATTTTTTATAATGTTTCCTGCACAAGGCACCTAGATCACTTGGGATAAGACTCTTGTTGCTCATTAAATAGTGGAATTCTCCTGCAGTTGGGAGAATTAGCCTCAGGCAAGGATGAGATCCCCAACTACAAATCTAATACATTGTGTTCATCCTTGAATCCCTATAAACACAACCAACAGAAATGGACTCAGCAGGGTTTATTCATATATTTGTGCATACATAGTCTCACATGCATTATAAGGAAGAAATTGGAAGGGAAGAATTTGGGAACAGATGGAGAGGGGACAAGAAAGGGGGAAATTGATTTAACACATATTAATCAAAATGTATGAAAATACATTTTAAATAAAGAAGTGGCCTAGGGAGATAGCTTAACAGTTAAAAGCAGCACCAGGTTATTACATAGGACAGAGGTTCAATTATACCTAACCATCTCCTGTAACTCTCTTCTGGCCTCTGCAAGAACTCTGCACAGACTCCTGGAGGCAAACAACCTCATACATAAAATATAATAAAGCTTAAAAACTGAATTCTCTGCAATGATGTTACAGCCCTGAGATAGGCAGCAGGCAGGGCTAGTTAAAATCATCTCCTTCCCATCCTACATACTTGAAAGACATTCTATGAAATCAATTTTCTACATACATGGAGAGATTCATTCTACCAGTCCTGATTATGTAGAAAAGCTTGAATAATACAGTTGTCTTTTTTTTCTCACCTGCCCATGGATAAAGATGTGCTGGCTAACAATGGTGCTCAGAAATACATTCCTCCTAGCTCCATTATTCTCTAAGAATTCAACTTCCCATGAAGACTACTCTTTATTTTATTTAATTTTCCAAGATTTTGCTCTAAATTTCAGAAATGAAACTCCTTAAGCAATGGAGCCATCATCCAGCTTTCTAATGGGAGAATGGCCTAATATTTTATTTCTCATCTGGGCACCTTGTCTAGCCATCCAACACATAGAGGCTGAAGGGGGTACGCATCACTTTGGAAGCTCATGTTTTAAAGGCAAAAACCATAAGGTTACTCATTTATGGGTGCTAGTAGGGGTACAATTTTGATTGGCTCAAATTTGAGGGGCTTTTCAGAATATCTGTGTTAACTTACTTTGTAGTTTTCAATGGTTGTTTGTCAAACTTTACAAACTACCTCCAGCATTGGGGCATTCTCTGGTTTATCAGTTGCTCCCAGATAGGCCTTCAAACATCCTGACTTTGAACTTTGGACCATCTCTGGCATTGGGGCATTCTATGGTTAATCAGTTGTTATCAGATGGCTCTTCAAACATCCTGAATTTGTCCTGGGACCTGTGTAAGCAGCTCTGAGAACTTTGAAACTCAGGACTGTTTCAAGTTGGGTTGAGGAGCTTGCTTGAAATGGTGTTAGTTTGGTATTTTAGTATGTACAAGCTAGCTAGCCACATTGTGTCCTGGAGGAAGAAGGGGAAGTGCCTAAGGAGAGCAGGAAGAGAACAAGGTTTACTTTTGCAGCCAGGGCCAAGTGCTATTGATGTGCATATCTCTGCTTATCTAGAAAAAGTCTTTGTCTGGGGTGGAAGGGAGGGACAGGAACTATTGTGCTATGTTTTCAAGCACATTGTAACCCTATGAGATGTGCTCTTGTCACTCAGGTCTCATTAGCCAATCACATTCTCTAGGTGGCATGTCAGTCAGAAGTTGTGCAGGGTGCTTCCTGCCACCCCAGGCTTCAGACTTTTCTTTGAAGAGGAGCTGGCACCAGCAGTTTTGTCTGGTGTGGTGTGCTGTGAGAGCTTCTGTAGGGAGCTGAGCAGACAGCATGGCTGAGCTGGGAAACCATGACATGGTGAGTGAGAGGCTGCTGTCCCCAGATGGAGGGTAGCAGATGGTGAAGTGGAGGATACAGTGTGGTGGGTCATCCCTGGATATGGATGGGAACCTGTCTGCAGAATACCCATGCTCTGAGATTCCATGTAGTTCTTGAAACTCTCTGGACCCAGGGGCAGGCCTCTGAATAATTGCTCTGTGGGCTTAATCTGCTCACAGAATTGGAAGTAGGGAACTGTGCTTAAAACCATCTTTGAACTTCAACATACTTTTGGTGTACCCATGGAAAACAGGTTGCCAAACTTGTAGAGTACCTTCTAGTACTGTATAAAGGATCAGTATTTTGCAGTATTTTTTTACGTGTAGTATCTGTTTATAGTTAATTTTGTGGGTGGTTGTAAAAGACATCTCATGTATTGGATAGCACTCTACTACTAAGGTGTGATGTAGATGAGTAGAATTGGTGATTTAAAAGATTTACTAATGCTTCGGAGATAGTAAGTCTCATAAAATAGAATTTAGTGGAGGAAGGACTATCTCAAAAAATACGAAAAGATAAGAATATTCTTGCCAGGCCTGTTAGAGATTAGGACAGTAAGATACACTTTTGTTCACCAGGATTGTCCAGACATTTGTCTTTATAACATTACAAAGGAGCCACAGCTAATTTACAAGCAGCAACTAGGCCCAAATTATACCAAAGAATGAGATTCTAACAAGCTGCTTATTGAGACATTATAGGTCACAGCCAACCTTAAGGTCTGCTGTGCCATGAAGTTCCATTTTTCTTCTTGAGAAAAGCATAGTTCTGCCAGAGGGTCAATATGACACCAGGTAACAAGTATTTGAAAAGTGAAACAATGTTGTGTTAAGGACTGGACTGATCAAGGAAGGCTTTCATTTAGGCCCTCAGACAAGAAAGAGGATCATTCTTGGAAGAGCTATTAACAGCCTGGGGCCTAGGCCTTGGGAGCTTTCCCTAAGTGCTTGATTTATTGACAGTAAAACAGAGCTCCTTCCATAGAATCAGGAATATGTTTGGGTGAACTGGTAATGGTCTAGAACAAGAGCTTTTATGGTGGTGTTGCTTCAGATGCCACGTGGAACTATGGTTATCAGTCCCAAGACCACTGGTGGGCTTACTCAGTAATGATCTTGAAATATTCTGTGCTCCCTTTTGCAGCATTGTTTGATTAGTCTCCTCCTGAGTCTGTCCCATTGTGCGATAGTTTCTGCTTACTTCTTAGAAGTTCTCCATATCCTTCCATTTCCCCACTGGAAGTAGTATCCAGGGTGCTATTCTTTTTAAGAAGCTTACGTATCATGCAACATAGCTTGTGCAAGACCATCCCACCCCAGCTTTTATTTTTTTTTCTACGTTCCACTCTTCCCATCATTCTCATCAACTGTCAGCTTCAACCCAGCACAATATCACTAATGAATGACCTACTGTCTCAGGATGTTTGGTATATTTAAGAAATAATTCTGGGAAAACTTTTGCTGTCTAACTCACCCATCTACCCAAATGGCTAGAACTACATTTACACATCTCTGTTTATATTGTTCAAAGTGAAACCTGGAGCATATAGCTAAAAGACACAAGGATGACAGCATACATTGAATGCAAAATGTGTCTAGGCTGTCTCCTCTTTGAGCATTTCTCAGACATGGATGGATACTATTATTAAAGGTATTTTTGTTTCTTAATATAATACATAAAATTTCTCCATGGGAAGTCATATTAATTCCAGGACAGCCGTATTTTCATCCTGTTGGAAAAATGTTTGTGAGACAAGCACTTTTATGTTGACTCCAGTGTCCTTGATTCCATTCTCTTTCTCTTCAGGCCAACGATCTCAATGTTCTTTCTACTATACCCTCAAAATTCTTAAATTAAATGACTGTAGCACCTCAGAGTTTTAAAATTATCCGTTTGAGTCATGTAGTTGACTATCCAATGTAGTCACCAGAAAAGGTTTCACATGTGGAGCATTGCTTCTGGCTCCAGACCAAATAGCAGAAATAGTTTATTGTTACTGGTAGCTGGAATGCTTACTTTTATAGGTATTATTTGAGGTTCCACAGTTGGAGTCTTAGCATTAAAACAAAATCTGGAAATACCTCAATTTATAAATAAATTAGGTAAAATGTTTCTAAATTAGAAGTTCAAGAAAAGATGGATATTAATTTCATAGAATGATTGGAAGGTGGGGAAACAATCTAGGAATGCAAACAGTATAAATTTTCTCCCACTTCTAGATCTACTGAATTTAAGTGAATATAAAGACCATTGTTTGGAAGGACCTTGTTTAGAAAAATGATATGCTTTGTATGATGGACCAATGGTAAAGAATGAAATGTTTTCTGGGATTTGTTTCAAAATATTCAATAGATACTATCCATTAAACTATACAGTGTGAGGATTATGCTAGTTGGACCTTTCTAAAGAGATCTTGTCTCAAACAACAAAGCAAAGTATATTCAACTATATTTGTGTGTGTGTGGGTGTGTTTCTGTGTGTTACTGAGGAATATCTTACTATCATATTCCCTTCATAGAGCAAATGTGCTTGAATTTAAGGAGAACTGCTTGGCTCTGCTACCATACTAAGCTACATTTATTTCTGAGAATAATTTGACGGGCACTAGTGGCTGACATCTGAAATGACTTTAAGAGATTATTGTCCTGAACCATGAGACCTCTGCTGAGGTTAAGCTGGGACATTTCAATGCATTTTGGAAAAGGATTTCAGAAGGAGATAATACAAATCAGAGTTGGAATTTTATTTTGAGACAGGGTTTCTCTGTATGTCTCTAGCTGTCCTTGAACTCAGACTACAGATAAGGTTGGCCCCAAACTCCCATACCTTTGCCTGACTCTACTGCCCAAGTATTGGAATAAAAGTTGTGTGCCACATCATCCAATTGTAACTCTATTATTTATTTGATTGTTTGTATCTATGTCCTCATTTATGTGTGGAAATACATGCATGTCTTTTGTGGTTTGGGTATAATAGTCAGAGAACATTTTAGGTGTTGGTTCATTCCCTTCAGCATGTTTGAGACAGAGTCCCTTGTTTACTTTCACATGTAAATAAACTTGCAAGATTTCTTCTGTCTGCCTTTTATTTTGCCTTAAAATTATTGGATTAAAAGTGTGCATTGTGGCAACTGTTTTTATAATACAGAAGTAAAGGGATAGTTGCAAGGTTAGTATTTATTTGTTAAACCCTTTTCACAGCCCTGAAGTTTATTAAGTAGAGATTTTTGAGTGCATCTGGTTTGAGACACAGTCTCACATTCTGACCCTGTCTGACCTCGAACTTACTAAGTAATAGATAGGCTAGGCCTGGAACTTAAAGAGATTCACCTGTTTCTGCTTCATGTGCCCAGATGTGGATTAAAAAAGATTTTTATTATGGATTTAGCACAGATATTGATAGGAAGAAGGGAATTTGGGAAAGTGTCATCTTGTGAGGGAGAGCCACACTGAATTAATACAGAGCCTTGTTACAGTTTTGGTGATTTTGTAAGTCCCATTTCAGTGAGTTTATAGGGAGCTCGTCTTTGTTTGTATCTCTCTCTTCTCTGTGTCTCTCTCTTTCTCTCTCTCACTCATTTTCTTTGATTACCCCAAGAAGTAGAATTAACAAGGGAGAGACAAGAAAAACTTCACAGATAGAGCTATTTAAGCCCTTTGAGAATGAAGCCTCACCTGTCTGAAACAGAGCTACAGGTTTTATTTTCTTCCCTCAGTGTCCACATTTCAATCCTTCTTTTTTATTTTTATTTATTCTTCTGTCATACAATGCAACCCAACTGCAGATTTTCCTCCCTCCACTCCTCTGAATCCTCTCCATTTCTCTTCTTTCTACCAGATCCACTCTTCCTCCATTTCCCTTCAGAATAGAGCACATATCCCAGGGTTGGTTATCAATAAAACCTGCATAACAAGTGACAATAAGCCTAAGGAAGAACCCTCATATTAAGGCCAGAGGAGGCAAGCTAGTAGGCAGTAAAGGATTTCAAGAGGTGGCAAGAGAGTCAGAGACACCATCCACTTCCACTGTTAGGAGTTGCACAAAAACACCAAGCTATACATTGGTAACACAAATGCAGAGGAACTGGTGTAGACCTATGCAGGTAGTAATTGCTGTTTCAGTCTCTGTGAGCCTCTGTGAGCCCTGCTTAGTAGATTCTCTGGGATGTGTTCTTCTGTCCTATTAGTTAGGAAATTTTTTTAAAATCTTTTCTGGCCTTTTGAGCTGAGGTATTTCTCCTTCTATTCCTATTATTTTTAGGTTTGATCCTTTAATAGTGTTCCAGATTTCCTGAATGTTATGTCTCAGGAAATTCTTTGACTTCACATTTTCTTTCATTGATATAGCCATCTCTTCTATCTTCTGGGTCTTCTCACACAAGATAATAAAGAACCCAAGAAAGTAGACAACAATAAACCAAGCAATGCAATTGTAATGAGGTACACCTCTAAACAGAATTCTCAGTAGAGGTATCTAAATTGGCTGAAAATGACTTAAGAAATGTTCAGCATCCTTAGCCATCAGGGAAATGCATATGGAAACTACTTTGGGCTGTCATTTTATACTTATAAGAATGGTTAAGATCAATAACACAAGTGACAGCTAGTGCTAGCAAGGACATGGAGCAAGGGGACTCATTTCTATCACAAGTTGAAATTTGTACAGGTACTGTGGAAATCAATATGCAATTCTTAGAAAATTGGGAGTCAATCTACCTCAAGACCACGTTATACTTCTCTTGTGCATATACCCAATGATACTCCTCCATCTTACCACAAGAATAATTGTTCAACTAGTTTCTGGCTCTCTCGGACCTGATTGCATTGACTATTCTGGCATTCAAGTCAGAGGCAAATATACCTGCACCTGACTTTGGAGTGTTGGGGTTAAAGCCATAAGACAATACACCCAGGTTGTCCATCTTATTTTCTTCTCTGTAGTTAGTTATTGTTCATATATTTTCTCTCATGTGTACTCTGTACTGTTCATCAGTTTCCTTGTCTCAATGTTTGTTAATAGGCATTTCTCTTGTAAGGTGGTATCCTATTCAAAGGGAACAGAAATGACAGAGGTTACTCTCCTATTCAGTTTCCTTCTAAAGTGACTTAGCAGTTACATTATAATATGTATGTCAGGAAATAAATATGAGGAGCACCAGAATTCTATGAATATACTGTCAAAGAAGTATACATTTATAATGTTCTCGGTACCATGCTTTCTGCTGTACATATGTATTGGATCTTTCAGAATGCATTTACCTATGATGATGTGCATGTCAACTTCATTTGGGAAAAGTGGACTTTGCTGGATCCTTCCCAGAAGAATCTCTAAAAAGATGTAATGATTGAGATCTACAGGAACCTCACTATTATAGTTAAACTGTGTATTTTCCTTCACATTTTAAAATAAGGGGACAAGTGTTTCTTGGTTTTGGATGTTCCTGTGTAAGTTGATTGAAGAAGAGTAGTGAGGTGAATAAATCAGGCATATTTCTAAGATTCACTAAAGATAGTAACATAAATTTTACAATATTTTCAATAATATAAATTTTCTGGTTCTCTATTTAAGGATACAGTTGGGAAAGTCATAATATTGAAGAACATTTTCAAAATTCTAGAAGACATATAAGGTAATTTTCTTGTGCAAGTTGATAAAAATATGCCTGTGAAGAAATTACATTGTGTCCTGGAAATTTAAAAAAAAAGCAGCAGTGTAAATAACTACCACTTAAAGTGCATTGATGATTATTAAATTCTCACAACACCATAAACCTCAATTTCAGGTTGGAGAATGGCATTTGCAAGGCATTCTTTTAAGAACAATGTCAAAGAAACAATTTCTCAAAAGAGATCACCATTAAACTCATAGCACCATGAGAGCTATGCTGTAGAACTGTTTGTATTTTAATTTCATAACATCCATATTATAAAAGTTACACACAGTGAAGAGCTGATAAGTATATTGTCAAAGCTTTCTATTGAGCAAATAGTCCATAGTATAGCTAGTGTAACTCATATACTTGTTGTGACTGTGCTGTTTAGTGAGTGGGACAGTTAGAGTCAAAAGTCAAGGGACGTTGTGGAAGAGAAATCTTAATCCCTATACCACAAGTCTATGAGGATAGAAAGTCAAACGGAAATCAGTGTGGAAATCTTTTATTTGCTATTCTTCCTTTACTAGGTATACCATATGTCACTCTGGATACAAGCCATATGAGCATAGGGATATGGAAGACATAACATACCTCATTCTCATAACATTGAGTAGACATGTAGCAGTCCCCACTTTGAGTATACTTGTTGAATTTGATTAAAGTATACAAGTAATTGATTTTCTAGCTTCACTGTTAATACATTAACAAACTCACACTACTGAGAAGCCCTATGAGTACTAGGACTGCATAAATAAAACATGGGTGTAAACACAATGATGAAATCTTAAGATCTGATTCCTCTTCAAAATTTAAACAAATTATAAATTTAGTTCATACAGATATGAAGAGTCAGCAGTGTAATGATTACAGTAAAGATTTTACACGTGCTTGCAGGCATAAAAGAAGTGAAACTCGAGAGAAGAAACCTTTCATATATACTGAATGTGGTAAAACTGTTGTATATGAGAGTCATCTTCAAAGGCATGAAAGTGCACCTATGGGAGAAAAACCCTTTCAGTGTAATCAATGTGTTAAAGCCTTTGCACATCACAATCATTTTCAAAGGCATAAAAGAACACGTATTGAAAAGAAACACTATGAATGTAATCAATGTGGTAAAGCCTTTGCATGACATTATAATCTTCAAAATCATAAAAGAATACACACTGGGGAGAAACCCTGTGAATGTAATCAGTGCGGTAAGGCCTTTGCACAACACAATACTCTTCAAATACATAAAAGAACACATACTGGAGAGATACCCTGTGAATGTAATCAGTGTTGTACGGACTTTACACAGCATGCTCATCTTCAAAGTCATAAAAGAACACATACAGGAGAGAAACTCTATGAATGTAAGAAATATGGTAAAGCCTTTGCACAATTCAGTCATCTTCAAAGGCACACAAGACCCCATACTGGAGAGAAACTTTATGAATGTGATTAGTGTGGTAAAGCCTTTGCACAACATGGTTGTCTTCAAGGACATAAAAGAACACATACAGGAGAGAAACCCTATGAATGTAATCAGTGTGGAAAGCCTTTGCACATCACCAAACTCTTCAAATGCGTAAAAAAAAAAACACATACTGGAGATAAACTCTATGAATGTAATCAATGTGTTAAGGTCTATGCTTATCACAATACTCTTCATATACAAAAAAGAAGACATCCTGGAGAGAAACACTGTGAATGTAATCAATGTGTTGTCTATGCTCATCACACTACTCTTCAAACACATATAAGAAGACATGCTGGAGCAAAAGCCTATGGCCATAATTAACATGGTAAAGCTTTTTGTCATCACAGTCATCTTCAAATGCATGAAAGATCACATACTAGAGAGAAACCCCATGAATTTAATCAACGTGGTGAGTTCTTTTCACACACAGTACTCTTCAAATGCATAAAACAACACCTACTGTATGAATGCAATCTGTGTGATAAAGCCTTTCTATGTATCAGTAGTCTTTGAAATCATTAGAAAAAGTCATACTGCAGAGAAACCCTAAATATATAGTCAGTGCCACACAGTTTTGCTCTTTATACATGAATAAAACTTTTTCTGTGCAGTCAATCTCTTAAAGCCTTTGCATATTACAATATTCTTTGAGTACCTGCAAAAAGTACTGAGGGCTTATTATTTTAAAGTGTGTGGCAAGATCCTTATCCAAAACACTTGCATTCAGTTACACAATGGTGTTCATTTTGTAAAAAACAATTTGACAGTGTCAGCAGTCTGTTCATGCATCATGATGTCCATTTTCACAATGTTTGTACCTGTAAAACCATGAAATAATTGAATTTATTAGTTTATAAAATCCTCTTTGTAAGGTAACAGGTCAGCCAAAGAAACACACCTGGAAATTAAAACCAGAGCCAGTGAAAAACATTCAATTTGGCACTGAAATCAGATCCAAAGAAATACACTCTACCTCTGACCAACTGACGACAAAATCAACCAATCCCTGAGTACAAAACCAACCAATCACTGTGCAGGAAATCCTCCCAATCTCTGAGCTTGAGCCTGAAATCTAACCAAAACCTATCCTCAAACTCTTTTCCCTGGAAATCTCCACCACTATGAAGCTCCATATAAGTCATGTGTCTGTTCAGCTGGCAGCTTGCCCTTTTTCACATTGACACAGGCAGTCACTATTCTGGATTCCTCTCCCCTATATATATCTCTTGAGTTAGATATGGGTGAAGATCTTTTGCCAGAGCACAGCAGAATCTCTGCTGGGAAACTCCTTAGTGGAGTTGAGCAGAGAAGCAATTGACATCTCTGCTGGGAAACTCGCTAATGGAGTGGAACAGAGAAATAATGGACACCTCTCCTGGAAAATTCTCTTCGGGGAGTGGAGCTGAGTGGCCACAGCCATACAGTTTGTAAGCAATATAAGCCTCTGTTTTTACTTGGTTGGGTCTGAGCGGCTGTGAGACTGGCAGGTGAGAGAGATTTGTCCTGACTGTGGGCCCGGCAGGAAAACTTTAGCTAAAGCTCTGTAAGGGAATTATCCTGAGATGACAGATAATGTAATGACACTAAGATTTTTTTCTTTTTATTAAGGTATTTTCTCTTCATTTTACATACCAACCACAGATTCTCATGTCCTCCCTTCTCCCACCTCCCAGCCTTCAACCCAACCCAAACCCGTTCCCACTTCCTCCAAGGCAAGGTCTCCCATGAGGAGTCAGCAGAGCCTGGTACATTCAGTTGAGGCAGGTCCAAGCCCCTCCTCCCTGCACCAAGGCTGCACAAAGTGTCTCACTGTAGGCCCTAGGCTCCAAAATGCCAGCTCATGCACTAGGAACAGGTCCCAATCCCACTGTCTGAGGGCCTCCTAAACAGTTCAAGCTAATCAACTGTTTCACCTATTCAAGGGCCTAGTCCAGTATCATGGGAGCTTCTTAGTTATTGGTCCCCAGTTCATGTGTTTCCACTAGTTTGGGTATTTTTTCTGTACTTTTTCCCAGCATGGTCTCAATGTCCCTTGCTCATAGAATTCTTCTTCTCTCTCATCAGTTGGACATTTGGAGCTTGGCTTGGCACCTGGCTATGGATCTGTTCATCTGCTTCCATGAGTCACTGGATGAAGGTTCTATGATGATTGTTAGGGTATTTAACCGTCCAAACACTGAGTAGGCCAGCTCAGGCACCTTCTCAACTATTGCCAGTACTCTAAGGTGGGGTCATTCTTGTGGGTTCCTGAGAACTTTCCTAGCACCCTGTTTCTCCTTATTCTCATGATGTCTTCATTTATCATAGCATCTCCTTCCTTGCTCTCCCACTCTGTCTCTGTTCCAGCTTGACCATCATATTCCCCTGTGTTCTTATTCCCCATTCCTTGCCCTCTATTATCCTACTCACTACCAGTGTGCTCATGTAGATCTCATCTATTTCTTCTTTGCTGGACTATCTATGTGTCTCTCTTAGAGTACTCCTTTTTAGCTAGCTTCTCTGGTGTTATGAGTTGTGGTCTGGTTATCCTTTGCTTTACATCATATATGGAGACATGAGATCCTTCCTCTTTACCAAACTAAGTCTAGGAATCCCTTTTGTTGCTGACAAATCTTCTTTATTCATGAGGGCAAGCTGTAAGGTATAAAAGGGAGCTTGTTATGTATTTCAAATCTTTGAGAATCTGATTTCTACATTTTGAGGCAACATTCTCATGTATTCTCTTGAAAGAATAAATAATTACCCTGAGAAGGGTAGATTTGTCTCTTTTCTGATCACTGGACTATAACCTGCTATAACTTCAGCTATTCTTGAACCATGTGGTTTTATGTGGCTTTCACCGAAACCCAATTTTGTTCCTATTTTAAACTTGGATAATGCTAAAAGTAGATATGGCATCCTATACCTACTACATGCAAAAATCACTCTGTGATGTCTTCAGAATCTTTTGAAGACTGACTTCTTCTTTAGAGTATATAGAATGTTTTCTTCTTTGCCAATTCATGGGTTCTCTGAATTCAAACCCTATCTTAGATTATAAGTAGGCCTTATTATGCTCCCCATTATTGTACCTGTGATCATACAGTATCTTAAATAGACAATATCAATATGTATGGAAGATCATGGAAGAAAGATTTTTAAACTTTGACCTTGAACAATCTGCATGAGATTTTTAACATGTTAGTGTGTAATGTCATCCAAGTTAAAAATGAGTCAATGATTTCAAGGTGAATGTTTGCTAGTAAGTCACAAAGGCAAAGGAAACTGGAAAAAAAAGGAAGCTTTTCTTATTTCAAAGGTTTGAAATAACATTCCATTACAGCATGGAAGTCTCCTGATAGTGTTCACACAGAGAAAAGACACCGCATTCTACTCATTGATACTACAAATCCACTACCCAAAGAGATGTCTGCAAGCAAAGCAAGGTACAATTTTTTACCATCTCCTATTAATTATGTATATGCGGTTCACTTGTAGTAATTTTTTCTGACATGAGCTTGGTCTGTGAACTAAAACATCAGCTCTTGTAAAGAAGGACATTACATAGAAGAAAAATGAAAGAAAGGAAGGAAGAATGAAAGAATAAATGATGGAAGGAAGAACGCAAGTAAAGAAGAAAGAAAAATATGTAAAGGAAAATAAAATGTATATGAGTATAGTGCATAATAATAAAAGATAAAGGATGAAAGGTGGATGAGGCAAAGTAGGTAGGAAAGAAGAATCAAGGAAGGAGAAAGGAAAGGAAGTTAGAACAGATAACTGAGAAGATAATATTTATGATATTAGAAATTTTTGTGCTTATAAATGATTTAGAGTTTGTAAAAAATTACTGATAAAAGAATCCTTGAATATGTGAACAAAGGAATATATGTGGTATTGTTCACACATAGGAAGAGGATTTTAATACAGTATAATGCAATCTTAAAAAAAAAAGAACAATATCAGGTAACATATTGTCCTATTCCATTGGAAGGAAAATTTCTCCCATGCCCAACATCCCTGAGTTTCTGCTAGATTATTATGTAGGACAGTGGCCTCCTGGTTTTTTTCTCATGCAAATTGGCATAGCAATTGCCAATTTGTTGGATTATTTAGCTTCTGTTTGGGTATTCATATTGTTAAATTTTTATCAAATGCATAGAACAAAAAACATAAATGGGATGTTTGTGAGTCCACAAATCAAGAGGAAATAACATAATCGTATAATCTCAATAGTAAATAAAAACAAACACTAGGAGGAATACCAGTATTCCTTCAACTTCATGGGTAAAGAGAACAACAACCTGGATATGTTGGGTTCTCTGGAAATGTGGAATGGTGTAGCAATAATGCACACACTACCACCACCCATTCACCATGTCTGAGTGAGGGGCTGTGGATCAAAAAACAGACACAAAGACAGCAGGTCATTCGCTTGAGGAGAATGCCAAATGCCCTTTATTGAAAGAGGGAGGAAACCTTAAATACAGGCTTACAGCACAATGGGAGAACCCCAGAGGCAGAAATTCCCTACTGGTGTTTACAATCTTTCATCTAAGCTGTTAACGCCCAATATGCAGGATACACAAACAAGGAACTTCCCTTAAGCATTCAGGAGGGTGGAACCCAGCAGGGAATTAGCATAGGGAGGACATCTGGTCAAGGTCGGCAAGCAGGCAATGGCTTTACTCAGTATGGGAGGAGACCAGGGCCCTACAGAGTGGTTTAGTTTAACGACCCAAAGAACAGCTAGGGACACTGAGTGTGGCTCTGTAGAATTTGTATCTCCGTTTTCAATCAAGTGTGAAGAAAGAAAGCCCAGGCAACTTCGCTTCTTACCTAAGTACCATGTGTACACTCCTGGGGTGAGCACTCCTGGGGTGATAATTTTTGTTTCCCTGCTAAACACAACAACTTTTGTAACTCTAAGACTGTTTTTCTCTTTCTGTTTGGTCAAAAATTCAAGAGCCCTGCATGCTTTGGGAATGTACAGTGTCCACCAGGTCCACAGATCTTAAATCACCTTGGATGTCGTGGAGAATGCAGATTCCATTACTTGCAATCTCTCACATGAAACCAAAGGGGAAAAATGAGTGTATTACTAAAACAATTTGGTTTCAGAATAGAATTTCCATAGAATTAACATAGGTTTACTCACTTGATTCCAAGACCAGAGTCACTCTTCTAGTGTCAATGGCAGCTCCACAATTTACAGTAACTATAAATATTGAAAAATTAATGTAACCCCATTATTAGCAGTAAGAGGCTCCAGAAGCATCAGAATAAATATTATCAACATTGGCCTAGAGCCAGAGACTGAGACTTCTCAATAAGTAACAATAACATCCTAGCTTGCACAGTGTGGCAAGAACCTCACCTATTTTCAGACCCCAAGTTCAAAAGTGACACACAATTCCTTCAATTTTCATAGGTGGTACTGTCCCCATTCATCTAGGGTTTTAGAGTGTATCAGATAGGTTAAGTTAGGCATCTGTCTCAGAGAAAAGCAACTCCTACTTCTACATCAATCTAGTATAAGAAATGGCTTAAAACCTGGCAGAAAGAAGGTAACAATAGAATAACTGTTACCCTGGAAGATAACTCTGAGGTTTTTATTTCTTATTCCATAGTTTACTTCTTAGTTAATGGGACATCCACCCAGAAAAGGCTCTGAACATTTTTGCACAGGCAGTATTCAGTGGGATTAGTAATAGTGCCAGGGGCAAGGTTAATGTCCAAGGCTTTGGCCATGGACTGATTGGAATCACCTCCCACTTTGAGCACAATAAAGGTTTTATGGTCCACTTATTTTGGATAATAATGTGTCCTAAGACAACACTGCATCTCAGCTGCTCCCTACTTCTTGGTCCCATGATATGGGCAGAGAGAATCCCACTTGGGTTGCCAGGCAAAAATATTGATCTCACAGTCTGTCACAATAGGCCCATGTCAAATCAACCCCAACCAATCATGACCTCACTTTATATCCTCATTTTTCTACTCCTGAAAACACAAGTCTCTCTGTGAGTTGAAAGTATTTTTCCTTCTACCTTTAATATGGCTGTAGTAAACCAAGCATTATTGAAGGCATCATTTTTTATCCCAGTAGATTGTTGAACATTAAGACATGGTCCATATAATCTACTTCTCATATCAGGAAAATGGAAACAACCCCACTCTTGTGTCCATTATTTACTCAGGCCCTTGTTACTTTACCTCTTTTTTTTTTTTTTTTTTTTTTGGTTTTCTGAGAGAGGGTTTCTCTGTGTAGTTTTGCGCCTTTCCTGGAACTCAGGCTGGACTCGAACTCACAGAGATCCACCTGGCTCTGCCTCCTGAGTGCTGGGATTAAAGGCGTGTGCCACCACCACCCGGCCTTACTTTAACTCTTTTTAATGTTATTTTTTTCTGCCTGAGGCTGTATGTCTATTATAAATAAATTAAATTTTTAAAAATCACTGATAATTTCAATAATTTGTCACATGAGATTACTGGTGACTAAAAGAGAAACCTTTAGGGTAAGTTTTACTATTACATTGTTATGCCCAGATTGGGACCCCAAAGACTTCACCACAGACCTTAGGTTCAGAATGCAACAGCATGGTTTATTTCTGTTTGTTTACAAGCCAAAGGCATGGAAGCTTGATCCAAAGCACTCACTCGTAGTCATGAGTCCAGGAGGAACTTGCTTTTTTTTTCGTGGCTAGCTTTTTAAAGGCAAAATCCAGAAGCCCTTCAGGGGGTAGGGGGTATTTTGCACCGGTGCAACTTGGATTGGTTTATTTTTATCTCTGTTCTCTTTTAATTGGGTGAGGGTATGTAACCTTTGAATTTACTGGTTGGTGGTTACAATTTATTACTTTGGGGGCAGTCCAGCACAAGTCCCAGGCTTTGTCCTTGAGCCACCATGGGGGCTGGCTGGCCAAGCACGTACTGCACATAACTCTAAGTTGGTGAGGGGCCCCAGACAGTAAACATCTGGCTGAACTCTGAGCAGTCTTTTGTTCATGGCCCTCCCAGAAACTGCTTGCTCAAGTCTCAGGAAACTGAAATTGAGGCCTGATCTCTGAGAGAAGACTGAGCAGCCTGTTATGGCATCTGCTTGGTCCTTTCATTCCCCCCTTGAGTTGTATATCATCTCCAATCATGAAGATGTTGCTTTTGGTTAAAGACTTTATCATCAGGGTAGTAGATCATATCAGAGACTAATTGGACCAGAACATAAGAGTTTTTTCATTATCAATGGCAAAGCAAGCTTTCCCTTATTCAGTTTTTGCCATCTTCAAGTGTGTCATGGTTTCAGAGGTGGATATTGGAATTCTAGCATCCTCAGTTTAGTGGTACCCGGACAGGAATCTTCATTTAGTTAAGACACCAGTGATATAAGAGCCAACAGCAATTAGCAGAAGCACAAGGACCAAAAGCCTTGTGATGCCTGACAGAGATCCTTATCCTCAAGGAACTTAGAACTTTATCTCAGGTTCCCTATGACAAGAAATTCCCTTTTGATCAAAATTCCGGGGGGGGGGGGAGACACAGAAGGGCGATGTTTTCTCTTCTGTAATTACTTCCTGCTGACATTGGGACATTGTTGTCAGGGCCCTGGAAAGCCAGAATGTTAGTCAAAGACAAGAGGGAATGTTTTATTGACCAGCTGAAGAGATGGTATGCGTATCGGCTGAATTGGTCCATATCAGCTTTCAGCAAGTTCAGGGCTCACAGTCATTTGCAGTAGGTTGTCACCAGCAAATGATGCTTGGATGTATCTGTCAGCCAAGTAGAAACCTGTTGAGACAGATATAAACTAGGAACAGGAGTTAAAACTTACAAACTTATTTGGAACTTTTAGACGCATAGTCTTAGTAATTGTAGTATTATCAATTTGCCCTGAAATCCATAGTGTCTTTTCTATCTAGAGAGCCAAGTATAGATTGGACTGAAATTTCTTTGGCCCAATGAAAAGCATCTGTAAGTTTATATTTAGAACTTGTTTATCTTTTTTTTTTTTTTTTTTTTTTTTTTTTTTTTTTTTTTTTTTTTTTTTAGGTTTTTCGAGACAGGGTTTCTCTGTGTAGCGTTGCGCCTTTCCTGGAACTCACTTGGTAGCCCAGGCTGGCCTCGAACTCACAGAGATCCGCCTGGCTCTGCCTCCCGAGTGCTGGGATTAAAGGCGTGCGCCACCACCGCCCGGCCTTTGTTTATCTTTTTTAAAGAGACTTGTAGCTAGAGTTTTCCTGCCTGGCCCACAGTCAGGAAAAATCTCTCACCTGCCAGTCCCTCAGCCGCTCAGACCCGACCAAGTAAGCACAGAGACTTATATTGGTTACAAACTGTATGGCCGTGGCAGGCTTCTTGCTAACTGTTCTTACAGCTTAAATTAATCCATTTCCATTAATCTATACCTTGCCACGTGGCTCTTGGCTTACCGGCATCTTCACATGCTGTTTGTCATCATGGTGGCTGGCAATGTCTCTCAGCCTTCCATTTTTCAGCTTTATTCTCCTCTTTATTAGCTTTATTCTCTTTATTTTTCTAATTAATAAATCCATTGATCAATCAATTACTAAGCAGAAAATCGTATGTGGAAATGAACAGGTATAACCATACTGATAGTCCACAATGTACACTTTAAAGTTAAATTAGTGAATGAGAAAATGAAGGTCACTACATATTGATAAAGTAAGAAATTCAAGAAGAGTCCATAAACACACGTTCTTGTGACATTGATGTTCCCAACTTTATAAAGCACACACTACTAAATATGCGCTAACAGATAGAACTCAACATTATTTTCGGTGATTTTAATACATGATTATATCAGTTATCAAGACAAAAGCAAAGCAATGAATAACCGATATACAAATAAATGGACTGATTTAACATTTACAGAACTTTCCATGGAACAGTAGCCAAATTAATTTTTATCAGCAGCCTGAGCAATTACTTTTCAAAACGTTTTTATGTGAAGCAAATCTTCTCAAAAATAAGGTAATTGAAATAATTTTTATTTTTATAAGATCACAGTATAAAAAATACAAAATAAAACAAAAATAAACTATAGAAAATATACAAATACATGGAGGCTAGAAAATAAAACACTGAATAATCAGTGAGATGCTCAAGAAATTGGGAGTAGGTTCCAAAGTTATTAGACACAAATGGTGGTAGGAATAGAGCATAACATTCTTGAAATGTACAAAAATAACAGAACATTGGATTCTACAAAAAAAGGTGATGCAAGAGGGAAGTTGAAGTCTATCGGTACAAAGGTAAACATTTAAAAAATTCAGGACTAGTAGATGGTTTAGTAAATAAATGTAAATGCCAACAAGTCTGAATTCAACTCCTGGGAAACATGGTATAACAAAGGCATTGAACTCTAGTAAACTATTCCCATCCACCATCCACATGTGAGTTACAGTGTGTGCACAGCTGAGTGAATGCTATGTCTGTGAGTTTATACACAAATAACTGTGTGCTAAAAACATAAAAATGAAATGTTATTAGTCAACAAGAAACAACGAAGATCAGAACTCCTGTAAATTAGTTATGAGTCTTAACTCATATTGTACAAGAGAATACTCAGCCAATACTAATAAAATCAAACCTGAACAAACCATACAAAAGAACCAATGAACACACAGTTCTATAAAAGGATCACCATGTATGACACACTCCTGTAGTAAGAATGACACCACTTCAAGTTAAGAGAACATGCAAATGGAAGGAATATGGAACCCCACTATTAGCTGGGACAGGGTCCAGAGCTTCAGAAACAAAAATCACTGATTCTGGGTCAGGGGCAGAGCTCAAGACCTCTCAGCATGGCACAGCTACATACTTACCTGGAGAGTAGTACAATCCCTCAGCTATGACATGGGCATCACGTTCAAAAGTGACAATTCATTCAGTCTTTCCCTAGTGTTATTGACACTGTGGTTCCAACATTTTGGAGAGTATCAGATAGGGGATTTGGTCAACTACTATGGGAGAGGACAAAAGAAAAGAGAACAGAACACACAGTAAACTCTTTTGCCCAACTCCCACTGAGGTCTCTATGAGTGTGAATCAACAGCTTCTCAAAGTGAAGAGACCACCTTGGCATGCAGAGAATGGGAGGAAGAAGGCCACATGCCACCCAAAGAGATGACAAAGACCTTTGCAGGGGGCTTTCCTACTTGCTATCCCCACCATGATCATACATTAAACCTGAAAAGCAAATGTGCAAAAAGCAAATGGTGCTGGACTTTTAACTTAGTCTCTCAAAGCAGTTCATAACACCTCTCTCCTCATAATGACATGAAGGTGTGTGATGTATGACTGAATCCACCTCCATCATTGGACTTCAGCTTCAGGCAGAGAAGCAGGGAGTGATTGCCAAATGATTCTCACAAAAGACTCACTTCCCAGAACTACTGGTGCATGGACAAAAAATAAACAATTGACTGTCATGAAAGTGGTGATGGGGTTGAATGTGTGCATGAGGGGAATGTGTATGAGTAAAGTTATGAATTAAACACAAGTGGGTTGAATGTTAAACAGGCTAATTTTACAGGAAGAAATGGTGCAGGACCTAATCTTGACCCAGCTGCTTGTTCTTACCTGCTCTTTCTGTGTCTGGGGGTCTCTGACATTTTCCTCTTGGCCAATGGTAGAGGAAAAGGAATTCCAGAAAGAATCATACTATTTCTGAAAACTCCAAAAACAAAATAAATCCAAGAACCTATAGTAAGAAAACAGATTCCCCATTTGCCCTTCTCTGACCACGGAAATTGGGAAACATCAGCAAGCAGAGGACAAATCCTGTCTGAGTGAGGGTAGGAGACACGAGTGGTGTAGCAGGTCTATTGCAATAGACTCCTGCCCAAGACCATACATGATACCCATCTCATGTTGCAAACTAGACTTCTAAGTGTCGTGACTCATTTGGTGATGGAATTACTCTTTCAAAAGGGAGGCATCTCAGATACTCGGCATAACAGATATTTACATTATGATTAATCACAGTAGTGATTACAGTTATGACATAGCAAGAAAAATAATTTTGTGGTGAAATGTCAAAACATGAGGAATTGTACTTCAATGGTCATGCCATTAGGAAAGTTAAAAATAGTAGTTCTGGAGACCATTAAGTATGACAATTTGGTGTTGGGAGTAGCTAACAGTCTCTTTCACTATTGGCAACACTGAGAACGAGAAGCATAAGACAAAGCACTACTTGCTAAGGAAGCTTGCTAAGAGGCAGAAAGGCTGGAGCCAGAGCTTCAGACTCTGCAGTACAGCAGCAAGGAAAGCCAGAGATGGCCATGGCACAATGTTGTGGTCCCCTGAAATGCAGGCACTTAACAATGGAAGACTGATTCCTCGGCCAGACCATTTAATTTCTCTGAGACCTTGGTGTTCTCATTCTTTAAGCTCTGCGTGTGTGACATGACCTGCTCATGCCCCGTCTTGAGCTTTTCATAGAAAGGATTTGGCTGGTAGTAGGTCCTGAACCTAGAGGTAGTGAACTCCATGAAGATAGGCCTAGGGAGATGTAACCCAGTCCTTCCATATTCTAAGTGAGAGAGCAGAAACTTCCCATGGTTTGACTTTCTGGAATCATGAGTCAGTGTCAAGGGTGTGTTGATGTTGAGGGCCATCAAGGCCCTAAACACCATGTCCTGCCTTACAATGTGGCTATTCTCCAGTTTTCTAAAGGGATTCATGCATGATATTTAGGGGTGTTATCTGGTTACAAAACATGGCATTTTTACTCTGAAATTATTAAGCATATGCTTTGGAAACATTCATTTTTATGTATTTAATTTTTGTTTTGTTTTGTTTTGTTTTTTTCAAGAGAGAGTAGCTGTAAGTATCCCTGATTGTCCTGGAACATGGACTGTAGACCAGCCCGCAAACTGAGAGATCTGTCTGCCTCTGCCTCCTGAGCTGGAATTAAAGGCATGTGTCACCATCACCTGGCTGAAACATTTTGATTAGCATTGATTGTGCAAATATTGAGTTTTGTGGTGACATTTTAACACATGACATTTTTATTTTATTAGGGACAGGGTTCAAGTCAACATGTCCATAGAGCTGTCAGAGGACAACTTATGGAAATTGGTTCTCACCCTCCACCACACTGGCCCTGCAGATCCAGGATTGGGGGCCAAGCACCTTTACCCACACACTGAGCCATCTCACTAGACCAAATTTTTGTTTTTACCTTTTAATGACTAAGTTGAATATAGGACACACACATCCTAGAAAAACTCATTCAGCCAACCCTCCATTTTTTTGAGACTGCTTCATGGTGACATTTTCCTTTCTTTCTTTGCTTCTCCAACAGAAGCAGTCTGTCACATGATCCATTCAACTTCCAGCAGATCTGATAACTCAGTCATCCTGATCCTCCTGCATGGAAGGCAATGCAACCCCACTCACCATGGCATGGCTTATGGTCTACCTCATGGTTCCCTGTGTCTGAAATAGAGGAGAACCCTTGAAAAAACTCATAATCTACCTCCCACTGGTTTTTCTGATTGCTAGTCTTGCCCAAAGTTCCTCAATAGCTTGTCTGCAACAGGGCCTCAGGACAGTAGCAGCTCCTCTACTAGATGAGCAGAGATCAAATGACTAAGGCAGCACAAGCCTTCACAGCTCTGGATTCTATCCTCAGGGCAGACAGTACTCTAGTCTGGGAAATATACATTTTAGTAGAAACTATTCCAGTCTCTCTGAGCACTTTCTGTTCCTCTTCCAAGAGGTGTGTATTCCATTACACAGTCACCGGCCAGTGCAGCCAACCATTTCCTTCATAGCTCAGAAATCCTGCAGCCAAACTTAAGTCACATTAAACAGTAAGTGCTGTTAAAAGAAAAGGAGACCATGAATTAAAAAACAATGAAGCGTTGTGAGTAGCAGTCCAGTCATCTTTGTTCCACATCTAGTATCCTCCTTCGAGTGAGTGCATACCATGTTGTCTTTCTGAGTATGGGTTACCTCACTCAGGATGATTTTTTCTAGATCCATCCATTTGCGTGCAAATCTCATGATGTCATTTTTTTCTTTGCTGAGTAGTACTCCACTGTGTATATGTACCATATTTTATTCATCCATTCTTCAGTTGAAAGGCATCTAGGTTGTTTCTAGTTTCTGGCTATTACAAACAATACTGCTATGAACATAGCTGAGCATGTACCCTTGTGGTATGATTGAGCATTCCTTGGGTATATGCCCATGAGTGGTATAGCTGGATCTTGCAGGAGATTGATTCCCAGTTTTCAAAGAAAGCACCATATTGATTTCCAAAGTGGCTGTACAAGTTTGCATTCCAACCAGCAGTGGAGGAGAGTTTTCTTTGCTCCACATCTTCTCCAGCAGAAGCTGTCTTTAGTGTATTTGATCTTAGCCATTCTGACAAGTATAAGGTGGTATCTCAGAGTTGTTTTGATTTGTATTTCCTTGCTGATTAGGGATGTTGAGCAATTCCTTAAATGTCTTTCAGCCATTTGAGCTTCCTCTGTTGAGAATTCTCTTTTTAGCTCTATAGCCCATTTCTTAATTAGACTGTTGGGCATTTTGATGTCTAATTACTTCAGTTCTTTATATAGTCTGGATATCAGTCTTTTGTCAGATGTGAAGATCCCAGCTGGATCAAGAACAGAGAGGAAAAACAAGGAAAGAGAGACCATGATAAATGAAGACCCCATGGGAATAGGAAGAAGCAAAGTGCTAGAGAGGTCCCCAGAAATCCACAAAGATACTTCCACGATATACTGCTGGCAATGGTCAAGAGACAGCCCAAACTTACCTACTCTGGTGATAGGATGGCCAAACACCCTTAATTGTCATGCTAGAAACCCCATCCAATGACTTAGGGAACTGGATGCAGAGATCCATGGCCAGGCTCCGGTTGGAGCTCTGGGAGTCCAATTGGCGAGAAAGAGGAGGGTTTATATGAGTGAGAATTGTTGAGACCAAGGTTGGATAAAAGCACAGGGACAAATAGCCAAATGAATGGAAACACATGAACTATGAACCAATGGCTGAGGGGCCTCAATCTCGATCAGGCCCTCTGAATAGATGAGACAGTTGATTGGCTTGATCTGTTTGGGAGGCATCCAGGCAGTGGGACTGGGTCCTGTACTCATTGCATGAGTTGGCTGTTTAAAACCTGGGGCTTATGCAGGGACACTTGGCTTGGCCTGGGAGGAGGGGACTGGAGCTGCCTGAACTGAGTCTACCAGGTTGATCTTAATCATTGTGGGAGTCCTTGCCCTGGATGAGATGGGAATGGAGGGTGGGCTGGGGGAAAGGGGAGGGGGGGAGAACAAGGGAATCCGTGGTTGATATGTAGAATTAAATTTTATTGTAAAATAAAATTAAATTAAATTAAAAAAAGATTAACATTCTTTAATGCATATTGAAATAAAACAAGTGACAATGCCTAAGATCTGTAGCAATTGGAAGAAATAAAGGTTAGTCGAATATGCAAGATTAAAAAAAAACAAACAAAAAAAACAGTGAAGTATCTATGGAAAGGCTTAGAAGTAGAAAAGCAACAATGGAAATGATGTAAATATAATTCTCAAAAATTATTTTTAAAAATTTATGCAGGCTACATGGCCATGTGCTTCAGAGACTAGGGGTTTGTGTTAGAGCACATCAAGTATTAGTCACACATTTTCTCTCAGGTTGTTCAACTTAAACCTGTAAAATAATAGTTCTTTTAGGCAGGGATACACCATTTTATTCAGTTCTATTTTGGCCAAACTAGTGTAACTACTGTAGTTTGGTTTTGTGATAAGTTCAGTTCTTTATCCAGATTCTTGATTCCCTGATCTGTGAATGCAAATAACCAGTCAGAACAATTAATAGTCATCTAAAATACATAAAATTGATTACCTCACTACTTATTTCTAATGTGAGCTACAGTCAAAGTCAGAGAGCTTTCATGTTTCTTCTTGCCCATCCCTTTCTGTAATGGGAGTACACCTGCTTTACAGTTTGTCAGTGAATTCAATTCTTACCCAGGTCCCTCTTCATTAGTAAGTTTGCAATAAAATCAAGAGAAGTTGGAGGACACTCATTTATCAGTCTATATTTTCTTCTCAATGACCAGTTAAGGTCCAGTCTTAAAGCAGTTTGCAGAATTTTCTTTCCCCTACTGGGCAGCAGAAGAAGTATTAGGTGTTCAAAGCAATTCTCAACTGCATAATATGAGGCAAGCCTAAACAACAGGGGACATTGCTCTAACCAAAAATAATCAACTCACTTGAGAAAAATGGAAAGAAATTCTTAATGACCTGAAAACAATGGGGAACAGAAACAAACAAGAGATTAGAGCAGTGATGCATTTAAAGAAAATCAAATTCTAACAGTGAAACAAATAATTGTCTTGTTAAAAAAATAAATATAATTGAAAAAACTGATGGCTCTACTGACTTTGAAAAAAAGAAAACCATTCTCTAGTAGAAGGAATGGTATCAATAAGATATCATATCACCATGCCCCTATGTGCAACATTAGCTGCTAAGACCTGAGTCCTGGCACACACAGCTACAGCTAATGGAAACAACCGTGACAAGCAGGATTCAAAATATCTACATAGGAGAGTTCTTTGTTCAAAATTCAATATCCATGGCCTCAAGCTCACCTTCCCAAATTGTCCACCTAAAATCTACCCTGCCTTCACTCACATGACGTGGATCAATACATGCTGGGGAATTACAAAATCACCGATCCTGCCACAATCAGGTACATTTCATAATGGTGACTTCTGCAGCTGTTTGCCTACCCTGTTTGCCCCAGCAAAGTTCACAATAAATTATTCTTTCTATTCTAGTCTCCAAGCACACAAAAATCCTTTTCCTGCTACTGAAATGGACAGTTGACTACATAACCCAAATTTTTAATTTAAAATCTCAGTGGTAATTGAGTTCTTCAATCTAAAATTGTAGTTGGTTCAATCACAAGGACAACACAGTGAAATTGATTGTGCGCATGGCTGCCTGATCCAACATAAGAAAGTTTGTCTCAGAATTTTTTTTTCTACAAGGCTGGAAGTACTGCTGTAAGAGAATATGCCTCCACAGGGATAAATTTTCCCCATACCTAAAAGTTTAATGAACAAGAATATCTTAAATAACAACATGCATCAAGTGGTGGTTAATGTCAAAAGAGAAGCCAGTCTGGCACAGATTTTGCATGCCACTTGTGCGGTCATCCTTAAGTCTCTCTTAAGTCTGGCCTGAGGTAGCACATTGAACAATTTAAATAGGGCCAGGAGAATGCAAGTTTAGCCACTTAGGCAGATGGAAATTTATAGAGCAAAATTATTTTTTTGATCATGCAGTATGATCTAAATACAAATATATCATGATGCATGACTTAAAAGAGAAATAGAACATAATGCATAACCTAAAAGATATATTTAAAGAATGTATCAATGCCACAATTCCCACACAAAGGACATAGAACACAAATACAAAAATCAGCATGGGAAAGTCACCTATTCATACTGTGAATGGTGGTCTCAAATGAACAGCTATTCTGAGGTATTCTAACCTGAAAAAAAGGCTTCTTTTGCATACAAGTAAGCTGGCTCAGAAGACCACAAATGCTTCTATGAAAGACCAGAACAAGTTCATTTTAACTAAGCCCTGACTGCTGTCTATCTTAAGGCTGTGACATCACTGTACAGAATTTTATTTTTTTATTTTTGGTTTTTCTGTAACTTCAGTGGCCCTCCTGGAACTCACTCTGTAGACCAAGCTGGCCTTGAACTCAGAGATTCACCTGCCTTTGCCTCTTGGGTGCTGGGATTAAATTCATCCAGTACAACCACCTGGCTTTTAAGAATTTATTTTTTTTTGTTTTTCAAAACAAGTTTCTCTGTGCAGCCCTGGCTGTCCTAGAACTCACTCTGTAGATCATGCTGGCCTTGAACTCACAGAGCTCTACCTTCCACTGCCTCCCAAGTTCTGGGATTAAAAGTGTGCACCACTACCTTCCAGCAAGAATTTCATTTTTAAGCTTTGTTTTATGTATATGTGTGTTTACCTGCTTGTGTCTGTGTGCAGTACCTGCAGAGAACAGAAGATAGAATCAGAGCCCTTGGAACTGGAGTTATAAGCAACCATATTTTCTGGCATATGGAGGTATCTCATTCCCACAGCTGATTGATTGTTGAGTACAATTCATGCCAGCTTGTCCTCAGGTACACCTCAAGCATTGCTCTGGCATTTGAACTTTGGTCTTTCACACCCAAAGGTCTGTCCTTAAAAATTCTTCAAAACTCCACAGCTCTTTGTAGATGCCTGATTGCCTTAGACTTAGACAGACTTCAGTTCAAGTCTCAGGATATTTTCATAACCTGGATGTCTTCTAGAGTCATCACCATTCAGAGCTCCAAACTGAATGTATTGCAGGCATCAGAGAAGGAGAAAATGATCCCATTCAGACAAATCAGTCTTTACTCCAGTAAGTACCTTTTCTCAAGGAATAAACTCAAGAAGGGGGAACACCTGACATGTGAGTTTCTGTGCTCCAATTGCTGTCTATTTACTACATTGAAGATAAAACTCACTCTTGTGGCTTGGATTAATTGGTCAACCATCTTTTAAAGACTTTTAGTGTCAGTTCCTCTCCTCTTCGTATTCTTTGTATTTTCCCCTCATTTTGTGGAGATATGGGTTTAGAAAACTCTTGGATCAATTCTCCCCCTGCCCCTGAAGTTCATGTGGTGGCAGCTGAGGCAGTGCAGCACCATGACATGTTCAACATCACACGTTCCTCCTATCCACTGACACCACAATCATTGCCCAAGAGGAAGGAGTGGTGAAGTCAGAGCCCAAGTGATGCTCCATGAGACTCTTATCCAAACCTGCCTCTGCCAAGGTGGATGCAACACTGGAAAGGGCCATGGGAAAGGATAAATGATCACACAGAAGAGTGCAAAAAAAGGGAAGAGGAAAGCAAAAGGCAACAGGCTAAAGTAGCTGACCAACAACTACATATCTGCCAGCAGAAAGTGGAGACACTGAAAAACAGAGTCCAGTCTCTGAAGTAGATGAGAAAGAAGCCAAGTCTGACTAACCATCCATCATGTCTGTCAGTATCCCTGCCTCGCTACCTGTAAAATCCAGAGGAGTATTTTAACCAACTATTTTAAATGTGTTTTTTAATAGCTCTAGAAACATTTTTAAATGGTGGGGGGGAATCCCATTTCATCCCATATTTTCAGTATAAATGATTTTTTATGAAGTTAAAACACTTGACAGTTTTTGTTTTTTTAATACAATCAGAAAATATCAGGATAGTGAATCAGGAGAGAATGTGACTGTCTCAGGGGTCACCATAATATTCGTTTTAGGGGACTAGTTTTATATCGTACAACACAAAGAATTCTTAATGAAATTTGAAGTCTCTTGGTTATGCATTTGTATCCAGAATATTCTTAGTTATATTTGCTCTCATATTTCTAGTAGAAATGTTTCCTAAAAATACACTCCTTTGTCCTTGCCTCGTCAGAACTGTCTCTGTTCATGCTGTCCATTTTTCTACCATTTGTGAAAATGTGCTATGAGAAATTTTGAATTTGAACTCTATGTGGCATAAAACTGAGTCAATGGAATTGATAATTGCAAGCATTTGATTGTTATGTGAAGGCTTAGGGAAAACTTGCCAAGTTTAGGATGGACCATCACTAGAATAAGTTCAAAGAAAAACAACACATGGCTCTTTTGGATACATGAACACAATGTATGACTCTTAAGAATTTGAGTATGTTTCAAGAATTGAAATGTCTGTGTACTCTGCTCCTCAACCAATAAAATCTCATTTGGGGAAGAGTAAAAACAAATTCTTGGAGCACCAAATCTTAAGTAGTTATGGGTGCTATCAATCATATATTTCTTCTGGGTAACCTGTGCTGAGGTAAAGATGAACTTAGATCAGCCATCCACACCTTACTATATTAATGGCATGTTCATTGGCTTGGATAGAAGGCTCAGCACTGAGAACACTACCTGTTCATACACAGGGCATGACTCTCATTCGCTGTACTCACAAGACAGCTGACAACTGACAATACCTCCAGTCACAGGGGATCAGACACTGTATTCTGGTCATCATTGTTACCTAGTATGAACATGGTATACTAACTTGCAAAACTTATGCACTTAAATAAAATTTCACTCTTTTCTAAGATAACAGGCACATAAATAAAGACTTTCTTACAATATGGAATCACATACATATCTGTCTTTTTACCATTTGCATATCTGGTTTCCTAGAGGCAAGACAAATGCACTCAAGGACATGTAAATACAGAGAGATGTGACAAATCTGATGTAGGTGCTGGGAATCCTACTTGGGTACCCAATAGGACCAGTACTACTGAGCCAACTCTTCAGGTCTCAAATATGTCATAATTGTGGTGATGAAGATGTCCTATTGCTCTTTCTGTCTCCTGTGACTTGAAGGTGAAGGAAGTCCCCTCTAGATGGTTGTCAAAGGATTCAATGGATTCTACATCTCTATGAATGGACTCTCTATATTGTTTTTTCATTGTTAACACATTTCTCTTGATGTGAGTAAAGATAACAAAAACTTTTTTTGTAGCCTGTCACAGACCAGCCTGATTATATTATGAAAAATCCCATAATTTGAGATATGCTTTTTCTTTTGGAATTTTTTTGAGACAGGATGTGTCCAAATGGGCTGCCCTTGAATTTACCATGGGGACCAAGCTGGCCTCAAACTCACAGAGATTGGCCCAACATATTCTCCCTGGGCTGGAATTACATCCATTCACCTCTAAGTCCAGAAATATGGGTTTCTAAGTGACCTACAATGGAATCAGAAAGTGAAAGGATAACACATATTTAAAAAGGAACAATAAATATTTTGAAGAACAGAATTATTTTTTAAATTCTATAATTTAAATGGGCAAATCATTTTACATGTTCTCAAAAACTGGGTTATTTTCTTTACTGGTATTTTCATCCAATTAAAAATGTTTGAACTGCATTTGTGTGTCTACACCTGTGCGAGGAAATGTATGTAGCACTGAGAGGACAACTTACAATTGTCTTTTATCTACTTCCCCTATGTGAGATGTAGTGATAAAACTTATGGAGCCATTTAGTTGCAAATGACCTCAATGACACTTATTCAGGTTTAAAAATAATTTATATATGTCCTGATGTAGGAGTGTGCATATGTCAATGCCCAAGTATACAAATAAGAAAAAAAAGTTCTAGGAGTAGTATGGATCACCCAGAGGTAGAACTCACATCCTCAGGCTTAGCAGAAACAGTTTTACAAATTGAGGCAGTCCTCTGGCATTCAATTGTGGTTCTGAGATAATGTTATAAACAAATGCTTAGTCCCCATGATAAATTTTGAAAAATATATGGTCGCAAAAATATTTTAATATGCAAAGAAGATTTATTATTCAAATTGTTCTTTGTTCTTCTATCCCTCTATGAAATTAAGTTGACAATCTGAAAATATGACAATAATTTAATGTTGAAGTATTTCTACAAATCTTATTTGAGCACCTGTGAGATGGCTCATTGGTAAAGTCTTTGATGTGCAGTGCTGGAACCTAGACTATGATCACCCAATTAAGAGGACCATAAAGCTGTCTTCTGGTCTTCACATATCTGCCATGAGCCTACGACTCATAATCATTTCACACGCCATTAAATGTTTCATACAAGAGAAATCTTAGTGATATAAAATTACCTGACATCTCTGGATAATTCTCATGAAGGAAGTACTTGAAGATGAAATGCCAAATGGTTAACTCATGTGGATGGGACAATCATGAAACACCAAACTATATAAATATTCATATATAACATAGCAAGCTATGGTATGAGGTGCATGGTGGATTGCTGATTATCCTACTTTATTACATCTTTATCAGATACATGAAAATACTGCTTTGAATACACAAATGAGGTATTAATGTTTCTTATATTCTCTTCCATTAAGCATTTTAACATTAACATTGTTAAATTGGGATGAGAAAAGCATACATGATGGGAGTACATCATCTAGCTTTGGACTTGTACTCAGAAGGTGGACACATAAGGATCATGAGTTCAAATGTATCCCTGAATCATTACTCACATTCAAGCCAAACAGAATTACAAGCACATATCTCAAGGGAATTTGTGAACATATGAAAAACAAAGCCAACAACAAAAACCCACCACCATTTTACAGACAACCTTACTTGAAAAGTATGATCACACACTGCTTGATATTTAAGTAAACAGTGGACCACTTAGATTATGGGTATACCATTCTATACATTACAGCAGAAAAATACCTATCACTAAGAAACATACAATAGAAAATGAAAAAAAGGCATAGGAGAAATACAAAGGCAACAAAATAAACATCACTAAATGTACTTTTCACACATATAGCACACTTTAGTATCAACCTCAAAAGTTTCAAGATAGAAATCACAATGCAGTGATATTCACCATTAATCCTAAGTGAACATGGTAACTAATTTATTTCCTTCAACTGTGTGATGAAAAATAAATGAAACATGACTTTTTTTTTCTTGAAGCTGAAGAAAATTGTGACATCTTTACCAAATTGTTTACATGAATAGGGTTTTTCTCTTGTATGAGTTTGTCCTCATTTCCATACTTCAAAAAGATATAAATAGACTTTAAAAAAATTGACAACACTAGAGATAGGACTGAACAGTTAAGAAATGTTCATTCCCAGGACTAAGGTCTGATTTTTGACAACTTCCAGTCATTCCTCCAAGATCCAATGATCTAACATTTTCAGGAACCAGTTCACATGATCACATACAAAACAAACACAGACACATCACATAATTACAGGTACAACAACTGTTTAAAGAAACAATTTTAAATGAAGGGGTTTTTTTTCTCTTGTAAGCATTAATTACTATAACAGGTATTGAAGCATTTAACGGCTTTCAATGTTTTCTTTATCATGAATCAGCCTATGTAACAGAAATCTAGCATGTAGGCTTGAAGCCAAAGAAATCAATCCTTCTAAGCTGGTGGTAACATTTCAATTTCTTTAGAAAATGCTGCCCTGCTGGAGTAAACATGTGAGTGTGGTTAGGCTTTAAGAAATTATATCCACACATCATTTCCAGGTCCCATTCTCTGCTTCAGGCTGCAGTTTAAGGATGTGAGTTCATAGCTTTAGCTGCCATGTCTGACAATTATTGTCATACACTTTCATGCTGATACTGTATCCCATTGAAACTAATGGCCAAATTATACTGGTTTATAAGTTAATCCGGACATTATATCACAACAGAAAGGGAAATAATACAAATACATAAATTTTTTACCTGAATTAGTTATTTAATGCAATTTAAGAGAAGGACAATATCTAAAATGGTTACATTATCATTTAAATCTGTAGTTCAAGTTCCAAAGCTACACAGAGAAACGCTGTCTTGAAAAATAAAAAAAAAAAAGTGCAAGTTTTTAAACTTCTGAAAGGAAAGATACCCTAACTGTCAGAAGTCAGCCATTAACTAGAGCTATGAAGGGAAGATATCCTGGATACCTCCTATTGTGAGGGAAAAGGTAACCTGAATATTGAGAAGTCAGACTACACCTGATGCTGTGCTTCAGTGGAAAATAGTCTCCATGCAAAAGGTATTAATCCTGCTCATCTCCAACAGGGAGCCCTTACAGTTGAACTCAGCTCCACACTGCTAAAAGAGTTTCCCAAGAGAGATGTCCATTGCTGCTGTTCTCCACTCACCTGAGAGGGTTTCTCAGCAGAGCTGTCAATTCATTTTCTGTTCTGCTTTATTAGAATTTCTAACAGAGATGTCCGTTTCTTCTCAGCTACAACTCAATTTGTTATAACTGGTCCTGGATTCAGGAACCAAGAGTGTTTCTTTGACTCTGATTTCAATGTCAGGATGTTTTTTACTCTGATTTCAGGGCCAGAAGGTGTGTCATTCACTGGCCCTATTTTCAGGGTCAGTGTTTGTTTAAGTGGCTGCCTCATTTACCCTATACAAAAGGCTTCATAAATTCATAAAATTTTCCATGAATGTTTTGCTGTAAACAATATAAAAGCAGACACCATAATGCCTGATCACTTTTTGACACTGTCAAATACTTTTCTATTGAAGACATACTCTTCTGTAACTGATTATATGTGTGTTGCCTAAAGTCTTATCAAATAATTTATAAGCAGATGGCCTCCATAACTTTTTCATATAGGTGCATATTGAAATTTCATATTGAAGAAAATTGAGTTGTGCAGAGGTTCTACCACACTAATAACATTCATATGTTTTCTCTCCAGTATGTGTTCTTTTATGTATTTGCAGATTGTAATGACATGCCAAGGCTTTACCACACTAATTACATTAATAGGGTTTGTCTCTAGTATGTGTTCTTTTATGCCTTTGAAGATATCTGTGATGTGCAAAGGTTTTACCACACTGATTACATTCATAGGGTTTCTCTCCAGTATGTGTTATTTTATGCATTTGAAGATGACTGTGATATGCAAAGGCTTTACCACATTCTTTACATTCATAGGGCTTCTCTCCAGTATGTGTTCTTTCATGCATTTGAAGATTACGATGAAATGCAAAGGCTTTACCACACTGATTACATTCATAGGGTTTCTCTCCAGTATGCGTTCTTTCATGCATTTGAAAAGTACTGTGCCATGAAAAGGCTTTACCACAGTGCTTATATTCATAGGGTTTCTCTCCAGTATGCTTTCTTTTATGTTCTTTAAGATGACTTTGACGTCCAAAGGCTTTACCACACTGATCACATTCATAGTGATTCTCTCCAGTGTGTTTTCTTTTATGTGTTTGAAAAACTTTGTGACATGCAAAGGTTTTACCACATTGATTACATTCATATGGTTTATCTCCAGGAGGTGGCCTTTTATGCCTTTGAAGATGACTGTGAAGGGTAAAGGCCTTACCACACTGATTGCAAACATATAGTTTCTCTCCAGTATGTGTTCTTTTATGTCTATTAAGATGGTTATGACTAGTAAAGGCTTTCCCACACTGATTATATTCATAAGGTTTCTCTGCAGTATGTGTTCTTTTATGCCTCTGAAGATGACTATGATATGCAAAGGCTTTACCTCATTCTTTACATTCATAAAATTTCTCTTCAGTATGTGTTCTTTTATGCCTCTGAAGATGATTATGATATGCAAAGGCTTTACCACATTCTTTACATTCATAGGGTTTCTCTCCAGTATATGTTTTTGTATGCCTTTGAAGATAACTGAATTGTGCAAAGGCTTTACCACACAAATTACATTTATAGGGTTTCTCTCCAGAATGGGTTCTTGTATGCTTTTGAAGACTACTGAATTGTGTAAAGGCTTTACTACACGGATTACATTCACAGGGTTTCTCTCCAATATGAGTTTTTTTTTTTATGAATTTGAAGACTACTTTGACATGAAAAGGCTTTACCACAGTGATTTCCTTCATAGGGTTTTTCTCCGGTATGCTTTCTTTTATGTTCTTGAAGATGGCTTTGAAATTCAAAAGCTTTACCACATTGATTATATTCATAGGGTTTCTCTCCAGTATGTTCTTTTTTATACATTTAAAGAGTACTGGGATATGAGAGATCTTTAACACATTGAGTGTATATAGTATGTTTCTTTCCAGTTTGATTTTGTTCATGACTGCAAAAATAATGGGACATGTAAAAACATTATCACATCTAATACACTGTTTCATCTTTATATCTGTATGAATTAATTTTACAATTTGGTTCAGTTGTAAAGAAGAAGCAGATATTAAGGTTTTATCATTGTTCCCACTCATCTTATTCTACTTTATTAAGAGTTGGTTTGCATCTGTGAAGATACTTGTGTTGGTAAGATCCTTTATTACATGATTCACATATACAGAATATTTTTATATATGAGTTTATTCATATATTTGAAGAAAACTGGAAAGTTACAGAGCTTCAACATCTGCATTGCATTAATAAATTTTCCTATAGTGTGGTATACGCATTAAGGTTTCTTCACAATAACTGACAGTAGACTCTCGACTCTAACTGCCCCCTCTCTTAGCAGCACAATCACAACAAGTGTACAAACTACATTACCATTACTATTCACTGTTTGCTTATTAAAAAGCTTTAAAAATATAATTATCACCTCTTCACTATGTATAATTTTATAATATGGGTAGTATGAAATGAATGAATTGCCAGTTCTATAGCATATTTCCCATGGTGCTATGATTCAAATTGAGATATCTGCTAAGGCATCGTTCCCTTGTCTTTTTTTTTAAGAATGCCTTGTAAATTTATTTCAATAATTTAAAGTAGAAATATATGGTTTTCTGAAAATTTAATAATCATTGCTATACTTTAATCAGTGCTCATTTACACTGTTGCTTTTGGTTAAAACTTCCAGGACACATTTTAATTTCTTGAGAGACACATTTGTATCAACTTGCACAAGAAAATTACCTTTCATCTCCTCTAGAACTTTGAAGATGCTCTGCAGTATTATGATCTTCCCAATTGTATCCTAAGATAAAGTACCAGAAAATGTTATTTTCTTTAAAACTGTCCAAAATTTATGTTACTATCTTCAATGAAACTTAGAATATGACTGATTTATTCACCTAATATTCTTTCTCAATCAAATTACACAGAAGCATCCAAAATCTAAGAACAGTTGTCCTCTTATTTTAATATGTGAAGAAAAATCTATCTTACCTATAATAGTGAGGTTCCTGTAGGTTTCTAGCATCACATCTTTGTAGAGATTCTTCTGGGAAAGATCCAGTAAAGTCCAGTCTTCCCAAGTGAAGTCGACATGAACATCATCATAGGTCACTGCATTCTAAAATATCCCATACATGAGTAAAAGAGAAACCATAATACTTACATCATTGTAAATGTATACTTCTTTGAGAGTATAGTCATATAATTCTGATGCTCCCCACACTTACTTCATGACATAAAAATTATATGTAATCAACAAGTCCCTTTTGAAGGAAGCTGAATAGGAGGATCATTTCTGTACCCTTTGAATGGGATATCACCTTGCAAGAGAAATGCTTATTAACAAATATAGAGAGACAAGTAAACAGATTAACAGTATAGAGTACACATCAGAGAAATTGTATCAACAATTACTAACTATAAGGAAAAATTAGATGGACAAACTGGGTATATTGGCTCATTCCTTTAACGGCAGGACTCAGAAGACAGAGGCATGTATATCTGCATCTGAGTTGAATCCCAGCCTAGTCTATGCAATCAGGTCTAGGAAATCCTATAGTACATGTTGAGACCCTGTCTCCCAAGCAAAATTCAGCAGAACAAGAAAGAAAGAACTAGGAAGTTTTTACTGAAGTTCCTACAAAGAGTTATGCATTTACTTTAGTTCTGTATTCCTCAAAAACGCTGAAGTGCCACAATTCAAACTATAACATAAGTAAAAATTTACTAAAAAGTAGTGCATGTTTAAATAGTTATAAAGGGAAAGATGAAAGCATTAGCCATATAAATGTTGACCATAAATAATCAACACAGATTATGCAAGAGAGAAGGCAAGCTAGTAAAGAGCTCTTGCTGGTCTTGCATAGAGGTGGGCTCAATTGCCAATACTTCTAAGAGGGAACACAACTATCCTTTATTCCAAATTCAGGGTTACTGAGACCATTTTTTGATCACTGTGAGGATCAAGTACCCACATGGTGCATATCCATGCATTCAGATAAAATACTCATATCCATTTCAAAATTCAAAACAAATGTAACAAGCAGGAGGAAGTTCATGCACCTGCAATGCAATGACTCAGAAGGCTCAAGAATGTTATATCATGAATACATGCCAAATAGAGAAATAGAATGATAACCTGTGTCAAATTTAAAAATTCAAGATATATGTAGAGCTCAGTACAACAGCATATACTTGACATTTACAAAAGTCTACATCCCAAGCCCATCATTCAATAATACAAAAACAAAACAGCCAGGAATGTTAATTACCCATATTAATCAGTGGACTTGGGAGCCAGAATCAGGGGGATTTGTGGGTTCCATGACAGCCTGGTGTACAGACTCCTTTCAGGACACTCAGGGCTACACAGACAAATCTTATATTCAAAAAGTAACAACAATATTAAAAGACCATGTTAACAAACTGCCTTAGCACTAAATAGCAATTGCTTCTACTCTACCCTATGTGATATAGAGATAGAATCTCTAATGGTGGTGAAGGCATGACAATATAAAGAAGCTGGCTGATTAGTTTCAACCACAACTCAGTACACACAAAGAACAGGAAATCAGTTGAAGCTATAGAGATACTTATCACACAACTAGTGAAGAATTTTCTTCCAAAAGGTTCCTCCTACTAAAGATGCAATCAAAAGAAAGTCACCAAGGAGAGACACATGTTCACATATATCATTGTGTCTAAGAGGTTTTTCATTCAGTTAAAGATGTTCTAAACCAGGTACCTATAGGCTCATGATCATCTAGGAAGAAAATGCATTTAGTCACTTCAATGATCCTCATAGTTTGCAACATCCTCTATATTATTTCAAATGTTCAAAGCCTCTTCTGACATACAAGATGGTCTCTTCATGGTGACATTTGTGAAATCAGAAAATGTATTATAACTTTCCAAAATACAATGGCACAGAAAACCATTTAAAGTATAACATAGAGAAATGGAACATACCAAGGGAAGATTAGGCAAAGACAATACTGAAATAGAGCAGGACAGACATCAAATTCTCTATCTCTATCTCAGATGCATGAGGATTCATTATCAACAGGCTCACATGGCCCTATTCATCCAAATTCTCATATAATTCTCTCTTTACTTCATCTCCATATATGCAGCCAGTGCTCCATGGGAGATGTCCCATACCTTAGGTATCCCAACATCATGTGGTCACAAAATGTAATCCAGGCTGTTGCAAAATATTATTTTAAGATGTGTTATATTTGTCTATGCTGTGGAACAATTATTTTAAGATACAAAAGTAGCTTGCATTCTTTTATGTTGCATATATTTAACTCTGTGAGGCTGTGATACTTTGCCTGTCTAAAATACCAACTGGTCTAACAGCCAGTAGCTTGGCAGAAAAAGTTAGGCAGGGCTGTCTGGCAGAGAGAACAAATTGGAAGAGAAAACTGAAAAGAAAAAAGGAAGGAGCATGAAAAAGAGAGGACACCAGAGGGTAGCCACCCTGCTACACAACAAACCATGGAGTACAAAGTAAAGAAAGGTATACAGAAGAGAGAAAGATAAAAGCCCAGAGGTGTAAGGTACATGAGAAAACTTAAGTTAAGAAAAGCTGCCTAGATACTAGCCAAACTAAGGCCAGGCACTTATGAAAAAGAATAAGCCTCCCTGTGTGTGATTTATTTGAGAGCTGAGTGGCAGGCCCCCAAAAGAGTAAAGAGTTAAAAAACAAAAACCAGCAAGACCAGGCTTCATCCTCACAACTTCATATGATGGACTCTCACAGTCTCCTCACTGGGTTTCTGACTCTTAAACATAGAATTCTGCAACAATGCTAAACTGAACCCCCAGACCAAGAATCCATGATGTAAAATATTGATTCTTTCTTGTTTTCAGGACCAGCATATGATGGGTGATCCTGCAAAGCTTGACTTCTTAATTCAGATGGACACTGACATGCTTGGACCACAGGTGCAGCAGGTTTTGTGTGAAGTTGCTTTCTAGGAGTAGGAATTACCTTGCTTAATCCTTCCATGACTTAAAGCCAAATAAAATTTTGTAGTCAAAATATCATACAAATGGCCTCTAGCTTATTTTATTTATTTATTTATTTATTTATTTATTTATTTATTTATTTATTTATTCATTCATTCATTCATTCATTCATTCATTGTTTGTTTTTTTGGAGACAGGGTTTCTCTGTGTAGCTTTGTGCCTTTCTTGGAGCTGAGCAGGTAGTCCAGGCTGGCCTCAGACTCACAGAGATCCACCTACCTCTGCCTCCCAAGCAGATGTGATTAAAAATGTGATTAAAGGCATGGGCCATCACTGCCTGGCTGCTTAATTTTTATTGAGTCTATTTCCTACTGAAATTCTATACTCTCAATCTCCACTTTCTGCTATTATTCTTAACATTTGTATCTTCCTGGTCATCAAGACAAGTCAGTAAAGTTCTCTGTGAAACTTTCTATGATTTTTGCCACCTAAAGTTGATATCATCCACATTCTTTCAAAAGACAACATTCTCAGGTTCTACCTACCAACAAAATCACCTTTGGTGTTCCATTTTTTGTTCTAACTTGCTTTTAGCCTGCTGTGATTAAATTTTGCAGTCCACATATTCTATCAACCTTGTGACATAGAGGTTCAGGCTCCAGGTTGCACATTGAACAACTTAAATAGGGACAGAAGATTGCAAGTCTACCCCCTTGTACAGATGGGAAACTTACACAGTAAAGACATTTCCAGAATTATTACTTAAGTACCCAGTGATGTGAAACATCAGGACATTCTTCAGTGACAGGGTCCTGAGGTGAAGATCACAAGGGATGAGAAAAAAAGCAAAATATAAGGTAAAAGATAAAAGCTGGGGTGGGGAGGTCTTGCACAAGGTATGTCTCATGTCAACTATGTCTCTTAAGAAGAATAACAGTCTGTTGTGGGGGTATCTATGCGGATTTCTGTGGGCCTCTCTAGCACTTTGTTTCTTCCTATTCTCATGTGGTCTTCATTTACCATGGTCTCCTATTCCTTGTTCTCCCTCTCTGTTGTTGATCCAGCTGGGATCTCCCACTCACCCAAGCTCTCTTTCCCTCAACCCTCGCCCTTCACTACCCCCACTCATGTCCAGGCTGTTCATGTAGATCTCATTCCATTTCTCTGTCATTGGGCGATCCCTGTGTCTTTCTTGGGGTCCTGTTTTCCAGGTAGCCTGCCTGGTGATGTGAGTAGCAGTCCAGTCATTCTTGTTCCACATCTAGTATCCTGTTATGAGTGAGTACATACCATGTTTGTCTTTCTGAGTCTGGGATACCTCACTCAGGATGATTTTTTCTAGATCCATCCATTTGTCTGCAAACCTCATGATGTCATTGTTTTTCTCTGCTGAGTAGTATTCCATTGTGTATATGTACCACATTTTGTTTATCCATTCTTCAGTTGAAGGGCATCTAGGTTGTTTCCATGTTCTGGCTATTACAAACAATGCTGATATGAACATAGCTGAAACAGACTGCTGGCAATGGTCGAGAGACAGTCCGAACTGACCTACTCTGGTGATGGGATGGCCAAACACCCTAATTGTCGTGCTAGAAACCTCATCCAACTACTGAGGGATCTGGATGCAGAGATCCATGACTAGGCCCCAGGTGGATCTCTGGGAGTCCAATTATCGAGAATGAGGAGGGTTTATATGAGCGAGAATTGTTGAGACCAAGGTCGGATAAAGCACAGAGACAAATAGCCAAACAAACGGAAACACATGAAATATGAACCAATGGCTGAGGGGTCACCAACTGGATCAGGCCCTCTGAATGGGTGAGACAGTTGATTGGCCTGATCTGTTTGGGAGGCATCCAGGCAGTGGCACCGGGTCCTGTGCTCATTGCATGAGTCAGCTGTTTGAAACCTGGGGCCTATGCAGGGTCCCTTGGCTCGGCCTGGGAGGAGGGGACTGGACTTACCTGGACTGAGTCCACCAGGTTGATCTCAGTCTGTGGGGAAGGCTTTGCCCTGGAGGAGATTGGAATGGGGGGCAGGGTGGGGGGAAGGTGAGGGGGGTGGGAGGGGAGAGAACAAGGGAATCTGTGGCTGATATGTAGAACTGAATTGTATTGCAAAATAAAAATTAAAAAAAAAGAAGAAGAATAGCACCTTTATACTACTTCTAGGGGCAAAATGGAAGGAAATGGGGAACTTCTAGTAAGTCAGCAGAAAGTATCATACAACAGGACAGACTCAGAGAGTAGGCTAATCAAACCATGCTGCACAAGGAGAAAAAGGTTATCTCAAGCATATTACTTACTAAGCCCACAGTGATCTGTGGATGGATGACTATCGTCATATTTGGTGAAAGAGTTGGATTCTTGGGATCTGAAGCAACCCCACATACAAAGGCCCTGATTCAAGACAATTGTCTGCTTTTCAAAGCATATTCCTGGTTTTAGGGAAGGAGCTCTGTTTTATTGTCAATATGTTATGCCTTTAGGGAAAGCCCCCAAGGCCTAGTCCCCAGGCTGTTAATAGCTCTCCCAAGAATTTTCCTAATCCCTGCCTGAGGGCCTAAAGAAATGTAAGTGTTCTACTTTTCTTTCTTTTTTTTCATTGAGACAGGTTTTCACTGTGTAGCTTTGGAGCCTGTCCTGGACATAACTCTGCAGACCAGGCTGGCCCCAAACTCACAGAGATGAACTTGACTCTGCCTCTTGAGTGAGTGCTGGGCAAAGTCATGCACCACCACTGAACTGCTAGTGTTTTACTTTTCAAATAGTTGTCACCTGGTGTCATATTGCCCATATGGCAGACCTTGGTTTTTTCTTAAGAAGAAAAGTGGAATTTTTTGGCATATGAGAACTTAAGGTTGGTTATGATTCTGTAATTCCGCAATGAGCAGTTTGTTAGAGTCCCATTCCTTGAGAAAGTGTTAGGCCTGGTGGATGGTGTAAATCAGGGGTTTGGTTGCAGCCAAAATTCTGGACAATCCTGGTAAACAAATGTGTATCCTATTGTTCTAATCTCTAACAGGCCTGGCTACAATACTGTTAACTTTGAGTGGTTTTCTTTTCTTTCTTTCTTTTCTTTAACACAGGGTTTCTCCATGTAGTTTTGGTGCCTGTCCTGGAACTTGCTATGCAGACCAGGCTGGTCTAAAACTCACAGACATCTACCTGGCTCTGCCTTCTGAGTCCTAGCATTTAAGGTGTGCATAACCACTGCCCGGCAAGGTTTTTTTTTTTTCCAGGCAGTACTCCCTCAGTTAAATTCTATTTTGTGAGACTTATTATCTCTTAAGAATTAATAAATCCTTTATATCACCATTTCAACTCTTCTCTCTCACACCTTAGTTTTAGAGTGCAATGCAACATATGAGATGCCTTTTACAACCTCCACAAAATTAACTATAAATGGATCTTACACATAAAAGTTAAATACAAAGTGCTGAACCTCTAGAAGGTACTGGACAAAGTAGGCCTCCTTGCAATGAGTGCACCAAAAGCAGTTTGAAGTTGACTACAAAGATGTTTCTATACACACCTCCCTACTCCCAATTATGTGAACAGAATTGGCCCACAGAGCAAAGTTATCCAGAGGCCTGCCCTGGGAATAGGAAGTTTTAAGGATCATATGGGACCTCACAGGACAGGGATTCCGGCTGAAGTTTCCCCCCAGATATGAGAAGGACCCACCACTCTGGCTCCTGAGCCTTACTCACAATGCTGTGGTTTTCACGCTCACCCAGGTTCTCTGCTCAGCTCTCTGCACCAGCACACACAGCACAGCACACAACACAAAACTGCTGCTGCCAGTTTCTCTTCAAAGTCAAGCTTGAAGCTAGCAGCTGGAAGAACCCTGTACCACTTCTGACTGGCAGGTTACCTGAAGGGCCTGATTGGCTAGTGAGGCCCGAGTGACAAGAGCACCTCCCATAGGGTTACAGTGTGCTTAAAGTCACAGCACAATGGTTCCTGATCCTGCCTTCCACCACAGACCCAGACCTTTTCTAAACATTTGCATTTCAATAGCACTTGCCCCTGGTTCCAATTGCAGACTCTGCTATCTTTCTGCTCTTGGTAGGCACTTCCCCTTCTTCATCCTGGACACAGTGTGGCTAGCATGTACAGCCAACTATACTATGTCGAGGTGGAGTGATACCATGTCACACAGGTGGAAGGGTGCTCAGAATATTAACAACTAAAGAGAAATTAAAAGACAAAAAAGATGTTTGTTTTGTGACTTCAAGTTGAGGTGAGGTAAACTGAACCCACTTTTTACCTAGTTGTCACAGGGACTTCATACAGCCAGGAAAGAAATGCAGGAAGTGGATCACAAATAAGATAATAGGTCTTTCTCCCATCAGAAATGGCTTCATTGCTTTAGGATTTTTATTCCTGAAAATCAGAGCACACTGTTGGCAAATGAATAATAATAAAGGGTAAGCTTCAAGGAAAGTTGAATATTTAAAGCATAATGGAGCTAAGAAGAATATGTTTACAAGCACTGTTATTAATCAGCATATCTTACTCCTAGGGCAGGTGAAAAAACAAAACAAAAAAACCCACTACATTATTCAAGCTTCTGTACATGAACTATGTTATGGCTTGTATAAAGAAAGCTCTGGCAGGTAGAGAGACAAGGTTCCCTGCTTCTAACAGACAAAAATGACATTCAGACAGCACTCAGTGAAGAGGTCTATTTAGTGGAGGAAGAGAGAAGGGGATGAGAAAGAGGGAAAAAGAGGGGGGAGAGGGAGGAATCCAAATGTGCTCACATTTCCTGGGAGAAAAGCAGGAGAGAGAGAGAGGGTAGTGGGTGGAAATTTCCCTTAAGAATACGCTTTTACGTCAGGACATTGAGTGCTGCCAAGGGCCAGGATCAGAATATTAATAAACAAAACTGGTAGAATGAATCTCTCCATGTGTGTACAAAGTGGATTTATTAGAATGTCTCACAAGCTGTGGTCGAGCTAGTCTAACAATGGCTGTCCACCCATGGAAATTTGAAAAGTCCAGTAGTTATTCAGTACATGAGGCTGGATATCTCAACTGGTCTTCAGTATACACTACAATTTTAAGGAAGTAGGCTCTAATGCTAGTATATTAAAAAATCTTGGTAATCAGAGCTAGGGCAAGCAGGTGAAAAGCGAACTTCCTTTTTCAATATCCTTTATATATGTAGGTTGACACCAAAAGTTGCTACCCAAATTAAAGTTGAATCTTATGCATTGTTGATTGTTTTTTTTTTTTATTATTTCAAGAAAGGTTTTATTGTTGTTGCCCTGAAACTCATTCTGTTGAGCAAGCTGCCCTCAAACTCAGAAAATCCAAATGCTTCTGCTTCCTGGGGTTAAAGGTGTGCACTGCCCTCAAGCAGCTAAAAGTGGATCTTATCACCTAAAATGATCCAGATTAAAGATGTGTGTTTACCTTCAAAACCTTTAAGAAAAATCCCTCACAGGTATACACAAATCTTTTGGGTTTTAGTTAATTAAAGAGGTAGTCAGCAAGCCAGGCAGTGGTGGTGTATGCCTTTTATGCCAGCAATTGGGAGGCAGATCTCTGTGAATTTGCGGCCAGCCTGGTCTCCAAAGTGAGTTCCAGAAAAGCATAAATGTACACAGAGAAACCCTGTTTCGAAAAACCAAAAAAAAAAAAAAAGGGGGGTAGTCAGCTTGACTATTAAGAATAGCCATCACGGCCAGGTGGTGTTGGCATAGGACTTTAATCCCAGTACTCAGGAGGCAGAGGCAGGTGGATCTCTTACGAGTTCAAGGCCAGCCTGGTCTCCAAAGTGAGTTCCAGGAAAGGTGCAAAGCTACACAGAGAAACTCTGTTTCAAAAAATTAAAAAAAAAAAACAACAAAACAAAAGACAAAAAAAAGGATTAGCCATCACAACAGACAAGACAGATAAAATGAGAAAGATTTCCTAACAGCAGAATGCAAGGAGAACATGGGAGTCATTTCCTAAACAATGCTTTTCCTAAACAAAGGAAGCATGTGGTTTTTGAGCAGGGAGCCTTGACACATTCCTGTAGCACTCTGCATATTCTTAAGCATGCTCAGTTAACAAATCCACTTCTGATCATGATCACAATGTAAAAGCAGAGACATTTATGGATATTCTTACCTCAAAGTTATACAGGAACATATATTAATTATAAAAATGATGGAAAGAAATGTCTCTGACATGTTCATCTTGTACCACAAGGTCTTAGCTGAAAATCAAGGAAATGACCTTGTAAAAAGTAGATTGCTTTGGGGCCTATGTGACCTGTCAATCTTGATGTTTGATCTAAAATATATCTGTACCATTGCCATAATTCTTGAAAGGACCAATCAGATGCCATAACAGGCTGCTCGGTCTTCTCTCAGATCAGGCCTCAATTTCAGTTTCCTGAGACTTGAGCAAGCAGTTTCTGGGAGGGCCATGAACAAAAGACATAGTCCTTGTAGTAGCTCCCTTTCTGCACGCACTCTGACTGCTCAAAGTTCAGCCAGATGTTTACTGTCTGGGGCACCTCTCCAACTTAAAGTTATATGCAGTACGTGCTTGGCCAGCCAGGCCCCATTGTGGCTCAAGGACAAAGCCTGGGACTTGTGCTGGACTGCCCCCAAAGTGATAATTGTAACCACCAAACAGTAAATTCAAAGGTTACATACCCTCACCCAATTAAAAGAGAACACAGATAAAAATAAACCAATCCGAGTTGCACTCATGCAAAACTCCCCCAACCCCCCTGAAGGGCTTGTGGATTTTGTCTTTAAAAAGCTAGCCACACAAAGAAAAAGCAAGCTCCTTCTGGCCTCACTGCTACTACGAGTGAGTGCTTTGGATCGAGCTTCCCTGCCCTCGGCTTGTAAACAGAAATAAACCTTGCTTTTGCATTCTGTACCTAAAGTCTCCAGTGGCCTCTTTGAGGACGCGATCTGGGCATAACACTCTCACAGATACAAAAGATAGAGAACACAAATACAGAAACCTTCAAGGAAAAGTCACCTAACAGCACTGTTTACTTTGCTCTGTAGCTAGAGTTTTCCTGCCTGGCCCACAGTCAGGGCAAATCTCTCTCACCTTCCAGTCCCACAGCCACTCAGACCTGACCAAGTAAACACAGAGACTTATATTGGTTACAAACTGTATGGCCGTGGCAGGCTTCTTGCTAACTGTTCTTACAGTTTAAATTAATTCATTTCCATAAACCTATCCCTTGCCACATGGCTCGTGGATTACCAGGATCTTCACATGCAGCTTGTCATCTTGGCGGCTGGCAGTATCTCTCTGACTCAGCCTTCCACTTCCCAGCTTTATTCTCCTCCTTGCCCCGCCTATACTTCCTGCTTAGCCAACGGCCAATCAGTGTTTTATTGATTAATCAGCAACACATTTGCCATACATCCCACAGCACTTCCCCCATTTTTTTTTCAAAAAGGAAGGTTTTAACCTTAACAAAGTAAAATAACATATAATTTGGGAATTTGGGCATAGCTTCTCTTACTACTTCCTGCTGGAAGGGGGCACTGTATCTTATGGGGAAACAAAGAAAATTTTAGAATTATGGAATAGTCCATGAGGCTGTATCGTCTGAGCCAGATGCCTTCAAACCATTCTGGATGTTGGATCATCTGGGCCATGGTGTCATTGGAGACCTTCAGGGGGTCTTGGCTGGTCAAACCTGATGTATCTTAATCTGGAACAATTCCATAGCCTTTGGCTTTCTGTGGGAACAAAAGCAGAGACTCCTTTCCAAAGTAACATATCCTTATATCCAAATTTTGAAGTCAAGGTATCTTTAAAATATGCATATTGGTTTAACTCAACATCTTTTACGATCAAATGATTTTCTGCAGTTAAAAATCCCAAAGACAACACAATCCAGATTCTCTGTGTAATATCCATTTTTACATGGCTTATTTTTTATTTTTATTTTTCGATACAGGGTTTCTCTGTGTAGCTTTTGCGCCTTTCCTGGAACTCACTTGGTAGTCCAGGCTGGCCTCGAACTCACAGAGATCCACCTGGCTCTGCCTCCCGAGTGCTGGGATTAAAGGCGTGCGCCACCACTGCCCGGCACGTGGCTTATTTTTTATACTACCTTTACTGTCTCTTTAAAGACTTTATTTTTTAAAATTATGTATTTGTTTCTATAACTCTATATATCACCTTTTTTTGTCTCTTTCAAGCCTACGTATCTTTTACACACATCGTAAACTATTACATCTGAATCTGTCTTATTGTGAATCTATTGCCTTAAACTGCAGCAGCTGTGGCTGCTGGCTCTGCCCGCCTCAGCTTCTCAACATGGCCATGGTACTTTACCACCGGCTCTGGGAGCTATTGTGGGTCTATGCTTTTATCCAAGCAGCGTGTAGCCCAAAAACCTCTTTTTTTGTTTTGTACCTGCAAAGGCTAAATCCACCACGCAGCTTAATGTGCCACTTGCAGAGGCCTGATTCCCGCCATACTGCAGGTTGAGCACGCACGCCAGGAACCCACCAGTAGCTGAAACCATCAGCTGCCGCTCATTTGAAAGAGACAATTAGGAAGCTGTTTTTAGCTCCATTTTAGAATCTTTTTTTCTCAGTTTTTAGGTGGAAACTCTTGCCACCACGTTGGACGCCATTTGCAGCTAGAGTTTTCCTGCCTGGCCCACAGTCAGGGCAAATCTCTCTCACCTGCCAGTCCCACAGCCACTCAGACCCGACCAAGTAAACACAGAGACTTATATTGGTTACAAACTGTATGGCCGTGGCAGGCTTCTTGCTAACTGTTCTTACAGTTTAAATTAATTCATTTCCATAAACCTATCCCTTGCCACATGGCTCGTGGATTACCAGGATCTTCACATGCAGCTTGTCATCTTGGCGGCTGGCAGTATCTCTCTGACTCAGCCTTCCACTTCCCAGCTTTATTCTCCTCCTTGCCCCACCTATACTTCCTGCCTAGCCAACGGCCAATCAGTGTTTTATTGATTAATCAGCAACACATTTGCCATACATCCCACAGCATTGCTCCTAGATAGATGGTTATAATGATTTATATCAACCTCAGAACAAAACTGCTTTTCCCTCTAAGCAGGCTGGCACAGCTGCTTCCATGCAACACCAGCAGGAGTTCATTTGAATGAGCCCTGGCTTGTTTCATGGCTAAGGGCTATGACATCATAGTAAAACCTTTTATTGTTTTCTTTCTCTAAATTTAAAAAAACATGTATACACATTTTGCTTGTATGTGTCTCTGTGTATTGCCTAACAAGGCCAGAAGGAGGCAGAAGATGCCTGGGACTAAACTTACAACAAATGGTTAGCTCCAGGTGGGTCGTGGGAATGGAACCTGGGTCCTCTATAAAAACACCCAGTTCTCTTAATTGCTGAGCTGTCAATCTAGCCCCCTTTTCATTTAAAATTTCTTTCCATAAATTGATAAACAAGAGATATTACATCACTTTCCCCTTTTATCTCTTGATTCTACCCCTTCCCACATACTTTCCAACTTATTACTTATTAGGTGTAGGTGAATAAGTATGATGATATACATTAATACAAACTGCTGCATCCATTTTTGTTGGATAACTATATCTATATCTATCTATCTCTATCTATCTATCTATCTATCATCTATCTATCTATATATGTATCTATCTATCTATGTATCTATGTATCTATCTATCTATCTATCTATCTATCTATCTATCTATCTATATATATATATATATATATATATATAGAGAGAGAGAGAGAGAGAGAGAGAGAGAATGGGTTGACCATGTTGTATTCGATAAATAATTAGGGATCTCATCTTTGCCTGAGGTTAATTCTCTCTGGAGAATTCCACATTTTAATCAGCATCTGGTGTCTAACCATGACTGGGTTACCTTGGATGGGAAACACAATCAAGAATAGAAAACAGGTAGGAAAATTAATCACCAGTTAAGAGCACTGAAGATGCTTTTGGAACATCCAGCTTTCATTTACAATACATTTAAAGGGTCACTAATACCTGTAACTCCAGTACCAGGGGTCCTGACACCATCTCCTTGCCTCCCTGTCCACCATAAGAAAAGGAGACTTAGATCATAAAAATTATTTTTCAAGCTGTTAGTGTCAGTGCATTCTTATATTGCCAGCAAACTGGACACAGAGGCAGCAAGATCATTGAGAGTTTTAAAGCCTATGCCATAGACTACACAAAGACATACATACACACACACAAACACACACATACACACACACACACACACACACACACACACACACACACGAAAAGAAGAAAACTGAATTACATACAAGAAAAGGAGCATTAGAACAATACAATACCTCTTAAAGTTATTTCAAGTGTCTGCCACTGGTGCCCATAGAATCATTTTCCAAAATAAATGTGGCTAAGATCAAAAACACTGAAGACAGCTTATGTTGGAGAGTATGTGGAGCTTGGGGATCTCCACATACTCCTACACTGTTGGTGGGAGTGCAAACTTGTACAAACACTCTGGAAATCAGTATGGTGCTTTCTCAGAAAATTGGAAATCAATCTCCCTAAAGACCTAGCTATACCACTCTTGGGCATATACCCAAGGAGTGCTCAATTATACCACAAGGACACATGCTCAACTATGTTCATAGAAGCATTATTGTTAGATTTTTCAAAAAGGGTGAAAATGCAGCTGTCCTGGAATTAATATGACTTCCCAGGGAGAAATCACACATAGGATATTAATAAAGAAAAATACCTTTAATAATAGTATGCATCCATCTCTGGCAAATGCTCAAAGAGGAGACAACCTAGACATATTGTGTATTCAACATATGCTGCCATCCTTGTATCTTTTAGCTACATGCTCCAGGTTTCACTTTGAACAATATAAATATAGACAGGCAACTGTAGGTCTAGCCATTTGGGCAGATGGGTGAGTTAGACAGCAAAAGTTTTCCCAGAATTCTTTCTTAAATATTACAGACACCTGAGACAGTAGGTCATTCTTTAGTGATATTGTGCTGGGTTGAAGCTGACTGTGGATGAAAATGATGGGAAAAGTGGAAGGTAGAAAAAAAAAGCTGGCATGGGATAGCCTTGTACAAGCTACATTGCAAGACATGTAAGCTTCTTAAAAAGAATAGTACCTTGGATACTACTTCCAGTGGTGAAATGGAAAAGTTCTGGGAAGTAAGCAGAAACTATCATACAATGGGACAGACTCAGGAGGAGGCTAATCAAACAATGCTGCAAAAAAAAAAACACAGGATATTTCAAGATCATTACTGAGTAAGCCCATCGGTGTTCTTGGGACTGATAACCATAGCTCTATGTGGGATCTGAAGCAACCCCACAATAAAAGTCCTGGTTCTAGACCATTACTAGTTCACCCAAACATATTCCTGATTCTGTGGAAGGAACTCTGTTTTATTGTCAATCAATCAGGTACTTAGGGAAAGCTCCCAAGGCTTAGGCCACAGGCTGTTAATAGCTCTTCCAAGAATGATCCTTTTCCTTGTATGAGGGCCTAAATGAAAGTCTTGCTTGATCAATCCAGTCCTTAATACAACATTGTTTTACTTTTCAAATACTTGTCACCTGGTGTCATATTGACCTTCTGGCAGAACTATGCTTTTCTCAAGAAGAAAACCGGAACTTCATGGCACACCAGGCCTTAAAGTTGGTTTTGACACTATAATGTCTCAATAAGATGCTTGTTAGAATCTCATTATTTTATATAGTGTTGGGCCTAGTTTTTGGTTGTAAATCAGCAGTGGCTCCATAGTAATGGTTTGGAAAAAAATGTCTGAACAATCCTGGCGAACAATAGTGTATCCTACTGTTCTAATCTCTAACAAGCCTGGCTAGAATATACTTATCTCTGTTTCTTTGTTTTTTTTTGAAACAGTCTCTCTCCAATAAATTCTATTTTGTGAGACTTACTATGTCCTAAGCATTAGTAAATCCTGTAAATTACTCTACTCATCTACATCACATGTTAGTAGTGGCGTGCTACCCAATACATGAGGTGCCTTTTACAACCACTTATAAAATTAACTGTAAATGCATCTTACACATAAAAATAAAATGCAAAATACTCATCCTCACTCAACAAGGTACTAGAAGGTACTCTCCAAGTTTGGCATCATGGTTTCCATGGGTGCACCAAAGCATGTTTAAGTTCAAAAATGGCTTTAAGCACAGCTTCATACTTTCAATTCTGTGAGCAGATTCAACCAACAGAGCAGGTATTCAGAAGCCTGACCCTTGATCCAGGGAGTGTCAAGTACCACATGGGACCTCAGAGGACAGGGATTCTGCAGACAGGTTCCCACCCAGACCTGAAGAGTGCCCACCATACAGGATCTTCCACCTCACCATCTGCTCCACCCCATCTAGAGACAGCAGCCCCTCACTCACCATGTCATGGTTTCCCAGCTCAGCCATGCTGTCTGCTCAGCTCCCTGCAGGAGCACTCACAGCACACCACACCACACAAAACTGCTGGTGCCAGCTCTTCTTCAATAAAAAGTTTGAAGCCTGGGGTGGCAGGAAGCACCCTGCACAACTTGACTGGCAGGTCACCTGGAGAATGTGATTGGCTAATGAGACCTGAGTGACAAGAGCACATACCATATTGTTACAATGTGCTTTAAATCACAGCACAATAGTTCCTGTCCCTCCCTTCCACCCCAGACAAAGACTTTTTCTAGATCAGCAGAGATATGCATATCAATAGCACTTGCCCCTGGCTGCAAAAGTAAATACTGCTTGCTCTCTTCCTGCTCTCCTTAGGCACTTCCCCTTCTTCCTTCTGAACATAATGTGGCTAGCTAGATTGTACATACTAAAAAACCAAACCAACACCATTTCAAGCAAGCTCCTCACCCCATCTTGAAACAGGCTTGAGTTTCAAAGTTCTCAGAGCTGCTGACATAGGTCCCAGGATAGAGTCAGGAACTTTGAAGAGCCATCTGGTAACAACTGATTAACCATAGAATGCCCCAATGCCAGAGATGGTCAAAAGTTCTAAGTCTGGATGTTTGAAGGACTATCTGGTAGCAACTGATTAACCACAGAATGCCACAATGCCAGAGGTAGTCTATAAAGTTTGACAAACAACTGCTTAAAACTACAAAGTAAGATAACACAGAAATTCTGAAAAGCCCCTCAAACTTGAGCCAATCAAAATTTTACCCATACTAACGCCCATAAATGATATAACCTTATGGCTTTTGCCTTTAAACCTGAGCTTGCAGAGGGGCGGGTACCTCCTCCAGCCTCTACTGTGTTGGATGGCTTGACAAAAATCCCTAGATCAGAAACAAGATATTAGGCCTTTCTCCCATCAGAAAGCTGGATGATGATTCAATTGCTTATGGAGTTTAATTCCTGAAATTCAGAGCAAACTGTTGGCAAATTAAATAAAATAAAGAGTAGTCTTCATGGAAAGTTGAATACTTAGAGAATAATGGAGCCAAGAAGAATGCATTTATAAGCACCATTGTTAGCCAGCACATCTTCATCCATGGGCAGGTGAAAAAAAAAAGACAGCTGTATTATTCAACTTTCTCTACATGATCAGGACTGGTAGAATGAATCTCTCCATGTACGTAGAAAGTTGATTTTATAGAATGTCTGAAAAGCATTCAGGATGGGAAGGAGATCATTTTAACCAGTCCTGCTTGCTGTCTGTCTCAGGCCTGGGACACCATTGCAGAGAATTCCAATTTTAAGCTTTATTTTTTTAAATGTATATGGGTGTTTGACTCCAGGAGTCTGTGAAGAGTTCTTACAGAGGCTAGAAGAGAGTTACAGGAGATGGTTAGGTATAATAGAGCCTGTGTCCTATGTAACAACACCTGGTTCTGCTTTGAACTTTTAAGCTATCTCCCTAGGCCACTTCTTTATTTAAAATTTATTTTTATACATTTTAATTAATATGTATTAAATCAATTTTCCCTTTTTGTTCTTTCTCCTTCCCCTCCCAAATTCTTCCCTTCCAATTTCTTCCTTGTTAAGCATGTGAGAATATGTATGCACAAATATATGAATAAAACCTGCTGAGTTCCTCTCTGTTGGTTTTGTTTATAGGGATTCAAGGATGAACACATTGTATTGGACATGCAGTTGGTGAGCTCATCCCTGCCTTAGGCTAATTCTCCCACCTGCAGGAGAATTCCACTATTTAATGAGTACCAAGAGTCTAATCCCCAAGTAAACTAGGTGCTTTGGACAGGAAACATTATAAAGAATAGAAAATATTTTCAAGAATAGTAAACTTGAGGTGGTAAACACCTCAGCTAACAATTGCTGGTTCAATGGCCCTTAATTTCTGTAATTGCAGGGAAGACTATGGGCATTGTCCTGAGCCAATCAGTATCCCATGGTTCTGTGGCCCTCCTCCCTTACCATAATAACCATTCTTATTTTGCATGACTTTGAAATCCAGAAATTCTTACCTCCAAATTTAAGTACCTTGATTTCAGTCCTATGCCAGCATGCCTGGTTAGGTGGCTTCAATTTCATTTAGTGAGGAATTAGAATTGTGTATGAATAACAAGAACAGTTACACTTAATTATATTCAAAAACTATCCCTGTGAGTCTAGGTTTCTCCATCTGTAGAATAAGAACAGAACTCTTCCCAGGTCATTGATGAGTTATAACACACTCAATAATAAAGAAAAATAAAATTTCTCATAGTGGAAGACAGTGGACTTTAAGGTAGGAAGACTATATTTCATGGGAACTTTCTTCTGTTACTGGAGATAGGACCAGAACGTGTGCCTTGGCTATGTTAACTAGGCAGGCTCAGCCATTCATCCTCAGTAAGCCAATTTAATGAACAAAGTTATCCAGTGAGTGACATGCAGGCACTCTGCAGCTAAGGTGGACAGATCTGTCTGATGTCCTAGAACAGTGTAGTCTATAGTGTGAGTTCCAGGACAGTCAGGGAATCACAGTAATACTACTCTTTACAAAAAAGAAAAAACAAAACAGCAAAGGGGCCAGGCGGTGGTAGCGCACACCTTTAATCCCAGCACTCAGGAGTCAGAAGCAGTCAGATCTTTGTGAGTTCGAGGCCAGCCTGGTCTACAGAGTGAGATCCAGGAAATGTGCAAAGCTACATAGAGAAATCCTGTCTCAAAAAACAAAACAAAACAAACAAACAAACAAATACAACAAAGGGAATAAAGCAAATTATTAATAAAAATTAAAAATATGATATTTATTCAAATTGACTAATTTGGGACAATACAAAAATATAAGATAACTAATCCATCCTTGGGGTCCTAAGATGTTTAGACAGAAGGCAAAAGATATAAAAAACTAAGTAATCTAATAAAGTCATGTAACTAATTTTTCCCATCATTAAAACCCTTCCACATTCTTTTCTGGAGGATTCAAGTGTTATCCCACAATGAGTTCCCCAGTGAAATTAGAATTTCATGTGGTCCACTATTTCTTTAGTTGCTGGCCAATGGGAGATATATAAATGTGTCTTTATGATATCCTTATTTCTATCAGGAATGTTGGTTGCAAGGATTGACAGGGTGGCGACTGAGGAGCTTCAAGGCCCAAGTGTGAATCACAAAGTTGGGGCTGCAGGTCATTGTCACTGACAGCTGCATGTACTTGTCAAAAACAGAAAAGAGTAGAAGACCTGGAGTGCACCGATTTACCACAACTCTGTGGATACAGAGAGCACAATAGAAGCCAGCTTGTCCTCAGGTACACCCCAAACATTCCTCTCTTGTCATTTGATCCTGGGCTTTGATGATTGAAGCTCCCTCCCTGACACTTCCTCCATACTCCATAGCTCTTTGAAAATGCCTGATTGTCCTACCTTCGAGTGACTTCTGTTTAAGTCTCAGGATCTCCTGACAAGCCAGATGTCATCTGGAGTCACCACCATTCAGGACTTCTAACAGAAAGTTTTACAAGCATCAAAAAAGAATATCATCCCACTCAGACAAGTCAGTCTTCATGCCTGCTATTTCCTCTCCTCTCCTTACAGGAGGTATAAACTCCAGCATGGGGACATCTGACAATTGTCCTTGTGGGCTCACATTGCTGCTCATTTTTTGAAATTGGAGATAAACTCAAGTCTTGTGGTTTTTCTTCCAGCAGTCAGATACTTTTTAAAACTTGTAATGTCAGACAGGCGATGGTGGCAAATGCCTTTAATTCTAGCAGTCGGGAGGCAGAGGCAGGTGGAACTCTGATTTTAAGGCCAGCTTGGTCTACAAAGTGAGTTCAAGGACAGGCTCCAAAAATTACACAGAGAAACACTATCTCAACAAAACCAAAAAAAATAAATAAATAAAACAAAAACAAAACAAAAACACAAAAAAAAAATTGTATTATCAGTTATACTCCTGACTATTTTTTGTATTCTTCCTTCATTTTTTGGAGATTTGGGCTGGAAAATTTCTTTAAGAACCATGTCTAAGTGAGTTTTAGAAGCTATCAATCTTGTATTTCTTTTGGGTCATCAGAGCTGAGGTAAAGATGAAATCAGGATCATCCATCACACCTCACTGTTATAATGACATGTTCATGGGGCTGAATAGATGGTTCAACACTTGAGAGCACTGGCTGCTCATTCACAGGGCCTGACTTTGATTCCTAGAATCCAGAAGACAGTTCACAACAATCTCTAACTACAGGCATTGGGGATCAGACCCTCTCTTATGAATCCCACTGGTACCTGGCAACTTCTTGATATACACACTGGCAAAACATATACATCTAAATTAAACTTCATTCTTTTTGAAAATAACATATATATGAAGAAAAAATTTTTAAATATTAAATCACATATATATCTGTCTTTTCACTATTTGTATATCTAGTAACCTAGCGAGCCCAAAGAATGCAGCAGATCTCCTGGCCCTAGAAATACAGGCAGTTCTGATCCATCTGATGTGGGTGCAAGTAACCAAACTTGGGCAACCAAGAGGAGCAGGACTATTCAGTAAACTCTCCAGCTTCCAAATATGACATTAAAATGTAGGTGAAGCTGCCAGATTACTCCTTCTGTCTCCTATCACTTGAAGGTGATAAAAGTCCTTGTCAAAGGATTCAATGGCTTTCTAACCCTCTGTGAATGGACTCTCTACTTTGGTTCTTATTTCATTATTAACATAGTTCTCTGGGTGTGAGTACAGATAACAAAAGATAACAAACCTGATTTGTTGAAACCCATCAGTGCCCAGTCATATATAGAAAAAGTTCTATAATTTGAGATATGTCTTTTTCTTTTTGGAATTTTTGAGACAGGAATCCTCCACATAGCCTTGGCTGTCCTGGAACTCACTACTTGAAACAAGCTTACCTCAAATCTCAAAGTTTTTAAAAGAAACCATCAATGTTCTCATGAACACTAATACCCTCTGAAATTCTGTAATAATAATGTAAACTGACAAATCACTTCATATATTCTCAATATGTAGGTTATTTATTATGTTAATTTCATCCATTTAAAACGTTTGAACTATGTTTGTGTGGATATAACTGTACAATCAAGTATATATGGCAGTGAGAGGACAACTTACAGGTATCTATTATCTACTTTTCCTATGTGAGTTCTAGAGATGAAACCCAAGGAGTCATTTAGTTGCAAGTGACCTCAATGACACTTATGGGGGTTTAAAAATTATTTATGTATGTTCTGGTCTGAGAGTGTACACATGCCTCAGCCAGAGTGTAGAAATAACTGAAAATTTTATGGGCGTAATTTGAGTCTTCCAGAGATTGAATTCAGGTCATTAGGCTTAGCAGCAACCAACTTTACCCACCTAAACAATTCTATGACATTAGATTGTGGATTTTAGAAAATGTTATAAACAAAAGTTTAATCCTCAAAATAAACTAACAAAATTCAAAGAAAAGTAAAGAGAATAAAAAGAGATAGCAGAATATTATTTGCATTTGCAAATAGGATCTATTATTCAAATCGTCCTGTTTTCAACTAGTTTTATTTGAGGGCCAGTGAGACAACTAAGTGAGAAATATCTGTGCAAGGCCAGGACCTGACCTTGATTACCATATGAAGAAGAACAATAGTAGGTCTCACAAAGTTGCCTTCTGGTCTCCTCATATCTGTCATAGCCTAAAAACCCATAATCACATTACACACACACACACACACACACACACACACACAAAAAAAAAAAAAAAAAAAAAAAAAAAACCAGAAATGTCTTTTGTTTGTGTATATTTTGTTTTGTATATATATTTTTTTAATTTTTATTTTGCAATACAATTCAGTTCTACATATCAGCCACAGATTCCCTTGTTCTCCCCCCTCCCCCCCTCACCTTCCCCCCAGCCTGCCCCCCATTCCAATCTCCTCCAGGGCAAAGCCTTCCCCACAGACTGAGATCAACCTGGTGGACTCAGTCCAGGTAGGTCCAGTCCCCTCCTCCCAGGCCGAGCCAAGGGACCCTGCATAGGCCCCAGGTTTCAAACAGTCGACTCATGCAATGAGCACAGGACCCGGTGCCACTGCCTGGATGCCTCCCAAACAGATCAGGCCAATCAACTGTCTCACCCACTCAGAGGGCCTGATCCAGTTGGTGACCCCTCAGCCATTGGTTCATGTTTCATGTGTTTCCGTTTGTTTGGCTATTTGTCTCTGTGCTTTATCCGACCTTGGTCTCAACAATTCTCGCTCATATAAACCCTCCTCATTCTCGTTAGTTGGACTCTCAGAGATCCACCTGGGGCCTAGTCATGGATCTCTGCATCCAGATCCCTCAGTAGTTGGATGAGGTTTCTAGCACGACAATTAGGGTGTTTGGCCATCCCATCACCAGAGTAGGTCAGTTCGGACTGTCTCTCGACCATTGCCAGCAGTCTGTTGTGGGGGTATCTTTGTGGATTTCTGTGGGCCTCTCTAGCACTTTGTTTCTTCCTATTCTCATGTGGTCTTCATTTACCATGGTTTCCTATTCCTTGTTCTCCCTCTCTGTTGTTGATCCAGCTGGGATCTCCCACTCACCCAAGCTCTCTTTCCCTCGACCCTCGCCTTTCACTACCCCCACTCATGTCCAGGCTGTTCATGTAGATCTCATTCCATTTCTCTGTCATTGGGCGATCCCTGTGTCTTTCTTGGGGTCCTGTTTTCCAGGTAGCCTGCCTGGTGATGTGAGTAGCAGTCCAGTCATCCTTGTTCCACATCTAGTATCCTGTTATGAGTGAGTACATACCATGTTTGTCTTTCTGAGTCTGGGATACCTCACTCAGGATGATTTTTTCTAGATCCATCCATTTGTCTGCAAACCTCATGATGTCATTGTTTTTCTCTGCTGAGTAGTATTCCATTGTGTATATGTACCACATTTTGTTTATCCATTCTTCAGTTGAAGGGCATCCAGGTTGTTTCCATGTTCTGGCTATTACAAACAACGCTGATATGAACATAGCTGAACAAGTGCTCTTGTGGTGTGGATTGAGCATTCCTTGGGTATATGCCCAAGAGTGGTATAGCTGGATCTTGGGGGAGATGGATTCCCAATTTTCTAAGAAATCGCCATATTGATTTCCAAAGTGGTTGTACAAGCTTGCTTTCCCACCAGCAGTGGAGGAGAGTTCCCCTAGCTCCACATCCTCTCCAGCATAAGGTGTCTTCAGTGTTTTTGATCTTAGCCATTCTGACAGGCGTAAGGTGGTATCTCAGAGTTGTTTTGATTTGCATTTCCCTGATGATTAGGGATGTTGAGCAATTCCTTAAATATCTTTCAGCCATTTGAGTTTCCTCTGTTGAGAATTCTCTGTTTAGTTCTATAGCCCATTTCTTAATTGGACTGTTGGGCATTTTGATGTCTAATTTCTTGAGTTCCTTATATATTCTGGATATCAGTCCTCTGTCAGATGTGGGATTGGTGAAGATCTTTTCCCATTCTGTAGGCTGTCGCTTTGCTTTGTTGACCGTATCCTTTGCCCTACAAAAGCTTCTCAGTTTCAAGAGGTCCCATTGATTGATTGTTTCTCTCAGTGTCTGTGCTACTGGTGTTCTATTTAGAAAGTGGTCTCCTATGCCAATGCGTTCAAGACTACTTCCTACTTTCTCTTCTAGCAGGTTCAGAGTAGCTGGATTTATGTTGAGGTCCTTGATCCACTTCGACTTAAGTTTTGTGCACGGTGATAGATATGGATCTATTTGCAGCCTTCTACATGTTGATATCCAGTATACTCAACTTCATATGGAAAAACAAAAAACCCAGGATAGCCAAAAGAATCCTGTACAGTAAAACAACCTCTGGAGGCATCACGATCCCTGACTTCAAGCTGTACTATAGAGCTACAGTAATAAAAACAGCTTGGTACTGGCATAAAAACCGACATGTGGACCAATGGAATCGAATTGAAGACCCTGACATTAATCCGCACATCTATGAACAAATAATTTTTGACAAAGAAGCCAAAAGTGCACAATGGAAAACAGAAAGCATCTTCAACAAATGGTGCTGGCAAAACTGGATATCAACATGTTTTGTATATTTTAATAAATCCCATTGCCATTATATTATTTGGCATCTCTGGATAATTCGCTGGAAAGCAGGACTTCAAGATGAAGTGCCAAATGGGAAATTAATGGGGATATGAAGAAGTATGGGAACTTCAAATAATATGTACATATACATAGCATATGTACATATTATGTATATGTACATATACATAGAAATATTGGTGTGGAACACATGGTGTCATTCATGTGTTACAAATTTCCAGCATTTCAATAGTACAGACTAATCACAATTTTCCAGCACCTTTTTACTTTTATTTTTAATGATTCTCACTATTAATGCCTTTCCCTTTGGGAAATGTTGGACAAGTTTTGGTAAAAGATAAAAATGTATACAAAGGTAGACTTCTTTAACAAAAGAATGCTTTGGACAAAAATCCCTGCCACTGCAGAACCAGGAATTCCATTGTGCCCTTTTAATTACACCAAGAAGAGAAAAGTTAAAGATTTACTAGACACACCTGATGCCAAGGGTGAAATGCCTACTGTTCAGATCCAGTGTCTGAGGCAATTAAGGTCAAGAGTTCAGTTAATATATATAAAGAAGTTAGAATGGTATGGTATAATGGGAAAAAAGAGTAAGATATCAGGACCTTCCATTTGGGGAGCATTATGAGGGGAACAGGTCCATTCAGCAACATTAAAATTTGTGGTATAGTGTCTACTTCCCAGAAGTCCTTTTACCAAGGTAAAGTATTTGGATAAGGATCTCCACTCCCTCACAGGCTTGAGGAAAGTTCCCAGTTGCTAAAGCACTCATTCTCCTAATCTTTGGCAGGAGGAACTTGTGGTCCTTTCATTAACATATGGCTGATGCCTATTGTCAAGGTCAGGCTAGTTTCCACAACCCATGATTTCAAGCCACACACAACCTCACAAGCCCTTTTCTCACCTGTTGAATCCTACATGCAACTATAGCATACAAAAGGTGTCTTTTTTTCAATTAAACACTGCTCATAGCCGTCCCTTTCACACTCACATCGTGTCAGTCCCCTCCTTCCCTCTGAACCCTGCTAATTCCACATATCATCTTTGATACCTGAACCCCCTCCCCAAGCAGGTCTCCAGCAAAATAGACAGTTCATTGCTGGTTATCCTACAATATTACATCTCTACAAAACAGGTGAAAATTATGCTTTGGATACAAACATGTGGTATTTAATGTTTTTTACATTTTCTTTTATTAGGCTTTTTAATACAAACATTAATGAAACATGTTGACAAAACAGCACACATTAGGGGTATACCATTATACCCTATGAATTGTACTTATGAGACTGACACATAAGGATCTTGAGTTCAAATGTATCCCTGACTAATTTTGATATCCAAACCAGGCTAAATAACAAACATCTCAGGGAATTTGTGAAAATATGAAAACACAAACCAGGAACAATCTCTCACAGATATAGCAGTTTTTGGCTATTATGAATAAATATGCTATGAACATAGTTGACCAAGTGTTCTTGTGGCAGGATGGAGGAACATCTTTTGGGAATATGCCCAAGAGTGATATAGCTTGGTTTTGAGATACATCACTTGCCAATTTTCTGAGGAAGCACCATATTTATTTCAAAGCTATATAAGGTTGTACTCCCACAAGCAATGAAGGAGTGTTTTACTTACTCCACATCCATGCCAGCATGATATGTTTCTTATGTTATTTATTTTAGCCATTATGACAGCTATAACATAAATATCAAAATAGTTTTTACTTGCACATCCTTGATGGCTAAGGATGTTGACCATTTAAGTATTCCTCAGCCATTTTAGATTTCTCTGTTGAAAATTCTGTGTTTAGGTTTACACCACATGTTTGGATTATTTGGTTTCTTCAGGTCTAGTTTCCTGAGTTCATTATTATCCTGAGTGTGGCAACTGAGAGCCACATAGACACACATGATTATGTACTCACTTATAAGTGGATATTACCTTTTAAGCAAAGACAAATCAAAGTACAATCCACAAACCCAGAGAGGCTAAGTAATAATTACAGCTGAAGGGAGGGATGCACAGATTTCCCTAGAATGGGGAAATAGAATTGATTTTGTGGGTCGATTGGAACAGGACCAGGAATGATCAGGTGAGGAAGAGAAGAACAATGGGAGAGAATATAGGAAAAGCTGAGTAGAATAGGGACATTTTAGGGGGCAATGCATGTCCCATTAGGGTTTTCCTTCTTACCTAGCTTCTCTAGGACTGTGAATTGCGTATCCTTCACTTTAACTTTAATATCCACTTGTGAGTGAGGAGACACTGTGTTTGTCTCTTTTGAGCTGGGTTACCTCACTCAGGATGACTTTTTTCTAGTTCCATCGATGTGCCTAAAATTTCATAATGTAACTGATTTTTACCACTGAGTAATATATATATTGTAATCCATTTTGAAATACATTCAAATACCAGCAGAAATGACAGCTCAACAGACCTGTTCTGAACACCCTGTACTCCCCATAGTATAGTCTGTGGTCTTCCTTACAACTCACTACAATAGAAGAAGAGGAGAATCCTGGAAAGAACCTGCAAGTTACCTGCCACTACTCCTGATTGCTAACCCTTCCCAGAGACCTTCATTGGCTAAGGGTCACCCAGGTTGACCTCAGAATATCAGCAGCTACATTTGTAAAGGAGCAGAGATAAAATGATTCAGAAAGCACAGATCTTCCAGCTCTGCCTGCCCAGCCCAGTAGACAAAGCTCTAGTCAAGAAAGTTTGTACTTTTGTAGACATTCTTCCACTCTCCTACAGCACATCCTGTTCCTCATCCAAAGCACAGGGTTCTTTGTGTGCACATTGTATTACACACTTTTTACACAGTGCTGCCAACACATTGCCTTGTATCTGGGAGTTCTACAGCCAAACACAGTTCACAAACACATAGTAACTGTTGTATAAGTTACTGTGTAACTGTTCTTAAAAAAAAAAACAGGCCATGAATTAGAAAACAATGAGGGGTCATGGAAGGTCTTGGAGACAGGAAAGAGAATGTGAATATGACATAGTTATAATTTCAAAAATTATTTTGAAAAGTTGAATCAGGCTTTATGTCCATGTGCTTCAGACACTAGGGATTGATATTACAGCACATCAAATATTTCTCAAAACTTTCATCTCAGAGTATACTTCTAAAATGAGAAAAATAACCTCCTGATAGGGAGAGCCACAACATTTTACACAGATCTATTTTGGATGAACTATTGTAACTATAGCAACTTGATTTCAAGATAAGTTCAATCCTTTATTCAGGTTCTGGATTGCCCTGGTCTGTGGACTGAAAGAAATGGCCAATCAGGATATTTATGGAGCATCTAAAATTGATTACCTAATTCCACATTGCTAATCTCAACTATTGTTGAAGTAGGAAATCTCTCAACCTCTATCCTTCCTCTCCCTTTCTGCACTGTGACTCTACCAGCTTCAAAGTTGGTCAACAAACTCAACTCTTGCACAGGTCCCTCTTCAATTGTAAGTTTCCAGAAATGCCAGAGTTTGGAAGACACTCATTCATTGGTCTATTTTTCTTTCTCACTGACCAGTTAAGACCCAGACTAGAAGAAATGGCAGAACTATCTTCACAACCCTCAACAGCACAGTCAGCATTAAAAGATCAAAGCAATTCTCAATTACATTGTGTGAGGAAAGTGTGAGCTAAAGAAGAAAGTGTTCTAAATAGAAAAAAATTATCAATACCTGAAAAAATGCAAAAAAATAAACCTTTATAACAAGGAAATACAATGTTTCTTAGCATACACATATGAGGTATTTAATTTATTTTATATTCTCTATTAAGTATGTTAACATTAACACTGTTAAAATGATTTAACAAGACAGAAAATGTTGGGCGTGCATTATCTGTACTTATAATTGTACTTAGCAGACCAAAACATGAAGATTATGAGTTCAAACATATCCTTGACTAATTACTGATGTCCCAGCCAGGCTGGATAACAAACAACATTTTAAAGTAATTTATGAAAAATATGAAAAACCCACCACCCTTTTACAGACACCCTTACTTGAAAATTATGGTCACATAGTGCCTGATATTTAAATACAAACAGACCACTTAGATGATGGACATTATTCTATACATTGCAGCAGATAAATTCCTCTCACTAAGTGAGAGCACAATAGAACATGAACAAAAGCCACAGAAGGAATATAAGGACCACAAAATAAACTTTGCTAAGTAGATTTACATTACCTATAGCCACTTTAATATATACCTCAAAAGTTGCAAAATAGAAGCCCTAATGAGATCTTCACATCAGTCTTTAGTGAACATGTTGAATAATTTACTTAATTCAAGGAAATGAAAACAAGATATTCCTAGTTTTTTTTTTCTTGAAAATGAAGACAACTGTGATGTCTAAAGTTTTTACCAAATGTTTACATGAATACACTTTTTCTCTTGTATGAGATTTTCCTTATTTCCTGATATCAATAGTACATAAAAGAAAGCTCTAAAATATTTACAGGGCTAGAGACATGGGCAGTCTCTTAATACAAGCTCATCCCCAGGACCAAAATCAGGGTTTTGACAACTTACAGTAATTCCCACTGCAAGAAGTTCCAGGGGTCTAGCCTTCTGGAGAAGCAGAATGCACAGGCACAAGTACAGACAGACATCACATAATTAAAATTAAAAGAAATCTTCAAACTAATTTTTACTTAAGAATGTATTTCTCTTATAATTCTAGTCATAAAGGTATTGAGGCATCTGAAGGCTTACAGAGTTACTCCCAATCATGTATTGATTCATTTAACTGAAAGCAAGCATGTAGGCTTGACTTCAGAAAAATCAATCATTCTCAGTCTGTGGTATTATTTGGGAAAATTAAGGAAATGCTGCCCTGCTGTGGGTAGGCCTGAGAGTATAACATTTCCCATATATAGTTTAAGCTTTATGTTGCAGATTGAGAGTGTGAATTTTTTTTCTTTATTTTCTTTTTTGGTTTTTCGAGACAGAGTTTCTCTGTGTAGCTTTGCACCTTTTCCTGGAACTCACTTTGTAGCCCAGGCTGGCCTCAAACTCACAGAGATCCACCTGGCTCTGCCTCCCAAGTGCTGGGATTAAAGGCTTGCGCCACCACTGCCCGGCTGAGTGTGAATTTTTAGTTTCCTATTTTAGCTGCTATGTCTGACACTTGTTTCCATGCCACTTTCATGCTGATGTGAATTGCTTTGGAATCAAGGGCCAATTTAATACTTTCATAGGTACACATTAACATGATGGTACATCAATCAACAGAAATGAATTAGTACACATTCATGAAGTTTTACACCTGGAATTATTATCTCATGTAATTGAAGTATGAAATCTAAAAGAGTTACCATATTGTTTAAATCTGTAGTCATTTTGATAATGTGAATTTGCAGGTATAAACCAAATACAGAGGGAATATCACAATTCTTGAAGAGAATTTTGACACCTGTGAGATATTTCTCTCCATAATAATCATGTGTAACTGAATATAAGTGTGTTTGCTAAAGATCTTATCAAATCCTTTATAGTCACATTTCTTTGGTATGAGTTTTTTTATAGATGCTCAAGATGTAAAGTTATATTCACAGGCTTTTATCCACCAATTACACACTAATAGTAATATTTTTCTAGGGTTTCTCTCCAGTATGTGTTCTTCTATGCAATGGAAGAATGCTGCATTATGCAAGGGCTTTACAACACTGATTACATTCATAAGGTTTCTCTCCAGTACATGTTCTTCGATGCATTTGAAGATGACCATGTTGTACAAAAGCTTTACCACACTGATTACATTCATTGGGTTTCTCCCCACTATGTGTTCTTTTATGCAATTGAAGAGTACTGCTTTGTGCAAAGGCTTTACCACACAGATTACATTCATAGGGTTTCTCTCCAGTATGTGTTCTTGTATGCCTTTGAAGATTACTATGATGTCCAAAGGCTTTAGTACATTGATCACATTCATATGGTTTCTCTCCAGTGTGTGTTCTTGTATGCCTTTGAAAACTACTATGATGTCTAAAGGCTTTAGTACATTGATTACATTCATATGGTTTCTCTCCACTATGTGTTCTTTTATGCAATTGAAAAACACTGTGGCGAACAAAGGCTTTACGACACTGATTACATTCATAGGGTTTCTCTCCAGTATGTGTTCTTTTATGCATTTGAAGAACATTGTGGCGAGAAAAGGCTTTACCACACTGATTACATTCATAGGGTTTCTCTCCAGTATGTGTTCTTTTATGCAATTGAAGAACATTGTGGCGAGCAAAGGCTTTACCACACTGATTACATTCATAGGGTTTCTCTCCAGTATGTGTTCTTCTATGCAATTGAAGAACACTCTTTTGAGCAAAGGCTTTACCACACTGATTACATTCATAGGGTTTCTCTCCAGTATGTGTTTTTCTATGCACTTCAAGATTATTGTGAAGTACATAAGCTTTGCCACACTGATTACATTCATAGCGTTTCTCTACAGTATGTGTTTTCTGATATCTTTTAAGATTACTATGTTGTTCAAAGGCTTTAGCAGATTGATTGCATTCATATTGTTCTCTCCCTTTTGCCTTCTTTCATGCCTACAAGGATAATTTAAAAATGTAAAACTTTACCACAATTATTAGACTGTAATATTTTTATTTCTCTAAGAATTAATTTTTCAGTTTGTTGTACATGTAAAAAGGAATCAAATCTTAAGGTGTTATCACTTTGCTTAGACTCATGTTGTTGCTCTTCAATAAGGATTATTTTCCACATTTGGAGATGCCTGTTATGGTAAGAACCTTTATTACAGGACTCACATTTATGGCATATTTTTTCTCAAGGAGATTTTTTTCATATATATGAAAAGAACTTGAAGAATTCAGACTTTCACCCCACTTATTTCATCAATATATTTTCCTATACTGTGAATCCTACCATATTTGCAAAGTGAACCAGGGAAGACAGAAGTATTATATCTTCCCACTACTCATAGGGCTTCTCTTCAGTTTGTTTGCTGATGTATTCTCTTTTAAGCTGGGAAACCAATTACATGTAAACTTGTATCACATTTAGCAAGTCTTCTCAACATGGGACCACTACACAAATTATAATTGTTTTGGGATGGACAAGGATACGTTTCTTCTTTCCATATCCCTATGTTCATATGGTTTGCATCCAGAGTGACATATGATGTTCCTAGTAAATGAAGAATAACAAATACAAGGTTTCTACAATGCCTCCACACAATTTGATATTTTGTTCCTCATGGACATGTCCTATGGGTTTTAAGGATTCTCCACTACAATCCTCCCTTAACTCTTGAATCTAACAACCCATTTGATTAAACTTAGCAGAGTCAGAACAACTAGAGAGTAACACTAGCTTTACTATGGACTACTTGCTTATTAGAATGTTTTGGACATAGACTTATTATATATTCAATGTGTATACCGTTGGTAGTATGAGTGATATGAATCCAAATGAATTGGCAATTCTACAGCACAGCTCTGATAGATCTATGATTCCAGTGCTGATTTCTGTTAAGGTATTGATTGCTTGTCTTTCTTCTAAAAAGAATGGCCTGCCAACACAATTCAATTACCTACTTTTCAGGTATATGGATTATGAACATCATGAATGTACTTTAAGCTGTGATTATTTACACTGCTGCATTTCTTTAAAACTTAAAGAGACATTAAAATATATCTGGGGGCACATTTGTATCAGCTTTCACATGAAAATTACCTTTCATGTTGTTCAGAACTTGCACAATGTTCTTCAACTTCAAGATCTTCCCAATTGTATCCTAAAATATAGGATGAGAAAATGTATGAAATATTACAGAAATTTGTGCAAATTTTAAGTTACTATCTTAAGTGATCCTTAGAACCATGCCTGATTTAGTCACCTCATTCTTCCTCATTCTCAATCAGAATTACCAAAGAGCATCAATAACCGAGAAACAGTTGTTGCCTTAATTTAAAATGTGTAGGAAAATTTACCTGTAGCAGTGGGGTTCATATATGTCTCCAGCATCACATCTTTATAGAGATTCTTCTGGGAAGGATCCAGCAATGCCCACTCTTCCTGAGTGAAGTTGACATGCACATCATCATAGGCCACAGCATGCTAAAATATGTCATACATAAGTATGCCATGTATATGTGTAAAACAAAAGCATGATACTGACAACATTGTAAATGCATGCTTCTTTGACAATATAGTCATATAATTCTGGTGCTTCCCACACTTATTCTACAACCCAGACATTACAATATAATCATCAATTTATTTTAGAATGAAACGGAATAGGAGGTTTGCTTCTATTGTTTCTGAATGCTTTGAATGGGATATCACTTTGCAAGAAAAATGCATATTAACAGACAGAGAGAGACAAGCAAACACATCAGCAGTACTGAGTACACATCAGAGAAACTGTATGAATAATAACTATCTACAAAAAAAATGAGTAAGCTTAGTGTATTGGCTCATGCCTTTAATCCCAGAACTCAGAAAGCAGAGGCAGGTATATGTGTATTAGTCTAGTCTATGCAATCAGTTCCAGGACAGCAAGGAGTAAATATTAAGAACCTGTCTGTACTGCAAATATCAATCAAAAGTACAAAAAAGATAGGATAAACTCAGAGACTTTTTTTTAATGAAGTTGCCATAAAGAGTTAGGCATTCACTCCAGTTCTGTATTCATCTTCCAGAAACCTGAATTGCTCTAGTTTAAATTATAGTTTAAAAAATCTTACTAAAATGAACTGTTTATTGAAACAGTTACAAATAGACAGATGATAACATTAGCAATATCACCGTTGATTATAAATAATCAACACAGGGCAGGACAGATGACTCAGAAGTTAAGAGCTTTTGCTATTCCTTCATATAGATGGGTTCAATTGCCAGGACTTAAATGGGGAAATCACACAACTGTTCATTATTTCAAGCTCATGGATTCTAAGACTCTCTTTTGACTACTGCTAGGGCCACACACATGTGTGTTGCATATCCATGTATACAGGCAAAATAATCATAATTATTACAAAAATCAAAACAAACACAATGAGCAAGAGGAATGACACACATGTAATTTAAAGACTCAGAAGACCCAGGCACTATTACTGTCTTGAATATTGCCATCCTGGAAAGAGAATGATATCCTCTGCCAAACTTAAAAATTCAAGCTGGAGATAAAGCTCAGAAAAACAGCATAAGTTTGACATGTACAAAAATGTGTACTCTAGGCCAATCACCCAATAATTTCTGTTAAAAAAACCTGGAATGTTGGCCAACCTTTAATGTAACCATGTAGAAGAAAGAGTCAGGTAAATCTCAGAGTTTAAGGCCAGGCTGGTGTATAGAACTATGTTTAGGACAGTCAGGGTGACTCAGACAAAGTGTATCATCAGAAACAAAAATAAAAACAGCAAAATTTAAAAAAAAATCATGCTAGAAAATGGCTTAGCATTGAATACTACTTTGTTTAATTGTATCTTATGTGATTTAGTAATACCATCTATAATGGCGGTAAAGTCATACAAGAAGGAATATGGTTGATTCATTTGAACCACAACATAATAGAAACCAGAAAAAAAATGAGTTAAGGCTATAGAGATACATATCATACCCCCCCAATGAGATATTTCATCCAGAGAGGTTCTTCCTACTTAAGGTTCTAAAAGCACCCTGAAGGAAGCTGCCAAGGAGAGACATATGTTCAAAAACCTCATCCTATCTGGGATCTTTTCATACAGTTGACTAGATTCTGACCCACGTCACTATAGGCTCAGGATTATCCATGATCATTTAGCCACCTCAATAATCCTCAGAGTCTTCCCCACCTCTACATTGTTCAAATGTTCAAAGTCTCTTTTGACACTCAAGACAAATTCTTGACTGTGTCATCTTATAAAATCAGAAAACAATTTAAATCTTTCCAACAAATAAATGGCAGAGAAAACCCATTCCCATTCCAAAGGAGAGGCACTGAGACATAATGAGGAAAGATGGGATAAAGAGAAGACTGAAACTCAGCAGGGCAACCATCAAATCTAGTAGTTCTGTGTCAGACACATGGAGCTTCATTTTCAAAGGGCTTAGATGGCTCTCAACCCACAACTTCCAATACATCTCTCTCTTTGGTTACTTACTCTGCATATATGCAGCTCTCCATGGAAGATATCTCATAGCTTAAGTATCTCAACACCTTATGGTCTCCAAATGCAACCCAGGCTGCATCCTCATAGTATCATGCAATGAACTTAAACAGTGTCCTCACTGGAGCTCTTACCATACCAAACACTCATGTCTACAACAGTGTTGACCTGAAAACCCAGACTAACAATGTATGAACTTAAATTTTGTATCATTCTGGTTTCTAAAACCAATTCACCATCAATGATTCTCCCCAATTTGGCTTATAAGTTCTTATGGCCCCTACCATGCTTGGATCAGAGTTGCAGCAGGGTTTTTATGAATTTCTTTCATGGGACTGGGAATCACTTTGCCTAAACCCTCCATTAACTGATGGCATAGAAGGATGGATTCTTACCCTTAGGACACCTTGCTAGACTTCCAATGTAGAGCAAAAGCCTTCTTTATAATGGTTATAATCTTCCTGAAATTTTTGTCTCTGTTCAGCATTTGACTGTCATCTGAAAGTACATAGTCCTGTTTTTCTCTACAACCCATAGACTTGTCATATATTTATGATCTACTTCTTGAATTTTTTCACTGTAATCCTGAATGAATCATAAATAATAGGCATCCAAGAGAGTCATTATTCCATCTAAGAAATCAGCCCCATTATTTTTTTAATGCTTCCTTACTCATTTTCTTGGGAACATGGCATAATAAGAAAGGTTAGGTGCCAAAATATCATACAAATGACCTCTATCTTAATTCCCACTGTAATCCTATGTCCTCTACCCCAACTGTTTACAGTACCTTCAACAGTACTTTATTCTAAACATTATAAGAATGACCAGTTAAGCTCTGTGTACAGCTTTCTATGTCCTTTGCCATCTAAATTTTGTTATCTTTAACATTCCTCCAAAGTCATCATTCCCAGGACCTTTGAATAATAAAATCACTTTTGTTTTATCACATTCTGTTATAACTTAATTTTTTCTTGCTCTGATTCAATTGTCTAAACAAAAGCACCCCAGGTAAAGGATGTGCCTATTTGGCTCATTCTTCCAGATCACAATCCATCATTGTGGGAACTCAGGTTAGAAATTTAATCTAGCAACTGAAGGCAAAAACCATGAGGAATCTTCATTTCCTGGCTTTCTCTCTTACTTGGTCATTGTCTAATGCTTAGTTTACTGTCTTATCCAGTGCAGGCAAACTTTCTTAGGGATATTGCACACTCAGTGGAAGGGTCATCATCCAGCAATCATCAATCAACAAAACCTCTCAAAGACTTAGCAACCAGCCATTCTGATGGGAACATCCTCAACTGATGTTCCCAAAGGGGAATGTAGAATCTGAATTATTGACATTAATTAAGACAATAATATGTGAGAAGATTTTAAAAAATAAAAACCAATATATCAACTACCCCGATAACTTAAGTAGCTAAAATGCAAATATTAATGATAATAACAACTAGAAACACAGATATGCTAAAAAATGAGGAAATACAAGTTTCTAGGAGCAAGAAAAGGAAGCTTAATTTTTTTCTTCACAGAAAGTTGCCAAACCAATAAACTCAAGAAACTCCTGACATAATGTATCAGTTTTCCAGAAAATAAAAATAGGTGAAGGTTCATCATTTTCCAGAGAAACAAATATAACTACATTATAGGCAGTGGGACTGAGTCCTATACTCAGTGCATGAGTTGGCTGTTTGAAACCTGGGCCTTATACAGGGACACTTGGCTCAGCCTGGGAGGAGGGGACTGACTGGACCTGCCTAGACTGAATCTACCAGGTTGAACTCAATCCTCAGGGGAGTCTTTGCCCTGGAGGAGATGAGAATGTGGGGTGGGCTGGGGAGAAGGCGGGCGGGGCATGGAAAGGGGAAGAACAGGGGAATCAGTGACTGATATGTAAAATTAAATTAAATTATAAAATAAAATAAAAAAAATCACACAACATAGATGGTACCATTGACAAAGAAGACAGAAAGGCAGACATACAAATATAACATTGTCACTTGAACAAGAAATATTACATTCTAATGAAAATTCAAATAAAAGAAAACACTGACTAACACCTTGTGCACTTCAGTTCTCACCTTCACCAAGAATAGAAAACGGGGTCAGTGGTGGAAGACACCTTTAATTCCAGCACTCGAGAGGCAGAGCCAGGAAGATCTCTATGAGTTCGAGGCCAGACTGGTCTACAGAGTGAGATCCAGGACAGACACCAAAACTACATAGAAAAATCTTGTCTCAAAAGACAGAAAAAAAAATGGGTTGGGTGAGAAGGACTCTTCCACCAAAATTGGATAGACTTCCTTGAATTCTAATATTTCTACATTGTATAAAATAGTTTTGGCTCTTAGAGCTATATCATTCTCTGTTGGTAATGAAAAGGATGTCTGTTAGATAATTTAGAAATGATTTTCTTTCCTATGATTGAAGATTGGATGTAAGTCTGCATGAGAGTGGGAAAATGGAAAATTTTCAAACCAAATGAAAAGTAAAAGCTTTTTAAATAAATATTGTGTGATTTCTATTCTATACCTAAAGCAAGCTGATTTCCTCTAATTGTTTTATAAGTCATAAGGGCCTTTGAAAATAAATCTAGCCATATTTTATATGTTTATTTGTATGTGTAAAAGAGCATATTTTCCATGTGTACAGATGACACAACAAAGAGCATATCAGATCCCCTGAATATGGGAATATCAAATAGTTATAAGCCTAAAAACTTGCATGCTGGTATCTAAACTCCTCCAAGAAGAATACTTGCAGAGTGACATGCACAGTACTTTTTATCCAACAAACTGAAAGTCTTTCACAGATTAACCACAACAGAAACCTAAATAAGGAAATAAGGAAATGAATAATCCCTGGGAACCTAATGAATCAGTATTAAGACGTTGGGTATGGGATTATGTAGGCTTCCTACAGACTTTCCCCACTCTCTATTATCTAAGACCCAATACTCAGGGTCACCCCAAGGGCTGAAACAGAACTGCAGCTTCTCCTTTTCCTTTCCATGTCTCCTCTGGATTCCAAAAACCATCCCTACCTACCCTTCCCTCCTTACTTCATATCTGAGTCACATCACTCAAATGGGCAGACACTCCTGGCTCAATTATTTGCTACATCTTCCAGAATGCCAGTTAAAATGCCTGCAAATCTATGACACGGTCACTTACCCTAGACCTTATTCTAAAAGTTGCCCTTACCACTGGAGTAGAACACCAGAGGAATTTTCCCTCTGCCCTCTCCATGTCTTCTGTGGATCCCTAATATCAGCTTCCCTGCATTTATTTTCCCTCAGCTTCCAACACCATCAAGACTTCTCCCTTGAACACAACAGCCAGGAAGGCCAGGACAAAAGGCACTACTCACTCAACACATACTCTGAAATGCCAAAGAACAAAGAGAAACACAGAAACAAAACTCCAATCAAACCAAGATGATGTTAGAGACCAGCACCTAGACTTATAATCACCCCAAACCCAGATGCTGAGCATAAGAACTTAGTAACAGTCAGGGCAACGTGGAACCAACAGAGCTCAGCTATACTATCACAGCAGGCCCTCAATTTTCTTTTTTTAAAAAGATTTATTTATTTTATATATACAGCATATATGACTGCATGCCAGAATAGGGCACCAGATCTCATTATAGATGGTTGTGAGCCACCATGTGGTTGCTGGAAATTGATCTCAGAACCTCTGGAAGAGCAGTCAGTGCTCTGAATCTCTGAGTCATCTCTCCAGCCCCCTAAATTTTCTAACATAGCAGAAACACAAGAAAAAGTCCTTAAAACAAACTATATGGAAATGATAGAGGTCCTTAAAAAGAAAATAAATAAATACCTTAAATAAATTCATGAAAGCACAAACAAACAGACAATTGGAGGAAATCAATGAATTCCTCCAAGAAAGCTAGTTTTTGTGTAAACACTTGCAGTAAACCAATAAACAACTTAAATAAAGCCAAGATAAACCAACAAATAGTTGAAGGAAACAAAACTGTTTAAGACCTGAAAATGGAAATAGAAAAAATAAAGAAAACAGAAACTGAAGAAATTCCAGAAATGAAAAATTTAGGACTACAAACAGTACAAAAAGTACAGAATCAAGGTTCAACAATAGAATAGAGAGATGGAAGAGAGAATCTCAGGAACTGGGGAAACAGTAGAATAAATGGATACATCGGTCAAAAAAATGTTAAATACAAAAATTACTTGATGTAAAAACAACCAAAAAATCTGGGACATTATGCAGAGACCAAACTTATGAATGACAGGAATAGAAGAAAGAGAAAAAATCCAGCTCAAATGTCCAGAAAATATTTTCAATAAAATTATATAATAAATGTTTCTTAAGTTAAAGGAGGTGCTGATGAATGCACAAAGAAGCATGCAAAACACCACATAAATTGGGTCAGAAAAGAAAGATCCCTTGTCACATAATAAGCAAATCAATAACCATACAAAACAGAGGAGAATATTAAAAGCTGCAAATGAAAAAAACCTAGTAACATATAAAGACAGACTTATGAAAATTACACCTGACTTATCAGTGGAGATTCTAAAATCCATAAGGGCTTGGACACATTGATGCAGGCTCTAAGTAACCACAGATGCCACGCCAAATTACTATATCCAGAAAATTTTCAATCGCCATAAGTGAAGAAAATAAGATATTACAAGTTAAAGTCAAATTTAAGCAATATCTATGTATAAATCAAGCATTACAGAAGGTACTAGAAGAAAAAATCCAACCCAAGGAAGCTAGCTACACACGTGGAAACACAGTAAATAAATAATATCACATCAGCAAAAACAAAAGAAGGGAAATGGAAACACACACACACACACACACACACACACACAAACATACTCTCATTCACATGCTATCATCACCACCAATAACAAGAACAAAATAACAAGTATTAATAATTATAATTCCTGATATTTCTCAATATCAATAGTCTCAGTTCCCAATGAAGACACAAATTAACAGTATGGACTCAAAAACAAAATCCATCCTTCCACTGCATACAAGAAACACACTTCAACATCAAGGATAGATATTTGTGAAAGGTGAAGGCTGGATAAAAAATTTCAATCACTTGGAACTAAGAAGCAGGCTTCTGTAGCCATTTTAGTATCTACCAAAATAGATGTCAACCAAAAACTAATCAAAAGAGTTGGGGAAAAATACTCCATATTCATCAAAGGACAATTCCACAAATGTGACATTTCAATTGTTAAAATCTATGCCCCAAACACAAGGTCACCCACTTTTGTAAAAGAAACACTTATACAGATCAAATGACACATTGACTCTCACACAGTGTTTGATAGTGGTAGACTTCAATACACCACTCTCACCAATGGACATGTCATCCAGATGAAAACCAGAGAAATATTGGATCTCATGGATTTTATAAACCATATGAATCTAATAGATACTAGAGAATATTCTACCCAAAGAAAAAGAATACACCTTATTCTCAGCACAACATGGAATTCTCTCCAAAGTTGATGACACACTTGGACACAATTCAAGTCTCAACATATACAAGAAGACTGAAACAACTACCTGCATTCTATCAGACCACTATGGACTACAGCTATATATTAAAACCAAGCAAGCAAAAAACAGAAAGCTTCCAAACTCATGGAAAATGAACCAATCTCCACTGAAGAAAATATGTCAAGACAAAAATAAAGAAGGAAATTAAAGACTTTCTAGAATTCACGGAAATAATACACAATGTATGCAAACTCAGGGGACACAACGGAAGTGCTGATATGAGGAAACTTCATAGCACTAAGAGCCTATATAAAAAAGTTAAAAGAATGAAGAGATCTCATATTAGCAACTTAACAGCACATATGAAAACTCTAAAACAAAAATAATTAAGCATACCTAAGAGGAGTAGACAGGAAGAAACTATCAAATTGAGCAAAAAAAAATCAACAAAATAGAAACAAAGAAAAATACAAGGAGTCAATGAAGCACAGATTTGGTTCTGTGAGAAAATCAACAAGACATACAAATCCTAATTCAAACTAAGAGACACAGAGAGAATGTTCTAATTTACAAAATCAAAAACAAAACTGGCCCTTAAAAATCTGGAGATTGCAACAATCTGGAGGTAAACAGACTCTGGGGTTGCAATTTCAGCTATTCAATGAGTCATAGCCTCACTGCTTGATATCCTTGAGATTATTAAACTAATTAAGCACAGACTTCCAGTGTTGTGGTAAATATAAAGTGAATTAAAGCGCAATTGCAATCATGAACATAGAGAAACAATACCCAATAAAAGATTTGCAAACTGATTCCAAGAATACATCCAAAAAAGCATCCAAACTGATGGAGTAGGCTTCATCGTAGAGAGGCAGTAATGACTCAATATATAAAAATCAGTAAATGCAATCCACCATAAAAATATACTGGAAAAAAAACTGTATCATCCCATTAGACACTGAAAAAGCCTTTGACAAAATCATACATCATAAAAGTCTTGGAGAGATAAGGGATACAAGGTAAATACCTAAGTGTAATAAAGGAAATTTACAGCAAGCCTATAGCTCACAACAAATTAAATGGAGAGAAATTCAAAGTAATTGCACTAAAATATGGAACAAGATAATGCTGTGAACTCTCTGTAGCTACTCAATATAGTACTTGAAGTTCTAGATAGACCAAAAAAACAAATGAAGGACATAAAAGAGATATAATTTGGAAAGGAAAAAGTCAAAGTATTATTATTTGTAGATGATATGATCATATACTTAAGTGACAATAAAATTCCAACAAGGGGACTACAGCTGATTAACACTTTCAGCAAAGTGGCTAGATATAAGAGTAACTAAAAAAAAAATCAGTATCCCTCCTCTAAAAAGTGACAGACTGACTGAGAAAGAAATAAGGGAAAGACCCTTCACAATAGCCTCAAATATTATAAAACATGTTCAAGTAACTCTAACAAAGCAAGTGAAATACATGTGTGATCAAAACTTCAAAGTATTTGAAGACAGAAATTGGAGAGGACATTAGGAGTTGGATAGATCCCCCATGCTCATGGATCAGTAGAATTAACACAGTAAAAAGGCCACTCTACCAACAGCAATGTAAAGATTCAGCACGATCTCCATCAAAATTCAAACACATTTGTTTGAACACCTTGAAAAGACAGTTTGCAGATTCATATGAATAACCAAAAGAATGGGATAGCTAAAACAATCTTGAACAATAAAAGATCAACATGGCATTGTCAGTAAAAATGACAAGTTGAAAAATGGAATCAAGTTTTTAAAACCCAGACATAAATCTGTAAACATGTGAACACCTGCTTTCTGATAATGAAAATAAGAAATATGAAAAGGAAAAAAAGACAGCACTTCCATCAAGTGGTGCCTGTTAATCTGAATTTCTGCATGTAGAAGAATTCACATAGATCCACTTTCATCATGCTGAACAAAACTCAAGTCCAAGTGGGTCAAAAACCCCAACATAAAACCAAACACACTGAAAAGGATACAAGACAAAATGGGGAAAAGCCTTGAATGCACTGGCTCAGGAGACAACTTTTTGAACAGAACACCAAGAGTGCAGGCACTAAGGTCTATAATTAATAAATGGGACCTCATGAAGCTGTAAACCTTCTATAAGGCAAAGGACACAGTCGATTAAAGACACAGGTTAAGGAATGGGAAAAGATTTTTAACAATTCCATAACCAATAGAGGCCAAATCTCCAATATATGCAAAGAACTCAAAAAAACAAGATATTGAATGCTACAGAATAACCCTTCTGTACATTGTGAGTATGTAGTACTCTCACAGGTTAATTACAAATTCAGTGGCCTATAGCTGGGTGGTAAGAGTTTGGAAGGGATAATCAGACAAGGATAATTCTGGGAAAAAGAGTTTAGAGACAGAGGAGTCACCAATCAGACAGAATGGAATTAAGACACACCAGAAAGGTTAATGCCACAAGCCTCTGGGCTGCACATAGATGAATAGAAGTGGTTTAATTTCTGTTATCAGAGCTATTTAGTCACAAGTTTGAGCTATAGGCTGAGCATTTGTAAATATAAGCCTCAGTGTATTTATTTGTGAGCTGCAACCAGGAAAAATACATGTACCTACCCTTGAAAATCTAAATAATTAAAAAAATGGAGTATGGATCTAAGCAGAGAATTCTCAACAGATGAATGTCAAATACCAAAGAAACACTAGAAGAAATGTTTAACATCATTGGCCACTAGGAAAATTTGAATCAAAATTACTTTTGATTCTATATTAGATCTGTCAGAATGGCAAATATAAAAAAACCAAGTGACATGTCATGCTAGTGAGGAAGTGAAGCAAGGACAACACAACCCCACTGTGTGTAGGAGTGAAACCTAATACAGGCACCATGGAAATCAATACCATGGTTGCTCAGAAAACTGGGCATCTATCGACCTCAAGACTCAGCTATACCACTTTTGGGCATATACTCAAAGGATGTTCCATCCTACCCTAGGAACTCTTGCCCAACTACGTTCATTTATGAGGATTTTATTCATAATAGCCAGGAACTAAAAAATAGTGAAGATATCCCTGAACTGAAGAATGCATAAAGAGGATGTGGTACATTTATATAATGTAATATTACTCAACTGTTAAAACAATGACATCATGAAAAAATTAATACCTCACTTCTCATTGTTAATATCAACTACTGTCAGAGAAGGAAAGGTGAAACTCCTTCTTGCCCCTCCCTTGCTGTGCTGTGAATACACCTGGCTTTACTGTTCATCTGTGAACTCAATTCTTGCACAGAACCTCTTCATTTTAAGTTCCCAATAAAAGTCAGAGAGATTGGAGGAAACTCATTCACCCTTTTATTCCTTGTTTTCACATACCAGTCTAGGCCCTGCCTGGAGGCAGTTGCAAGATTGTCTTCCAAGACTAGGCAGCAGAGTCAGCATTAAATTTTTAAACAAGTTTCAATTATGTATTGTGAGAGAAACTTGAGCTACAGAAGACATTAATTTGACCAGTGGTTCTCAATTTCCCTAATTCTGTGACCCTTTAATACAGTTCTTCACATTGTAATGACCCCCACAACTATAAAATTCTTTTAACTACTACCCCATAACTATAATTTTGTTACTGTTATGAACCATAATGTAAACAACTGTGTTTTCTGATGGTCTTAAGCAACCCTTGTGATAGGGTTTTTTGACACCCCCAAAGGGAGTCGTAATTCCCAGATGGAGGACTACTATTTTAAGCTGATATTAATTAGTTAACTTAATTTATTAATTAACTTACATTTAATAAAAAATAGAATGAAATTTTTAGTGACTTAAAAAACCATTAGGAAATAGAAACAAATATTCATTAGAGCAGTAATTCATTTAAAGAAGATAAAATTTTAAAATGATACCAATAATTGACTTTAAAATTGTGAAAAGAATTGAAGGAATAATAGGCTATGCTGATGTTGAAAAAGAGTAGTCACTTTCCTGTTAAAGAAAATGCCTTTTGTAAGACTTTGTATGACTTTGTCTCATGTAAATTATTAGCTGCTGAGTGCTGTAAGTGGACACAGATTTACAGCCAATGGCCTGTGCCTCAAAACTCTAAGCCAACTTAACTGTGTCAACCAGGATTACACATATCTTCATGGGAGAGTTTGCTGTTGGAATCTAAATACTTAGTTGCTATCCTCCCAAAACTGTACACCCATCAATTCTGTCTGTCTTCATTCACCTGGAAAAAACTAATGCATGCAGGGAAATTACAGAGAAAGTCACTCACCATGCCACATCAATCCTTCAGTGTAATGGAGACCCCTGCAGCTCGCTGCCTTCAACTTCAGTCTATGACCTAGTTATTGTCTACTGTTTCCCCCTACAGTGAACACAGTATACTGTTCCTCCTCTTCTGGCCTGAAGGGAGGAGCCATGCTCCACACACAAATCCTTTCCCTGTTCTGCAATGGACAGTCCACTATGAGACTCAGACTGGTAATTTTAGAACTCTGTAGTGCTGCAGATGTATAAACCAAGATTTAGGATTAGTTAGTCAGGAAGATAGCAAAGGAAATGCCCTGTGGTGCTACAGACAGGGTTCAAGTCCACCTCAATCAACACAGAAGGCCTTGGCTCAAAACTGATTTTCAAAAAGACTAGAGATGCCCCTGTTCTAAAATTAACATAGTTTTGTGGCACACCAGGATTTAATGTTGGCTGTAACCTTGCAATTGTCACTGGAGAAGCATTTAGAGGCCAGGTTTTTAATGGAGGGAATGGGCCTTTCTGCTGGTTATAAATCAAGGTTGTCCCCTTTATTATGGGAATGTAGCTGGTTAATCCTGAGAAACAAACACCATCATCTTATTTTACTAATCTCTAACTGGTATGGTTAGCATACTACTTATCTTTGGGATACTGGGATGTAGCCCTCCCTTTCCTAAATTCTACTTTGTGACTCGATGTCTCCTAAGTACTGGGAAGCCCTTATAACATCAAATCTATTACATCAATTCTACTCTTCTACATCACAAGTTAGCAGTGGAGTGCTACTTGACACAGGAGATACTGTTTACAAGCTCCACAAAATTAACTCTGTTATGCCCAGATCACAGGGACCCCTTAAAGACCATCACAGAGACCAAATCCCATGTGTAAAATCAAAGAGCCTTATTCAAGCTCTGGGGCTCAGTCCCTCTGTCTGTCAAAAGCAGCAGTGAGAGCAGAGAGCCCTGAGCCCAGTGAGGGTGGGATTTTTTTTTAATCAAAGCAGAGGTAGGGGTGAGGGGATTTCCTGGGTTTAGAACGCTGATTGGCTGACAAATGTCTAGTGGTATCTGTAAAACAAAAATAGGTGTGTACTACACTCAAGGACATCTGGCCACCTTATGGTAGGAGTGTTAGGAATTTCCTCATCCCTGGGTGGATCCCTGGGTGGTATCTGCCAGAAGCTTTTTCTGCATCTGGATGTTGCCTGCCAGTAAGCCTGTCTCAGAAGCCATGTCTAGGCCCCAAAACCTGTCATGGCTGCTGTGTGGTCAAGGTATTTTGGGGCCCCTTCACAAACACCAGTTGTTTCCTAAACCGTAATGTTAAATTTCAAAGTGCAGAACTTTTGGGAAATGTGAGATGAACCAGGGGGTCCTGAGTTTGTCAAATCTGTGTTCTATAGCAGCAACATAAGCACTAAGGGCACCAGCATTTTACAGTGATGTCAACAAGGATATTTCAAAGCACAGTCCCACTCCTAATTCTCTACACAGATACTGCTGGTGGAGTGAAGTTATGCAGAGGGTAATAGCTGGCCACAGAAATTGCAAAGACCACATAGGACCATGCTGAACCACACTGAAGCATGAAGGACAAGCAGGATCATGCTGGATCATGCAGGACCAGGCAAGAACATGACAAACTCTGCATCTGGCTGTAGAGAGCCATGCACGGCCGTGCCTCGAAGATGGCGCGGCGTCTGGTTTCTGCCTTCCCGATGGCAGATGCTCCTTATTTGGCTAAGGCTAGGATCTGGCTTGCTTCTGCACACCTGGACCTAATCTGGCTTGCTTGCATATGTCTGACCCTAGCGGCATTGTCCACGTGGCACCATGGGGTTGATTGCCCAGTGGCTATAAAGGGCGTGGGCTGACTTTCCCAGGGGAGTGATTGTGAGAGTGACTGGGAGAGTGACTGTGAGAGTGTGACTGTGAGTGAGAAGGAGAGAGAGAATGAGATAGAGAATGGGAGAGTGAGAGTGAGAGTGGAGAAGAAGAAGGCTTTCCCCGGGGTCAGAAGATTGTTCAAGGTTCCTGAATAAACTGCTTAGAGAAGAGCCTGGCGTCGCATCATCCTTGCTGGTCGAGGCGGACGCAACAGGTGGTGGCCCGTACGGGGAACCCTTCAAGGCTCAGAACTCTTCGCAGTCAGGGCAGTGCACTGGTAAGTCCCCAGGTAAACGTAGAGCCGTGACCAAAGCGGACAGGAAAAGGAAGGTGGGGATCCGCGATAAAAGCGGGAAACGTAGAGCCGTGACAAAAGCGGACAGGAGAATTAAGTAGAGCTGCGACAAAAGCAGACAGGAAAATTAAGTAGAGCTGCGACAAAAGCAGACGGGAAAAATAAGTAGAGCTGCGACAAAAGCAGACGGGAAAAATAAGTAGAGCTGTGACAAAAGTGGACAGGAAAATTAAAAATAAGGCATAGGGTAGTAATATAGTGTAGGATAAACTTAGAAGTGTAAGATTGTGTAGGAAAAATAAGTAAGGCAACTAGAGAGAAAATCTCTTCAATTTTCTAACTTTGGGGGCTCTGAATGCAAAATGAAGAAAAGAAAAAAAAATCTTTTTTTGGGCTTTACGGGTAGTAAAAAAGCTCTTCTTTGAGCTTATGGGGAAGAAAAAGTTTCCTATGAAAGCTTTTGTCCTGGGGACAGCTGAAATGCTAAGTCCAAGCGGCAGGAGAAAGTAACTTCTCCCTGAGGCAAAAATGGGGGTGTAAGAAGTCAAAGTTTAAAGTTGCGAAGTTTTGGGAAAAGTTGGTCTTTCTCTCTTGGGGAAAAAAAATCTTTCTCTTAAACTATAAAGCTTTTCTTGGAAAATTTTTGGGAAAAATCTCTCTAAAAAGCCTTAATCTTTCTCAAAAGCTCTCTTAAACTTAAAAACTAAAGCCTTTCAGAACTCACTATCTCAGAAGGACAAAAATTAGAATCACCTGAAGATTAGTATGGGGACCACCTGTGATTAGCTCTAAGGGAAAACAACAAACATCTTAAGATAGCAAAACCTCTCTAAGTTCTCTTTCAAGCTTTAAAAATCCTCCCTGCAATGCAGGAGGCAGGGACAAGTTCCTACAGTGCATCTCTGCCGGTTTCGGAATGGCTGAGAGAACTGGCAACTTTGGAGTGTGGTGTCATCCCAAGAATGTTACAGTCCCCTAGCAACAACTATCACAATTCTATAACAACACTCACTAAATCCCAGTGCTTTATAACAAAGCTGACTATAAACTCCAAACTTTAGAAATGATGTACGTACTTCCTGTCTAGTTAAGAGAATCTAATAGAGATAGTGATAATAATTAAGAGTAAGAAGTAAAAATTCTGTCTTGTTAAATCTGTGTTAAGAAATCTTTAAGTGTTTGCAAAGTTAGATGTATGTTAATAGTAGCCCTGTAGAGTTTGCTTAATAGTTATTATGAATATAAGTGTGAAAATAGAGCTGTAAGTAAATAAGTATAAGTAATATAAATGTAATAGATATATAAAAGAACAAGCTTGTAAAAAGATGCTAGTTGTAAATGCAAGTTTAAGTAAAAAGATAGAATGAATATAAGATGAAAGAAATAATGCAAGTTTAAGTAAGAAAATAGAATGAATATAAGATGAATATAAGTGAATAAGAAATATATGCTAATGTAGTTCTACAGTTTCCTTAAGAAGCATAGATAAGTAGATGTTAATGTTATATGTGATAGAGTTCCTTTAAGAATATAAGCTTGCAAGAAGTATCTAAGGTAGTATTAAGACATGTAGTAATAAGCTTGTAAGAAGTAAAGATGTTAGTTGTAAGTGAAAGTTTAAATAAGAAATAAGATAAGAAGTATATAAGAAGTAATAAGAAATATATTTGCTAAAGTAGTTCTATAGTTTCAAAAGGTGTAAATGTTGATTGTGAATCTAAGCTTAATGTATGTGGTGAAAGAGCCTGAGATACAGAGTTAGTGTCCTAGGAGATTGCAAAGCAGGCAGTCTGAGCGGTTTTCAAAAGCTCCAAAAGCCGCTAAGAAACTAAGAATGGTGGATGCCAGAACCAGTACAATAAGTCCTCCGCAGCTGAGATCTGTGGAAAATCAATGCAACACAGAAAAACCTGAGCTAACAGCGATTGAAGCCAGGCACGGTGGGTTTATTGATAGGAAGATCCTCCACCACCATAGAGGTCTTAATCCATACAGCCCTATGAAGGGCATGGTGAAGTGGAAAGATATTCTCACGGGTAGCCGGCATGGCCCCGATCCCGTGCTGACATGGGCGGGAGGTTCTATTTGTGTTTTCCCACAGGATCGGCTAGACCCTATCTGGGTACCTGAATGATTGGTGCGACAAGGCCCCTCAGACGGAGAGACATGATGACACCCCGGAAGCTGATGTGCCTGATTCTGATAGCCCTGATTCTGACAAGCGTGCCAGCGGGAGCAGCTGACTACTCTGGGCTCTTATAAAAGCCTAGCCATACCCTTTGCCCATAACATCAATTCTATCACCTTTTTAAAGCAGTGGGCGGGATTAGGTGCCCTGGCAGGCCTACTGGTACTTGTCTCCCTGATGTGCCTGTGGTGCATTGTTCGTTTAAGGGTTTCTCAGCAACTCAATGCAGCCATGATTATCCAAGCCTTTACAGCCATAGAAGCTGGACAGTCTCCCCAGGCCTGGCTGGCCACATTAAAAGCTTGATCGCGCAGGATGCGAGGCTAGTGCACTGCACTTGGGTCTAGCTGTATTGCAAAACCCAAGAAGAGCAAGTCTAATTGCATGTGGGTTGATGCCCTAATTCCCACCTCTGCAAAAAAGGGTATCGGACGGGTCAAATGTTCCCTGGGTGGATGACACCTGGACTAACACGAGTACAATGTCCAAGTTGTATTTTGGCAGAGATTAGACCTCTGCTCTTGCCTGCTGCTTAAAACAATAAAGGGGGAGCTGTAGAGAGCCGTGCATGGCCGTGCCTCGAAGATGGCGCGGCGTCTGGTTTCTGCCTTCCCGATGGCAGATGCTCCTTATTTGGCTAAGGCTAGGATCTGGCTTGCTTCTGCACACCTGGACCTAATCTGGCTTGCTTGCATATGTCTGACCCTAGCGGCATTGTCCACGTGGCACCATGGGGTTGATTGCCCAGTGGCTATAAAGGGCGTGGGCTGACTTTCCCAGGGGAGTGATTGTGAGAGTGACTGGGAGAGTGACTGTGAGAGTGTGATTGTGAGTGAGAGGGAGAGAGAGAATGAGATAGAGAATGGGAGAGTGAGAGTGAGAGTGGAGAAGAAGATGGCTTTCCCCGGGGTCAGAAGATTGTTCAAGGTTCCTGAATAAACTGCTTAGAGAAAAGCCTGGCGTTGCGTCATCCTTGCTGGTCGAGGCGGATGTGACATCTGGCCACATGCACCCAGCCAGCCAGGAGAGGACCCAAGATACTGGTTCCCATGATTCACTTGACTGCTAGTCCCAGTCTGGGGATGGCAGCCCCTCACTCACCAAGTTGTGGTTTTCCCAGCTCACCCACGCTCCCTGCTCAGCTCCCTGCAGCAGCATTCATAACACAGCACACAAAACCACTGGTGCCAGCTTCTCTTCAAAGCCAAGCCTGAAGCCTGCAGCAGGAAGGACCCGGCACAACTTCTGATGGACAGTTTCCTGGAGTGCCTGATTGGCTGGTGAGGCCTGAGTGACAAGAGCACCTCCCTAAGGGTTACACTGCTTAAAAACACAGCACAATGGTTTCTGACCCTGCCTTCCACCCCAGACAAAGACATTTTCTAGATCAGGAGAGATATGCATTTCAATACCACTTCCTCCTGGCTCCAAGAGCAGACCTTGCTGTCTTCCTGCTTTCCACAGATACTTCCTTGAACATCCCACTACCCTAAGTGTAGTGGAGTGACAGGAAGTCACTCCATATCTTATCATTTGGTAAGTTTTAGGAAATGTTGCCCTGCAGGAGGAAACATGCCACTGGGGGGAGGCTTTGAGAATTACATCCACACACCATTCACAGTTCCTACACTCTGCTTCAGGGTGTAGTTTAAGGATATGAGTTCATGGCCTCCTGTTTTAGCTGTCATGTCTGACACTTGTTGCCATGCCACTTTCATGGTGAGCCTGTATCCCTCTGGAACCAAGGGCCAAATTAAACTCTTTTATAAGTTGACGTAGAAAATATATCACAACAACAGAAAAAGAACTAACAAAAATTCATAAAGTTTTATACCTGAATTAGATATTTATTGCAATTTAAGACAAGTACAAAATCCATAAGGGTTTCATTATCATTTAAATTTATAGTGCAAGTTTTACAGCTCTAGAGGGAAAGGTAACCAGCCTATCAGAAGTCAGGCTGTACTTAGAGCTATGAAAGGAAGGTATCCTAGTTACTTATAGCTCAGAAGAGAAAGGAACATTGACTATTGGATGTCAGGCTCTACCTTTAGCTGTGAAGGGAGATATCCTGGATACCTATTGCTGAGAGGCAAAAGGTACCCTGTCTATCATGAAATCAGGACATATCTGAACCTGTGTTTCAGGGAGAATTGTCTCCCTACAGAATGTCATAATTTGGCTTCTCTCCAAAAGGGAGCCCTTACAACTGGGCTCTGTACCACTCTGCTAAGAGAGTTTACCAGGAGAGATGTCCACTGCTGCTCTGCTCCACTCCTTTGAGGGAGATTCTCAGCACAGCTATCACATATTTCTTCTTTGCTCTACTAGGGTGTTTCCATCAGAGATGTCCATTTCTTCTCAGCTCCAGCCCAAATTCTTACTTCTATGATTCACTCAAGTAAGGGGAAAATTGCTGAAGAAGTATAACAGAGTCCAATGAAAAGCTGTTATACTCTACTTCTCTAACGGAGTTTGCCAGCAGAGGTGTCCATTTCTTCGCTTATCCAATCCAATAGTGAGTTTCTTATTTCCTTCAATTAAAGGTCTCCACTTAAAACACATTCAAGAAATTTATTTAGGAGGAAGGAATCCAGGAAACTGGCTGCCTTTTCAAGGGTGGAAAAAGGCAGCTGCCACCTGAACAGGCACAGGGCTTGAACAAACTCAAAAACTGGCTGGATTTTATGCTCTGGAATTGGTTAATTTGAAACTCAGTGATTGGTTGGCTTTGTGCATAGTTGGGCAAGGGCAGAGTGTGTTTCTTTGGTTCTGGTTTCAGGTCTAACATGTGTTTCTTTCACTGGCCCCTTTTAACAATTTTATTTATTTATTTATTTACTTATATTTTATGTATGAGTGTTCTACATGTATGCCTGCATGACTGAACAGGGCATCAGATCCTCTTATAGATGGTTGTGAGCCACCATGTGGTTGTTGGGTATTGAACTCGTGTCCTCAGGTCCTCTGGAAAAGCTGCCAGTGCTCTTAACCATTGAGCCATCTGTCCAGCCACCCCCTTTTAACTCTTTTGGTCTGACTTCATGGTCAGGGTGTTTCTATACCTGCTTCTGGATTCAGAAACAACCTGTGTTTCTTTGACTTTGGTTTCAGGGTTGGGTCATGCATCTTCCTCTGGTTTCAGGGCCAAAAATGTGTCTTTTATGGGCTCCATTTTCAGGGTCAGAGTGTGTTTCCATGGCTGACCCTTTTACCCTACACATAAGCTTTCAAAATTCATAAATTTGGTTTTCTTCATTAAGTTTGCTGGTGCAAACAATGTAAAAATGGACAACATAATGTTTGAACAGTTTGTTGACACTGTCAAATATTTACCTACAGAATACATACATTTCTGTAACTGATTATAACTGTGTGGGCTGTAGATCTTTCCAAGTACTTTATAATAAGATGCCATGAGTATTTTTTTTCTGATAGTAAAAGACTCTTGTAGTATAGAAAGGCTTTAATAGACTGATTGTACACCAAATGTTTTACTCTTGTATAACTTTACCACACTGATTATACTTATAGGTTTCTCTGCAGAACGAGTTTTTTCTAATGATTTTGAAGATTACTGATACATGCAAAGGCTTTACCACACTGATTACATTCATAGGTTTTTCTTTCCAGTATGTGTTCATTTACGCCTTTGAAGATTACTGTGATGTGAAAAGTCTTTACCACGCTGATTACATTCATAGGGGTTCACTCCAGTATGTGTTTTTTTTTATGCACTTGAAGATAACTGTTCCATGCAAAGGCTTTACCACATTGATTACATTCAAAGGGTTTTTCTCCAGTGTGTCTTCTTTTATGCACTTGAAGATAACTGTTACATACAAAGGCTTTACCACATTGATTACATTCATAGGGTTTCTCTCCATTATGTGGTGGTATTTTACTTGTACTGAAATGTGATTTTAATTGTATGTTAATAAATAAAGTTGCCTGGGGGTCAGAGCTATTAGAGCCATAGCAAGTGCGTGGCAGCGGTGGCGTATGGCTTTAATCTCAATACCATAGAGGACCTGGAAGGCTGTACATACAGGCAGTGATGAGGCAGTCACATGTTTGGGTTTACAACCAATGAGAAGTCAGAACAGCTAGACTATATAAAGACATACACACAGAAAGGAGGCCCCTTTTTTTGGAGAGCTCTCTTGGCTGAAGCAGGAAGGGTAAGGCTCTTAGTTCTGACCTCTTGGCTTTCTTCTCTGAATTGGCTCTGAGTTTCTTATTTAATAAGACGGTTGGTTACATCTACATTTGGAGCCCAACGTGACAAGAATCCATTAAAAACCGCTTAACTTGGCTTGGTGGTGCATTTGAAGAGAACTATGATGTGAAAAGGCTTTACCACACCAATTACATTCATAGGTTTTTCTTCAGTGTGAGTTTTTTTATGCACTTGAAGATTACTGATATATGCAAAGGCTTTACCACACTGATTACATTCATAGGGTTTCTCTCCAGTATGAGTTCTTTTATGCATTTGAAGATGACCATGTTGAGCAAAGGCTTTACCACATTGATTACATTCATAGGGTTTCTCTCCAGTATGTGTTCTTTTATGCGTTTGAAGAGTAACGTGCTGTGCAAAGGCCTTACCGCACTGATTACATTCATAGAGTTTCTCTCCAGTATGTGTTCTTTTATGTATTTGAAGAATACTATGATATGCAAAGGCTTTACCACATTGATTACATTCATAGAGTTTCTCTCCAGTATGTGTGCTTTTATGCCTTTGAAGATGACCATTATGGGCAAAGGCTTTAACACACTGATTACATGGAAAAAGTTTCTCTCCCATAGGTGTGCTTTCATGCCTTTGAAGATGACTCTCATATACAATGGTTTTACCACATTCAGTATAGATGAAAGGTTTCTTCTCTCCAGTTTGACTTCTTTCATGCCTGCAAGTGCATATAAAGTCTTTTTTATAATCACTACACTGTTGACTCTTTAAATCTGTATGAATTAAATTTAAATTTGGTGTAATTGTAAAGAGGAATCAGATCTTAAGATTTCGTTATTGTTTTTACACCCATGTTTTATTTATGCAGTCCTAGTACTCATTGGGCTTCTCTGTAGTGTGAGTTTGTTAATGTATTAACTATGAAGCTAAAAAATCAATTACGTTTATACTAGAATCAAATTCAACAAGTATACTCAATGTGGGGACTGCTACATATCTTCCCATTGTTATGAGAATGAGGTATATTATGACTTCCATATCCCAATGCTCAGATGGCTTGTATCCAGAGTGACATATGATATACCTAGTAAAGGAAAAATAACAAGTAAAAGATTTCCCCATTGAATTTCATGTGACTTTCTGTCCTCATAGATTTGTGGAATAGGGATTAAGGTTACTCCTTGACTATATCCCATGATGTTTGACTCTAACTGCCCCACTCACTAGACAGTGCAGTCACAACAAGTATATGAGTTACACTAGCTTTACTATGTACTATTTGCTCAATAGAAAGCTTTGACAATATACTTATCAGCTCTTCACTGTGTATAACTTTTGTAATATGAATGTTATGAAATAAAAAGACAGACAGTTCTACAGAATAGCTCTCATGATGCTATAATTTTAATGGTGATAAATTTTGAGAAATTGTTTCATTGACATTGATCTTAAAAGAATGCCTTGCAAATGCAATTCACCAACCTGAAATTGAGGTTTATGGTGTTGTGAGAATTTAATAATCATGAATGCACTTTAAGTCATACTTATTTACACTGCTGCTTTTGTTTAAAATTTCCAGGACACAATATAATTTCTTCACAGGCATTTTTTTATCAACTTGCACAAGAAAATTACCTTACATGTCTTCTAGAATTTTGGAAATCTTCCTCAATATTATGATTTTCCCAACTGTAACCTAAAGTAGAGTACCAGAAAATTTATATTATTGAAAGCATTGTAAAATTTATGTTACTATCTTCAGTGAATCTTAGAAACATGCCTGATTTATTCACCTCACTCTTATTTCTCAATCAAATTATACAGGGACATCCAAAACCAAGAAACAGTTGTCCCCTTATTTTAAAATGTGAAGGAAAATACACTGTCTTACATATAGTAGTGAGGTTCCTGTAGGTCTCAATCATCACATCTTTGTAGAGATTCTTCTGGGAAGGATCCAGAAAAGTCCATTCTTCCCAAGTGAAGTTGACATGCACATCATCATAGGTCACTGCATTCTAGAAGATACCATACATATGTACAGGAGAAAGTATGACACTAAGAACATTATAAATCTATACTTCTTTTACAGTATATTCATACAATTCTGGTGCTCCTCATACTTATTTCTTGACATACATATTATAATGTAACTGTCAAGTCACTTTAGAAAGAAACTGAATGGAAGGGTAATACCTGTCATTTCTGTTCCCTTTGAATAGGATACCACCTTACAAGAGAAATGCCTATTAACAAACGTAGAGAAAAGGAAACTGATGAATAGTACAGAGTACACATAAGAGAAAATACATGAACAATAACTATCTACAGAGAAGAAAATAAGATGGAAGAACTGGGTGTATTTTCTTATGACTTTAACCCCAACACTCCAAAGTCGGGTGCAGGTTTATCTGCCTCTGACTTGAATGCCAGAATAGTCTATGCAATCAGGTCCAAGACAGCCAGAACCTAGTTGAGCAATTGTTCTTGTGATATGATGGAGGAGTATCATTGGGTATATGCACAAGAGAAGTATAGCGGGGTCTTGAGTTGGACTGACTCCCAATTTTCTAAGAATTGCATATTGATTTCCACAGTGCCTGTACAAATTTCAACTTGTGATAACAATGAATCCCTTTGCTCCATGTCCTTCCTAGCACTAGCTGTCACTTGGGTTATTGATCTTAATCATCCAGCCCATGAAACTTCCACAATCCCCACATCTCCAAAAACACAGTTCCCCATCAACCCGAAGCTCCCACTCCCAAAGCCATGTCCTCAACCCCAAATCGAATGGATATCTTCTGCTCAAATGCAGGCACACAATCCAGAAAAAAATGTAGACAATTTGAGGTAAAGACCCCCTGCTGGACCAGAGACCATGCCAGCCACCAGAAATCCATGTAACCTGCTCACTATTGGACCTTCTGCCTTCTTTCAATAAACCCCAACACTATCCTCAATCCGACTTCTCTCTTAATCTCTGTGTTGTAGCTTCCAATTTCCATTGAATTCTTTCTCTAACTGAAGGACATACAATGTGCCAGATGTCATGTAGGCCACCTGCCTACAGTACCTTCTCAACCCTATCCCCAAACTTTCTCCTCCCTTCCCTTTTGTCATCGACAAACTTGAGTAGATACTCATTGCTGGAACAAAGGCCACACCTACTGCAAGGTTTCAAGCCTGCACCTTGGGATGCAAACCCCTGTTCAAACATAGGTCACACAGAATGGAAGACCAGAGAGCAAATATAAACCAAGGAATAAAATACTCATCCAAAAACAAACCTGAGAAATCAGCACCTAGATCCACAATCACCTCAAATTCAGATACACGGACACCAGCATAAGAACATAATCAAAAACAGCTGGAGCAATATGTCACTACCAGATTCCAGCTGTCCTACTACTACAAGTCCTGGACATTTCATCATGTTTGAAAGACAATTAAGACAAACTTTGTAAAGATGATAGGAGTTCTTAAAAAGGAAATGAATGAATCTCTTTAAAGAAAGCAGAGAAGGGATAAATGTAATATTAGAAAAAATTAACAAATCCTTTTAAGAAAGCCAAAGGCAAACAAACAGCTAATGGAAACGAATGAAGCATTTCAAGACCTGATAATGAAAATAGAAGCATTTAAAAAATACAAACTGAAGGAATTCTAGAAATGAAAATCTAGAGATTCAAACAATACCTTCAGAGGCAAGCTTCACCAAAAGAACACAAGACAAGGAATAGAGAAATTCAGGCTTTGAAGATATGATAGAAGAGATGGATATATCAATGAAAGAAAATGTTAAATCTAAAGAGTTCCTGAAACATAAGATCCATGATATATGGAACATTATTAAAAGACCAAACCTAAGACTAATAGCAATAGAAGGAGGAAAATCTCAGCTCAATAGCCCAGAATGGATTTTGAAAAAAAAAATTTTCTACCTAAAAGGACAGAAGAGAACTCAACCCAGAGAATCTACTGAGCAGGCTCATAGTGGCTCACAGAGACTGAAACAACAATCATGGCCTGCATGTGTCCACACCAGTTTCTCTGCATATTTGTTACCATTTATAGCTTGGTGTTTTTGAGTAACTCCTAACAGTGGAAATGGAGGTGTGTCTCTGATTCTTTTGCCTGCTCTCGAATCCTTTATCTCCTATTAGCTTGCTTTGTCCAGCCTTGATAGGAGGGTTCCCGCCTAGTCTTATTGTCACTTGTTATGCAGGGGTTGGTTGAAAACCCTGGGACAGCTGCTCTACTCTGAAGGGAAATGGAGGAGGAGTGGATCTGGTGAAGAGAAGAGCAATGAAGAGGACTTGGAGGAGTGGAAGGAGGGGAAATTGTAGTTGGTATGTATTGTATCACAGAAGAAAAATAAAAATAAAAAAAGAAAGATTGAAAGGTGGACACAGTGAGAGAAGACAACAAACCCTGTAGCTCTGTTTCAGACAGGTGAGCTTTTTTCCCAAAGGGCTTAATAGCTCTATTCATGACATGTAATGTCATGTCTTTGGCTTGCTACTTCTACTCCTTGTGGTATCAAAGAAAAGGAGACAGGAAGAGAGACAGAAAGACAAAGACACAAAGAGAAAGAGAAAAGAGAGACACACAAACAAAGAGAGAGGAGCTCCCTAAGAACTCACTGAAATGGAACTTACAGAGTCACCAAAACTGTAACAAGGCTCTGTATTAATTTTTATGGCTCTTATCACAAGATGACACTTCCCAAAAGTCCCTCTTCCTGCCAATATCTGTATAAAATCTATAATAAAAATCTCTTTTTATGCATGTTTCATCACTTAAGGCAGAAACTGGTGGCTCTCTTTAAGTTCCAGTTCTACACAATCTACTACTTAGTGAGTTCAAGACAAGACAGGATTAGAATGGGAGACTGTGTCTCAAAACAGATGTACTCAAAAATCACTACTTAATAAACTTCAAGGCTGTGAAAAAGGTTTAACAAATAAAGTATTCACCTTGTACCTATCCCTTTACTTCTGTCTTATAAAAACAGTTGCCACAATGCATGCTTTTAATCCAGTAATTTTAAGGCACCATAAAAGGCAGACAGAAGAAATCTTGCAAGTTTATTTACATGTGATAGTAAACTAGGGACCCTGTCTCAAACATGCTGAAGGGAAAGGACCAACACCCAAAATGTTCTCTGACTAGTATACCCAAACCACAACACACACACATGCCTTTCCACACATAAATGAGGACATAGATACAAACAGTTATAAGCATATAAATAATAGAGTTATAATTAGATGATGTAGCACACAACTTTTATTCCAATACTTGGGCAGCAGAGGCAGGAAAAGATATGGGAGTTTGGGACCAAACTTACCTAAATTCTAAGTTCAAGGAAAGCTAGAGATACATGGATAAATCCTGTCTCAAAATAAAATTCCAACTCTGATTTTTATTGTCTCATTCTGAAATCCTTTTCCAAAATGCACTAAAGTGTCCCAGCTTAACCTCAGCAGAGGTCTCATGGTGCAGGACAATATCTCTTAAAATCATTTCAAGTGTCAGCCACTGGTCCCTGTCAAATCATTCTCAGAAATAAATATAGCTTAGTATGTTAGCAGAGCCAAGAAGTTCTCCTTAAATTCAAGCAAGTTTGGTCTATCAAAGGAATATGATAGTAAGACATTCCTCAAAAATACACAGAACACACACACACACACACACACACAAACACACACACACACACATAGTTAAATATACTTTGCTTTGTTGTTTGAGACAAGATCTTATTAGAAAGGTCAAACTAGCATAATCCTCACACTGTATAGTTTAATGAATAATATATATTGAATATTTTAAAACAAATCCCAGAAAACATTTCATTCTATACCATTGGCCCATTATTCAAAGCATGACAGTTTTCTGAACAAGAAGGACCTTTCAAACAATGGTCTTTATATTCCCTTAAACTTCAGTAGATTTGGAAGTGGGAGAAAATTTATACTGTTCCTAGGTTGTTTCCCCTCTATCCAATCCATATACAAAATTAATATCCACCTTTCCTTAAACTTCTTCTAATTTAGAAACATTTTAACTAATTTATTTGTAAATTGAGCTGTTTACAGATTTTGTTTTAATGCTAAGGCTCTAACTGTGGAAACTCAAACAATACCTATAAAAGTAAACATTCCAGCTACCAGTAACCCAATGAATTTTTAAGAATATTTTTCTAAAATAGTTGAAAATTTTCCAAGTATTGTATTGAAATTTTTGGAATATCACTCTATTTTTAATTTTACTGGAATCAAAATAAAAGAAGATTGTTGATAAACAATTTTACTGTTATTTATTGTACTATCAACACTTTTGAGTTATATACCTGTGGTTCTTTGTTACATGAAATAAAAAATAACTGTAGTGGATTACTAGGATTTATATTAATAAAACATAAAGAGAAACTACATGCCTATAGATAATATGATTCTATCAAAACTAAAATTGCAGTGTTTCTCATAGTATTTCCTCTCTAAAGGGTAATGAATCGTGTACTGCCTAAGTTAAGGTTTCTATTGTGGTGAAGAGACACAATGAACATGATAACTCTTACAAAGGAAAAATATTTAATTTGGGTGGCTTACATTTTCAGAGGTTTAGTCCATTATCATCTTGATGAACATTGCAGCACATAGGCAGACATGGTGCTGGAGAAGGTGCTAGGCATTTACACCATGATCTACAGGTAATCTGGGACACTGGATATGGTTTAAACATACATGACACCAAAAATGCCACCTCCACAGTGACACACTCCCTTCAACAAAGCCACACCTTCTAATAGTGCCAATCCCTATGAGTTTACAGGGGAAAATTCCATCCCAACTACAACAGGTACTAAGTATTAATGTTCACAAAGAAGTATGATATGTCCTGTGTGAGAAAACAATGAACCCATTCTATTGAGAAAGACTAAAAGTATAAGTTTGTTTCTATACCATAATTTATTAGACCTTGAAATTTTTAGTAGGGCCACCTAATGCCTTATGATAGATTCAGTGAAATATTCAGCTTACATTAAACCCAATGTGGAAATAATGACAAGGTTTCTCCTTGTCATCGAAGTGAACAGGGAGTCTAGTTGTGCACTTCTTCAACATCAATCATGTTTTTGAGATGACTGTTTTAATAACTTTCCTGCCAATAACTTTTACATGTTAAACTTTTATTTTTCCCAATTTTAGGTACATAATGAAGAGCTATACCATTATTAATTCCAAGGAATCCTGGTGTATTATTTCTTATTCATGGTCAAATGTATATGTGAATCAGAAGCCTAATTGGAATGAGCATCATAAAAAAGATCTTTTAGACAATTAAAAATAGCTTAGTCAATAACTTCAATACACCCGAAGATGTACCTGATAAGTAGAATCCAGTGACATCACTCACAAATGACAAGCAGACACAGGCCCAGATCACCATTACACACACTTGACGGTATATAAACAAAAATCAAGAGCAATGCTCTGGTCTATACATCTGGAGAGACACCACCGTGATGTACTCTACATGTGAAAAGTCTCCCCCAGAATGCCAACCATCAAAACAGATGTCTGTTAGAGACTAGATCTGAACTTCGGCAAACATACTTAGAACAGGTGAGCAGCCTTGAGGAAGGAGTCTTAGGACCTTAGTTAGAAATTAGGAGTGTGAACTTTGTGTGATGACCATCAGCATCATAAAATATAATTTTTGTCACCCTAACTACACATATATTTCTTGCTCATGACATTACTCTTTTCCCCAGTTCTTCTCCAGCCTTTGTTGTCAGTTGTTTGGCAGGTTTTGCCATTCTGAATGTAATTACCACAACTGTTTCCAACAGACCAAAACCACAATCTATAATAACAGCAATAATTTATAATATCAACAAGCTCCATATTCTCATAATAGCCAACATAGCAAGATTTTTAAATACAAAATAGCAAATGCCTCAAAACAGAAATGAAATTATTTGCCTTATAACACTTCTAGTTTTACCAAGGAGCTCCCCTATGAGGATCTCCCATGCTTTTTCAGGAACATCCAAGAATGTAGCAATATCTGAAGTCTCAGAGGCAATGGAGGCTCCTGGAAAGCTAAGTATGGCAGCTGGGCAACCAAGAAGTATTTGGAAGGCATATGGACTCAAACAAGGTTCTGGAGATTGGCTTATAGACTAAAGAATCAGAAGACAACCTGGTGGCAGGAAAATCTTTTAAAAAGGTAGGTGAATTTCTGTCTCACTTTTCCTGCATCAGGTTCTCACCTCTATGACCATGGCAAGCTGTTCTTGCATTGTTGCCAGCACCCAGCTACTCCTAGCAACTACAACAGCACAATTGTGAACTTCACATCTCTGGGTTTCATCATCAGCCTTGGTTGACTCCTTGTCCACCTAGATCCAGGTCAGGGGTTTCCAGGGACTAGTTCCAGGGCTGCAAATGATCAGGCCAGGTAACACTCCATGAACACCTCTTTCAGCTCCAGAGATATATGAGATAGGCAAGAGAAGAGCAGTGTTGGAGCACAAAGCCTGTGAACTTTTGCAGCCCTGCATTCCTACTTCCCTGGGCCAAGCCCACAAATCACCTACTAAACATATCTTATCCCTGAGACAATCTCAACAGAAATTCCTCGCATGCTCTCCTCACTGCAATCTCCAGATGCATCCCTCAAGCTAGTCCCTCACAGACACACCCACAGAACATGCTCACAGGCATTCCTCCTCCCTGCAAATAACCTTCCAGACATTATTTTTAGCCTGACTCAGAGGATATGGGAATCCTGTGGTGACATCACTTTTTTGGTAAGTTGCAAAATGGAAAGGGCTTGGCAGCTAAACTGGAGAGCTGCTCTAAGATCAAGGCCAGAGGAGACAGCAGGGCAGCCCAACCACTACAACCACATGGTTCTGGAAGAGGAGACCTTCTCAATAGCTGCATTCATACAGGAGCTGGGAACCCAAAGGCATAGCTGATAAAGTAGACAGACCCTGAGTCCTGCAAGAAGATCTCATGTGGAAGAGAAAACATGGCCAGTAGACATAGTAACATAGACTTTTGAAGGGATCTAATGAACCCTCTCCCTAGACCAAGAACTATGGGAAACTAATGACTATTGAGAGGCAGAATTGTATTTCCCAGGGATGTGCCTCCTAGTTGGTTATCCAAAACAAAGTGGACTGCACTGAAATCATATAAATAGAAAAAATACAAAATGGACTCAGCAGCTCATATTTATTTATGATCATATACATATAAATATATATGCAATAGTAATATCTAAAGAGAAATCCACTTTGAGACAGAGTGAGTGGGGGTATGTAGCAGGCTTTCATTTAGGCCACCAACCAGCTCTCAAAGCATGACACAAAAACTTGTTAGTTATGAATGCTTCCTGTCACATGAATTATGGCATAAGATGTGGTTTCTGCCCTATTCACCCATACAACACAATGCACACCTGAGAAATTTCTGCAGATCAGAAACTGCCTTTGTCCCCTGGAACTAAACTTCACCAAATCATACCATTGTTGTTGGTTGTAGCAAAGTTAGAAGCATTCTAATCATATATTGCTGAAACACAATCTATATCACCATATTTTTACCGGTTTCTAAACTATTTGTAATATGTATAACACAATATTTATAAAACCTGAGGTGGAGTGCAATATACAGCATGCCTAGACACCAGACCTTCATTTTTCTAATCTGTCTTCCTATCACTGTAGGGCCCTGTCCCCCGGTTTGGGTAGCTGTTGCCTTGCTTGCTGACCTTGACCTTGATGTCCTCCCTATGCTAATTCCTTTCAGGTTTCCATGCTCCTGAATGGTTAAGGGAAGTTCCTTGTTTGTGTAACCTGCATATTGGGCATGAACAGCTTAGATGCAAGATTGCAAACATCAGTAGTGAATTTCTGCTCTCTGAGGTTCTCCCATTGTGCTGTAAACCTGTATTTAAGGTTTCTTCCCTCCTTCAATAAATAGCATTTGGCATTCTGCTGAGGCGAATGACTTGCTGTCTCTTATCTCTGTTTTTCAATCCACAGCCCCTTGCACAGACATGGTGAACAAGTGGTGCTAGCGCGGGTGTTATCGCTACACACCACACACTAAAAACTGGGCCATGGGTGCACACTGGACAGTGATGTTATAAGCATCCTATCTTCCCATGGCAGGGCTGCAGAGTCTCCACATTCCCAGGAAATCCATACACAGGAAGGCTCAGAGGACAAGGACTAGTGCCCAGGTCACCACATGGACCAACAAAACCACAGTCTGGATCATGGTTCATCCTAGTCCCAGCCGAAAAGACAGCTCAACAGACCTTCTCTGAACATGCTATACTCACCATGGCATGGCTTTTGGACTTCCTTACAGCTCCCTAAAGCAGAACAAGAGGAGAATCCTGGGAAGAACCTGGAAGTTACCTCCTACTGGTGCTCCTCATTGCTAACACTCCTCAGGATCCCTCATCAGGTAAGACCACCTGGCTGGACTTCAGGACATTAGCAGCTTCCCTACTGGGTGAGCAGAGTTCAAAGGACTCAGAGAGAAATAACCCTCCCAGGTGGGTCCTTCCACACTATGATTGGATAGGATACTAACCAGAAGATTAAGTAGTTTAGTAAAATTCTCTAATCTCTAGAGCACTTCCCATTTTTCTTCCAAGGAGCATGCTCCTATTGGTGCACAGTTCATTACATACACAAAGTCCAGTGCAACCAAACTGTTGCTTCAAAACTGGGAAATCCTGCAACCAAATATAGGTGACATTCAAAGAGTAACTGTTCTTAAACAAAAAGAAGCCATGAATTAGAACACAATGAAGGGTCTATGGGAGGGTATGAAAGCAGGAAAGACATAGTGATAATAATGTAAATATAATCCCAAATAGTTTTGTTAAAAAGTTCAAACAGGCTTTATGGCCATGTGCTCCATGGACGAGGGATTTGTATTAGAGGACACCAAGTACTGCTCACACCATTTCTCCTGGCGTATACTTCTTAAATCTGCAAAACACAGTCACGTTTTCTATCGAGTTCTACTGTTTAGGTTCAAATGATGTAACTACTCTAATTTGGTTTCATGAAATTTCAGTTCTTTATCCAGATTCTTGATTGCCTGGTCTGTGGACCCAAGAAATGGCCAGTGAGAACATTTATTGATCTTGTAACATTGATTATCTCACTACGCATTGCTAACTTCAACTAATACCACAGCAGGATATTTTTCACCCTCTTTCTTCCTCATCCCTCTTTCTGCTGTCACGATTCCTGCTTTATAGTTGGTCAGTGAACTCAATTCTTACACTAGTTCCACCGTATTTGTAAATTCACAATAAAATCTAGAGAACTTGGAGGATACTTACTCACTGGTCTATTTTTCTTTCCCACAGACCAATCAAGGCCCAGCCTGGAAGGAGTTGCAGGACTCTCTTTCCGGCACTGGAAGGCAGAAGCAGGATTAAGTGTTCAAAGTACTTCTCAATTATATAGTGTGAGGCAAGCCTGGGTTACAAGAGATATTGACCTGAACCAATGGTTCACAACCTTCCTAATGCTGTGACTCTTTAATACAGTTTCTCATTATGTGGTGACAATCCAACTAAAAAATTATTTTCACTGCTATTTCATAACTATATTTTTGTTCCTGTTAGAATTTTAATATAAATATCTGCACTTTCTGACAGTTTTAGGCCTGTCCTGTGATAGGGTTATTTGATCCCCCAAAGGGAGCCATGACCTCTAAGATTGAGAAGCATTGTTATAAACTTACATAAATAAATACATAAACAAACACCAGTTAAGAAAAAAATGGAATAAAATTCTTCAACTGGGAAATATAGAAAAAACTATCAGTAATGAATTAAAAGAAAATTAATAATAAAAATGATACCAATAACAGATGTTTTAAAGTGACAAAAATAATTGAAAGCATATGTAGCTATACTGACTTTAAATCAGAGTAGGCACCTCCATGGTATATTGAATACCATTTATAAGAGACTGTATGACTTTGTCCCACATAAAATGATGGCAACTGAATGTTGTAAGCTAACATTTGGACTTATAGCCTGTGGCCTGTATCTCAAATCTCTCAGCTGACTTCCCTGTATCAATAAGGATTGCACATATCTCCATAGGAGGGTTTGCTATTTGGAAACTGAATACTTAGTAGTTCAAGCTATCCTCCATAAACTGTACACAACCCAATTGTGTCAGTCTTCATTCACATGGGAGGAATTAATACATGCAGGGAAATTATAGAGAAAGTCACTCACCATGCCCCATCAGTCCTTCTTTGTAATGGAGATCCCTGCAGCTAACTGCACTCAACTTCAGTCTGTGATCAAGCTATAGCCTAGTTTATTGCCCCCTCTTTGTACACAGTGGCCTGTGCCCTGTCTGCAGGCCCCAGCCCTGTCTGCATATCAATTCCACTCTTCCTCCTCATCTAGTCTGAAGGAAGAAGCCACTTTCCACACACATTTCCTTTCCCTGTTGTGCAATGGACAGTCCACTATGTGACACAAACTAGTAATTTTGGAACTCTATGGAGGTGCAGACATGTAACACAGAATTTAGGGTGATTAGTCGGGGGATAATAAAGGCAGTGCTTTGTGGGGATACAGACAGGGTTCAAGTCCACCTCAACCAATTTAGGAGGCCTTGACTTAAAACTGCTTTTCAAAATGACTGGAGACTTCCTCTTCAAGAATTAATAAACTTCCATGGCATACCAGGAATTAATGTTAGTTGTGAAGTTGTAATGGTCTCTTGAGCAGCATGTTAGAGGCCAGGATTTTAGTAGAAGGTTGGGCCTTTCTACTGGTTGTAAATCAAGGTTGTCTCAATTGTAACGGAATGTAGCTGGTTAATCCTGGGGAACAAACTTTTACATCTTATTATAGTAATTTCTAAACAGAATGGTTAGCATACTGCTTATCTTTGGGGTATTTGGGATGCAGCCCTCTCTTACCTAAATTCTACTTTGTGAACTAATGTCTCCTAGAACTGGAAAGACCATGTACCATCAATTCTATTACCATCAATTCTACTCTTCTACATCACAGTTTAGCATTGGACTGCAACTTTACAGAGGTAATAATGTTTACAAGCTCCTAAAATTAATTCCAGTTAGATTTTAAATCTTAATGTTAAATGTTCAAAGTGTAGAACTTCTGGAAGATAAGGGAGGGACCAGGTCTCTTTCAGTTTGAAAATCTGTGTTCCATAGAAACAACACACACATGGTGCTGGCATTTCACAGTGATGTCAACAAGGACATTTCAAAGCACAGTCATGCTCCCAATGTCTAAACAGGTGCAGCTAACAGAGAGAAGTTATTCGGAGGCTGCCAGCAGGCCCCAGCAATTGCCAAGATTATGCAGGACCACATACTGGAGCATGCAGGATGAGCAGGACCATGCTGGACAATGCAGGACAAGGAAAGAACAAGTAGAACTCTGCACCTGACCACTTGCTCCCACACAGCAAGGGGAGAACACAACACACTGACTCCCATGACTCAACTGAGCACTCCTCCCAGTCTGGGGACAGCAGCCCCATGCTCACCACATTGTAGTTTTCCAGCTCCACCATCCTCTTTGCTCAGCTCACAGCAACAACAGCAGCAACACTCTCAGCATATCACACAAAATGACAGGGACAGATTCTTTTGTTAGCCAATTCTGAGGCAGGAGGCCGGAAAGACCCTGTAGAACTTCTTACTGGCAGGTCGCCTAGAGTGCCTGATTGGCTAGTGAGTCCTGAGTGACAGGAGCAGCTCCTATAAGGTTACACTGGGCTTAAAGACACAGCACAATGATTCCTGATCCTGCCTTCCACCATAGATGCAGAACTTGTCTGAACCAGCAAAGATTTGCAATTCAGTAGCACTTGTCCCTGGCTCTAGTAGCAGACAATGTGATCTTTCTGCTCTCCATAGGCACTCCCCTTCTTCCTCCTGGATGCAATGTGGCTAACTAGCTTGTAAAACACAGTATAATATGTGGGGTGGAGATTCCCTGTCACCCAGGTGAAAGAATACCCAGAATATTAACAACTAAAAGAGATTTAAGAGACAAAGGGAAATATTTTTTTTAGGTAAGTTCACAGGGAGGCCAGGTGAATTCAATGTAATTTTTACCTGCATGTCACAGGGACTTCAGACAACCAGGAAAAAAAAGCAGGAACTAGATCACTAACAGGATAAATAGGTCTTTCACCATCAGAAAGCTGGATCATGGCTCTATTGCTTAAGGAGTTTTATTCCTGAAATTCAGAGCAAAGTGTTGGCAAATTATATAACAATAAAGAGTAGTCTTCATGCAAAGTTGAATACTTAGAGAATAATGGAACTAGGAAGAACACCTTTATGTCCACCGTTGTTAGCCAGCACATCTTCCTTAATGGGGAGATGAAAAAAAAAACCTGTATTATTGAATCTCTCCATGTATGTAGAAAGTTGATTCTTAGAATGTCTTACAAGCTATGGTCCAGGTAGTCCAACAATGGCTTCCTACCAATGGAAATTTGAAGAAGCCAGTAGTTGTTCATTCCATGAGGCTGCATGTCTCAGCTGGTCATCAGTATACACCAAAATACCAAGGAAAAAGGATTTAATGCTGGGAAAGTAATTTACTTAGTAGCCAGTGCTAGGGCAAAGAGGCAAAGAAAGAGAGCTTCCTCCTTCAATATGCTTCATATATGCAGGCAGCCACCAGAGATGCAATCCAGATTAAAGGTGGATGTTAAACTTCATTTGATTTTTACTTTTTTGGTGTTTTTGAGACAGGGTTTATCTATGTAGCCTAGGAACTCCTTCTGTAGGCCAGGTCAGCCTCAAACGCAGGTAAATCCAACTGTTTCTACCTTCTGAGTGCTTTGGTTAAAGTGTACATAGACACCAAGCAACCAAAGGTGGATTTCACCTCAAATGATCCAGATTAAAGATGGACCTTTTTTAAAACATTCAAAAACATCCATCACAGGTATACCTAATTCTTAGGGTTTTAGTTAATTCCACAAGGAGTAGGTGTGACTACCAAGAATAGTGCTCACAACAGCCAAGAAAGAAGAAATGAGAAAAGTTCTTACCTGCAGGAGGCAGGGAAAACATGCTTTTCCTAAACAAAGGAAGTATGTGGATTTTACTTAGCAAAACTGGACATATTCACATAAAATTCTCCCTATTCCTAAGCAGGCAAGTAAACAAATCCACTTATGAACATGATAATGTAAAAGCAGAGACATTTAGGGGTATTCTTAATCCAATGTTATGCAGAAATGTATATAAATTATGAAATGTTTGAAAAAATTGTCTCTGGCATGCTGAAAATCAATGAATCACACAGTAAAATAAGTATTGCTTTGAAGCTTATGCAACCTGTCAATCTTGATGTTCAATGTCAAAAATAACTGTACCATTGCTATTCTTACCAATAGAAAAGATAGAGAACACAAATAAAGGAAACTTCAAGGAAATGACACTTAAAAGCACTGTACTCTGCTCTTAAATGAATGGTTATGATGAGCAATATCAACCTCAGAATGAAGCTGCTTTTGCCTCTGAGCAGGCTGGATCAATGGAAGGCCACAGCTCCTTCCATGTAAGACCTTAGGAAAGTCATTTAACTAGTCCTGGCTGCTTCCTGTCTCAGGGCTGTGACATCTTTGTAGAAAATTCCACTGTTCACTTTTTGTAACTTTTAACAAAATGAAATTTTATGAGTGTTGTCCATGCATGTGTCAGGGCACAGTACTTAGAAAGGTCAGAAGAAGGCAGCAGATGCCTGGGAATGGAGTTATAGCAAATTGTTAGCAGCATGTGGGTTCTAGAAATGGAACCTAAGTCTTCTGTAATGACAGCTAGTGCTCTTAATTACCGAGCCATGTCTCTAGCCCCTCTTTTTATTTAGAATTTATTTCCATAAATTGTTTCTCAGAAAATTGGCAGTCAAAACCCTCAGGACCCAGCTATACGACTCTTGGGAATATACCCAAGAAATGCTCAATCTTGCCACAAGGACAAATGGTCAACTATGCTCATAACAGTATTATTTATAATAGCCAGAACCTAGAAACAACCTAGATGACCCTCAACTGAAGAAAATATGGCACATATACACAATGGAGAACTACTCAGTAGTAAAAAACAAGGATATTGTGAAATTAGCAGGCAAATGGATGGAACTAGCCACTATCATCCTGAGTGAGGGAACCTAGACTCAGAAGGACAACATGGTATGTACTTACTCATAAGTGGATACTAGATGTAAAGCAAAATATAACCAGAGTGCAACCCATAGTTCCAGGGAGGCTAGCTAACAAGGAGGACCCTAAGAGTGACACATAGATAGAACAACAAAGGAAAAATAGATGAGCTCTACATGAGCAAACTGGGAGTAAGGGGCGTGGTGGAGGGCAAAGAATGGGAGATGAGCATATAGTGGAAGAGGAGGTTTTAGCTGGAAAGTGACAGAGTGGGAGAGCAAGGAAAGAGATACCATGATAAATGAAGACATCATGGGAATAGGAAAAAACAGCGTGCTAGGAAAGTTCTCAAGGATGACCCTACCTTAGACTACTAGCAATAATGTAGAGGGTGCCTGAACTGGCCTATTCCAGTGATCAGATGGCTCAGTACCCAAACTGTAATCATAGAGCCCTCATCAAATGACTAATGGAAGCAAACACAGAGATCCATGGCAGGGTGCCAGGATGATCTCTGGGAATCCAATCAATGAGAGAGAGGAAAGATTCTGTGGGCAGGGGACATTATGATCATGATGAGAAAAGACATAGAGATGACCAACGACACTATTGAAGACCCATGAACTTAGTACCAATAACTGTGGAGCCCCCATAGGACTGTACTAGACCCTCTGGATATGTGAGATAGTTGTTTAACTTAAACAATTTAAGGGGCCCACAGGCAGGGGAATTGCAATCCATCCCTGGTATATGGGTGGGCTTTTTAGAGCCCAGTGCCTAGGGTGTGACACCTTGTGAAGTCTTAGTGCAGTGGGGAGGGCCTTGGACCTGCCTCAGCTGAGTGGGCCAGGATCTACTGACTCCCCATGGGAGATGTTGACTTGGAGGAGGTGGGAATAAAGGGTATGTTGGGGAGGAATGCTGGGGGCAGGAAGAGGGAGGGTCTGTATCAGGTATGTGAAATGAATAGAAACTTTCTTAGTAATAAAAAAGAAGCAAATTGTTAATTAAATGTCATTACATTCCTTTCCCCTTTTATCTTTTCATTCACTCCCTTCCAAAATCCCTTCTAAATTCTTCCTTTTTAAGTGTGAGTGAACAAGTATCCTGAAATAAATTAATACAATCTGCTGCATCCATTTTTGTTAGTTGTACATATATGGATGTTTGGCTGACCATATTGTATTGGCCAAATAATTAGGCATCTCATCTCTGCCCTATTCTCACAAATATAGGATAATTCTACATTGTAAACCATATCAGGTATTTAACCCTGACTAGGCTGCCTTGTACCATAAATATAAAGAAGAATATAAAACTTATGGTAGAAAATGCCTTATCATTTAAGAGCACCAAAGTTTCCTTCATAGCACCCTGCTTCCATTCCCAGTACATATAGAAGCTTGCTACCATCTGTAACTCCAGCATCAAGGGCTCTGACACCATCTTATGGTCTTGCTGGCCATTATAAGAAGAGGAGACTTAGACCATTACAACTATTTCTCAAGCTGTGTGGGGTAGTGCATTATTTTAGTACCAGCCACCTGCACACAGAGGCAGAAAGATCACTCTGAGGTTCACAGCCTGTGCTACATAGTCTACAAATGCACACATGGCACACACCCTCACACACACATACACAGTAAAAGAACAAAACTTAAAAAAAAAACCCAGACCAGGAGAATTGGAAAATTGGAACAATACAATACCTATTAAAATCAATTCAAGTGTCTGCCACTGGTGTCCATAGAACCATTTTCAAAAATAATTATGACCATGCATACAATCACAGGCCATCAATCCAAGCCACTGAGAGAAACTGAATACTTGTGGGTAGGTCACCACCATACCATGTTACCTGAACTGCCCATGATAAGCTGGGTGTTATCAGACCAAGCAAGTCATGAATTACAACACACTGTAGCAATCTCTTATCAAATGGAAGTGGTATATGAGTGGTTGGGCCCAAGCACGTCCTGAAGGAACAAGCAAGCTCCATGAAGAAGTTGCCAAAATCCGTATGGTTTCTGTTGTGAATATTGCTCTGTACGTTGTGACTATGTTGCTCTGACTGGTTAATAAATAAAGTGCTGATTGTCTAGTAGACAGGCAGGAAGTATACACAGGACAAAAAGAGACAAGAATTCTGGAGATAGGAAGGCTGAGTTAGGAGACGCCACCAGCTGCCGCCATGAAAAGCAAGAGATAATTTTAATTTAAGATGTAAGATTAATTTAAGATGTAAGATCTAGTTACCAAGAAGCTTGAGCCATTAGGCCATACAGTTTTAATTAATATAAGGCTCTGTGTGTTTATTTGGTTCTGAGCAGCTGTGGGCCCAGAGAAAACTCCAGTTACAGGTTTCCACTCCTGTTACAATGCCTTATGCTGCCAAGCACTCACCTAGAGTCTCATGAGGTATTCTCTATGACTGGCTGAAGAAAGAGAAGACTAAGGTCAGTTGATGGTCCTGTACATCATGCAGGCACCACCCAGAAGTAGAAAGCTGCAGCATTTCAATCCCATTTGGGCACAAGCCTGAAAGATATTGGTGAAATATGTAAGGGCCCAAAACAGCTTGACCACACAGTTGCCATGACAGGCTTAGGGACCCAGGTACATCTGTCATAACAGGCTTACTGGTAGGCAACATCTGGATTCTTAAGCTGACACCACCCAGGGATCCATCCAAAGATGGGCCAGAATCTAAGGGAAAGTATCTGACATTCCAAACATTCCAACTATTACATAAGCATAGATAAGATCAAGATTGACAGATGTCTGTGTGAAGGTGTCAGATCCCCTAGTTCTGGAGCTACAGACTCCTGATCCTGGAGTTACAGATGATAGTGAGCTTCTGTATGTACTAGGAATGGAAGCTGGATGCTCTGAAAGAATCTTCAGTTTTCTTAACTGGTAAGGTATTTTTACCCTATGTTTTCAGTGAATCAGTGCACTCCAGGTCTTCCACTCTTTCCTATTTTTGACAACTACATGTAGCTGTCAGTGACAATTTCCTGCAGGCCCCCATTTTGTGATTCACACTTGGGCTTTAAAGCTCCTTTTTCTCCACCCTCTCAATCCCTGTAACCTACATTCCTGGTAGGAATAAAGATGTTCTAAAGAGACACTGATATCTCTCTTTGTCTAACAACTAGTGAAACAGTGAACCACATGAAATTTTAATTTCAATGAGCATGTCATTGTGGGAAAAGACTTGAATCCTCCAGATAAGAATATGGGAGGGTTTTGTAGATGGGAAAAATTCATTATATGGCTTTATTAGATTGCTTAGTTTTGCATATCTTTTGCCTTCTACCTAAACCTCTTAAAAACCCAAGGACAGGTTAGTTATCCCATATGTACTTTATAGTTCCAAATTAGTCAATCTGAATAAATATCATTTTAAATTTTCATTTATAATTTGCTTTATCCCCGTTTCTATTTCTGTTTTCTTTTTTGTAGAGAATAGTATTGCTTGACTCTTTTGCTGGCTTGGAACTAACACTATAGACTAGGCAGTCTTAGCACATCAGAGAGATCTGTTCACATTGCTGCCAGTGTGCCTGAATTATAAGTGAGCATGTGACTCACTGAATAACTTGATTCATTCAATTGGCTTACTGATGATGAATGACTGAGCTTTCCTAGTTGGAGTGGCCAGAACACAGGTTCTGTTCCTATCTCCAGTAACAGAAGAGGGTTCCCAATAAATGTAGCTTTCCTGTCTTAATGTCCACTGTCTTACAACTATGAGAAATTTTATTTTTCTTTATTATTGAGTCTGTTATAACTGAACAATGACCTGGTAAGATTTCTGTCCTTATTCTGCAGATGATGAAAGCCAGGCTCACAGAGATAAGTATGTTTTGAATATAGTTAAGTTTAAATGTTCATGTAACTCATCCCATCATTCTAATGCCTCACTAAATGCATTTGAAGGAACCTAAGTCAGACATGGTGGCTCAGGCCTGTAATCATGGTATCTAGAATGTAGAGAAAGCAATTTCAAGTTTTCAAAGTCATCTAAAATGAGAATGGTCAATGAGGTCTGGAGGGAGGACCACAGAACTAAAGGAGACTGTAATTGGCATAGGAGGGTGTCCATAGTCTTCCCTTCAGGTCCAAACTTCAGGGTCATGGCATCAGCAATTAACATTGAGGTGGTATTTGCCACCTAAAGTTTACTATTCTGGATACTATTTTCTATTCTTTATAATGTTTTCTGTCTAAGACACCTAGATAACTTGGGGATAAGACACTTGTTAGTCATTATATAGTGGAATTCTCTTTCAGGTGGGAGAATTAGCCTAAGGCAAGGATGAGATCCCCAACACAATACAATGTATTCATCCTTGAATCTCTATAAACAAAACCAACAGAATGACACTCAGCAGAGTTTATTCATATATTTGTGCATAATAGTCTCCCATGCATAACAAGGAAAAAATTAAAAGGGCAAAATTTGGGAAGGGATGGAGAGAGGACAAGGAAGGGAAAATTGATTTAATACATATCAATTAAAATATATGAAAATAAATTTTAAGTAAAGAAGTGGCCTAGGGAGATAGCTTAACAGTTAAAAGCAGCACCAGGTGTTGTTACATAGGACACAGGTTCCATTATACCTAACCATCTCCTGTAACTCTCTTCTGGCCTCTGCAAGAACTCTGCATAGACTCCTGGAGGCAAACACCCATATACATAAAATAAAATAAAGCTTAAAAATGGAATTCTCTGCAATGATGTCCCAGCCCTGAGACAGACAGCAGGCAGGGCTTGTTAAAAAGATCTCCTTCCCATCCTGCATGCTTGTAAGACATTCTATGAAATCAATTTTCTGCATTCATGGAGAGATTCCTTCTACCAATCCTGATCATGTAGAGAAGCTTGAACAATACAGTTGTCTTTTTTTTTCACCTGCCCAGGAAGGAACATGTGCTGGCTAACAATGGTGCTCATAAATGAATTCTTCCTAGCTCCATTATTGTCTAAGTATTCAGCTTTCCATGAAGACTACTCTTTATTATTATTTAATTTTCCAACTGTTTCCTCTAAATTTTAGGAATAAAACTCCTTAAGTAATGGAACCAACATCCAACTTTCTGATGGGAGAAAGACCTATTATCTTGTGTGTGATCTAGTTCCTGTTTTTTTTTCTTTGCTGGTTGTCTGAAGTCCCAGTGACAAGCAGGGAAAAAAATACCTTCAGTTCACATGGTGTCAGTGTGAAGTCACACAACAAACACTCCTTGTTTATCTTTAAGTATCTTTTTTGTTGTTAATATTCTGGGCACCCTACTACCTGTGTCACAGGGAATCACTCCACCCCACATAGTATAGTGGTCTGTACAAGCTAGCCACTTTGTGTCCAGGAGGAAGAAGGGGAAGTGCCTAAGGAGAGCAGGAAGAGAGCAGGTTTACTTTTGCAGCCAGGGGCAAGTGCTCTTGATATGCATATCTCTGCTGATCTAGAAAAAGTCTTTGTCTGGGGCGGAAGGGAGGGACAGGAACCATTGTGCTGTGTTTTTAAACACATTGTGACCCTATGGGATGTGGTCTTGTCACTCAGGTTTCATAAGCCAATCAAGTACTCCAGGTGGGCTGCCAATCAAAAGTGGTGCAGGGTTCCTCCTGCAGCTCCAGGCTTCAGACTTTTCTTTGAAGAGAAGCTGGCACCAGCAGTTTTGTGTGGTGTGCTGTGCTGTGAGTGCTGCTGCAGGGAGCTGAGCAGACAGCATGGCTGAGCTGGGAAACCATGACATGGTGAGTGAGAGGCTGCTGACTCCAGATGGAGTGGAGCAGATGGTGAGGTGGAGGATCCAGTGTGGTGGGTCCTCCTCGGGTCTGGGTGGGAACCTGTCTGCAGAATCTCTGTCCTCTGAGGTCCCATGTGGTACTTGAAACTCTCTGGATCCAGGGCCAGGCCTCTGAATACCTGTTCTGTGGGTTGAATCTGCTCACAGAATTGGAAGTAGGGAGCTGTGCTTAAAACCATCTTTGAACTTCAACATGCTTTGGTTGCACCCATAGAAAGCAGGTTGCCTAACTTGGAGATTACCTTCTAGTACCTTGTTGAATGAGGATCAGTATTTTACATTTAATTTTTATGTGTAAGACCCATTCATAGGTAATTTTTTGGGTGATTATAAAAGGCATCTCATGCATTGGGTAGCCCTCCACTACTAGGATGTGATGTAAATGAGTATAATTGGTGATTTAAAGGATTTACTAATGCTTAGGAGATAGTAAGTCTCACAAAACAGAATTTAGATGAGGGAGGACTGTCTCAAAAAAAAATCCCCAAAGATAAGTGTATTCTAGCTATGGCTTTTAGAGATTAGGACAGTAGGATAAATTTGTTTACCAGGATTGTCCAGACATTTGTTTCCAAACCATTACAAAGGAACCACTGCTGATTTACAACAAGCAACTAGGCCCAAACTTATATCAAAGAATGAGATTCTAACAAGCTGCTTATTGAGACATTACATGTCACAGCCAGCCCTAAGGCCTGTTGTGCCATAAAGTTCCAGTTTTTTTTTCTTAGTTTTTTTTGAGACAGGGTATCTCTGTAGCTTTGGAGCCTATCCTGGACTAGCACTGTAGACCCGGCTGGCCTTGACTCACAGAGATGCACCTGCCTGAGCCTCCCTCCCGAGTATTGGGACTACAGACATGCACCACCAGCGCCCGGCCCCAGTTTTCTTCTTGAGAAAAGCATGGTTCAGCCTGAAGGTCAATATGACACCAGGTGACAAGTATTTGAAAAGTAAAACATGTTGTATTAAGGACTAGACTGATCAAGCAAGGCTTTCATTTCAGCCCTCAGACAAGAAAAGGGATCATTCTTGGCAGAGCAATTAACAGCCTCGGGCCTAGGCCTTGGGAGCTTTCCCTAAGTGCCTGATTTATTGACAATAAAACAGAGCTCCTTCCATAAAATCAGGAACATGTTTGGGGGAACTGGTAATGGTCTGGAACCAGGGCTTTTATGGTGGGGTTGTTTCAGGTCCTATATGGAGCTATGGACATCAGTACTAAGACCACTGATACGTTAACTCAGTAATGATCTTGAGATATCCTGTGTGTACCCTTTTGCAGCATTGTTTGATTAGCCTCCTCCTTATTCTGTCCCACTTTATTGTAGTTTCTGCAGACTACCTAGAAGTTCCTCATTTCCTTCCATTTCCTCCCTGGAAGTAGGTGCTATTATTTTAAGAAGCTTAAATGACATGTAATATAGATTGTGCAAGATCTCCTCACACCAGCTTTTATTTTTTTCTACCTTCCACTTTTCCCATCATTCTCACCCACTGTCAGCTTCACCCAAGCACAATGTCACTAAAGAATGACCTGCTGTTTCAAGTGTCTGGTCTATTTAAGAAACAATTTTGGGAATATTTCTGCTGTCTAACTCACCCATTGGCCCAAATGGCTAGACCTACAAGTTGTCTATCTTTGTTTAAATTGTTCAAAGTGCAACCTGGAGCATGAAGCTAAAACACACAAGGATTCCATTCTGTTGATCTCCAGGCCAATGATCTCACTGTTCTCCATACTATACCTTCAAAATTCTTAAATTAAATGACTTTAGCACCACAGAGTTTTAAAATTATTCATTTGAGTCATGTAGTTAACAATCTAATGCAGTCACCAGGAAAGGTTTCACATGTGGAGCATTGCTTCTGACTTCAAACCAAATAGCAGAAATAGTTTATTGTGCACACTGCAGGGTGAAGCAGGGTAGGTAATTAGCAGCTGGAGTCACTGTTGTAACAAAGGACCTGATTATGGTAGCAGGAGTTATTTTATAATTTCCCATCATGTCATATGAATGATCACAGACCAGATTGTGTGAGTGTAGAGTTTGGGAAGGTTATCTTGAGCCAATGGATTTTGAATTTGCAATTAGGAAACTCTGCTATGCAGATATGTCCATTCCTGCTTGACATAGTTTATCAGCTCATCGTTTGAGAAACAGAGCATTAACAGTAACGGGGTGTTTGAAGTTATAGACCTCAGCAGCCAACACATGCATAAGAGCAAGATCAATCTATCTCATATTAATGACATTACTTCTACTAGGGAAGGACCTACTCTTTTTCAAAATCAATATTGCCAATTTTTTTATCTTAAAAATACATTATTTATAATATTTAAAATGACTTATTGGTATCATTTTAAATACTTTCTTTTTAGTACATTCCTGCTCTTATCTCTATTTGTTTCTGTTCTCCAATGTCTCTACGTAATCAAGAGCTTTATTGCTTTTCTGTGAAGTCACGTTGATTATTGATATTATTTCTGTGTAGAGCAATTTCTCCTTTAGTTTAGGCTTGCCTCATTCTATGTAATTGAGAATTGCATTGAACACCTAATCCTTCCTCTGCTGTCCAGTGCTGGGAAAATAGTTCTGCAACTCCTTCCATTCTGGGCCTTGACTGGTCAGTCAGAAGGAAAAGTAAACCAGTAAATGAGTGACCCCCAATCTCTCTGTCTTTTATGGGAGACTTATAAATGAAGAGGAACCTCTGCAAGAATTGAGTTCATTGACCAAGTTTGAAGCTAGTGGAGTCATAGCACAAGAAGGGAAAGGTAGGGTGGGTGTTGAGAGATTTCCTACTTCAACAATACCTTAGATTAGCAATGAGGAATTATGTAATCAATTTTAGATGTTCCAAAATTTCCTGATTGAGGCCCACAGACAAGGGCAATCAAGAATCTGGATAAAGGACTGAACTTATCATGAAACCAAATTGCTATAGTTACAGTGCTTTACTCATAATAGATGTGGATAAAATGTTGTGGCCATGCCTAATGGAACGATCATTTTTCAGGTTTTAGATATACACCCAGAGATAAAAGGTTTGAGAAGTTTTTCATGTACTCTAATACAAATCCCTAGACTGTGCAGCACATGGCCATAGTCTGTGTCAACTTCACAAAATAATTTTTGGATATCAAAACTGCATCATATCCACATTCTCTTTCCTGTCTCTAAGACATACCATGACCACTCATTGTTTTCTAATTCATGGCCTGTTTTTTTTGACCTGCTTTTCTTTAACAACAGTTATACAGTAACAACACTTACTGTGTCAATGTGACCTTTGTTTGACCACACAATTTCCCAGCTATGAGGCAATGGGTTGGCTGCACTGCACATTGAGTGTATAATGGAATGGTCACAGATAGGAACTTGTCCTTTGGATGAGGAACAGGATACACTCTAGGAGAGTAGAAGAATGTCTACTAAAAAATTTAAATTTTCTAGACTAGGTCCCTGTCTGCTGGGCTAGAAGGGCAGAGCTGTAAGTACTGTGCTCTCTGAGTCATTTGATCTATGATCACCAAATAGGTGAGCTGCTAGTATTGTGAGGCCCACCTGGGTGTCCCTAGCCAATGAGGGACTCTAAGAATGCTTTGCAATCAGTAGTAAGAGTGGCAGGTAGCTTGCAGATTCTTTTTGGGTTTATCCTCTGTCTCTCCTGTAATAAGTTATAAGGAAGAACACAAGCTATGCCAGGGTGAGTATAGGGTATTCAGAGAAGGTGGGTTGAGCTGTTATTTCTCCTTGGATTTGGATGGACCATTAGCCTGAGTATGGTTTTGTTGGTCCATGTGCTGACCTGGGCAGTCACCCTTGTCCTCTGTGCCTCCCTGTATATGGATTTCCTAGGTAGGAGACTCTGCATCCCTAGAACAGTAGGATATGATGTTTGTAATATCATAGTTCATTTTGCCCACACAGGCATGCTTTTGGTGTGCAGTGTGAATACAGTTTGGAAAAATGAATGTCTTGTTTCTAGAAGTTCTGAGTATTGCATTTCACTTTCAGGTTTGTCTACAAATATTACAAATCATTTAAAAACTGTAAGAAAGATGGTGATGTGGATCACCCTTTGGGAAATACATGATTACAATGCTTTTAACTTTCTGCTACCATCAGCTGCAATGGTATGTTTCAGTGAAATTTAGTTTCCAGGGACAAAAGGCGGTTCTGAGCTGCAGATGTTTCTCAGGTGTGCATGGTGTTGGCAGGTAGATAGGGCAAAATTGACATCTTGTGCTATAATCCATGGGACAGGAAGCAGAATTAACATAACATAGAATTAAGGAATTCTATGTTGCTTTTGGATTGTGAAAGAGTGGGGCCGGGTTTACCTGAAAGCAGAAGGAGGCATAAGGGGCTGCATAGTCATAGCAAGAGATCACCTCCTTTTGCAGTGAGAGCTCTAGAGCATGGGGCTTTTGTCTTTGGAAAACTATCATTAGCTTGAGGGTCAGAAACAATTATACAAGATTTACTTTGAGTTAATTTTTTGTGGTAGTTGTGAAGTCTGTGCTTATTTAGTTTCTATACACATAGAATTATAGTTGCCTGGGTAACTGTGATCAAGATCACACTTTTCTGGTTAAGTTTCCTTTGTTCTCTGATTAATAGTTGACTGTACTTTCCTGCCTTTATTTTTGGTTTTTGTATCTGTCTCCTTTGTTCTTACATTAATATTTTACACATTCTCAAATGTTATTGCTTTGTAGTAAGTATAGAAGTCATATTAGGTCAATCTGTGTATTTTTTCATAATTCAAATTTCCATTGGTAGACAGCCATTGTTAGACTAGCTCTACCACAGCTTGTGAGATATTCTAATAAGTCCACTTTGTACACACATGGAGAGATTCATTCTACCAGTCCTGATTATTAATATTCTGATCCTGGCCCTTGACGGCACTCGTTGTCCTGACATAAAAGCTTCTTCTTAAGGAAAATTTCCACCCACTACCCTCTCTCTCTCTCTCTCTCCTGCTTTTCTCCCAGGAGGTGTGAGCACATTTGGATTTCACCCCATCCCCACATTTTTTCTTCTTTCTCTTCCCCTTCTCTCTCTCTCTCCACTAAATAGACCTCTTCACTGAGTGCTGTCTGAAAGTCGTCTTTGTCTGTCACCAGCAGCAGGGCACCTTGGCTCTCTACCTGCCAGAGCCTTCTTTATACTATTCATAACACTGTTCATGTACAGAAGCTTGAATAATGCAGTGGTTTTTTTGTTTTGTTTTTTCACCTGCCCTAGGAGTAAGGTATGCTGATTAATAACAGGGCTTGTAAACATACTCTTCTTAGCTCCATTATGCTTTAAATATTCAACTTTCCTTGAAGCTTACCCTTTATTATTATTCACTTGCCAATAGTGTGCTCTGATTTTCAAAAATAAAAATCCTACAGCAATGAAGCCATTTCTGATGGGAGAAAGACCTATTATCTTGTTTGTGATCTATTTCCTGCATTTCTTTCATGGTTGTATGAAGTCCCTGTGACAACTAGGTAAAAAGTGGGTTCAGTTCACCTAACCTCAACTTGAAGTCACAAAACAAGCATCTCCTTTTTTGTCTTTTAATCTCTCTTTAGTTGTTAATATTCTGGTCACCCTTCCACCTGTGTGATGTGGAATCACTCCACCTGACATAGTATAGTGGGCTGTACATGCTAGCCACACTGTGTCCAGGATGAAGAAGGAGAAGTGCCACCAAGAGCAGAAAGATAGCAGGGTCTGCTATTGGAGCCAAGGGCAAGTGCTATTGAAATGTAAATGTTTAGAAAAGGTCAAGGTCTGTGGTGGAAGGCAGGATCAGGGACCATTGTGCTGTGACTTTAAGCACAGTGTAACCCTATGGGAGGTGCTCCTGTCACTCAGGCCTCACTAGCCAATCAGGCCCTCCAGGTGATCTGCCAGTCAGAAGTGGTACAGGGTTCTTCCAGCTGCTAGCTTCAAGCTTGACTTTGAAGAGAAACTGGAAGCAGCAGTTTTGTGTTGTGTGCTGTGCTGTGTGCTGGTGCAGAGAGCTGAGCAGAAAACCTGAGTAAGCTGGAAAACCACAGCATTGTGAGTAAGGATCAGGAGCCAGAGTGGTGGGTCCTTCTTAGATCTGGGTGGAAAACTTCAGCCAGAATCCCTGTCCTGTGTGGTCCCATATGGTCCTTGAAACTTCCTATTCCGAGGGCAGGCCTCTTTGCTCTGTGGGCCGATTCAGTTCACAGAATTGGGAGTAGGGAGATGTGTATAGAAACACCTTTGTAGTCAACTTCAACATGCTTTTGGTGCACTCATTGAAAGCAGGCCTGGTTTGTACAGTACCTTCTAGAGGTTCAGCACTTTGTATTTAACTTTCATGTGTAAGATCCATTTATAGTTAATTTTGTGGAGGTTGTAAAAGGCATCTCATGTGTTGGGTAGCACTCTACAACTAAGGTGTGAGAGAGAGGAGTTGAAATAATGATATAAAGCGTTTACTAATTCTTAAGACATAGTAGGTCTCACAAAATAGAATGTAATGGAGGGAGTACTGTGTGGGAAAAAAAACCCTACCAGGCAGTGGTTGCATACACCTTAAATTCGAGGACTCAGGGGGCAGAGCCAGGCAGATCTCTGTGAGTTTCAGACCAACCTGGTCTACATAGCAAGATCCAGGACAGGCTCCAAAACTACATGGAGAAACCCTGTCTTAACAAACAAAAAGGAACAAAACAAAAACACTGAAAGATAAGAGTATTGTAGCCAGGCCTGTTAGAGATTAGGACAATAGGATACACATTTGTTCACCAGGATTGTCCAGACATTTGGCTGCCAACCATTACAAAGGAGCCACCTCTGATTTACAACAAGCCACTAGGCCTAACACTATATCAAAGAATGGGACACTAACAAGCTGTTCATTGAGGCATTACATGGTGATAAACAACCTTAAGTCCTGGCATGCCATAAAGTTCCAGTTTTCTTCTTGAGAAAATCCTAGTTCTGACAGATGGGCAATATGACACCAGGTGACAATTATTTGAAAATTAAAACACTAGCAGTTCTGTGGTGGTGGTGCTGGACTTTGCTCAGCACAAACTCAAGAGGCAGAGGCAGGTTCATCTCTGTGAGTTTGGGGCCAGCCTGGTCTACAGAGTTATGTCCAGGAAAGGATCCAAAACTACACAGTGACAACCCCTCTCAATAAAACAAAAGAAAGAAAAGAAAAAAAGGAAAGTAGAACACTCTTATATTAAGTTCTGTACTGACCAAGCAATGCTTTCTTTTAGGCCCTCACACAGGGATTAGAAAAATTCTTGGCAAAGCTAGTAAGAGAATGGGGCCTAGGCTTTGGGAGCTTTCCCTAAAGGCATACCATATTGACAATAAAACAGAACTCCTTCCCTAAAACCAGGAATATGCTTTGAAGAGCTGGTGATGGTCTTGAACCAGGGCCTTTGTGGTGGGGTTGCTTCAGATCCCAAGTATCCAACTCTTTCACCAAATATGGCTTTGGTTATCCATCCACAGATCACTGTGGGCTTAGTCAGTAAAATTATTAAGATACCCTGTTCCCCCATGTGCAGCATGGTTTGATTAGCCTCTTCTCTGAGTCTGTCCTATTGTATGATACTTTCTGCTGACTTCCTAAATGTTTCCCATTTCCTTCCATTTTGCCCCTAAAAGTATTATAAAGCTGCTATTCTTCTTAAGATGCATAGTTGACATGAGATATACCTTGTGCAAGACCTCCCCACCCCAGCTTTTATCTTTTCTACCTTATACTTTTCCTCTCTTTTTCTTCCCTTGTGATCTTTACCTCAGGATACTGTCACTGAAGAAGGTCCTGGTGTCTCACATCACTGGGGTACTTAAGTAATAATTTTAGAAATGTCTTTTCTGTGTAAGTTTGCCATCAGTCCAAGGGTGTAGACTTGCAGTCTTCTGTCCTTATTTAAGTTGTTCAATGTGCAACTTGGAACCTGAACCTAAATGTCACAAGGTTGATAGAATATGTAGAATGCCAAATTTAATCACAGCAGGATAAAAGCAAGTTAGAACAAAAAACGGAACACCAAAGGTGATTTAGTTAGTAGGTGGAACCTGAGAATGGTGTCTTTTGAAAGAATGTGGAAGATGTCAGGACTTTAGTTGGCAAAAATCAGAGAAAGTTTCACAGAGAATTTTACTGACCTGTCTGGATGACCAGGAAGGTAGGAATGTTAAGAATAATAGCAGAAAGTGGAGATTGAGAGTATAGAATTTCAGTAGGAAATATACTCAATAAAAATTAAGTTGCTAGGCAGTGATGGCCCATGCCTTTAAAAACAGTGCTTGTGGCCGGGCGGTGTTGCCGCACGCCTTTAATCCCAGCACTTGGGAGGCAGAGGCAGGCAGATCTCTGTGAGTTCGAGGCCAGCCTGGTCTCCAAAGCGAGTTCCAGGAAAGGAGCAAAGCTACACAGAGAAACCCTGTCTCGAAAAAACAACAACAACAACAAAACAAAAAAACAAAAAAACAGTGCTTGGGAGGCAGAGGCAGGTGGATCTCTGTGAATATGAGGCCAGCCTGGGCTGCAGAATGTGTTCCAGGATAGGCTCCAAAGCTACACAGAGAAACCCTGTCTCAAAAAACCAAAAAAAAAAAAAACCCATAAATTATTAAGCCTTGCTGTGGTGTTGCACACCTTTAATTCAAACACTTATGATGCAGAGAAAGGTGGATCTCTGTTAGTTCGAGGCCAGGCTGGGCTACCAAGTGAGCTCCAAGAAAGGCACAAAGCTGCACAGAGAAACCCTGTCTCAAAAAAAGCAATAAATAAATAAATAAATAAATAAAATAAGCTAGAGGCCATTTGTATGAAATGTTGACTACAACATTTTATTTGGCTTTAAGTCTTGGAAGGATTAAACAAAGTAATTCCTACTCCTAGAAAGTAACTTCATACAAAACCATCTGCACCTGTGGTCCAAGCATGTTAGTGTCCATCTGAATTAAGAAGTCAAACTTTGCAGAATCAATCATCATCTACTGGTAATGGAAACAAGAAAGAATCAATATTTAATGTCATGGATTCTTAGTCTGGGGGTTCAGTTCAGCATTGTTGCAGACTTTTATGTTTGAGAGTCAGAAACCCAATGAGGAGACTCTGAGAGTCCATTGCATGAAGCTGTGAGGATGAAGCCTGGTGTTGCTGGTTTTTGTTTAATAACTCTTTACTCTTTTGGGGGCCTGCCACCCAGCTCAAAAATAAATCACACACTAGGAGGCTTACTATTTTTTTATAAGTGCCTGGACTTAGTTTGGCTTGTATCTAGCCATCTTTTCCTAACTTAATTTATCTCATCTTCCTTATGCCTCTGGACCTTTATGTTTCTCTATTCTGTATACCTCTCTTTACTTATGATTCCATGGTTTGCTGTGTAGCTGGGTGGCTGGCCCCTGGAGTCCTCTCCTTTTCTTGCTCCTTTCTTTTTTCTTTCAGTTTTCTACTCCCATTTGTTCTCTCTGCCTCCCAGCCCTGTCTAACCTTTTCTGCCAAGCTATTGGCTGTTCAACTCTTTATTAGACCAATTGGTATTTTAGGCAGACAAAGTACCACAGCCTCACAGAGTTAAACATATGCAACATAAAAGAATACAACATATCTTTGCATCTTTAAAACAATTTTTCCACAGCATAGACAAATATAACACATCTTACAATAATATTCCACAACAGCATGAATTGCATTTTGTGACCACATGATGTTGGGATATCTAAAGTATGAGACATCTCCCACAGAGACCTAGCTAAGATGAAGTAAACAAAGAAATGTATGAGAAATTGCATGGATAGAGGCATCTGAGCCTGCCGATACTAAATCCTCATGCATCTGAGACAGAGATAGAGAATTTGAAGTCTGTCCTGCTCTACTTCAGTCTTGTCTTTGCCTAATCTTCCCTTGATATGTCTCCATTTTGCTATTTTAGATTTTTTTTGGTTTTTTTCGAGACAGAGTTTCTCTGTGTAGCTTTGTGCCTTTCCTGGAACTCACTTGGTAGCCCAGGCGGGCCTCGAACTCACAGAGATCCGCCTGGCTCTGCCTCCCGAGTGCTGGGATTAAAGGCTTGCGCCACCACCGCCTGGCTTCTATTTTAGATTTTAAATGGTATTCTGTGCCATTGTATTTTGGAAAGTTATAAATCCATTTTCTGATTTCACAAATGTCACCATCAAGAGACCATCTTATTTGTCGGGAGAGGCTTTCAACATTTGAAATAGTGTAGGGGATGTGGCAAAGTATGAGGATCATTGAAGTGACTAAATTCATTTTGTTCCTAGATGATCATGAGCCTATAGGTACATTGTTTAGAATATAGTTGATTGAATGAAAAACCTCTCAGACACAATGATATATGTGAACATGTGTCTCTCCTTGGTGACTTTCTTTTGATTGCCTCTTTAGTTGGAGGAGCCTTTTGGGAGAAAATTCCTCACTAGTTTTGTGATATGCATCTCTATAGCCTCAAATGATTTCCTGTTCTTTGTGTGTTCTGAGTTGTGGTTGAAACTAATCAGCCAGCTTCCTTCTACTGTCATGCCTTCACCACCATTAGAGATTCTATCTCTATATCACATAAGGTAGAGTAGAAGCAATTGCTATTCATTGCTAAGGCAGTTTGTTAACCTGGTCTTTTAATATTGTTGGTTATTTTTGAATACAAGATTTGTCTGTGTAACCCCGAGTGTCCTGAAAGGAGTTCTGTAAACCAGGCTGGCCTGGAACTCACAAAACCCCCTGATTCTGTCTCCCAAGTCCACAGATTAATGTGGGTGAACATTCCTGCCTTTTTTGTTTTTATATTATTGAATGATGGGCCTGGGATGTAGGTTTTTATAAATATTAAGCATATGCTGTTTTACTGAGCTCCACGTATAACTTGAATTTTAAAATTTGACAAACGTTATCATTCTATTTCTCTATTTGGCATGTATTCATGATATTAACATTCTTGAGCCTTCTGAGTCACTGCATGGCAGGTGCATGAACTTCCTCTTGCCTGTTACATTTATTTTGATTTTGAAATGAATATGAGTATTTTATTTGAATGCATGGATATGTACCATGTGGGTACCTGATCCTCAGAGTGATCAAAAGATGGTCTCAGTAACCCTGAACTTCGAATCATGTTTCCTCATGTAAGTACTGGCAAATGAGCCCACCTCTATGCAAGATCAGCAAGAGCTCTTAACTAGCTTGCCATCTCTCTTGCATAATCTGTGTTGATTATTTATAATCAACATTTATATGGCTAATTCTGTCATCTTTCCCTTTATAACTATTTAAACATGCACTACTTTTTAGTAAATTTTTACGTATGTTGTAGTATGAATTGTGGCACTTCAGCATTCTTGAGAAATACAGAACTAAAGTAAATGCATAACTCTGTAGGAACTTCAGTAAAACTTCTTAGTTCTTTCTTTCTTGTTCTGCTGACTTTTGCTTGGGAGACAGGGTCTTAACATGTACTATAGGATTTCCTAGACCTGATTGCATAGACTAGGCTTGAATTCAACTCAGACACAGATATACCTGCCTCTGCCTTCTGAGTCCTGCTGTTAAAGGCATGAGCCAATACACCTAGTTTGTCCATCTTATTTTTCCTTATATTTAGTAATTGTTGATACAATTTCTCTCGTGTGTACTCTGTACTGTTGATTTGTTTACTTGTCTCTCTATATTTGTTAATAAGCATTTCTCTTGCAAGGTGATGTCCCATTCAAAGGGTACAGAAATGACAGAAGTGATCCTCCTATTCAGTTTCCTTCTAAAGGGACTTGTTGATTACATATAATTTGTATGTCATGAAATAAGTGTGGGTAGCTTCAGAATTATATGACTATACTCTCAAAGAAGTATACATTTACAATGTTGTAAGTATTATGGTTTCTCTTGTACACATGTATGGGATATTTTAGAATGTAGTGACCTATGATGAAGTGCATGTCGACTTCACTTGGGAAGAGTGGACTTTACTGGATCCTTCCCAGAAGAATCTCTACAAAGATGTGATCCTGGAAACCTACAGGAACCTCACTATTATAGGAAAGATAGAGTTTTCTTCACATATTAAAATGAGAGGACAACTGTTCTTAGGTTTTGGATGCTCCTCTGTAATGTGCTTGAGAAAGAATATTAGGTGAATAAATCAGTCATATTCTAAGTTTCATTGAAAACAGTAACATAAATTTTGGACAGTTTTAAAGAAAATAACATATATTTCTGGTACGTTATTTTAGGATACAATTGGGAAGACCATAATACTGAAGACCATCTTCAAAGTTCTCAAGGTGATGAAAGGTAATTTTCTTGTGCAAGTTGATACAAATGGTGAAGAAATTAAACTGTGTCCTGTAGCCGGGCGGTGGTGGCGCACGCCTTTAATCCCAGCACTCGGGAGGCAGAGCCAGGCGGATCTCTCTGAGTTTGAGGCCAGCCTGGGCTACCAAGTGAGTTCCAGGAGAAGCACAAAGCTACACAGAGAAACCCTGTCTCGAAACCCCCCCAAAAAATAAATAAATAAAAATAAAATGTGTCCTGAAAGTTTTAACCAAAAGCAGCAGTGTAAATAAGCACAGATTAAAGTACAGCAGTGATTATTAAATTTTCAGAAAACCATATATCTATACTTTAAGTTGTTGAAATAAATTCACAAGGCATTCTTAAAAAAAAGACAAGGGAACAATGCCTTAGCATACATCTCAATTTGAATCATAGCACCATGGGAAATATGCTATAGAACTGGCAATAAATTCATTTCATACTACTCATATTATAAAAGTATACATAGTGAAGAGGTGATAATTATATTTTTAAAGTTTTTTTTAATAAGGAAATAGTGAATAATAATGGTAATGTAGTTTGTATACTTGTGATTGTGCTGCTAAGAGAGGGGGCAGTTAGAGTCAAGGGTCTACTGTCAGTTATTGTGAAGAAACCTTAATACCTATACCACAGTATAGGAAAATTTATTAATGCAATGCAGATGTTGAAGCTCTGTCACTTTCCAGTTTTCTTCAAATATATGAATAACCTCATATATAAAAATATTCTGTATATGTGAACCATGTAATAAAGGATCTTACCAACACAAGTATCTTCACAGATGCAAACCAACTCTTAATAAAGTGGAATAACATGAGTGTGAAAAATGATAAAACCTTAATATCTGCTTCTTCTTTACAACTGAACCAAATTGTAAAATTAATTCATACAGATATAAAGATGAAACAGTGTATTAGATGTGATAATGTTTTTACATGTCCCATTATTTTTGCAGTCATGAACAAAATCAAACTGGAAAGAAACATACTATATACACTCAATGTGTTAAAGATCTCTCATATCCCAGTACTCTTTAAATGTATAAAAAAGAACATACTGGAGAGAAACCCTATGAATATAATCAATGTGGTAAAGCTTTTGAATTTCAAAGCCATCTTCAAGAACATAAAAGAAAGCATACCGGAGAAAAACCCTATGAAGGAAATCACTGTGGTAAAGCCTTTTCATGTCAAAGTAGTCTTCAAATTCATAAAAAAAAAACCTCATATTGGAGAGAAACCCTGTGAATGTAATCCGTGTAGTAAAGCCTTTACACAATTCAGTAGTCTTCAAAAGCATACAAGAACCCATTCTGGAGAGAAACCCTATAAATGTAATTTGTGTGGTAAAGCCTTTGCACAATTCAGTTATCTTCAAAGGCATACAAAAACATATACTGGAGAGAAACCCTATGAATGTAAAGAATGTGGTAAAGCCTTTGCATATCATAATCATCTTCAGAGGCATAAAAGAACACATACTGAAGAGAAATTTTATGAATGTAAAGAATGAGGTAAAGCCTTTGCATATCATAGTCATCTTCAGAGGCATAAAAGAACACATACTGCAGAGAAACCTTATGAATATAATCAGTGTGGGAAAGCCTTTACTAGTCATAACCATCTTAATAGACATAAAAGAACACATACTGGAGAGAAACTATATGTTTGCAATCAGTGTGGTAAGGCCTTTACCCTTCACAGTCATCTTCAAAGGCATAAAAGGCCACCTCCTGGAGATAAACCATATGAATGTAATCAATGTGGTAAAACCTTTGCATGTCACAAAGTTTTTCAAACACATAAAAGAAAACACACTGGAGAGAACCACTATGAATGTGATCAGTGTGGTAAAGCCTTTGGACGTCAAATTCATCTTAAAGAACATAAAAGAAAGCATACTGGAGAGAAACCCTATGAATGTAATCACTGTGGTAAAGCCTTTTCATGGCACAGTACTTTTCAAATGCATAAAAGAACACATACTGGAGAGAAACCCTATGAATGTATTCAGTGTGGTAAAGCCTTTGCATTTCATCGTAATCTTCAAATGCATAAAAGAACACATACTGGAGAGAAGCCCTGTGAATGTAAAGAATATGGTAAAGCCTTTGCATATCACAATCATCTTCAAATGCATGAAAGAACACATACTGGAGAGAAACGCTATGAATGTAATCAGTGTGATAAAACCTTCGCATATCACAGATATCTTCAAAGGCATAAAAGAACACATACTAGAGACAAACCCTATTAATGTAATTAGTGTGGCAAAGCCTTGGCATGTCATTACAATCAGCAAATATATAAAAGAACACATACTGGAGAGAAAACATATGAATGTAATTAATGTGGTAGAAACTCTGCACAACTCAATTGTCTTCAATATGAAATTTCAATATGCACCTATATGAAAAAGTTATGGAGGCAATCTGCTTATAAAATGTTTGTTAAGACTTTAGGTAACACACATATAATCAGTTACAGAAGAGTATGTCTTCAATAGAAAAGTATTTGACAGTGTCAAAAATGTTCAGGCATTATGGTGTCTGCTTTTATATTGTTTACAGCAAAACATTCATGGAAAATTTTATGAATATATGAAGCCTTTTGTATAAGGGAAGTGAGGCAGCAACTTAAACAAACACTGACCCTGAAAATAGGGCCAGTGAATGACATGCCTCTTGGCCCTGATATCAGAGTGAAAAACATCCAGACATTGAAATCAGAGTCAAAGAAACACACTTTCTTCCTGAATCCAGAACCAGTTACAGAAACACCCTCATCCTGAAACCAGAATTAAAATTTTAAAAGGGGCCAATAAAACAGACACACTTTGGACCTGTAACCAGAGCCAAACAAACACAATCTAATCTTGACCAACTAAGTACAAATCCAACCATTCCCTGATCCTGAAAACAACCAATTCCTGAGCATGAAACCCACCCATTATTTGAGCTTTCCCAAGCCCTGTTCCTGTTCATTTGGCAGCTGCCTTTTTCTTCCTTGGGAATTCTGGCACACTCCTAGATTCCTTGCTATCAAATATATATATATATATATATATGCATTTTGGGTGAAGACATTTCCCTGGAGAAGATGAGGATCTGACTATAGATCCTTCTACTGGCAAACTCTCTTAAAAGATCAGAGCTGAAGCAACAACTTTTCACCAGAGACTGCTAAATTTCTGCAGTATTTCACCCTTTGCTTGAGTGAAGCATAGAAGGAACAAATTGAGCTGTAGCTGAGAAAAAACGGACATCTCTGTTAGAAATTCTAATAAAACAGAACAGAAAATGAATTGACAGCTCTGCTGAGAAACTCCCTCAGGGGAGTGGAGAACTGCAGCAATGGACATCTCTCTTGGGAAACTCTCTTAGCAGTGTGGAGCTGAGTTCAACTGTAAGGGCTCTCTGTTGGAGAGGAGCAGGATTAATACCTTTTGCCTGGAGACTATTTTCCACTGAAGCACAGCATCAGGTGTAGTCTGACTTCTCAATATTCAGGTTACCTTTTCCCTCACAGCAGGAGGTATCCAGGACATCTTTCCTTCATAGTTCTAGTTAATGGCTGACTTCTGACAGTTGAGGTATCTTTCCTTTCAGAAGTGTAAAACTTGCACTATTTTTTTTTTGATTTTTCGAGACAGCATTTTTTTTCTGTGTAGTTTTGGAACTTGAACTACAGAATTAAATGATAATGTAACCATTTTAGATATTGTCGTCTTAAATTGCATTAAATAACTAATTCAGGTATAAAAATTTATGTATTTTAGCCGGGCGGTGGTGGCGCACGCTCTTAATCCCAGCACTCAGGAGGCAGAGCCAGGAGGATCTCTGTGAGTTTGAGGCCAGCCTGGGCTACCAAGTGAGTTCCAGGAAAAGGCGCAAAGCTACACAGAGAAACCCTGTCTCGAAAAACCAAAAAAAAAAAATTATGTATTTGTATTATTTCCCTTTCTATTGTGATATAATCCGGACTAACTTATAAACCAGTATAATTTGGCCATTTTTTTCAACGGGATACAGCATCAGCATGAAAGAGTATGGCAATAATTGTCAGACATGGCAGCTAAAGCAGGAAGCTATGAACTCACATCCTTAAACTGCAGCCTGAAGCAGAGAATGGGACCTGGAAATGGTGTGTGGATATAATTTCTTAAAGCCTAACCACACTCACATGTTTACTCCTGCAGGGCAGCATTTCCTAAAAAATTTGAAATGTTACCACCGGCTTAGAAGGATTGATTTCTTTGGCTTCAAGCCTATATGCTGGATTTCTGTTACATAGACCGATTCATGATAAAGAAAACTTTGAAAGCCTTTTAGATGCTTCAACACCTGTTATAGTAATTAATGCTTACAAGAGAAAAAACCCTTCATTTAAAATTGTTTCTTTAAACAATTGTTGTACCTGTAATTATGTGATATGTCTGTGTTTGTTTGGGTATGTGATCATGTGAACTGGTTCCTGAAAATGTTAGATCATTGGATCTTGGAGATGAATGACAGGAAGTTGTCAAAAATCAGACCTTGGTCCTGGGAATGAACATTTCTTAACTGTCCAGTCCTATCTCTAGTGCTGTAAAATTTTTAAAGTCTATTTATATCATTTTGAAGTGTGGAAATGATGACAAACTCATACAAGGGAAAAAACATATTCATGTAAACAATTTGGTAAAGATGTCACAGTTGTCTTCAGCTTCAAGAAAAAAAAATCATGTTTCATTTATTTTTCATCACACAGTTGAAGGAAATAAATTAGTTACCATGTTCACTTAGGACTAATGGTAGATATCACTGCAGTGTGATTTCTATCTCGAAACTTTTGAGGTTGATACTAAAGTGTGCTATATATGTGAAAAGTACATTTAGTGATGTTTATTTTGTTGCCTTTGTATTTCTCCTTTGCCTTTTTTTCATTTTCCATTGTACATTTCTTAGTGATAGGTATTTTTCTGCTGTAATGTATAGAATGTATACCCATAATCTAAGTAGTCCACTGTTTACTTAAATAACAAACAGTGTGTGATCATACTTTTCAAGTAAGGTTGTCTGTAAAATGGTGGTGGGTTTTTGTTGTTGGCTTTGTTTTTCATATGTTCACAAATTCTCTTGAGATATGTGCTTGTAATTCTGTTTGGCTTGAATGTGAGTAATGATTCAGGGATACATTTGAACACCTTCTGAGTACAAGTCCAAAGCTAGATGATGTACTCCCATCATGTATGCTTTTTTCAACCCAATTTAACAATGTTAATGGAAGAGAAAATAAGAAACATTAAATACTTCATTTGTGTATTCAGAGCAGTATTTTCATTTATCTGATAAAGATGTAATAATGTAGGATAATCAGCAATCCACCATGCACTTCATACCATAGCTTGCTATGTTGTATATGAATACTTATATTATTTGATGTTTCATGATTGTCCCATCCACATGAGTTAACCATTTGGCATTTCATTTTCAAATACTTCCTTCATGAGAATTATCCAGAGATGCCAGGTAATGTAATATCACTAAGATTTCTCTTGTACGAAACATTTAGTGATGTGTGAAATGATTATGGGTTGTAGGCTCATGGCAGATATGTGAAGACCAGAAGACAGCTTTGTGGTCCTCTTAATAGGGTGATCATAGTCTAGTTTCCAGCTTTGCACACCAAAGACTTTACCAATGAGTCATCTCACAGGTGCTCAAATAAGATTTGTAGAAATACTTCAACATTAAATTATTGTCATATTTTCAGATTGTAAATGTAACTTCATAGAGGGATAGAAGAACAAAGAACAATTTGAATAATAAATCTTCTTTGCATCTTAAAATATTTTTGCAACCATATATTTTTCAAAATTTATCATAGGGACTAAGCATTTGTTTATAACATTATCTCAGAACCACAATCAAATGTCAGGGGATTGTGTCAATTTGTAAAACTGTTTCTGCTAAGCCTGAGGACCTGAGTTCTACCTCTGGGTGATCCATATTACTCCTAGAACTTTTTTTTCTTATTTCTATACTTGGGCATGGACGTATACACACTCCTACATCAAGACATATATAAATTATTTTTAAACTTGAATAAGTGCCATTGAGGTCATTTGCATCTAAATGGCTCCATAAGTTTCATCACTAGATTTCACATAGGGGAAGTAGATAAAAGACAAATGTAAGTTGCCCTCTCAGTGCTGCATACATTTCCTCACACAGGTGTAGACACACAAGTGCAGTTCAAACATTTTTAAGTGGATGAAAATACCAGTAAAGAAAATAACCCAGTTATTGACAACATATAAAATGATTTGTCCATTTAAATTATAGAATTAAAAAAATTATGTTCTTCAAAACATTTATTGTTCCTTTTTAAATATGTGTTATCCCTTCTCTTTCTGATTCCATTGTAGGTCACTTAGAAACCCATATTTCTTTACTTAGAGGTGCATGGATGTAATTCCAGCCCAGGGAGAATATGTTGGGCCAATCTCTGTTAGTTTGAGGCCAGCTTGGTCCCCATGGTAAATTCAAGTGCAGCCTATTTGGACACATCCTGTCTCAAAAAAATTCCAAAAGAAAAAGCATATCTCAAATTATGGGATTTTTCATAATATAATCTGGCTGGACTGTGACAAGTTTCAACAAAAGCTTTTGTTATCTTTACTCACATCAAGAGAAATGTGTTAACAATGAAAAAACAATATAGAGAGTCCATTTATAGAGGTATAGAAATCCATTGAATCCTTTGACAACCATCTAGAGGAGACTTCCTTCACCTTCAAGTCACAGAAGACAGAAAGAGCAGTAGGACATCTTCATCACCACAATTATGACATATTTGCAACCTGAAGAGTTGGCTCAGTAGTACTGGTCCTATTGGGTACCCAAGTTTGATTCCTAGCACCTACACCAGATTTGTCACATCTACCTGTATTTCCATGTCCTTGAGTACATTCACCTTGCCTCTTAGGAAACCAGATATGCAAATGGTAAAAGGACAGATATATATGTGATTCCATAGTGTAAGAAAGTCTTTATTTATGTGCCTGTCATCTTAGAAAAGAGTGAAATTTTATTTAAGTGCATAAGTTTTTGCAAGTTAGTATACCATGTTCATACTAGGTAATAATGATGACCAGAATACGGTGTCTGATCCCCTGTGACTGGAGGTATTGTCAGTTGTCAGCTGCCTTGTGAGTGCAGCAAATGAGAGTCAGGCCCTGTGTATGAACAGGTAGTGTTCTCAGTGCTGAGCCTTCTATCCAAGCCAATGAACATGCCATTAATATAGTAAGGTGTGGATGGCTGATCTAAGTTCATCTTTACCTCAGCACAGGTTACCCAGAGGAAATATAAGATTGATACCACCCAAAACTACGTAAGACTTGGTGCTCCAAGAATTTGTTTTTACTCTTCCCCAAATGAGATTTTATTGGTTGAGGAGCAGATTACACAGACATTTCAATTGTTGAAACATACTCAAACTCTTAAGAGTCATACATTGTGTTCATGAATCCAAAAGAGCCATGTGTTGTTTTTCTTTGAACTTATTCTAGTGATGGTCCATCCTAAACTTGGCAAGTTTTCCCTAAGCCTTCACATAACAATCAAATGCTTGCAATTATCAATTCCATTGACTCAGTTTTATGCCACATAGAGATCAAATTCAAAATTTCTCATAGCACATTTTCACAAAAGGTAGAAAAATGGACAGCATGAACAGAGACAGTTCTGACGAGGAAAGGACCAAGGAGTGGTTTTTTAGGAAACATTTCTACTAGAAATATGAGAGCAGATATAACTAAGAATATTCTGGATACAAATGCATGACCAAGAGACTTCAAATTTCATTAAGAATTTTTTGTGTTGTACAATATAAAACTAGCCCCCAATACCGAATGTTATGGTGACCCCTGAGACAGTCACATCCTCCCCTGATTCACTATCCTCATATTTTCTGATTGTATTAAAAAAACAAAAACTGTCAAGTGTTTTAACTTCGTAAAAAATCATTTATACTTAAAATATGGAATGAAATGAGATTTCCACCCCACCACTTAAAAATGTTTCTAGAGCTACTAAAAAACACATTTACAAAATAGTTGGTTAAAATATTCCTCTGGATTTTACAAGTAGCGAGGCAGGGATAATGACAGACATGATGGATGATTAGTCAGACTTGGCTTCTTTCTCTTCTACTTCAGAGACTGGACTCTGTTTTTCAGTGTCTCCACTTTCTGGTGGCAGATCTGTAGTTGTTGGTCAGCCACTTTAGCCTGTTGCCTTTTGCTTTCCTCTTCCTTTTTTTTGCACTCTGCTGTGTGATCATTTATCCTTTCCCATGGCCCTTTCCAGTGTTGCATCCACCGTGGCAGAGTCAGGTTTGGATAAGAGTCTCATGGAGCATCACTTGGGCTCTGAGTTCACCACTCCTTCCTCTTGGGCAATGATTGTGGTGTCATTGGATAGGAGGAACGTGTGATGTTGAACCTGTCATGGTGCTGCACTGCCTTAGCAGTATTTGGTAATGGTCATGAAAAGAGGTGCTATTTTTTTTCAACCAAGTGAAGTGATTCTTTGCTCTAAAGCATAATTTTCAGCATTTTTGTAAGTTTAATATTTGATTCTTTGTTTCCAGAAAGAGATGTTCTCCAGAAATAGATGTGCAACTTAGCTCATATAAATGCTAGCTTGTAACCCCCCACACAAAAAGAAACATGAAAAAAAAAAACAAAGTCCCACTTATGAAGGAAGTGATTTTGTAAGTCATGACGTGACAGCACCCATCTCCATGGTGTATCCCAACCCATCTTTCTCTAAGTAGAAGAAACTGGCATGCAGAGAGACTAAACTGCCAAAGACATAACCAAGAATTTCCTGGGTGTGCCTGCTGTCCTGCCCTTGTTTTGCACTCTGTTCCTCAGACCTGCATTCTAAAGCTTTTCCTGTGACTATTTCAGAACTTATTCTCTTTGGATAACCTTTCATGTAGCTCAAAAGGGTCTGTTTCATTTCCTAGGAGGAGAAGGAAAAAAATCAAAGTGATTTTTCACATCTGATAAGGTCTATTTACTTTCAAAGGAGGAAATTTGTCAAAGATCCATTTACAGAAACCTTGTTGAAGAGGCACAGAAGTTAGTGTGATACTGACAAGTTTTCACAGGGATCTATGTACATCAGCCCTGGAGATAATCTCCAATATAAGGTAACTAGTGGACACATTGCCAATCATTACTTATACCCCCGCATACCTGGAAATTATGGTGCTACATTGCTCGCAGCTTTAAGGAGCCTCTTCTGACCTTCAAGGAAGGACATAGCATAAGATTGAAATTCATTGTCAAGGCAGTGAATTCAGACCCAGTTCCCCATATCTGAAAATTCCAATGGTCAGGAAATTCAAGGAAAAATACATTCATTGAAATGAAGCTTGTATATAACACATTAGAAGAATTTAGCATGGTACTTGTTATGGCAAGACAATATCAGGGGACACTTATTGACAGGGTGAAGTGGTTTGTGAGTCTTTGGGTGTCTCTGGGTCTTTGTAAAACTGTGACAGGAAAACACAGGTTGGGTTCAGGAAGAAGTAGGATCTCTTCTTCTGAGACAAATAAGGTGCTGTTGAGAATTTCATGAAACACACATGTCACTGACTTGTGAAAACCCCTCTGTCATATAGTGCTTTCTTAATATCTTTATTGCACTGAACTATCAGGCACAGCAACTTAGAATGGGAAAAATTGATCATAGCCCACAATTCCAGGTAATAGTTCCATTTTTGGAAAATCAAGATAGGAACTCAGCTAATCATATCACATCCACAGCCCAAAACAGAGATAAAAAAATATACTCATGCTATCTGTTTTCTTATGCTTATGCTCTAGCTACTTCATACTTACACAGTAGGGGTTGCAGACAATGAAATGATTCTGCCGATTTCAGGGAGTCTTATCTCAATTAACAATTAATAAAATCCCACAGAGACAAGTTCAAAGAAAAATCTGATGTATATAATTCCTAGGCCTAATCTGGCTTGCTTGCGTATGTCTGACCTTATCGGCATTGTTCACGTGGCACTATGGGGTTGGTTGCCCAGTGGCTATAAAGGGCGTGGGCTGGCTTTCCCGAGAGTGAGAAGATGGCTTTCCCCAGGGTCAGAAGATTGTTCAAGGTTCCTGAATAAACTGCTTGGAGAAGAGCCTGGTGTTGCATCTTCCTTGCTGGTCGAGGCGGACGTGACACTTATCTCAATTAACAATTAATAAAATCCCACAGAGACAGGTTAGAAGAAAAATCTGATGTATATAATTCCTCATTGAGGGTCCCTCTTCCCAGGTGACTAGTTTGATTCAGTCTGATAATAAAAACTAAGAATCACACTCCCCCACCATCACTGCCAGGATTTGAGGAGATTTCTGCCTGCATTCAGAGCTGTGGTCCTCAACCTGTGTGGGTCACCACCCCATTGGGGGTCACATATCAGATATACTGCACATCAAATATTTGAATTACAATTCATAACAGTAGCAAAATTAGGGCTGGAGAGATGGCTCAGCGGTTAAAAGCACTGCTTGCTCTTCCAAAGATCCTGAGTTCAATTCCCAGCAACCACATGGTGGCTCACAACCATCTGTAATGAGATCTGGTGCTCTCTTCTGGCCTGCAGGGATATGTGCAGACAGAATACTGTATACATAATAAATAAATAAAACTTTAAAATAAAAGTAGCAAAATTAAATTTAAGAAACAATGAAACAGTTATGTTTAGGGCTCACCATAATGCGAGGAACTACTGTTCATGCTATTTAAAAATTTAAAGGGTCAGAGAATTGAAAAAAAAAATAACCATTGATCTAGAGTGTCCAGTGTAACCCGAGTGTCTATGTTGCTAACTATGAAGGGGCTTGCAAAGGATTTTCCTGAATATCCTTTGCTCTAAGGGAAACTCATGTTCTGTGTGGAAGACTCCAGCTATCTGGCCATCTTTACTACCCAGTAATAGCAGACCACTTTGAGCTACTGAACAGAGAGTACAACACCCACTACACACATGCTGATGACACAGATTTTAGTCACACTGGGCTCCATGACCATATCACACTTCTATGAGTGCTTGTTCCTAGACTGTATCAGCCTCTTCCTCTAGCATAACTCTGCCTAGCTGTTTCCTGTAGACTCTTTACCAAGAAGTTGTTCAACAAGTGTCCTTCTCAATCAGCATTAAGTCTATGTCTTGTGGCTAAGGAGATAAGGAGATGTAGGTACTTTTTTTGTATTTTTTTTCATTTTTCATTATTAAGAAATTTTCTCCTCACCCCACATACTGTCCACAGGGCCCCTTCCTCCTTCTACCCACCCCCATCCCTCTCTCCCAAGACACTGCACATCCCCACATTCCCCAAATCGAGGTCTCCCATGGGCAGTCAGCAGAGTCCACAACACTGAGCCTAGGCAGGTCCAACCCCTTCCACACTAAACCAAGGCTGTTCAAGGTGTCACACCACAGGCACTGGGTCCCAGAAGCCTGCCCATTGACCATGGATAGATCCCTATCCCCTGTCTGGGTGCCTCCCAAACAGTTCGAGCCAAACAACCATCTTCTGCATCCAGAGGACCTAGTCCAGTCTCATGGGGGCTCCACAGCTACTAGTCCATAGTTCATGGGTTTCCACTAGTGTGGCCAGTCACCTCAGTTGCAGGTACTTATGATGAACTTCAGCATATATAAATTTCTATGATATTATTACCTTGTGTACATAAAATTTCAGTAGGAGATAAAGATTCAGTTCTACACAGGGAAAGAACTGAAGGATGTTCAATCAATCAGGTAGAGATCTCTGGCTTTGGATGAAGGGGATGCTGAAGGGCTTCCCTTGTATCCCAGCAGAGGCTCGTGCAAAGGACAACTTGACATCTAGTGTAAGGAAAGCTCTTAGCAATCTCAGTTCCCATGACATCTGCAGCTCTTCCCTAGACATTCTAATGTATCCTGGAGAGCCCTGGCATCCTCTGTGATGTCACTATGTTGTGGCAACACCCACTGTCCTTGGGAAGTTTATTCAGTGCCTTCACCATTTACTGATGAACATGATGGCATACTGAAGAATCTAATTCAGAAAGAGAATGGAGAGGTTAGAGAAACCAGAGAGTGACTGATGAAAGCTGACCTTCAGCCTCAATGTAAAACATCAAGGAAGAAATGGTCAAGAGAATCATGTAGTGAGTTCTGTGCAAGAAAAGGGAATCTTCCTGGAGGAAGTGGGCTTGTGCTGAATCTTCCAGTAATGGGGAACAGAAAGCTGGAGTCTCTGGGAACCAACAGAACTTCCCTGCTTGTCATGCCTCTTGAAATTCAAGGATTCCAAGATATAAATTGTTCTGGCTCAGAAGTCGGGAACTGGTAAGGCCAATGCTTTATGCTGGGAACTCTTGGCTTTCATTCCTTTTGGTAAATAGGCATTGATGTGTGAACATGAGACCGACATTAAAGTGGGAAGGATTAATTAGATGAGCCCATTTCAAGGCAGGACATCACTCTACTTCAACCACAGTGGCTAACTTTAGGTACTTCCCAGCTACTCTGTGTTCCTCAGTTGTCAGTGAGGAGACTTGTTGAATCTGGTGACCATGTTCTGCCCTTATATGTCTTCTCCATCAATAGTTATATGGTTAGAGTGACCTGTCAAGATATTTGGGGAACCTGTAAATGACTGGGGTGATTATGAACTATGGCAATTTTTTCCTGACTTGTAAACCCACAGGCTTGTGGATTCTGCAGCCAAGTTGAATTCTGAGTCTGCTGCTATGAATGTGCCTGAAGAGGCTATCTCCTTGGTTACTTGGAGCATGTGCTATGAGGGCAGAGAAAACCAGATAGCTGGGATAACCACTTCCCTTCAAATAGAGGAGACAGCTGAGTTCCCCAGAGGGGGCATCTGAAGCACAGGACAAAATAATTTGCAGTGTCACCAAGTCACTGGTAAACAAGCTTTCTCAAACATTTGATTAGGACTCAGGGTGGTCTGTTCATTATCTTTGACTTGTGATACTTCAAGTTCATTTATGTTCATCTACCCACAAGGAGCACCAGAGAGCCACCATCCCACCAAACCTTCCTCACCAAGATGCAGGTGAAGCAGAAGGTGCAGACTGACCACTCAACTACAGGAAATGACCATTGAAAGAAAGTAACAGTGAGGTCGCCTGATCTTTATCACAGAAGAGAGCGTGAAAAATAGGTATTCATTCTTTCAACCCCTGTGGTTTCAATCTCAGGTTCATTCTGTCATCATTACTTCGTTTTATATAAGGTCTGTGTTTCTGGTGGGCTGCATCTTCAGGGTATGCCTTCAGGGTATGCCAAAATCATGTCTCTGAACTTCTCCTAAAGGCAGAACCTCAAATGTGGACAGGAATGACATGAGGACAAAGACTATTCTGCTTCCTCTAAAAAGAAACAAAAACAGAGCCTGTGGCATGAGTCATAGTACTCACGGACTGAGGCAGTAGTATGAATTCCCAGCATGACTTTGAAGAGATTCTATCAAGTGCTGTCTAGTATGAGATGTTAGTTGCTGTGAGTTTGAGTTAATTTTTTTGTTACTTACTTTCAAAGGCCTTGTACGTTTGATTATCCAAGCAGCAGTCGGAGAGGCCTGGTCACACATCTAAATGTGTCCATACAGGGTCTCAGACTGATCCCTGCTCCTTTTGTTCCCCTCTGAGAGAACACACCTGCAGGCATTTGTTCAGCATCCAATTGATAGAGTTCTTCCACTCTAACTCAGTCTCTCTTTCTCTGCAACCAGAATTAAAGATGACTGTGTGCTTTTATCTGTATGCTGGAAATCAAATTCTTGCCTAGGTCCTCTTTACTAGCTAGCCTCTCTGGAGCTGAGTTGCAATCTGGTTACCCTTTGCTTTACATCTAGTATCCACCGATGAGTGAGGACATACTGTAGATTAACCAACCATCTTATTAAATAAGAAACACAGAGCCAAGATGAAGCCAAGAGGTCAGAGCAATAGCTAAGAGCTAAAAACCTTATCCTTCACTGTTGCTGTTGTTTTACCTCTCTGAAAAAGAGACCTACTTCCTGTGTCTGTCTTATTTATAGAGTTTCTGTTCTGCCTTCTCATTGGTTGTAAACCCAACCACATGACCACCTAGTCACTGCCTGTCTATGCAGATCTCCAGGTCTTCTATGGTTGGTATTGAGATTAAAGGCATGTGTCTCCAATACTGGCTGTATCTTTGAACACACAGAGATCTTCCTAGCTCTGCCTACCAAGTGCTGGGATTAAAGGCATGTACCACCACCGCCCAGCTCTCACTATGGCTTGCTAATACATCTGACCCCGGGGTAACTTTATTAACATACAAATCACATTTCAGCACAAATAAAATGTCGTTATAACATACCATGTTTGTCTTTCTGAGTCTGGGTTACCTCATTCAGGATAATATTTTCTAGTTCCATCCATTTGCCTGTAAACTTCATGATGTCATTGTTTTTCTCTGATAAATAGTACTCCATTATGTATATGTACCACATTTTCTTCATCCATTCTTCAGTTGAAGGGCATCTAGGCTCTTTCTAGGTTCTGGCTATTACAAATAATGCTGCTCTGTTCAAACATGTGTCCTTGTGGTATGATTGAGCATTCCTTGGGTATATGCCCAAGAGTTGTATAGCTGGGTCTTTAGGGAGATTGATTTCCAATTTTCTGAGAAAGCACCATACTGATTTCCAAAGCGGCTCTACAAGTTTGCACTCCCACCAACAGTATAGGAGTGTTCCCCTTGTTCCACATCCTCTCCAACATAATCTGTCTTCAGTGTTTTTGATCTTAGCCATATTTATTTTTGAAAATGATTCTATGGGACCAGTGGTAGACACTTGAAATGACTTTAAGAGGTATTGTATAATTCTAATTCTCCAGTGCTCATTTCTTTTCTTTTTTTTAAATTATTAATTTTTTTATTATGTATACAGTGTTCTGTCTACATGGCCAGAAGAGGGCACCAGATCTCATTACAGATGGTTGTGAACCACCATGTGGTTCCTGGGAACTGAACTCAGAACCTCTGGAAGAACAGCCAGTGTTCTTAACCTCTGAGCCACCTCTCCAGCCCTGCTCCTTTTCTTGTATGTAATTCAGTTTTCTTCTTTTTGTGTGTGTATGTGTGAGTGTGTGTGTATGTGCGTGTATGTGTGTGTGTGCATGTGTTTGTGCAGACTGTGGCATAGGCTTTAAAATTCGCAATGATCTTCCTGCCTCTGAGTCCAGTTTGCTGGCATTATAAGAATGCACTGCCACTTCTAGCTCGAAAAATAATTTTTATGATCTAAGTCTCCTTTTCTTATGGTGGACAGGGAGGCAAGGAGATGGTGTCAGGACCCCTGATACTGACGTTGCAGATATTAGTGACCACCTAAATGTACTGGGAATGGAACCTGGATGCTCTGAAAGAATCTTCAGTGCTCTTAACTGGTGATTCATTTTCCTACCTATGTTTTCTATTCTTGATTATGTTTCCTATCCAAGGTAACCCAGTCAGGATTAGATACCAGATGCTGATGAAAGTGTGGAATTCTCCAGTGAGAATTAACCTCAGGCAAAGATGAGATCCCTAATTGTTTATCCAGTACAACATGGTCAGCCCATTCTCTCTCTCTCTCTCTCTCTCTCTCTCTCTCTCTCTCTCTCTCTCTCTCATATATATATATATATATATGAGATATATGGATATATGGATATATGGATATATATATATATATATATATATATCCAACAAAATGGATGCAGCAGGTTGTATTAATGTATTTCAGCTTACTAATTCATCTAACTTAATAAGTGAGAAGTTGGAAAGGATTTGGGAAGTAATAGAATGAAGAGATAAAAGGGGAAAGTGATGTAATTGCTCTTGTGTATCAATTTACAGAAAGAAATTTTAAATTAAAAAAAGGCTAGATTGACCATTCACCAATTGAGAGAACTGAGTGTTTTTATAGAGGACCAAGGTTCCATTTCCTTCCATTTTGCCCCTAACAGTATTATTAAGCTGCTACTCTTCTTAAGATGCATAGTTGACATGAGACATACCTTGTGCAAGACCCCCCCACCCCAGCTTTTATCTTTTCTACCTTCTACTTTTCCTCTCTTTCTCATCACTAGTGATCTTCACCTCAGGATCCTGTCACCTAAGAAGGTCCTGCTCTTTCACATCACTGGGGTACTTAAGTAATAATTTTGGAAATGTCTTTACTGTGTAAGTTTCCCATATGTCCAAGGGGGTAGACTTGCAGTCTTCTGTCCCTCTTTATGTTGTTCAATGTGTGACCTAGCGCCTGAACCTAAATGTCACAAGGTTGATAGAATATGTGGAATGCAAAATTTAATCACAGCAGGATAAAAGCAAGTTAGAACAAAAAAGGAAACACCAAAGGTGATTTTGTTGTTAGGTAGAACCTAAATATGTTGTCTTTTCAAAGAATGTTGAAGATATCAGGACTTTAGGTGGCAAAAATCATGCAAGGATTATACAAGGTAAACCCTACTCTGAGAAAGCAACTTCATACAAAACTTGCTGTACCTGGGGTCCAGCATGTCAGTGTGCACCTGAATTAAGAAGTCAAACTTTGCAGGATCACCCATCATCTACTGGTCCTGGAAACAAGAAAGAATCAATATTTAATGTCATGGATTCTTAGTCTGGAGGTTCAGTTCAGTATTGTTGCAGGCTTCTATGTTTGAGAGTCAGAAACCCAGTGAGGAGACTGTGAGAGTCCATTTCATGGAGTTGTGAGGATGAAGCCTGGTGTTGCTGGTTTTTGTTTTTTAACTCTTTACTCTTTCCGGGGACTGCCACTCAGCTCTCAAAATAAATCATACACAGGGAGGATTACTCTTTCTTATAAGTGCTTAGCCTCAGTTTGGCTTGTATCTAGCCATCTTTTCCTAACTTCTCTACCTTATGCCTCTGTGCTTTTATCTTTCTCTATTCTGTATACCTTTCTTTACTTTTGATTCCATGGTTTGCTGTGTAGCTGGGTGGCTGGCCCCTGGAGTACTCTTCTTTTCTTGCTCCTTTCTTTTTTCTTTTCAGTTTTTTCCTCCCATTTGTTCTCTCTGCCTCCCAGCCCTGTCTAACTTTTTCTGCCAAGCTATTGGCTGTTCAACTCTTTATTAGACCAATTGGTATTTTAGGCAGACAAAGTATCACAGCCTCACAGAGTTAAACATATGCAACATAAAAGAATACAACATATCTTTGCATCTTTAAAACAATTGTTCCACAGCATAGACAAATATAATACATCTTACAATAATATTCCACAACAGCCTGGATTGCATTTTGTGACCACATGATGTTGGGATATCTAAAGTATGAGACATCTCCCATAGAGCCCTGGCTGAGATGAAGTAAATAAAGAAATGTATGAGAAATTGCATTGATAGGGCCATCTGAGCCTGCTGATATTGAATCCTCAGGCATCTGAGACAGAGATAGAGAATTTGATGTCTGTCCTGCTCTACTTCAGTCTTGCCTTTGCCTAATCTTCCCTTGCTATGTCTCCATTTCTCTATTTTAGAATTTGAATAGTATTCTTTGCCACTGTATGTTGGAAAGTTATAATTCATTTTCAGATTTTACAAATGTCACTGTCAAGAGACCATCTTGAGTGTTAGAAGAGACTTGAACATGTGAAACAGTGTAGGGGCTGTCGCAGACTATGAGGATCATTGAAGTGACTAAGTACATTTTCTTTATAGATGATCATGAGCCTATGGGTACCTAGTTTAGAACAGAGTTGATTGAATGAAAAACCTCTCAGACTCAATGATATATGGGAACATGTGTCTCTCCTTGGTGACTTTCTTTTGATTGCTTCTTCAGTATGAGGAACCTTTTGGGAGCAAACTCCTCACTAGGTGTGTGATATGCATCTCTATAGCCTCAACTGATTTCCTTTGTGTATACTGAGTTGTGGTTGAAAATAATCAGCCAGATTCTTTGTATTGTCATATCTTCACCACCATTAGAGACTCTATCTCTAAATCCCATAAGATAGAGTAGAAGAAATTGCTATTCAGTGCTGTGGCTTTTATCTGTCCAAGCTATCTGCCATTTTTCTGCAGGGTGGGGGAAAGTGTGCTCAGTTGCTAGGCAACCTGTGTACAGCTAGATGCCTCTGGTGATAGTTAAAGGGAGATCTGGAACCAGATTCATAGATGATCATGAGCTTATAGGTACCTGGTTTAGAACATAGTTTATTGAATGAAAAACCTCTTAACAGGGACTAAAGGGATCCACCCCCTTGATAGTCACCTCCCAGGGTCCGGGAAGAATCTACAACCAGCTGATAAATAATCTTTGATGAGAAGAAATGAATCTATGTACACGAAACTCCTTAGTCCATATACTTTATTATTCTGTGTCAGTTATAAGCTTATATTCTGCTCTCATATTTAGCTCATTTCTAGCCTGATATCTCTCTACACTTGTCTGCGGTCCCCTCTAGGTTCTATCTTAATTCCTTCATCTAGTTCTGCCCCTTCTAGGTTCTCATCCATCCTGTTCCTTCCCATATCATCTCCTCTCCCATCTCCTTCTCTCTCCTCATCTTGTTCTTCCCCATCTTCTTCTTCACCATCTGGCTCTTCCTCATCTTCCATCTCGTTCCTCTAGTACTCTCTTCTAGCCCTTCAATTTACTTCTTCCCCATCTCAGTTTGTTCCTCTCAAGTTCTTACTCATCTAGTTCTTCCATTCTCTTTCCTCTTCTCTCTCTTCTTTGCCCTGGAAGTCCTGGTCTATAAAGCCAGTCTTCCAGGGTCAAATGGAGGGGTGATAAGAATCACATTGAGAGGCAATAACTGTTAATTATCATTTGCAACCCCTAAAGGAAGTGACCAATGGGGAAATGAATTAACTAAAGGCTGAATTCAGGTAATATCTAAGAAGAGAGATCTTATGTGCTCAACTATAATCTTAAATGTGATTGGTAGAAAATATTAAGAATCTATAAGTTGCTAGGTCAATGGGAGAAAATAAAACTCTCTTCTTTTTTCCTTTGGCTCCTATCTGTCTAAACTATCTGCCATTTTTTCTGCAGGGTAGGGGAAAGTGTACTAAGTCACTAGCCAACCTGTGTACAGCTAGATGCCTCTGGTGATAAAGGGAGATCTGGAACCAGAGGCAAGATTTGGGAAAGGAGGAAGTAAAGCTTAATTGGCACATCTGCCAGGCCTTCTCAAACAGGTAGTCTGGATGCTTAAGTCTGTTCTTACAGAGTACAGAGGTATCTCTGATAAGTACTTTCTTCCATCTGGGGATGGACCTGGCCGGATGCTGCCAATGATGATAATTACAGGGAGGCTTGAAGTGAGGTTCTGGCTGAGCATAGCTCTCAGTGCAGAGGGTTATCTAAATATTCCTAGAAGTGGATAGGTAAGGAGTTAAAGGTCTATAAAGTTAGTAAGGTCATAAGAAGGTGGGTCCAAGCTGAATTGTGTAAAGCTATTACTTAATGTCCACCTGACCTTGGTGGTGTCTCCTTGTGGAATTTACCTTAAATCAGGAGACTTTCATGTGGATTGTAATTACTGCTAGTTTTTGAAAGGGGCCAAGGGTGATATCTGATTCCAGAGAAAGTCTTTCCTGAGGCTGTTCTCCAAATACCTGGAATGTGTATGTCCAGAGAGTGATCACTCCATACTGTTAGCTCTTCTTAGGGAAAAGTCAATTGGGAAAACTATGAAGGCACACATGATTTTCATAATAGAATACAGCTGATATATAACAAGCCAAGTAACACCAAAAACTCCTTGGGATTTGGCTTCCTCTGGAGAAATTCCCTGATTCCTCCAGGTAGTGACTTTGCTTTAACCAGCTGAGTTCTTATGATATATTCCTGCGGCTTGCAGCAACCTCTTAGACACAATTATATATGGGAACATGTGTCTCTCCTTGGTGACTTTCTTTTGATTGCTTCTTTAGTAGGAGGAGCCTTTTGGGAGCAAACTCCTCACTAGGAGAGTGATATGCATCTCTATAGCCTCAACAGATTTCCTGTTCTTTGTCTATACTGAGTTGTGGTTGAAACTAAACAGCCAGCTTCCTGATATTGTCATGCCTTCCCCATTAGAGAATATATCTTTAAATCACAGAAGATAGAGTAGAAGCAATTGCTATTCAGTGCTAAGGGAGTTTGTTAACCTGGTCTTTTAATTATGTTGGTTATTTTTGAATACAAGTTTTGTCAGTGTAGTGCTTCGTGGCCTGAAAAGAGGTCTATATACCAGGCTGGCCTGGAACTCAGAAATCCTCCTGATTCTGGCTCCCAATTCCATGGATTAAAGTGGGTGAACATTCCTTGCTGTTTTGTTCTTATATTATTGGGTGATGGTCCTGGGATGTAGGTTTTTGTACGTGTCAAGCATATGCTATTGTACTGAGCTTTACACATATCTTGAATTTTAAAATTTGGCACAGCTTGCCATTCCATTTCTCTATTTGGCATGTATTCATGATGTTAATATTGATTGAGCCATGTGAACCATTGCATTGCAGGTACATGAACTTCCTCCTGCCTGTTACATTTATTTTGAATTTTTAAATGAATATGAGTATTTTATCTGAATGCATGGATTTGCATCATGTGGGTACCAGGTCCTCATAGTGATCAAAAGATAGTCTCAGTAACCCTGAACTTGGAATAATGGATAGTTGTGTTCCCTCATATAAGTACTGGCAATTGAGCCCACCTCTATCCAACACCAGCCAGAGCTTTTTAATAGCTTTCCACCTCTCTTGCCATGTGTTGATTATTTATGGTCAACATTTATATGGCTGATGCTTTCATCATTCCTTTTATAACTATTTAAATATGCAGTACCTTTTAGTAAATTCATATTTATGCTTTGTTTGAATTGGGCTACTTCAGGATTCTTGACGACTACAGAACTAAAGTAAATGCATAACACTTTGTAGGAACTTCAGTAAAAACTTCTTAGTTTTTTCTTTTTTTTCTACTGACTTTTGCTTGGTAGACAGAGTCTTAACCTGTACTATTGGCTTTCCTAGACTTGATTGCATACACTAGGCTTGGATTCAACTCAGAGGCAGATATGCATAACTGCATTTCTCTTCTGAGTCCTACAGTTAAAGGCATGACCCAAAACACCCAGTTTATCCATCTTACTTTTTTTTCTCTATAGTTAGTAATTGTTCATACAATTTCTCTCACATGTACTCTGTACTGTTGATCTGTTTATTTGTCTCTCTATCTTTGTCAATAAGCATATCTAATGCAAGGTGTTATTCTATTCAAAGTGTACAGAAATGACAGAAGTGATCCTCCTATTCAGTTTCTTCCTCAAGTGACTTGTTGATTACATTAAAATTTGTATGTCATGAAATAAGTGTGAGGAGCATCAGAATTATTTGACTCTACTCTCAAAGAAGTATATATTTACAATGTTGTCAGTATTATGTTTTCTCTTGTACACATGCATGGGATATTTTAGAATGCAGTGACGTATGATGTTGTGCATGTTGACTTCACTTGGGAAGAGTGGACTTTACTGGATCCTTCCCAGAAGAATCTCTACAAAGAGGTGATGATTGAGACCTATAGGAATCTCACTATTATAGGTAAGATAGTGTATTTTTCCTTCACATTTTAAAATAAGAGGACAACTATCCTTAGGTTTTGAATGCTGCTCTGTCATTTGATTGAGAAATAAAATTAGATGAATAAATTAGTCATATTCTAAGATTCACTGAAGATAGTAACATAAATTTTGGACAGTTTTAAGGAAAATAACATATATTTTCTGGTACTATGTTTTAGGATACAATTGGGAAAACCATAATACTGAAGAGCGTCCTCAAAGTTCTAGAGGAGATGAAAGGTAATTTTCTTGTGCTAGTTGATAAAAATGTGCCTCTGAAGAAATTAAAATGTGTCCTGGAAGTTTTGAACAAAGCAACAGTGTAAATAACACAGATTAAAGTACATCAATGATTGTTAAATTTGCAAAGCATTCTTTTAAAAAAAGACAAGAAAACAGTGACTTACCAGATATTACCATTTGAATCATAGCACCATGGGAAATATGTTATAGAACTGCCAATTAATTCATTTTATCCTACTCATATTACAAAAGTATACATAGTGAAGAGGTGATAATTATATTTTTAATTTTTCTAATAAGCAAATAGTGGATAGTAATGGCAGTGTACTTTGTATACTTGTTGTGACTGTGCTGCTAACAGAGGGCTCAGTTAGAGTCAAGAGTCAAATGGCAGTTATTTTGAAGAAACCTTAATTTATATAACACAATTCCATGAGTACAGAAAGTCAAACTGTGAATTAAATGTTAAAAAACTTTTATTGGTTAAGCTTCCTTTACTAGATATGTCATATGTCTCTCTGGATACAAGTCATATGAGAATAGGAATATGGAAAGACATAACATACTTGTTTCTCAGAAGCATTAGAAGATATATAGCAGTCCTCATATTTAATATGCTTATTGAATTTGATTCAAGTATACAAATAATAAGTTTTCTAGGTATATTTTTGATGCATCAACAAAAATCACTGTGCAGAAAATTTCTATCAGTACTAGGACTTGAAAATTTTTCTTTTTGTCCTAGTTCATTTAGTAAGTGAACAATGACTTACTGAATAGGAAAAATTTATTAATACATTGCAGATATTAAAGCTCTGACATTTTCCAGTTCTCTTCAAATATATGAATAATCTCATATATAAAAATATTCTGTATATGTGAACCATGTAATAAAGGATCTTACCATCACAAGTGTCTTCACAGATGCACACCTACTCTTAATAAAGTGGAATAACATGAGGGTAAACAAGGATAAAACCTTAAGATCTGGTTCTTCTTTACCATTGAGCCAAATTGTAAAATTAATTCATACACATATAAAGATTAAACAGTGTATTAAATGTGATAATGCTTTTATATGTCCCATTATTTTTGCAGTCATGAACAAAATCAAACTGGAAGTAAACATATTATATACACTCAATGGGTTAAAGATCTTGCATATCCCAGTACTCTTCAAATATATAAAAATGTGCATACTGGAGAGAAACCCTATGAATATAATCAATGTGGTAAAGCCTTTGAATTTCAAAGCCGTCTTCAAGAACCTAAAACAAAACAAACCAGAGAGAAACCTGCAAAGTTAATCAGTGTGGTAAAGCCTTTTCATGTCAATATAGTCTTCAAATGCATAAAAGAACACATACTGGAGAGAAACCCTATGAATGTAACCTGTGTGGTAAGGTCTTTGAAGACTACAATTGAGTAGTCTTCAAAGACCTACAAGAACCCATTCTGGAGAGAAACTCTATGAATGTAACCACTGTGTTAGAGCCTTTACATGGCACAGTAGTCTTCAAATGCATAAAAGAACACATACTGGAAAGAAATCCTATCAATTTAATTTGTGTAGTAAAGTTTGTGCACAATTCAGTTATCTTCAAAGGCATACAAGAACCCACTCTGGAGAGAAACCCTGTGAATGTAAAGAATGTGGTAAAGCCTTTTCATGTCAAAACAGTCTTCGAATGCATAAAAGAACACATACTGGAGAGAAACCCTATGAGTGTAATCAGTGTGGTAAAGCCTTTGCAAGTCATAACAATCTTAATAGACATAAAAGGATACATACTGGAGAGAAACCCTATGAATGTAATCAGTGTGATAAAGCCTTTGCATATCATAGTAATCTTCAAATGCATAAAAGAACACATACTGGAGAGAAACCCTATGAATGTAATCAGTGTTGTAAAGCATTTGCATATCATGGTACTCTTCAAAGGCATAAAAGAACACATACTGGAGAGAAACCCTATGAATGTAATCACTGTGGTAAAGCCTTTCTAAGTCACAATAATCTTCAAAGGCATAAAAGAAGACATACTGGAGAGAAACCCTATGAATGTAGTCAGTGTGGTAAAGCCTTTGTATGTCATAGTACTCTTCACAGGCATAAAAGAACACATACTGGAGAGAAACCCTATGAATGTAATCATTGTGGTAAAGCCTTTGCATGTCATAGTAATCTTCAAATGCATAAAAGAACACATACTGGAGAGAAACTCTATGAATGTAATCAGTGTGGTACAGCCTTTACACATAATAGTACTCTTCAAAGGCATAAAAGAACACATACTGGAGAGAAACCCTATGAATGTAATCACTGTGGTAAAGCCTTGGCATGCCAGTACATCTTCAAATTTATAAAAGAACACATACTGCAGAGAAACTATATGAATGTAATCAGTGTGTAGAGCCTCTGCACAACTCAATTGTCTTCAATATGCAACTATATGAAAAAGTTAGGGTGGCCATCTGATTATAAAGTGTTTGGTAAGATCTTTAGGCAACATGCACATAATCAGTTACAGAAGAGTATGTCTTCAATAAAAAAGTATTTGACAGTGTCAAAATTGGTGAAGCATTAGGTGTCTGCTTTTATACTGTTTTTAGCAACACATTCATGGAAAAAAACATTTATGCATTTATGAACCTTTTGTATAGGGTAAATGAGAGAGCCACATAAACAAACACTGACCCTGAACATAGGGCCAGGGAAGGAAACATCCTTTGGCCCTGAAATCAGAGTGAAAAACATCCTGACACTGAAACCAGAGTCAAAGAAACACACTTTGTTCCTGAATACAGAACCAGTTATAGAAACACCCTGATCCTGAAACCAGAATCAAAATTTTAAAAGAGGGCAATAAAACAAACACATTTTGGACCTGAAACCAGAGCCAAAGAAACACACTCTAACTTTGACCACCTAAGCAGAAATCCAAAGATTCCCTGAGCCTGAAATCAACCCATTCTTGAGCATGAAATCCACCCAATATTTCAGCTTTTTCAAGCCCTGGGCCTGTTCCTTTGGCAACTGCGTTTTTCCTCCCTGGGAGATTCTGTAACACTCCTAGATTCCTTCTTACCAAATATATATCTTGAATGCATTTTAGATAAAGACTTTTCACTGGAGTAGATGAGAATCTGACTATAGGATTGGATTAGAGAAGCAACAGACCCTTTTGCTGGCAAACGTCCTGAAAAGGTCAGAGAAGAAATAACAACTTTTCACCAGAGACTGCTACATTTCTGCAGCATTTCACCCCTTTCTTGAGTGAAGCATAGAAGTAAGAATTAGAGCTCTAGATGAGAAGAAATGGACATCTACAAACTCTAATAGAGCAGAACAGAAAATGAATTGACAGCTATGCTGAGAAACATCCTCAGGGGAGTGGAAGACAGCAGCAATGGACATCTCTCTTGGGAAACTCTCTTAGCAGTGTGGAGCAGAGTACAACTGTAAGGGTTCACTTTTGAAGAGGAGCAGGATTAATACCTTTTGCAGGGAGACTGTTTCCCAGTGAAGCACAGCATCAGGTGTAGCCTGACTTCTTAATATTCAGGTTACCTTTTCCCTCACAGCAATAGGCATCCAGAATATCTTCCCTTCATAGCTCTAGGTAAAGGCTGACTTCTGACAGTTAGGGTATCTTTCCCTCCAGAACTGTAAAAACTTGCACAATTGTTTATTTATTTATTTATTTTTTGATTTGTCATTACAAGGTTTCTTTGTGTAATTTTGGAACTTACGCTACTGATTTAAATGGTAATGTAACAGTATTAGATTTTGTACTTCTCTTAAATTACATGAAATATCTAACTCAGGTATAAAATTTTATGTATCTGTATTATTTCCTTTTCTGTTGAGATATAATGTCCAGATCAACTTATAAATGAGTATAATTTGGCCCTTGGTTCCAGAGGGATATAATATCAGCATAAAAGTGGCATGACAATAAGTGTGAGACATAGCAGCTAAAGCAGGAGGCTATGAACTCACATCTTTTTTTTTTTTTTGGTTTTTCGAGACAGGGGTTCTCTGTGTAGCTTTGCGCCTTTCCTGGAACTCGCTTTGGAGACCAGGCTGGCCTCGAACTCACAGAGATCTGCCTGCCTTTACCTCCCGAGTGCTGGGATTAAAGGCGTGCGCCACCACCGCCCGGCTGAACTCACATCTTTAAATTGCAGCCTGAAGCAGAGAATGGGACCGGGAAATGGTGTTTGGATATAATTTCTTAAAGCCTTCCCTTCAGTCACATATTTACTCCAGCAGGGCAGCATTTCCTAAAAATTCCAAAAGGATACCACCAACTTAGAAGGATTGATTACCCTGGCTTCAAGCCTACATGCTAGTTTTCTGTTACATGAAACAATTCATGATGAAGAAAAATTTTGAAAGCAGTTAGATGTCTCAACATCTGTTACAGTAATTAATGCTTAAAAGAAGAAAAACCTTTGTGTAAAATTGTTTCTTTAAACAGTTGTTGTACCTGTAATTATGTGATGTCGCTGTGTTTGTGTGGCTATGTGATCATGCAATCTGGTTGCTGAAAATGTTAGACCATTGGAACTTGGAGATGAATGACAGGAAGTTGTCAAAAATCAGACCTTGGTCCTGGGAATGTACATTTCTTAACCGCCCAGTCATATCTCTAGTGCTGTAAATTTTTAAAGTCTATTTATATCATTTTGAAGTGTGGTAATGAGGACAAACTCATACAAGAGAAAACCCCTATTCATGTAAACAATTTGGTAAAGACTTTAGACATCACAGTTGTCTTCAGCTTCAAGAAAAAGAAATCATGTTTCATTTATTTTTCTTCACACACTTGAAGGAAGTAAATTACTTACCATGTTCACTTAGGACTAATAGTGGAGATCACTGCATTGTGATTTCTATCTTGAAACTTTTGAGGTAGATATTAAGTGTGCAATATGTGTGACAAATACATTTAGTGATGTTTATTTTGTTGCCTTTATATTTCTCCTATGCCTTTTGTTCATTTTCTATTGTACTTTTCTTAGTGATAGGTATTTTTCTGCTGTAATGTATAGAATGTTATACCCATGAACTAAGTGGTCTACTGTTTACTTAAATATCAGGCAGTGTGTGATTATACTTTTCAAGTAAGGTTGTCTGTAAAATGGTGGTGGATTTCTTATACTGGCTTTGTTTTTTCATATTTTCACTAATTCCCTTTAGATATGTGCTTATAATTCTTTTTGACCTGGATGTTAGCAATGATTCAGTGATACATTTGAACTCATGATCCTCATGTAGCCACCTCCTTAACACAAGTCCAAAGGTAGATGATTTACTTCCATCATGTGTATTTTTTCAACCAAATTTAACAATGTTAACATTATAATGCTTAATGAAAGATAATATAAGAAACATGAAATACCTAATGTGTGTATTCAAAGCAGTATTTTCATTTATCTGATAAAATTGTAATAAAGTAGGATAATCAGCAATCCACCATGCACCTCCTACCATAGCTTGCTATGTTATATATATATAATTTGATGTTCCATTCTTGTCCCATCCACATGAGTTAAATATTTGGATTTCATCTTGAAGTACTTCCTTCCAAGAGAATTATCCAGAGATGCTAGGTAATGTAATATCACTAAGATTTCTCTTGTAAGAAAAACTTATGAGGCATGTGATATGATTATGGATTGTAGGCTCATGGCAGATATGTAAGGACCAGAAGATAGCTTTGTGGTTCTCTTAATAGGGTGGTCATCGTCTGGTTACCAGCTTTGCACAAAAAGACTACCAATGAGCCATCTCACAGGTGCTCAAATAAGATTTGTAGAAATACTACAACATTAAATTATTGTCTTATTTTCAGATTGTAAAGTTAATTTCATAGTAGAATATAAGAACAAAGGACAAATTGAATAATAAATTTTCTTTGCATATTAAAATATTTATAAAATCATATATTTTTCAAAATTGATTATGAGGGCTAAGCATTTGTTTATAACATTGTCTCAGAACCACAATTGAATGCCAGAGAATTGCCTCATTCTCTAAAGTTGTTTCTGCTAAGCCTGAGGACCTGAGTTCTATCTCTGGGTGATCCATACTATTCCTACAATTTTTTTTTATTTCTACACTTGGACATTGACATACGCACACTCCTACATCAGCAAATATATAAAATATTTTTAGACCTGTATAAGTGCAACTGAGGTCATTTGCAACTAAATGAATCCGTAAGGTTCACCACTAGATCTCACATAGAGGAAGTAGATAAAAGACAAATCTAAGTTGTCCTCTCAGTGCTATATACACTTCCTGGCACAGGTGTAGACACACAAATGCAGTTCAATCTTTTCAAGTGGTTGAAAATACCAGCAAAGAAAATAACCCAATTATTGAGAATATATAAAATGATTTTATCAGTTAAATTATAGAATTTCAAGAAATAATTCTGTTCTTTAAAACATGGTTTCTTTTTAAATATTGTATTATCCTTTCATTTTCTGATTCCATTGTAGGTCACTTAGAAACCCATATTTCTGAACTTAGAGGTGCACGAATATAATTCCAGCCCTTGGCAGAATATGCTGGGCCAATCTCTGAGAGTTTGAGGCCACTTTGGTCCCCATAGTGAATTCCAGGGCAGCCTCTTTGGACACATCCTGTCTCAAAAAAATTCTGAAAGAAAAAGCATACCTCAAATTATGGAATTTTTCATAATATAATCTGGCTGGACTGTGACTGGTTCAACAAAAGCTTTTGTTATCTTCACTCACATCACAAGAGATGTGTTAACAATGAAAATTAAAAAAAATATATAGAGAGTCCATTCACAGAGGTATAGAAATTCATTGAATCCTTTGACAACCATCTAGAGGGGACTTTCTTCACCTTCAAGTCACAGGAGACAGAAAGAATAGTAGGACATCTTCATCATCAAAATTATAATGATATATTTGGGACCTGAGCAGTTGACTCAGTAGTACTGGTCCTCTTGGTTACCCAAGTTTGATTCCCAGCACCTACATCAGATTTGTCACATCTACCTGTATTTCCATGTCCTTGAGTGCATTCACCTTGTGTGTTAGGAAACCAGATATACAAATGGTAAAAAGACAGATATGTATGTGATTCCATATTGTAAAAAAGGCTTTATTCATGTGTCTGTTATCTTAGAAAAGAATGGAATTTAATTTAAGTGCGTAAGTTTTGCAAATTATTATACCATGTTCATGCTAGGTAACAATGGTGACCAGAATATGATGTCTGATCCTCTGTGACTGGAGGCACTGTCAGTTGTGAGCTGTCTTGTGAGTGCAGGGAATGAGAGTCAGGTCTTGTATATAAAAAATATTGTTCTCAGTGCTGAGACTTACATTCAAGCCTATGACCATGTCATTATAGTAGTAAGGTGTGGATGGCTGAATTAAATTCATCCTTACCTCAGTCCAGATTACCCAGAAGAAATATAAGATTGATAGAACCCGAAACTACTTCACACTTGGTGCTCTAAAAATTTGTTTTTACTTTTCCCCAAATGAGAAATTATTGGTTGAGGAGCAGAGTACACAGTCATTTCGATTTTTGAAACACATACCCAATCTCTAAGAGTCATACATTGTGTTCATGTATCCAGAAGAGCCATGTGTTGTTTCTCTTTGAACTTATTCCAGTGATGATCTATCCTAAACTTGGCAAGTTTTTGCTAAGACCTCACATAACAATCAAATGCTTGCAATTATCTGTTCCATTGACTCACAGTTTTATGCCACATACAGTTTATCTTCAAAATTTCCATTTTTTACACACATTATCACAAATGTTAGGAAAATGGACTGCTTAACCAGAGACAGTTCTGACGAGGCAAGGCCCAAGGAGTTGTTTTTTAGGAAATATTTCTACTAGAAATATGAGACCAGATATAACTAAGAATATTCTGGATAAAAATGGATGACCAAGAGACTACAAGTTACCATTTAGAATGCTTTGTGTTGTAGGATATAAAACTAGCCCCCTGTACTGAATGTTATGGAGATTCCTGAGACACTCACACCCTCTCCTCATTCAGTATCCTGCTATTTTCTGGTTGTTTAAAAAAAAAATCTCAAGTGATTTAACCTCTTAAAAAATCATTTACACTTAAAATATAGAATGAAATAGGATTTTTACCCACCATTTAAAAATGTTTATAGAGCTACTAAAAACCTCACATTTTCAAATAGTTGGTTAAAACATCCCATTTGATTGTACAAGTAGCGAGGCTGGGATACTGACAGACGTGATGGATGGTTAGTCAGACTTGGCTTTTTTCTCTTTTACTTCAGAGACTTGACTCTGTTTTTCAGTGTCTCCATTTTCTGCTGGCAGATCTGTAATTGTTCGTCAGCCACTTTAGCCTGTTGCCTTTATTTTCCTCTTCCTTTTTATTTGCACTGTTCTGTGTGATCATTTATCCTTTCCCATGGCCTTTTCCAGTGTTGCATCCACCTTGGCAGAGGCAGGCTTGGATAACAGTCTCACCGAGCATGACTTGGGCTCTGACTTCACCACTCCTTCTCTTGGGCAATGATTGTGGTGTCACTGGGTAGGAGGAACGTGAGATGTTGAACCTGTCATGGTGCTGCACTGCCTTAGCTGCCACCACATGAACTGCAGGGGCAGTGGGAGAACTGATCCAAGAGATTTCTAAACCCAAATCTCCACAAAATGAGGGGAAAATACAAAGAATACAGAGAGGAGAGGAACTGACACTAAAAGTCTTTAAAAGATAGTTGACCATTTAATCCAAGCCACAAGAGTAAGTTTATCTCCAATGTGGTAAATAGGCAGCAATTGGAGCCCAGAATCTCACATGTCAGGTGTTCCCCTTCTTGAGTTTATACCTCCTATAAGGAGAGAAAAGGAACTTGCAGGTGTAAAGTCTGACTTCTCTGAATGTGATCACTTTCTGCTTCCCTGATGCCTGCAAAACATTCAGTTTGGAGCTCTGAATGGTGGTGACTTTAGAAGACATCCAGGTTATGAGAAGATCCTGAGACTAGAACTGAAGTCTGTCTAAGGCTAAGACAATGAGGCATCTACAAAGAGCTGTGGAGTTTTGAAGAATTTTTAGGGATGGACCTTTGTGTGTGAAAGCCCAAAGTTCAAGTGCCAGAGCAATTTCTGAGGTGTACCTGAGGACAAGCTGGCATGAATTGTACTCAACAATCACTCATCTGTGGGAGTGAGCTACCTCCATATGCTGGAAACCATGGTTGCTTACAAATCCAGTTGCAAGGGCTCTGATTCCATCTTCTGGTCTCTGCAGGTGCTGCACACAGACACAAGCAGATAAATATCCATATAGTTAAAACAAAGTTTAAAAATGAAATTCTTGTTGGAAGGTAGTGACGCACACCTTTAGTCCCAGAAATTGGAAGGCAGAGGAAGGAAGAGCACTGTGACATCAAGGCCAGCATGGTCTACAGAGTGGGTTCTAGGACAGCCAAGGCTACACAGAGAAAATTTTAGTTTGAAAAACTAAAAAAAATAAAAAATAAAATTCTTAAAAGCCAGTTTCTGATAGTGCATGCCCTTATTCCCAGCACCCACGGGGCAAAGGCAGGTGAATCTCTGAGTTCAAGGCAAGCCTGGTTAACAGAGTGAGTTCCAGAAGGGCCACTGGAGCTACAGAAAAATCAAAAGAAAAATGATATTCTCTACAGTAATGTCACAGCCTTGAGTTGGGCAGCAGTCAGGGCTTAGTTAAAATGAACTTGTTCTGGTCCTTCATAGAAGAATTTGTGGTCTTCTGAGCCAGCTTACTTGTAGGCAAAAGAAGCCTTATTCTCAGGTTAGAATAGCTCAGAATAGCTGTTCATTTGAGACCTGCATTCACAGTATGAATAGGTGATTTTCCCATGCCTGTGTTTGTATTTGTGTTCTATGTCCTTTGTGTGAGAATTGTGGCATTGATACATTCTTTAAATGTAGGTTTTAGGTTATACATTGTGATCTGTTTCTCTTTTAAATCATGCATCATGATATATTTATATTTAGATCATACTGCATGATCTAAAAGATAATTTTGCTCTATAAATCTCCATCTGCCTAAGTGGCTAAACTTGCATTCTCCTGGCCCTATTTAAATTGTTCAATGTGCTACCTCAGGCCAGAACTTAAGAGAGACTTAAGGATGACAGCACAAGTGGCATGCAAAATCTGTGACAGACTGGCTTCTCTTTTGACATTAACCACCACTTGATGCATGTCATTATTTAAGATATTCTTGTTCATTAAACTTTTAGGTGTGCAGAATAATTTTTCCCAGGGGAAGCATATTCTCTAAGAGCAGTAGCTCCAGCCTTGTAAAAAAAAATTCTGAGACAAAGTTTCTTATGTTGGATCAGGCAGCCATGAGCACAATCAATTTCACTGTGTTGTCCTTGTGATTGCACTAACTACAATTTTAGTTTGAAGAACTCAATTACCACTGAGATTTTAAATTAAAAATTTGGGTTATGTAGTCAACTGTCCATTTGAGTAACAGGAAAAGGATTTTTGTGTGCTTGGAGACTAGAATAGAAAGAATAATTTATTGTGTACTCTGCTGGGACCAACAGGGTAGGCAAACAGCTGCAGAAGTCACCATTATGAAACAGGACCTGATAGCGGCAGGATCAGTGATTTTGTAATTCCCCAGCATGTATTGATCCATGTCATGTGAGTGAAGGCAGGCTAGATTTTGGGTGGACAATTTGGGAAGGTTAGCTTGAGCCCATGAATATTGAATTTTGAACAAAGAACTCTCCTTTGCATGTGAAGATATTTTGAATCCTGCTTGTCATGGTTATTTCCATTAGCTGTAGCTGTGTGTGCCAGGTCACAGGTCTCAGCAGCTAACTTTGCACATAGGGCCATGGTGATCTTATTAATACCATTCCCTCTACCAGAGAATACTGTTTTATTTTTGAAAGTCAGTAGAGCCTTGTGTTTTTTCAATTCTATTCAAAAATTTGGTCTAGTGAGATGGCTCAGTGTGTGGGTAAAGGTGCTTGGACCCCAATCCTGGATCTGCAGGGACAGTGTGGTGGAGGGTGAGAACCAATTTCCATAAGTTGTCCTCTGACAGCTCTATGGACATCTTGACTTGAACCCTGACCCTAATAAAATAAAAATGTCACGTGTTAAAATGTCACCACAAAACTCAGTATTTGCACAATCAATGCTAATCAAAATGTTTCAGCCAGGTGATGGTGGCACATGCCTTTAATTCCAGCTCAGGAGGCAGAGGCAGACAGATCTCTGAGTTTGCGGCCTGGTCTACAGTCCAAGTTCCAGGACAGTCAGGTATACATACAGCTACTCTGTCTTGAAAAAAACCAAACCAAACCAAAAATTAAATAAATAAAAATAAATATTTCCAAAGCATATCCTTAATAATTTCAGAGTGAAAATGCCATGTTTTGTAACCAGATACCACCCCTAAATATCATACATGAAGCCCTTTAGGAAACTGGAGAATAACCACATGGTAAGGCAGGACATGATGATTAGGGCCTTGATGACCCTCAACATCAGCACACCCTTGACACTGACTCATGATTCCACAAAGTCAAACCATGGGAAGGTTCTGACCTCTGACCTGGAATACGAAAAGCCTGGGTTACATCTCCACAGGCCTGTGAACACACATGACAAACAAGCAGGTTTGGATGTGGTAGCCCAATACTTTAATCCTAGCCTTCAGGCAGAAAGAAGCAGGTGGATCACTGAGTTCCAGCCCTGTAAGGACTATGTTGAGAGACCCTGTCTGGGAAAGAAAAAGAATACTGCATAATGGAATATTGGTCTTTTTGAAAGCAAATCAAGAAATTCTGCTCATCAGGAAAAAACTGCTGGTTGCAGATGCTGGCAATGGCTGTAAATTAATGCTCAGACAGTAGTGAGAAAATGTCCAACTTAGAAAATATTTGAACAGAAAGGTCAGCAATGATATGAGAATATAGTGACCAATGAGTGGGGCTGTGGAGACACTCGGAGGGTTTGAGCAGTCACTCTGCAACCCTGAAGACCTGAGTCTAAATCCTCAGCACCTACATAAAAACAAATCATGGAATGTCATGGAAGCCTCTAACCCCAGCAAGGGATGAAGGACATAAAAGTATCCCGAGAACATATGGTTCAGTGAAACCCTGTCACAAAATGAAGATACATGTTTTTTCTCTCTGGTATCCATGTTTGCACATAGGGTTATACAATCTGGCATGGTCACACGTGTGTCACACACACACACATACATACACACACACACACACACACACACACACACACAAGACAAGCAATGGGTAGAGGGCAATGCCCACAATCAACTGATGTGGCGATTGAAATTGGAGGAGAAACAGGAGCACCTGACCAGGAGGACTGCCCAGTGTGACTGAGGGAAATAGGAAATGGTGTGGCAGTTTGAATAACCACTGGGTAGATTTGGTGGCAGCCAAACATGGGTCTCTATGAGGCAGCTTCTTGGAGAAATGGAAACACAATGCAGGCTGAGCAATCTTAATCCAAAACCTGAAATCTGGAGTTCGAGAACACTGAATTGCAGATTCAGGTGCCCCTGTGCCTCATTATAGGAAATGCTGCTCAACTGGAAGTGGCTTTACTCAGGATATGGAGATAAGATCCTCCAAGGATCCTCAACCAGTCAGAGGACTCCACCCTGGGCAACACTATCTGAAATCCACTCAGCCTCAGGAGAAAGCTGCAGGCATTATCATGACAACATAGACACTCAAGACTCCAGTCAGATCCGGGGTCCACCAGCTGAAGCCTGGATGAAACTCAGCTGCAGGGTTCTGTTGATGCACCAGACCCAAAACTCTTGCCAGCCAAGCCTTCAAGGCAACATCAGCAACATGAATAGAAGCAATGATAATCTTTGCTTTGGGGAAGCTGTCTCCTGAGTGATGTGAAAATGTTTTTCCTCAAGGCAGACATCCAGTCACAACACCACCCTCCCCAAGGCACAGTCTAGGCAGAGGCAAACATAATATTTGGATTATCATAAACCAAGATTCAAGCAGGGGATGACCTTGCCTGTGCTTGGCAGTGAGCCCTAACTTTGCCAGACAACAAGATAGCCTATGCTCCAGGGGTGAGTTGTCACCACAGGAATACACTTGCAGCTGACTGATCTCTCCAGGACACTCCCTAACCTAAATAAGTGTTCCCAATTCTTGCTGTGCATTGGAGCTAAAAATATACAGGAAGTTCCAGAAATGAACATCACCAAAGTTGTACATTTTACACTATTCTGGTTGGGATAGCAAAATCTCCCATGCCAGATGTGCTTGTGACCTACACCAAATGCCCACTGTCAGTGCCCATCACTAAGGAGCCTCTTGAATCACAGAAGGGATGGTGCTGAAGGACAGACTTAACAGAATAGACTCCCCCAAAACCAAGAGGGCCCACAAATGACATGCGAGCACACATCATGGAGACTGCCTAATGCTGGGACTAATGACTATGCCCAAACCTGGAGGCCACAGGTAACTAGTAAAGGCCCAAATGGTGTACTTCTGGATGGGGCTATGGCTGCCCATGTGCCTCCACCCCCACCCACTCACAGTGCCTTCAGGAGTAAAGGACTCCATTACTTTCTTTGTTTTCCTCTGGTATTGCCAGAATCTGGTCTCAAACACTCTTCCTCCTGCAAATGACACAGTATTTGTCCTAGAACATGAATACTGCACCATGAAGTCACACAATATGACCAGGACCACACAATGGAGAGCTAGGGCCACTGGCTCTTCATGCTCAATGACAGGAAAAGCATCAACCCTTCTGTTACCTGCAGACTGACTCCTTCAATCTCCCCAAGTATGCACAGGGCAGCTACTGCATGTAGTAACCTTTATATGATACTTAGTGTTTACAAGGCATTGATAGAATGACTCTTGTATGCAGGAGCTTGGAGAAGGAGCAAACATTAAGTAAAAGATAGATACATCCTAGAAAGTGAAAACTAGAGCCTCTGGGATGGCTCATTGGGTAGAGGGATTGATTGGGATGGCTGATTGGGTAGAAGACTTGCCATCAAACCTGACATCCTCAGTTAAACCCCAAGCGGAAAGAAAGAAACAACTACCAACAGCTGTTATCTGACTTCCACATATGTTCCCATGGCATCTCCCCAGCACATCACTTCAAGTAAATTGATGTAATTGTTAAAAAAGGGGACAGGAGAGATGGCATGGTGGTTGAGTGCTTGTTGCTTCTGCAGAGGACTGGAGTTCAGTTCCCAGCACCAGCATGGAGGCCCACAACCATTTCAGTTCTAAGGGATTGAATGCCCTCTCTGGCATCCAGAAGCATCTACATTCATGTGCACATTCTCCCACCTTCCCCCAAACAACAACAAGCAAAAAAACCAAACAGCAAAAACTCCACACTATCTCATGTTGACTCCTCCCTGGTAGAGTCCATCTCTGTTTTGTGCTTCACCCCTTGTCCTGGTCAGTGTTACTATTGCTGTGATGAAACACAATGAGTAAAAAAAGCAAGTTGGGGAGAAAAAGGTTTTTGGCCTATACACCTATATCACTGTTTATCATTGAAGGAAGTCAGGACAGGAACTCAAACAGGGAAGGAACCTAGAAGCAGGAGCTGATCCAGAGTCCATAGAGGGGTGCTGCATACTGGCTTGCTTCCTCTGTGGTGACTCTAGCTTTTGTCAACCTGACATAAAACCAGCTAGCGTATCCCTAGAAAAACTTGGCTGACTGCTGAGATCTTGATTTTCCTGACTTCTTATTGTTTAAATCAGCAGAGAAAAAACTGTCCCTTCCTGTCACCATCTGGACTGGCCCACCATGAGGCCAGCAAGAAGCAACTATAGCACAGCCTCACCCATGGGCCCTTGGATGGCCCTGCTTCACTCATGGTTGCATTCTTCCCCCAACTCTGCAGTCCCTCCCTCATTCCTATTTTCCCTCATCTCCTAGGCTCAGCCCTTCAGTCTTCATCAGAATGGAGACTGTCTTGGAAAAAAAAGGACTCCCTTCCCAGGGAGACTCTACAGCTCCACTATGCTTAACCCCTGCATGGCCCCTGGGATCTGGGAACTCTTGGGCTGCCCCAGCAACACAGACACTGCTTGCTGCTCCCTTTCACCTGCACCCTACTTCCCTGCTGTGCTTCATATAAGCACTGTAAGATGTCTGCTCTCATTGCCTGTTCTCCTATGGTCCTTTGCTGTGCTTCAGATACTGTGTTGAACTTTCTGATTATAGCAAGTCCCACCATGGCCCTGCTCCTGAATCCAGGAGCGACCAGCAGCATAGATCATGGGGTCACTGGCTGCTTTGGGCCCAGGACTCAGAGCTCCTTCCTCCTTAAATGGTCATTCCAGGCTGAGACACACTGGTTTGCTGCTGGGTCTTTCAAACCCAAACCCTCAGTGCATCTGAACACTCCTGGGTCCAGCCCCTCAATGCAAACCAGTATCTTCTGCTACCTTCCTTGCCCTGCCTCTTCAGGCAAAAATGCCCCCATGAAAGCAGCCTGGGTCTCACTGGGTTTCTGGTGTGCCATATGGCTTTCCTCCCATGGCTGGGGATGTCTGCATGCATGATTTATGGGTGCAGCTGGACATGGATGCAGTGGCTGACTGTGTTTCCCGAGCTGGCCTTACACTCCTGGTTTCAGCAGATTCTACTGCCTCCCAAGTGCTTGGATGACAGGTATGTGCCACCACGCTGGCTAGAAAATAGGTTTGATCAAAGACACATACCTGATGTTCTTGCTATTTCCAACAGTCGGGACACCAACATTCTGAGTGTCCAGCCATCTTGGACTTTGTGTAACAGTGAGGACTCCATGAAGACACTGTCACCCTTAGGACATGGCTGTGTTAACCAAATCAGGCAGCATCCATAAATGTCAGAGGTTACAAAGAAGAATGTCAGGCTGGCATCACTCAATGGTATTGTTCTCACTGGGCATGGTAAGGGCCCTAGTTCCTTCCCTGCCATCATAGTAAACAATTATCTACTGGGGATATAGCTCTGTCAGCATCCTGGAGAAGTCACATATAAGACCACCATCCACATATGCAATCAACAAGAATGCTTATTATCTCAAGAAAGTTTCTAGGATGCTGGAACCTCCCATCCTATATAAAGGCAAGATGGCAAAGAATGTGAGAAAGATGTGTCTACTCCTGTTAATCATAGCTGAAGGTGAGTGTCCAAGGAAGTCAGCTCATCTTAGATATGATTGACTTATGCTAGTGGCAGTCATGATAGTAAACTTTTAATTTGCCAGGGCTAGTTATTTGTTTATTAGGCTATAGTTTTCCTATTTGGTACAGACCTGGACAAGTTTTGGCTTTATCAATGATCTTCTGTCAAGGATGGCTGGCCTAGTATGCACTGAACATAGGAGCTAGCTCAATGACCCAGGCCTGGTGTGTCCTATCTCCCTTGTCTTTGTGATCAGAGGCACTAGTAATTAATGGTCCTTTGTTCATGGCTTCTCTTCAGAAACTGCCTGCCCAGTCTCAGGAAATTGAAATTGAGGTCTGATCTCTGAGAAAAGTTTGATCACCCTGTTATAGCATCTTCTTGCTCCTCTGATTCCCCCCTTGAGTAGTGTATGATCTCAAATCTTGGAGATGTTTCTAATTCATAAAAAAAACTTCATCATCAGGGTAGGAGACTATCATGGAGACTCATTGGACCAGGATGCAAGAGTCTTTTATGTGATTTAAAACCTTGTCATTAGCATAGGGGGTTTAAGCCAGAAGTATAGCTCATCAGGTATCTTCTAGTGGGATCAGGAAGCTGGATCCCATTGGCATCTAAGTGAGGTTGCAGAGTTGGGAATAGCCATGCAGACATTGTTCTAAACAAATACCATTTTCCCATTACCAGTGGCAAAGTGAGCCTCCTGTAGCTGGAGAATTTCTCTCCAGCTCCCGCCACCAAGTCCCGCCAGTCCCAGAGGCCACTTATAAAATAAACACACAGACTCTTACATTATTTAAACTGCTTGGCCATTAGCTCAGGCCTGTTATTGTCTAGCTCTTACTCTTATATTTAGCCCATTTCTATTAATCTTTACTTTGCCACATGGCTCATGGCTTACTGGTACCTTACATCATCCTTGTCCTGATGGCGGCTGGCTCTGTCTCTCTCTCTCCGCCTTCCACTTCCCAGAATTCTTTTCCTTGTCCCGCCTATACTTCCTGCCTAGCCAATGGCCAATCAGTGATTTATTTACTGACCAATCAGCAACACACTTGACATACAGACCATCCCACAGCACTTCCCCTTTTCTTTTCTTAAAAAGGAAGGTTTTAACTTTAACATAGTAAAATTACATATAACAAAACAATTATCAAGCAAGAATTACAGTTACAATATTAAAGAAGAGATCCTATCTATCTTCTATTTGTAAGTTTAAGGTTTTATATCTAACTTATCTTTTATTATAACTAAGGAAAATTGTAAGTATCTAGTCTTTAACCACATCAAAGACCTCAGAAGGATATACTACTACCTGAGAAATGGAGAAGGATATAAGCAACTTTTAGGAGTCTTGTAGGGTAGACAGAGACAGCTGGCAGCCTGGACAGTCATTCAAAGTTCTCTTGTAAAGTTGGGGCATCTGTCTTCAGCCCACAGGCCTAGAGTCTCTTATTCACTTTTCTCTGTGTCCTGTAGAATATCTGGCAGTTTTCTCTGCAAAGCAGGAACCTGAAGGACCATTTTGTCAAGCAAAGTTCAGTGGTCACCTTTGTATGGGTCCTGCATGTCCAGTTGATCAGACAGTCCAGGCAAGAACAGTTTCTTGCCCAAATGGCTATTTTTGTCAAGGTGAAGATAAACTCCATATGGAGTGTCTTCGATGCCCATCCTCCTCTCTGAAGTAAATCGGTGCTGTCAGGAGCAGACATGTCTCACTGTCCAGAAAGTCTAAATTTTTAAAACATTTTAAATGCCATATTCTGTAGGTCTTTGAAGTGTTTGAAGACTACCTATCTATCTGAAATATAACTATGTATACCTAGAAGACTTAACTAACATGGCTACAAATATTATCATAGATGACTAACTATTAATCTATTTTTTAATTATCCATTACAATTTTAAATGAGTTACATAAACATAATACCTCAAACAAGAATAGAAATATATATATACAGTATAACAAAATTAAGTTTAAATTTGTATCAATAAACTAAAATCTATAGCAATGTAAAACATTTTAAACAAGTTGTTACTCTTTAAAAGTAGGTTCATTAATCTACCCTTTCATCCTATCATATCTAAACTATCCCCCTTTTTGTTTTAGAAAGAGATTGTATTTATAATCAACCTGATTTAAATAAAAATATTGTTTTTTCTCTGTCCCACACCAGAGGGCTCTTCTGATTTGGGACACAAGAATCTCTTAACCATTTTTTTTTTTTTGAGCAATATGTCTGGGTTTAGAGGGGGAGTGAGCCAATTCCATCTCTAAAGCCAGCTTGGTATATTTGGGAATTTGGGCGTAGCTTCTCTTACTACTTCCTGCTGGAGGGGGGCGCTGTATCTTCTGGAGACAGAAAGAAAATTTTAGGATCATGGAGTAGTCCGTGAGGCTGTATATCTGAGCCAGTTGACTTGAAACCATTCTGGATGTTGAATCATCTGGGCCATGGTGTCATTGGAGACCTTTCAGGGGGTCTTGGCTGGTCAAACCTGATGTATCTTAATCTGGAACAAATCCATAGTCTCTGGCTTTCTGTGGAAACAAGAGCAGAGACTCTTTTCCAAAGCAACATATCCTTATATCCAAATTTTGAAGTCAAGGTACCTTTAAAATATACATTTTGGCATAACTCAACAGCTTTTACAATCAAATGTTTTTCTGTAGTTACGAATATCAAAGAGAACATAATCCAGATTCTTTGTGTGGTAGCCATCTTTACGTGGCTTATTTTTTTATATTAGCATGAGCCTATTGCTTTAAACTGCAGCCTTCTAAGCCTGAAACGGCGCAGTGGCTGCTGGCTCCGCCCACTTCAGCTTCCCAACATGGCGGCGGTCCGCTTTCCGCCAGTTCTGGGAGCCATAACGCTCAGAAATAGTGGGTCTACACTTTTACCAAAGTAGCGTGTAGCCCAGAAACCTCTTTTTTTTGTTTTGTACTAGCAAAGGCTAAATTCACCACACAGTTTAATGTGCTACTTGCAGAGGCCTCATTCCCACCATACTGCAGGTCGAGCATGCACACACACTAGGAACCCGCCAGTAGCTCAAACCGGCAGCTGCCGCTCATTTGAGAGAGACAATTAGGAAGCTGTTTTTAGTTCCGTTTTAGAATCTTTTTTCTAAGTTTTTAGGTGGAAACTCTTGCCACCACGTTGGACGCCATTTGTAGCTGGAGAATTTCTCTCCAGCTCCCGCCACCAAGTCCCGCCAGTCCCAGAGGCCACTTATAAAATAAACACACAGACTCTTACATTATTTAAACTGCTTGGCCATTAGCTCAGGCCTGTTATTGTCTAGCTCTTACTCTTATATTTAGCCCATTTCTATTAATCTTTACTTTGCCACATGGCTCATGGCTTACTGGTACCTTACATCTTCCTTGTCCTGATGGCGGCTGGCTCTGTCTCTCTCTCTCCGCCTTCCACTTCCCAGAATTCTTTTCCTTGTCCCGCCTATACTTCCTGCCTAGCCAATGGCCAATCAGTGATTTATTTACTGACCAATCAGCAACACACTTGACATACAGACCATCCCACAGCAGCCTCCCCTTATTTCGTTGTGGTAATCTGCAAGCTTGTCGTGGGTTGGGTCTAAGGGCTGACATTGGCACTTTAGCATCATCAGTTTAGTGGTACCCAGACAGGAATTATCATTGAGTTAAGGCATCAGTGATACAAGAGCTAACAGCAATTAACAGAAGCAGAAGAGCCAAAAGCCTTTGATGACTAACAGACTTCCTTATCGAGAAGGAACTTGGAAATGAGAATGAGCATCAGTAATTATTATTATTATTATTATTATTATTATTATTATTATTATTGGATTTCAAGACAGGGTTTCTCTTTTCATTTTTGTGCCTGTCTTGAATATTGCTCTGTAGATCAGGCTGTCCTTGAACTCACAGAAATCTGCCTAGCACTGCCTCCTGAGTGCCAGGATTAAAGGTGACCACCACTGCTCCATGACTAAGCATCAGTAATTATTTTATCTCAGGTTCCCTATGACAAGAAATTCCCTTTTGATGTAACATACCAAGGGGGAGGTGGGACAAGGGCGATGTTTTGGCTTCTGTAATTACTTCATGCAGACATTGGCACAATTGTCAGGGCCTTGGAAGGCTAGAATGTTAGTCAAAGGTAAGGAGGCAATTTAGAAACCTCTGCTTCATTGACCAGCTGAAGAAACAGCATTTATATCAGTTGGATTAGTTTATATCAGCTTTCATGAAGTTCAGGGCTCATACTCATATAGAGCAGGTTGTCATTAACAATTGATGCCTGGATGTGTCTGTCAGCAAAGTGCAAACCTGTGGAGACACATATAAACTAGGAACAGATATTAAAATTTATGACCTTATTTGGAACTTTTAGACCCATATAATGCAAGCCTTTATGTCATCAGACCTTAATATTTCTCAGACCTTTGTCAGGACCTGTCAAACAATACCTGAATAGGGGAGTGTGGATTAAGAAAAGACAGATAGGAAAAACAGAGACATACAAGAAAGACAGAGACAGAGGATAGATTTGGGAGGACTGTCACTAAATGCTGTTGTTTCCTGTTTACTCTACCCATTGCTTATATACAGCTGAGCAATAGACAAGGGAGCATCAGCAAAGAATACGACATTGTTACAGACTTCTTTATCTGAAGGTTCTTTGGGTTCAAGGAGCAGTTAAGCCACTTCCCTACAACACAGATCTTAAAAGGTCTTATTAATAAAAAACCTAGAGCCAGATATTGGGGTAAAAGCTGAAAGATTAGAGAGGTAGAGAGCAAGCTACTACATCTTAGCCCTATGAAATCCTCTGCCAAAAGAGTTAGCTCCTCTCTGCACCCTGCCTTGTCACTTCCTCCCTTCAGAACCTCTCAACATAGTTACTGACTCTCAGTATGCAGAAAAAGTGGTCCTACATATTGGACTGTAGAATTTATCCCTGATGAGTCAGAATTAACTTTGTTATTTATTCATTTACAAGAAATAATCAGAAACAGAAAGTATCCCTTATATATAACTCCATATGAATACCATATGAGTCTGTCAGGCCCTTTAGCACAAGAAAATGAGATTGATCAACCATTGATAGGAAATGTGTGGGAGGCCTCAGAATTTCATAAAAAAATCATGTTAATAATGAGGTTTTATGAAAGGATTTTTCCATAACCTAGAAACAAGCTAAGGAAATTAAATGGAAATGTCCTACTTGTTCAGTTTACAATCAGACTCTACTATTCACAGGATGTAACCCAAAGGGCACTCAGAAAAATGAAATCTGGCAGATGGATTTGTTTCATTTTGTAGAATTTGGAAAATTGAAACATGTGCACCACACCATTGATACCTACTCAGGATTTCCATGGGCAACTGCTCTGAGTTTCAAAAAGGCTGATTCTGTAATCCAGAAATTGTAGAAGTTATGGCCATCATGGGTATACCTGTATAAGTTAAACCTGACAATGATCTCGCCTATATCTCTGGTAAAATGAAACAGTTTTTTTGCTTATTACAATATAAAACATATTGCAGGTATAACATGCAATCCTACAGAAGTCACAGAAATAACACATTGAACTCTAAAGGGTATGCTAAATAAACAAAAAAGAGCAACAAAAGCCCCCAGAAATAGATTACATAATGCTTTATTAACTTTATTTTTCTCAATGCTAATAAGAAAGGAACAATAGCTGCAGAGAGACATTGGACAATAGAAAGAAAAAAACTACAGAGTTAAATCAGCCTGTATATTTTAAGGACGTGCTAACCTCAGAATGGAAACCAGGATATGTGTTATGTTGGGGATGAGGTTTTGCTTTTGTTTCTACAAGAGAAGATAAGCTATAAATACCATCAAAATTGATAAAGGGCTGGGCGGTGGTGGCTCATGCCTTCAATCCCAGCACTTGGGAGGCAGATCCAGGCAGATCTTTGTGAATTCAAGGCCAGCCTGATCTACAGAGCGAGGTCCAGGAAAGGCACAAAGCCACACAGAGAAACCCTGTTTCGAACAAAACCATAAAAAAAATTATGGGGTTGGGGATTTAGCTCAGGGGCAGAGTGCTTGCCTAGCATGAGCTAGGCCCTGGGTTCAATCCTCAGCTCCACAAAAAAATGATAAACATTTGATTTGAACAAGACAGACTTCTTAATTAGAAGAGGTGATAGTTCCTCAACCAGCATGACCATCCAATTTAAAGTAACTTGGTCTAATGGTGTTAAATCACACATAAATTTCATGTCTTCCTAAATGTTTGTTTCTGCTCTTCTTTACAAACCCTTATCATAAATGACATTTATTTAGTCACAGTTCAATTAAAAATTAAAGCTGGCTTTGGAGTTGGAGAATGAGTCTCTCCTTTAAAGCCAAACATGTTAAAAAGAAAATGCATAATCTCTGTATCATGTCAGAAGTGTCAACTGATATGGGACAGAAGAAAGCCAAAATTAAGGGATGATTCTATTGCCACTGTTCTCATAACACTTTGGTTCTATTTTGATTATTTAAACTTTCTTTAAAGTATAAATTTTATATCAAAATTTATATATACACATATATGTATATTTGTAACTCAACATAAATCCAGTTACTCTGAACCTGATACAAGAGAAAGTAGAAAGTAGTCTTGAACACATTGCCATAGGAGATCACTTCCTAAATATAACACCAGTATCACAGTCACTGAGAGAAACAATCATTCAATGGGACCTCAAACTGGAGAAGCTTTTGTAGAGCAAAGGACACAGTCAATAAGACAAAGCTTCAGCCTACAGAATGGAAAAAGATCTTCACCAACCCCACATCTGACAGAGGGCTGATATCCAGAATATATAAAGAACTCAAGAAATTAGACATCAAAATATCCCACAGTCCAATTAAGAAATGGGCTATTGAGCTAAACAGAGAATTCTTAACAGAGGAAGCTCAAATGGCTGAAAGACATTTAAGGAATTGCTCAACCTCCCTAATCATCAGGGAAATGCAAATCAAAAGGACTGTGAGATACCACCTAACACCCATCAGAATGGCTAAGATCAAAAACACTGGAGAGGATGTGGAGCAAGGGAAACACTCCTACATTGTTGGTGGGAATGCAAGCTTGTACTTTTTCACTTTGGAAATGAATATGGTGATTTCTTAGAAAATTGGAAATCAATCTCCCCCAAACACAGCTATACCACTCTTGGACATATACCCAAGGAATGCTCAATCATACCACAAGGGCACATGCTCAGCTATGTTCATAGCAGTATTATTTGTAATAGCCAGAACCTGGAAACAACCTAGATGCCATTCAACTGAAGAATGAATAAATAAAATGTGGTACATATACACAATGGAGTACTACTCAACAGAGAAAAACAATGACATCATGAGGTTTACAGGCAAATGGGTGGATTTAGAAAAAAATCATCCTGAGTGAGGTAAGCCAGACTCAGAAAGACAAACATGGTATGGACTCACTCACAGAAGGATAATAGATGTAAAACGAAGGATGACTAGAGTGCTACTCACAACTCCAGGGAGGCTACCTAGAAAACAGGACCCTAAGAAAGACACAGGGATCACCCAACAACGGAGAAATGAATGAGGTCTACATGAGCAAACTGGAAGTGAGGGGAATTAATGAAGTTCAAGTGTCAGGAGAAAGAAAGCTTAGGGGAGCAGGAGGTCCCAGCTGGATCAGGAACACAGAGGGAGAACAAGGAAAAAGAGACCAAGATAAATGAAGACCCCATGGGAATAGGAAGAAGAAAAGTGCTAGAGGAGTCCCCAGAAATCAACAAAGATACCTCCACAATAGACTGCTGGCAATGGTCAAGAGAAAGCCCGAATTGACCTTCTCTGGTGATCAGATGGCTAAACACCCTAACTGTCATGCTAGAACTCTCCTCCAATGACTGATGGAAGTGGATGCAGAGATCCACAGCCAGGCCCCAGGTGGAGCTCCAGGAGTCCAATCAGTAAGACAGAAGAGGGATTGTATGAGGAAGAGATATTGAGACAATCATTGGAAAAAGCACAGGGACAAATAGACAAACTAATGGAAACACATGAACTATGAACCAATAGCTGAGGAGCCCCCAACTCGATGAGGCCCTCTGGATAAGTGATACAGTTGATTAGCTTGAACTATTTAGGAGGCCCCCAGGCAGTGGGACCAGAACCTGTCCTTAGTGCATGAGCTGGTTTTTCTGGAGCCCAGAGCCTATGCTTGAATTCTTTGCTCAGCCTGGGTGAAGGGAGGAGGGACTGGACCTGCCTCCACTGAATCTACCAGGCTGAGCTGAATCCCCAGGGGAGTCCTTGCACTGGAGCAGATGGGAATGGGGGGTGGATTGGGGGGAAAGCAAGGGGGAGACCCATAGAAGGGAGGACAGGGGAATACATGGCTGATACATAAAATTAAATTAATTATAAAATTAAAGAAAATGAAGTGCTTCTGCTATCAAAGTGCTTAAAGAAAAAAAATCTGTTTTTGCAAGTTTTGCTGACTCTGCTGTCTGCCCCCAGCATGTAACAGGATCCTCTTAAATTCTGATTTTTTTTCAGTGGAAAACCTTTTACAACTCCCAAACATATTCTGTTAAAGTAGTTTATTTAAAAATTTTTCTCCCATTTAAATTGGGGTGGTTCACTCCAACAAACAAATGTTCCAAATAAGAATAGCAAGGCAGCCAGGCAGTGGTGGCTCACGCCTTTAATCTAGCACTTGGGAGGCAGAGGCAGGCGGATCTCTGTGAGTTCGAGGCCAGCCTGGGCTACCAAGTGAGTCCCAGGAAAGGCACAAAGCTACACAGAGAAACCCTGTCTTGAAAAACCAAAAAAAAAAAAAAAAAAAAAGAATAGCAAGACAGAGAAGAAAATATTAATAGCTGGACTCAGTACATACTACATGAGTTATAGTAAGTCACCAAAATCATTTATGTGCTTTTATTAAAATACAACAATGGTCACAGGTGGCATTTATTTGTTATTAGATTAGCCAGATAAGGATTAGAATTCTGAGATTGGAATAGGCAAACACAAATCTATATTTAGGATCAAACATGTTGATTTCTACCTTCCCTCTCCATCTTCTTTACTTTTAGCATCTGAAAGTGGCTAATCAATAAAGAATAGCTAGCTGGAGAGTCTTTCCAAATGGCAAATGACAGGAGCCATGCACAATATTTGGTAATGGTCATGAAGAGAAGTGTTAATTTTTTTCAACCAAGTGAAGTGATTCTCTGGTCTAAATCATAGTTTTCAGCATTTTTGTAAGTGTAGTATCTGATTCCTTTCTTCCCAGAAAGAGATGTTCTCCATAAATAGATGTGCAACTTATCTCATATAAATTCTAGCTTGTAACCCCACACACTAAAAGAAACATGAAAAAAACCAAGTCCCACTTATGAAGGAAGTGATTTTATAAGTCATGCTTTGTAACAACACCCATCTCCATGGTGCATCCCAACCCATCTTTCTCTAGGTAGAAGAAACTGGCATGCAGAGAGGCTAAACTGCCAAAGACATAACCAAGAATTTCCTGGGTGTGCCTGCTGTCCTGCCCTTGTTTTGCACTCTGTTCCTCAGACCTGCATTCTAAACCTGTACCTGTGGCTATTTCAGACCTTATTCTCCTTGGATAACCTTTCATGTAGCTCAAAAGGGCCTGTTTCATGTCCTAGGAGGAGAAGGACAAAAATCAAAGTGACTTTTCACATCTGATAAGGTCTATTTACTTTCAAAGGAGGAAATTTGTCAAAGATCTGTTTACAGAAACCTTGTTGAAGGCACAGAAGTCAGAGTGATAATGACAAGTTTTCACAGGGATCTACGTACATCAGCCCTGGAGTTAAACTCCAACATAAAGTAACTAGTGGACACATTGCCAATCATTACTTATACCCCCGCATACCTGGAATTTATGGTGCTACATTGCTCTCAGCTTTAAGGAGACTCTTCTGACCTTCAAGGAAGGACATAGCATAAGATTGAAATTCATTGTCAAGGCAGTGAATTCAGACCCAGTTCCCCATATCTGAAAATTCCAATGGTCAGGAAATTCAAGGAAAAATACATTCATTGAAGTAAAGGTTGTATATAACACATTAGAAGAATTTAGCATGTTACTTGTTATGGCAAGACAATTTCAGGGGACACTTATTGACAGGGTGAAGTGGTTTATGAGTCTTTGGGTGTCTCTCGGTCTTTGTAAAACTATGACAGGGAAACACAGGTTGGGTTCAGGAAGAAGTAGGATCTCTTCTGAGACAGATAAGGTGCTGTTGAGCATTTCATGAAACACACATCTCACTGACTTGTGAAAACCCCTCTGTCATATAGTGCTTTCTTAATATCTTTATTGCACTGAATTATCATGCACAGCAACTTAGAATGGGAAAAATTGATCATAGCCCACAATTCCAGGTAATAGTTCCATTTTGGGAAAATCAGGATAGGAACTCAGCTAATCATAGTGCTGTGGAATGGTCTGTATGTCAAATGTGTTGCTGATTGGTCAATAAATAAATCACTGATTGGCCAGTGGCCAGGCAGGAAGTATAGGTGGGACAAGGAGGAGAATAAAGCTGGGAAGTGGTAGGCTGAGTCAGAGAGACACTGCCAGCTGCCACGATGACAAACACCATGTGAAGATGCCGGTAAGCCACGAGCCATGTGCCAGGGTATAGATTAATTGAAATGGATTAATTTAAGCTGTAAGAAAAGTTAGCAAGAAGCCTGCCACAGCTATACAGTTTGTAAGCAATATAAGTCTCTGTGTTTACTTGGTTGGGTCTGAGCGGCTGTTGGAATGGCAGGTGAGAGAGATTTGTCCTGACTGTGGGCCAGGCAGGAAAACTCAAGCTACATCATATCACATCCACAGCCAAGAGCAGAGATAAACAAATGTACCCATGCTGCCTGTTTGCTTATGCTTATGCTCTAGGTTCTTCATACTTACACAGTATAGGGTGCAGACAATGAAATGTTCTGCCCATTTTAGGGAGTCTTATCTCAATTAACAATAAAATCCCACAGAGACAAGTTCAAAGAAAAATCTGATCTATATAATTCCTCATTGATGGTCCCTCTTCCCAGGTGACTAGTTTGATTCAGCCTGATAATAAAAACTAAGAATCACACTGCCCCACCATCACTGCCAGGAGTTGAGATTTCTGCCTGCATTCAGAGCTGTGGTCCTCAGCCTGTGTGGGTCACCACCCCATTGGGGGTCACATATCAGATATACTGCACATCAAATATTTGAATTACAATTCATAACAGTAGCAAAATTAGGGCTGGAGAGATGGCTCAGTGGTTAAAAGCACTGCTTGCTCTTCCAAAGATCCTGAGTTCAATTCCCAGCAACCACATGGTGGCTCACAACCATCTGTAATGAGATCTGGTGCCCTCTTCTGGCCTGCAGGGATATGTGCATACAGAATACTGTATACATAATAAATAAATAAAATTTTAAAAAAACAGTAGCAAAATTAAAGTTAAGAAACAACGAAACAGTTATGTTTAGGGCTCACCACAACACGAGGAACCACTGTTTATGCTATTTAAAGATTTAAAGGGTCAGAGAATTGGAAAAAAAATACCATTGATCTAGAGTGTCCAGTGGAACCCGAGTGTCTATGTTGCTAACTATGAAGGGGCTTGCGTAGGATTTTCCTGAATATCCTTTGGTCTAAGGGAAACTCAAGTTCTGTGTGGAAGACTCCAGATATCTGGCCATCTTTACTACCCAGTAATAGCAGACCACTTTGCGCTAGTGAACAGAGAGTACAACACCCACTACATACATGCTGATGACACAGATTTTAGTCATATTGGGCTCCATGACCATATCACGCTCCTATGGGTACTTGTTCCTAGACTGTATCAGCCTCTTCCTCTAGCATAACTCTGCCTAGCTGTTTCCTGTAGACTCTTTACCAGGAACTTGTTCAACAAGTGTCCTTCTCAGTCAACATTAAGTCTATAATGTCTTGTGGCTAAGGAGATAAGGAGATGTAGGTACTTTTTTTTGATTTTACATCTTTTTTGTATTGTTTTTTTTTTCACTTTTCATTATTAAGAAATTTTCTTCTCACCCCACATACTGTCCACAGAGCCCCCTTCCTTCCTCTACCCACCCCCATCCCTCTCTCCCAAGCCACTGCACATTCTCACATCCCCAAAATCGAGGTCTCCCATGGGCAGTCAGCAGAGTCCAGAACACTGAGCCTAGGCAGGTCCAACCCCTTCCACACTAAACCAAGGCTGTTCAAGGTGTCACACCACGGTACTGGGTTCCAGAAGCCTGCCCATTGACCATAGATAGATCACTATCCCCTGCCTGGGTGCCTCCCAAACAGTTTGAACCAAACAACCATCTTCTGTATCCAGAGGACCTAGTCCAGTCTCATGGGGGCTCCACAGCCACCAGTCCACAGTTCATGGGTTTCCACTAGTGTGGCTAGTCACCTCAGTTGCAGGTACTTATGATGAACTTCAGCATATATAAGTTTCTATGATATTATTACCTTGTGTACATAAAATTTTAGTAGAAGATAAAGATTCAATTCTACATAGGGAAAGAACTGAAGGACGTTCAATCAATCAGGGAGAGATCTCTGGCTTTGGATGAAAAGGAAACTGAAGGGCTTCCCTTGTATCCCAGCAGAGGCTCCTGCAAAGGACAACTTGACATCTAGTGTAAGGAAAGCTCTTAGCAATCTCAGTTCCCATGACATCTGCAGCTCTTCCCTAGACATTCTAATGTATCCTGGAGAGCCCTGGCATCCTCTGTGATGTCACTATGTTGTGGCAACACCCACTGTCCTTGGGAAGTTTATTCAGTGCCTTCACCATTTACTGATGAACATGATGGCATACTGAAGAGTCTAATTCAGAAAGAGAATGGAGAGGTTAGAGAAACCAGAGAGTGACTGAAGAAAGCTGACCTTCAGCCACAATGTAAAACATCAAGAAAGAAATGGTCAAGAGAATGGTGTAATGAGTTCTGTGCAAGAAAAGGGAATCTTCCTGGAGGAAGTGGGCTTGTGCTGAATCTTCCAGTAATGGGGAACAGAAAGCTGGAGTCTCTGGGAACCAACAGAACTTCCCTGCTTGTCATGCCTCTTGAAATTCAAGGATTCCAAGATATAAATTGTTCTGGCTCAGAAGTAAGGAACTGGTAAGGCCAATGCTTTATGCTGGGAACTCTTGGCTTTCATTCCTTTTGGTAGATAGGCATTGATGTGTGAACATGAGACCAACATTAAAGCGGGAGGGATTAATGAGATGTACCCATTTCAAGGCAGGACATCACTCTACTTCAACCACAGTGGCTAACTTTAGGTACTTCCTAGCTGCTCTGTGTTCCTCGGTTGTCAGTGAGGAGACTTGCTGAGTCTGGTGACTATGTTCTGCCCTTATATGTCTTCTCCATCAATAGTTATATGGTAAGAGTGACCTATCAAAATATTTGGGGAACCTGTAAATGACTGGGGTGATTATGAACTATGGCAATTTTTTCCTGACTTGTAAACCCACAGGCTTGTGGTCTCTGCAGCCAAGTTGAATTCTGAGTCTGCAGCTGTGAATGAGCCTGAAGAGGCTATCTCCTTGGTTACTTGGAGCATATGCTATGAGGGCAGAGAAAACCAGACAGCTGGGATAACCACTTCCTTTCAAATAGAGGAGACAGCTGCGTTCCCCAGAGGGGGCATCTGAAGCAGGGGACAAAATAATTTGCGGTGTCACTGAATCACTGGTAAACAAGCTTTCTGAAACATTTGATTAGGACTCAGGGGGGATCTGTCCATTATTTTTGCCTAGTGATACTGCAAGTTCATTTATGTTCATCTACCCACAAGGAGCACCAGAGAGCCACTATCCCACCAAACCTTCCTCACCAAGATGCAGGTGAAGCAGAAGGTGCAGACTGACCACACAGCTACAAGAATGACCATTGAAATAAAGCAACAGTGAGATCGCCGGACCTTTATCACAGAAGAAAGCATGAAGAATAGATGTTCATTCTTTCAAATCCTGTGGTTTCAATCTCAGGTCCACTCTGTCATCATTACTTCATTTTATATAAGGTCTGTGTTCTGGTAGGCTACATCTTCAGGATATGCCTTCAAGGTATGCCAAAATCATGTCTCTGAACTCCTCCCAAAGGCAGAACCTCAAATGTGGACAAGAATGATACGAGGACAAAGACTATTCTGCTTCCTCTAAAATGAAACAAAAACAGAGCCTGTGGCATGAGTCATAGTACTCATGGACTGACTCAGTAGTATGTGAGTTCCCAGCATGCATTTGAAGAGATTCTATCAAGTGCTGGCTAGTGTGATAAGATGGTTGCTGTGAGTTTGAGGTGATTGTTTTGTTACTTGCTTAGAAAAGCTTTGTGTGTTTGATTCTCCAAGCAGCAATTGGAGAGGCCTAGTCATACATCTAAATGTGTGGATATAAGGACCGATACTAATCCCTGCTCCTTTGTTGTTCTCTAAGAAGACATACCTGCACGCATTTGTTCAGCATCCAATTGATAGAGTTCTCCCACTCTCACTCAGACTCTCTTTCTCTGTCTCTCTAAGTATCTCTTTCTCTGTCTCTCTAAGTCTCTCTTTCTCTGTCTCTCTGTCTCTCACACACATGTGTATGTGTTGTGTATTTTTTGATGTGTTTGTGCGTGTATCACCCACTAGTCCCTGCAATCAGGTATCTGTGGTTGGGCGTGAGCAGTTCCCTATCTCACAGTTCCCAGGTGATACCTTGGTGAAAATTGGGAGCATCAAATTGAGCATTATAATTCTGCCAGTGTACTTATTTTAGTGACACATAGATATACCCTTGAGGAGTTTATAAATCTGTCATGATGTTGAGTCCCATCCTCAAAACTGCTCATGATGTTATTTTAGTCTCCATTGTGACAGGTACAGAAATGGAGAATTTGTTTTTGAAGACAGGAGAAACATCTTCACAGATTCTGGAGGGCACACACCTGTGGAGTAGACACTAGGTAAATTCTTAGATAGCTATTTCTGCAAACCTACTGAGAAAGCTCATGTACCTCCTCCTCCCATCATCTAAACAGCCTGCCTCTGCTAGCCTAGGGTCAGAATAGTTTTAAGTAAATTGTGTGCAACCCTGTGGGTTTGTTCCCAGGTTTCAGCACCAACAATGTAAGTAAATTTGTTGCAACAACTCTGGGGAAAGGTGTTCTGAATACCTGGGGAGTCAGGCAACACCTTGATCTGCTTAGGACAGCTCTGATGGCTGGAACTGCAAGGAGACTGTTTAGCCCTGGAGCGCAAGGTGTCCCACACACCTTGAACTTCTCAGAACAGCAGCTCTGCCCTGAAGGTGTCCTGGACACCTGGAGCTGTTTAGCAACAGCTCTTTTGGCTGGAACTGCAAGGAGACAGTTCAACCCTGGAGGGTGAGGTATCCTGGACAGCTCCTGCTGCTCACAACAGATCTGCCCTGATGATATAAGATAAACAACTGATTGCCAGTTATCCTACTTTATAACATTTCTACCAAATACATGAAAATATGGCTTTGAATATACACATAAAGTATTTAATGCTTCTTATAATCTTTTCTATTAAGCATTTTAAAATTAAAATTGTTGTGTTGTCAAAACAGCCCACACTGGGAGTAGATTATCTACTCCTGGACTTGTACTCTGCAGGTAGAAACATGAGGACCATGAGTTCAAATGCATCCTTGAATCATTACTGAAATCCATGCCAGGCTTTATATAAACAACAAAATCTCAAAGGAATTTGTGAAAACATGAAATGAAAACCAAACCCCACAACCCACCACCCTTGCACAGACACTCTTACTCAGAAAGTATGATGATACACTGCCTGATATTTAAATAAACCTTAGACTAGTAAGATTTTACAGGAGCAAACATAGTAAAAATGGACATCATAATGTATGAACAGATTGTTGACACTGTCAAATGCTTTTTTACAGAATGACCACCATTGTGTAACTGAATGTAAGTGTTTTGGATAAGGATATTGCCAAAAACATTATAATAATAAGCCTTCAGTGCTTTTTGCAGGTACTCAAAGACTATTGTAATGTGCAAAGGCTAAATGAGATTGACTGCACAGAAAAAGGTTTGTTTGTGTGTAAAGAGCAAAACTGTATGATACTGACTATATTTTTAGGGTTTCTCTGCACTTTGTCTTTTTCTAATGATTTCAAAGACTACTGATGCATACAAAGGCTTTATCCCACAGATTACATTTACACAATAGGTGTTGTTTCATTCATTTGAAGAGTACAGTCTATGAAAAGACCTCACCATATTTATTAAATTCATGGGGTTTCTCTCTAGTATTTGATCTTTCATGCATTGAAGATGACTGTGATGACGAAAAGCTTTACTACATTAATTATGGTCATAGGTTTGTGCTCCAGCATGCATTCTTTTATGTATTTGAAGAGAACTGCAATGAGCATAGACTTTACCACATTGATTACATTGGCAGGGTTTCTCTCCAGGATGTCTTCTTTTATGTATTTGAAGAGTACTGTGAGGAGCATAGGCCTTAACACACTCATTATATTCATAGAGTTTATCTCCAGTATGTGTTCTTTAATGAATTTGAAGAGTTTGGTGATGTGCAAAGGCTTTAGCACATTGATTACATTCATAGGGTTTCTCTCCTGTATGTGTTCTTTTATGTCCTTGAAGATGACCATGTTGTGCAAAGGCTTTACCACACTGATCACATTCATAGGGTTTCTCTCCAGTATGGGTTCTTCTGTGCCTTTGAAGATTGCTGAATCGTGCAAAGGCTTTACCACATTCCTTACATTCATAGGGTTTCTCTCCTGTATGTGTTCTTTTATGACTTTGAAGATGAGCATGTCATGCAAAGGTTTACCACACTGATTACATTTAGAGGGGACATCTCCATTATGTGTTCTTTTATGTATTTCAGGAGTATTGGGTTGTGCAAAGGCCTTATCACACTGATTACATTCATAGGGTTTCTCTCCAGTATGTGTTCTTTTATGATTTTGGAGGTTATCATGTCGTGCAAAGGCTTTACCACATTGATTACATTCATAGTGCTTCTCTCCAGTATGTGTTCTTTTATGCCTTTGAAGATGACTGTTATGGGCAAAGGCTTTAACACACTCATTGCATTGAAAAGGTTTTTCTCCCATAGATGCACTATCATGCCTTTGAAGATTGACTCTCATATACAACGGTTTTACCATATTCAGTTTATATGAAAGGTTTCTTCTCTGCAGTTTGACTTCTTCCATGCATGCAAGCACATATAAAATCTTTACCATACTCATTACACTGTTGACTCTTTATATCTGTATGAATTAAATTTCAATTTAGTCTAATTATAAAGAGGAATCAGATCCTAAGATTTCATCATTGTTTTTACACCCATGTTTTATTTATGCAGTCCTAGTACTTTTAGGGCTTCTCTGTAGTGTGAGTTTGTTAATGTATTAAAAGTAAAGCTAAAAAATCAATTATGTGTATACTAGAATTAAATTCAACATGTATACTCAATGTGGGGACTGCTACATATCTATTCATTGTTATGAGATTGAGGTACGTTATGTCTTCCATATCACTATGCTCATATGGCTCTTATCCAGAGTGACATACGATATAACTAGGGAAGGTAGAATATCAAATAAAAGATATCCACATTGAATTCCGTTTGACTTTCTGTCCTCATAGACTTGTGCTATATGGATTAAGGTTTCTCCTCAACAACATCCCTTGACTTTTGACTCTAACTGCCCCACTCACTAAACAGCTCAGTCACAACAAGTATATGAGTTACACTCGCTTTACTATGGACTATTTGCTCAATAGAAAGTTTTGACAATATACTTATCAGCCCTTCACTGTGTATAACTTTTGTAATATGAATGTTATGAAATAAAAAGACTGACAGTTCTACAGAATAGCTGTCATGGTCCTATGATTTTAATGGTGATCTCTTTGGAGAAACTCTTTCTTTGACATTGTTCTTAAAAGAATGCTTTGCAAATGCCATTCACCAACCTGAAATTGAGGTTTATGGTGTTGCGAGCATTTAATAATCATAAATGCACTTTAAGTGGTACTTATTTACACTGCTGCTTTTGTTTAAAATTTCCAGGATACAATATAATTTCTTCACAAGCATATTTTTATCAGGTTGCACAAGAAAATTACCTTACATGTCTTCTAGAATTTTGAAAATGTTCTTCAATATTATGATTTTCCCAACTGTAACCCAAAACAGAGTACTAGAAAATTTATATTAGTCAAAGCATTGCAAAATTTATGTTACTATCTTCAGTTGATCTTAGAAACATGCCTGATTTATTCACCTCACTATTATTTCTCAATAAAATTACACAGGAATATCCAACACCAAGAAACACTTACCCCCATTTTTTTTTAAATGTGAAGGAAAATACACGGTCTTATGTAAAATGGTGAGGTTCCTGTAGGTCTCAATCATCACTTCTTTGTAGAAATTCTTCTGGGAAGGATCCAGTAAAGTTCACTCTTCCCAAGTGAAGTTGACATGCACATCATCATAGGTCACTGCATTCTAAAAGATCCCATACATATGTACAGCAGAAAGCATGATGTTGAGAACATTATAAATGTATACTTCTTTGTCAGTATATTCATACAACTCTGGTGTTCCTCATACTTATTTCCTGACATACATATTATAATGTAACTGCCAAGTCACTTTAGAAGGGTAACCTCTGTCATTTCTGTTCCCTTTGAATAGGATACCACCTTACAAGAGAAATGCCTATTAACAAACATAGAGACAAGGAAACTGATGAACAGTACAGAGTACACATGAAAGAAAATGTATGAACAATAACTAACTATGGAGGAGAAAATAAGATGGACAAGCTAGGTGTATTGTCTTACGGCTTTAAACGCAACACTCCAAAGTCAGGCACAGGATTATCTGCCTCTGAGTTGAGTGCCAGAATAGTCAATGCAATCAGGTCCAAGATAGCCAGAACATAGTTGAGCAATTATTCTTGTGATAAGATGGAGGAGTATCATTGGGTATATGCACAAGAGAAGTATAGCTGGGTCTTAAGGTAGATTGACTCCCAATTTTTTAAGAATTGCATAGTGATTTCCACAGTGCCTGTACAAATTTCAACTTGTGATAGCATTGAATCCCCTTGCTCAATGTCCTTGCTAGCACTAGCTGTCACTTGTGTTGTTGATCTTAATCATCCTTATAAGTGTAAGATGAAAGCTCAAAGTAGTTTCCATATGCATTTCCCTAATGGCTAAGGATGTTGAACATTTCTTAAGTCTTTTTCAGCCACTTTAGATACCTCTACTGAGAATTCAGTTTAGAGGTGTACCTCATCATAACTGCATTGCTTGGTTTGTTGTTGTCTAGTTTCTTGGGTTCTTTATTATCTTGCGTGAGAAGACCCAGAAGCATATAGACAAACAAGTTGTACTCACTTATATGTGGAAATTAGCTGTTAAGTAAAATACAATCACAGTAAAACTAGTTAATCACAGTACAACACATAGATGCATAGAGGCTAAGTAACAATAGCAGCTCAAGGGTATATACATTAATCTTGTTGGGATAAGGAAATAGAATAGATTTTGTAGGTGCACTGGAGACAGTTGGGGATGGGAAAAGGAATGGTCAGGTGAGTAAGGAAGGGACAAATGGGAAAAAGACAGGGAGAAATAACTGGAATAGGGAAGATTTTAGCAGAGGACATGGAAACAGTTCACTGCAAACTTTATGGAACCTATAAGTGTGGCCCTAGTGAGTACCCCTAGTAATAAAAAATACAGAGGCTGGCTGGGTAGTGTTGGCATATAACTTTAGTACCAGCCTTCAGGAAGCCGAGGCAGGCAGATCTCTGTGAATTTGAGTTTTCTCTTCAAAATGAGTTCTAGGACAGGCTCCCAAACCTATATGGAGCAACCCTGTATTGAGAAACCAAAAAAAAGAAAGAAAGAAAAAGAATACAGAGGCTGAAACAATGATCTTCTGTAACCACACAAGGCTCCCAGTGGTAGAATTGGTACACCAAGCTAGACAAAAAACATTCAGCTGACACTTGACACATGTCCTGCCTGAAAGATATGCTGAGACAATGGTGGCTCAGAGCTTCTGTACTGTCTAACCAATGACTAGTCAAAATTGATGCCAAAGCGATGAGTGAATTCCATGCCTGGCACTGCCTAGATGGATAGGAACTGGAATTTGATGGCTCAGAAAACTAGGAAAGAACCAAATACAACTGACCAAGGAAAAAACAATGAGATGGTTTATAACTATATACTGTTATAATAAAAGATTGGTGCCTAGTATAATAGTCATTAGAGAGGTTTCTTTCAGTAGATGATGAGAACACATGCAGAGATCCTTACTCAAACATGATGTGGAGCTTTAGAAATCCTGTGGAAGGAGGGAATGAATATTGTAAGATCCAGGGAGATTGATGTAACAAGGAGAACCTGGCCCAAGAATCAACAAAGCAGGGTACCTAGAGGTTCAAAGAAACTGAAGTGGCAATCATGAAGCCTGCATAGCTCTGTGCCAGGTCCTCTAAATTCTTGTGATGGTTGTTTTCTTTGGGGTGTTTGTAGGACTATTAACTGTAGGAGTCTAGGTGTCTGGCTCTTTAATTTTCTCTTGGGGCCCCCTTCCTCCTATTGGGTTACATTGTCCAGCCTTGATATGAGAATTTGTTTCTAGCCTTATTGCACCTTGTTATGATGTGTTTGGTTGATATCCCTAGGAAGCTTACTATTTTCTGAAGGAAAACAATGTAGCAGTGGATTTGGAGGAATGAGGATTTCAGGGGTTTGACTAGAAGTGGAGGAAGTGGAAGCTTCAGTTAGGATAAATTGTATGAGAGAAGAATAAATACCAAGAGAAAAATAAAAATGAAAATATATTTACTCTAAGTTCAATAATTCTCATAATCTGTAACAGCCTCAAACAGCTCAAATGTCCAAACTCTCTTCTGACACTCAAGACAATCTCTTGACTGTCAAATCTTGTAAATCAAGAAACAAATAAAGGATTTCCAACATACAATGGCACAGGATATACTCCCATTTAGAAGAAGAGGGATAAGGCTGTGTTTCAGGCACCAACACAAACAGACAAACCCTGCTCATGTGCCTGTCACACCAGCCAGAAGATCAGGCCACCAGCCCATGAAACTTCCACCATCCCCACATCTCCAAAGACACAGTTGCCCATCAACCCAACAGCTGCCACTCTCAAAGCCATGTCCTCAACCCCAAATCGAATGGATATCTTCTGCTCAAATGCAGGCACACAATCCAGAAAAACAGGTAGACAACTTGAGATAAAGACCCCCTGATGGACCAGAGGCCATGCCAACCACCAGAAATCTTTGTAACCTGTTCACTTTTGGACCTCCTGCCTTCTTTCAATAACCCACCAACACTATCCTCAATCCCACTTCTCTCTTAATCTCTGTGTTGTAGCCTCCATCTTCTGTTGAATACTTTCTCTAACCAAAGGATATAGAATCTGCCAGATGTCCATGTAGGCCACCTGCTCAATGACTTCCACTACTTTCTCTGTGCCCCCTCAACCCTATCTCCAAACTTTATCCTCTCTTCCATTTTGTCATCCACAAACCTGAGCAGATACTCATTGCTGGAACAAAGGCCACACTGCAAGATTTCAAGGCCCCAACTTGGGATGAGAACCCATGATCAACCATAGAAACACAGAAGAGAAGAACAAAGAGCAAATATAAACCAAGGAATAAAACACCCTTCCAAAAAAGGCAAACTGAGAAATCAGCACCTAGACACACAATCACCTCAAATCTAGATACCTGGACACCAGCATAAGAACATAATCAATAACAGTTAGAGCAACATGTCACCAGCAGATTCTAGCTATTCTACTACAGCAAACCCTGGACAATCCATCACAGGTGAAGGACAAATAAGACAAACTTTATAAAGATGATAGGAGTTCTTATAGAGGAAGTGAAAAAATCCTGTAAAGAAAGGAGAGAAAGGATAAATGTAATATTAGAAAAAATTAACATATCCCTTAAAGAAAGCCAAAGACAAACAAATGGTTGATAGAAGTAAACAAATCTCTTCAGGACCTGAAAATGGAAATAGAAGCAATTAAAGAAATGCAAACTGAAGGAATTCTAGAAATGAACATCTAGCTAATCGAACAGGAACTACAGAGGCAAGCTTTACCAAAAGAATATAACACATGGAACAGAGAATTCCAGGCTGTGAAGATATGATAGAAGAGATGGGTATATCAGTGAAAGAAAATGTTAAATCAAAGAATTTCCTGAGACATAACATTCAGGAAATCTGGAACACATTAAAGGATCAAACCTAAAAATAATAGGAATAGAAGGAGAAATATCTCAGCTCAAAAGCCCAGAAAAGATTTAAAAAAAATTCCTAACTAAAAGGACAGAAGATCACAGCCCAGAGAATCTACTAAGCAGGGCTCACAGAGGCTCACAGAGACTGAAACAGCAATTACTACCTGCATGAGTCCACACTAGTTCCTCTGCATGTGTGTTACCAATGTATAGCTTGGTGTTTTTGTGCAACTCCTAACAGTGGAAGTGGATGGTGTCTCTGACACTCTTGCCAGCTCTTGAAATCCTTTACTGCCTACTAGCTTGCCTCATCTGGCCTTGATTTGAAGGTTCTAGCTTAGGTTTATTGTCAGTTGTTATGCAGGGTTTATTGATAACCAACCCTGGGATATGTGCTCTGTTTTGAAGGGAAATGGAGGAAGAGTGGATCTGGTAGAAAGGAGAAAAATAGAGAGGATTCGGAGGAGTGGAGGGAGGAAAATCTGCAGTTGGGATGTATTGTATGACAGAAGAATAAATAATAAAAAAGAAGGACTGAAATGTGGACACTGAGGGAATACAATAAGACCTGTAGCTCTGTTTCAGACAGATGAGGCTTCATTCTCAAAGGGCTTAAATAACTCTATCTATGAAGTTTTTCTTGTCTCTCCCTTATCAATTCTACTCCTTGGGGTAATCAAAGAAAAGGAGTGAGAGAGAGAAAGAGAGAGACACAAAGAAGAGAGAGATACAAACAAAGATGAGCTCTCTATAAACTCACTGAAATGGGACTTACAAAATCACCAAACTGTAACAAGGCTCTGTATTAATTCAGTGTGGCTCTCCTTCACAAGATGACACTTTACCAAATTCCCTTCTTCCTATCAATATCTGTGCTAAATCCACAATAAAAATCTCTTTTAATCCACGTCTGGGCACATGAAGCAGAAACAGGTGAATCTCTTTAAGTTCCAGGCCTAGCCTATCTATTATTTAGTAAGTTCGAGGTCAGACAGGGTCAGAATGTGAGACTGTGTCTCAAAACAGATGCACTTAAAAGTCTCTACTTAATAAACTTCAGGGCTGTGAAAAGGGTTTAACAAATAAATACTAACCTTGCAACTATCCCTTTACTTTTGTATTATAAAAACAATTGTCACAATGCATACTTTTAATCCAGTAATTTTAAGACAAGATAAAAGGCAGACAGAAGAAATCTTGCAAGTTTATTTACATGTGAAAGTAAACAAGGGACTCTGTCTCAAACATGCTGAAGGGAAAGGACCAACATCTAAAATGTTCTCTGACTATTATACCCAAACCACAAAACACATACATGTATTTCCACACATAAATGAGGACATAGATACAAACAATCAAATAAATAATAGAGTTACAATTGGATGATGTGGCACACAACTTTTATTCCAATACTTGGGCAGCAGAGGCAGGTAAACGTATGGGATTTTGGAGACAACTTTATCTGTAGTCTGAGTTCAAGGACAGCTAGAGACATACAGAGAAACCCTGTCTCAAAATAAAATTCCAACTCTGATTTGTATTGTCTCATTCTGAAATCCTTTTCCAAAATGCATTGAAATGTCCCAGCTTAACCTCAGCAGAGGTCTCATGGTGCAGAACAATATCTCTTAAAGTCATTTCAGATGTCAGCCACTGGTGCCTGTCAAATTATTCTCAGAAATAAATATAGTTTAGTATGGTAGCAGAGCCAAACAGTTCTCCTTAAATTCAAGCCCATTTGCTCTATGAATGGCATATGATAGTAAGACATTCCTCAGTAACACACCGAAACAAACACACACACACACACACACACACAAACACACACACTCACACACTCACACACACACACACACACACACACACACAAATATAGTTGAATATACTTTGCTTTGTTGTTTGAGACAAGATCTCATTAGGAAGGTCCAACTAGCATAATCCTCACACTGTATAGTTTAATGGATAATATCTATTGAATATTTTGAAACAAATCCCAGAAAACATTTCATTCTATACCATTGGCTCATTATTCAAAGCATGACAGTTTTCTGAACAAGGTCCTTCCAAACAATGATCTTTATATTCACTTAAATTCAGTAGATCTAGAAGTGGGAGAAAATTTATACTGTTTACATTCCTAAGTTGTTTCCCCATGTTCCAACTATTCTATGAAATTAATATCCATCTTTTCTTGAACTTCTAATTTAGAAACATTTTAACTAATTTATTTATAAATTGAGGTATTTCCAGATTTTGTTTTAATGCTAAGACTCCAACTGTGGAACCTCAAATAATACCTATAAAAGTAAACATTCCAGCTACCAGTAACCCAATGAATTTTTAAGAATGTTTTTCTAAAATAGTTGTAAATTTTCCAAGTATTGTATTGAAATTTTTGGAATATTACTCTATTTTTAATTTTACTAGAATTAAAACAAAAGGAGATTGTTGATAAATAATTTTACTATTATTTATTGTGCTACCAACATTTTGAGTTATATACCTATGGTTGTATGTTACATGAAATAAAGAATGACTACAGTGGATTACTAGGATTTCTATTAATAACACATGAAGAACAACTATATAAGCCTATAGAAAATACAATTCTATCAAAAGTAAAATTAGCAGTGTTTCTTGTAGTATTTCCTCCCTAAAGAATAATGAATCATGTACTTCCAAAGTTAGAGTTTCTATTGTTGTGAAGAGACACCATGAACATCTTAACTCTTACAAAGGAAAAACATTTAATTAGGGTGACTTACATTTGAGGGGTTTAGTCCATCATGTGAAGTGTTTTCTGGGATTTTTTTCAAAATATTCAATAGATATTATCCATTAAACTATACAGTGTGAGGATTATGCTAGTTGGACCTTCGTTAGGAATTGGGGGTGTGAACTTTGTGTGATGACCATCAGCATCATAAAATATAACTTTTGTCACACTGACTACAAATATCTACCTTCTTGCTCATGACATTACTCTTTCCCCCACTTCCTCTCCAGCGTTTGTTGTCAGCTGTTTGGCAGGTCTAGGCCATTCTTACTGGAATTACCACAACTCTTTCCAATATACCAAAACCACAATCAATAAAAACAGCAATAATTTATAATATCAACAAGCTCCATAATTCTGATAGTAGTCAATATAATAAGAGTTTTAAATATAAAATAGCAAATGCCTCAAAACAACATTTATGAGTTTATTTACCTTATAACATTTCCAGTTTTACCAAGGAGCTCACCTATGAGGATCACCCATGCTTTCTCAGGAATATTCCAAGAGTCTAGAAATTTATGAAGTCTCAGAAGGCAATGGAGGACCCCTTGGAAAGCTCTGCAAAGCAGCTGGGAACCAGGAATTCTTTGAAAGGTATTTGGACTCAAAGAAGGGTCTAAAGAGTGGCTTAGAGAGTCTAGCATCAGAAGGCAACCTGGTGGCAGGAAAGTCCTTAAAACGGGTGTGTGGACACTTGCCTCACTTTTCCTGTATCAGGTTCTCACCTATATGACCATGGCAAGCTATTCCTGGGTTATTCCCTGTATCCTACAAGTCCTAACAACTGTAGCAGCAGCACTATGACTTCCACCTCTCTGGACTTCATCAGCAGCATTGATTGACTCCTTGCCAGGCTCAATTCAGGTCCTGGAGATCTCCAGGGACTAGTTCCAGGGCTGCAAATGATCAAAGCTGCAAATGATGACACTCCATGAAGACCTCCTTCAGGTCCACAGATGTTTAAGATAGGCAACACAAGGGCTGGGTTGGTACACAGGGCCTGTGAGCTTGTGCAGCCCTGCCTTCTGGCCACCTTGAGTCAAGCCCACAAATCAACTACTAAACACACCCTCTCCCTGAGGCAAACTCAACAGAAATTCCTCCAGTCCTCTTCTCACAAGCACAGCAATCTCCAGATGCACTCTCAGGTAAGTCCCTCACAGACACACCCACACAACAAGCTCACAGAAATTACCCCCTCCCTGGAAAGGTCCTTTCAGACATTCTTTTAGTGGACCCTGAAATCCTATGGTCACCTCAGTTTTGAGGGAAGAGGAAGAATGAAGAGTGCTTGGCAGCTAAACTGGAAAGTTTCTCTAAGATCAAGGCCAGTGAAGACAGCAGATCTGCCCATCCACTGCAACCACAGGACCCTGGAGAGAGGAAACTTGGACTGCCAGAACAGGAATCATACAGGAGGTAGGAAGCCAAAGCCACAGTCAGCAAGGTAGACAGACCCTGAGCCTCCCAAGAAGAGCTCATGTGAAGAAGAAATGATTGCTTGCAGGTATACTAACATAGAAGGTTTGGGAGGGGGTTCAAATAAGACTCTCTCTCTAAACAGAGTACTATAGGAAACCAATGACTATTAAGAGAAGAAATCTTTTTCCCAGAAATGAACCTCCTAGTTGGTTATCCAAAACCAAGTTGTCTGTCCTGAAATCATATAAATATAACAAATACCAAATGCAGCATAAACAAATGTAAGATACCATCATGTAGCTAAAGTAATTTTCCACAGCATAAACAAATGTAACAAATCCTTACACCATTAAAGCAATATTCTACAACAGGCATATGAAGTAATTGGAGAGATGAAGGGGAAGGGAGTTGGTATGTGTTTATGTGTTCAAAAATAATCATGGGCCATAGAGATAAATAGAGATTTCTTAGAAAATAAAATGGAAATGGCTGACAAATATTTAAAAGTGTTGAATATACTTAGCTGGAGGGAAACGCAAATTACAACTTTTCTCTGAATTTATCTCACTGAAGTCAAAAAACCTAATATTAGAAAACAAAATGACAAGTGCTGTCATTGATGTGCAGAAAAGAGAACCCCATTTCAGTGCTGGTGGAAATGCAAACTGGTGCAAACATTTAAAAATCCATATGAAGATTCATCAAAAGGAGACACTAGATATACTCTATGACCCAGCATTACCATATATATATATATATATATATATATATATATATATATATATATATATATATATACACACACACACATACACACACACATACACACACACACACACACATATATATATATATATATATATATATATATATATATATATATATATATGTCCATGTCCTATTCTAGAGACCTCTGCTAATCCATATTCATTGTGATGTTATTTATAATAATATCCAGGAAATGGAAACAGCCTAGAATTGCATTAAAGCATGAATGAATAATGAAAGTGTTATAGTCATACAGGGTAATGTTATTCAGATACTGAGAAAAATGAAGCACAGGGATTCACAACTAAACAGAAGGAGCTAGAAACAGATTTTTTGAGTAAGGCAACTCAGACCAAAGAAGATAAACATTACCTGTTTTCTGTCACTGTGGAGGTTGATGTTAAATCTTCAGATATATGTACCAATTGTAATAGCCATAGAGTTCATGAAATTCACCAAATCCAATGGGAATGGCTATGGAGAGAGGGGAGACAAAATGCACAGATACATAGGGAAAAATAAACCAAGGAGTGTTAAACTGGAATGGGGGTTAAGGTAGGGTATGGAAGGGAGATGGGAAAATGTTAAAGGAAACAAAAGAACTTTTGAAAAGATTTGGAAATTTATGACACTCATTATCAGTAACATACACTCACACAGAGAGACACAAACACACACATAGAAAAGTTAATAGACAGAGAGGTGGCAGAGATATAGAATTGAAATGAAATACTCTGAAACAGAAAAATAAGCTTTTAATGGACAACAGAGGGAAACAAAAACTCCATGCCATGTGTAAGTTACTTCTGTTGGAGTTTTTGCCAGTTGTGTTCCAAAAATTTCTTAAACATTACACCACATTGTTATTTTTTTTGGTTATCTTCAAGAACTTGGTAATATGACAATATTGATAAAGATACCATATGCTTGCGTCATAGAGCATGGCAAAATCAAAGTGGTAAAGAAGCAGAAGCTTTATCCATACTGACTTGCTTTCACAGTGCTGGAAAGTGATATGTAAGCTACTGGAGGAGACAAGTAATCATCAGTCATGCCCAACTACAAACTTTTGAAGCTACAATAATAATTGGCCTGTCAAGACCTGCCTACTGGTGTAATAATAATACAAGTATCATGAGAGTAACAACTACTTCCTGACTGTAGAAATGTCCATTTCCAAAGGATGAAAAAAATACATGGCACCATAATCAGACTATGAACTTAAGGATAGACATGTCATGGGCAGGCCATGCATGGGAAGAATGCATTACTATCATGCTGCTAAGCATAAATAAAATTAAACTGACTTAAAATACCTTACCATTATATACAAAGAGCAATGGACCACCCACCCCTCAACTTAGATGCTTCTAATTGAAGTAGATTGTGATTGACATGGTGATGTATATCTGGCCAAGGTGTAAAGAATAATTGACAGGGAATGCTGAGGCTCAAATCAACATACATAGCACAATCCCTTCCTAAGTCTGGGGAATTACTGTGGAAGATATTGCAGGAAGAACTTAAAAGGCAGAGGTGTGATCTGTTCCCCCAGATCAAATCCGCTATGGCTTGTCCTTAGTGCTGCAACAGATCCCCAGCTGAAGCCTCCCTCCTCCTGTCCACACCTTCTGTGCATCTCATAGACCATCCTCTCTAATCCTCCTTCCCCCATCTCACTGCTGCTCCTTCCCCCATACACCTAGTCACCAACACCAGTAGGCATTCCCTGTGAACACATCAGCAGAGCAGACCAATAAATCAGGCAACACAAAGTTATCCCACTATGAAAAAATCCAGAGGGGAAACAAAAATCCAAAAACTTAACACCCATGCAACTTAGACAAACCCAGAAATCAAGACCTAGAACTATAATCATCACAAATCCAGATACCTAGATGATAACATAAGAATGTAGTCAATAACAGCCAGGGCAATAAGTCTCCACCATAACCCAGCAGGCCCTGAATATTACAACATGGCTGAAGAACAAGAAAAAGACATTAACACCAACTATATGAAGATGGTAGACATCTCTAAAGAGGAAATGAATAAGTACCTATAGAAATCAAAGAAAACACAAACAACTGGAGGAAATGAATAAATCCTTTAAATAAACCAAGAAAAAGGAAACAAGCAATTGAGTTGGGTGGTGGTGGTGCACTCCTTTAATCCCAGCACTCAGAAGGCAGAGGCAGGTAGATGGATCTCTGTGAGTTCGAGGCCAGTCTGGTCTCCAAAGCGAGTTCCAGGAAAAGGCGCAAAGCTACACAGAGAAACCCTTTCTCAAAAAAAAAAAAAAAGGAAACAAGCAGTTGAAGAAAATAAATGAAACTTTTCAAAACATGAAAATGGAAATAGAAGCAATGAAGAAAATACAAACTAAGGGAATTTTGGAAAGGAAAAGGTTAGGGATGCAAACAGGAAATACAGACGCAAGCTCCACCAACAGAATAGAAGGAATGGAAGAAAGAATCTCAGGCATTAAAGATAAGATAGAAATAACGGCTAAATTGGTCACCCCCCCCAAGAAAAAAAATTTCTGAAACAAAAATCCAGGAAATCTAAGACAATACAAAATAACAATTACAAGAATAATAAAGAATAAATGAAAAAGGAGAAACTCAGGTCAAATGAACAGAGAATATGTTCAAGAAAATAATAGAAGAAAATGTCTCAACCTAAAGGAGGAGTTCAAAATAAAAGAAGCATAGAGAATGCCAAATAGGTTGGACCAAAAACAGTCCCCTCACACATAATAATCTAAACACTAAACATCCAGAATATACAAAGAATATTAAAAGCTGCAAGGGAAAAACACCAAGTAATGCATAAAGGAAGACCTATTATAATTACATTTGATTTCTCAAAGGAGACTCTAAAGCCAGAAGGTCTTAGACACATGCACTGCAGACTCTAAGAGATGACAGATCCCAACCCAGACTACTATACCCAGCAAAACTTTCAATTACAACAGAGGGAGAAAATAAGGTATTCCATGATTATTCAAATTTAATCAATATCATTTACAAGTCCAGCCCCACAGAAGAAAAACTCCAACCCATGGAACTACACTCATGGAAACACAGGAAATAAATAATGACACACCAGCAAAGCCAAAAGAAGGAAAAGTGGGAAATGAACATTCTTTCTCAGCCTGTTTCTCTCTCCCTCTCTCCCTCTCTCCCTCTCCCTCCCCCTCTCTCTCTCTCTCTCTCTCTCTCTCTCTCTCTCTCTCTCTCTCTCTCTGTCTCTCTCTCTCTCTGTGTCTCTCTCTCACACACATGGAAAGGAACAATAAGAACAAAAGCAATATAACAGGAATCAACAATCATTGGTCATTAATATCTCTCAATATAAGTGGTCTCAATTACCCAATGAGAAGATACAGACTAAAAGAATGGATACGAAAACAGGAGCCATTCTTCTGCTGCAGACAAGAGATATATCTCAATAACAAACATAAAAATTACTTCCTGGTAAAGGGTAGGAATAAGATATTCCAAACAAATGGACATACGAAGCATGCTTGTATAGCCATTTTAATATTGATCAAAATATGTTACCATCCTTTCAAGTGCTCTATACATGCTCAAAGGCAGTATAAGATCCAGAATTGCATTTCATTCTTAGTTCTGGGAGTGTGTTTACACAATGATGGCCGAGGTATATTCTCTGCTATAAGTATATAAATAAATGGAAAGGTATATACTTTGATATAAATATCACTGCATTACCACTACATTCTATATTTTGCATTTATTTTATCATAAGTACAGAGTAGTAACAAAATGTATCTCTGAAAATAGTAGTTCAAGAGCCATATATGTTAAAAACTAGAAAATGCTATTGATATTTTATATGTACTTATACTGTGATTGTTCTAAGTATGTAATGACCAAACATTAAAATGTACATTATCAAAGAAGAGAGCTTAGATTTTAGAAGAGGAACAAATGTGGTACACTTAATATTACTGCATACCAGAAACAAATATTGCTGCCTTTAATTAACACATAGAAATTGATCTCATTCTCTTGAAAAAAAAATGTTTAAATATCCACACAATGACCAATAGAAGAATGTGATTAGAGAGAACAGTAATAGCAAAATTATGCTGTAAGTAATAATTTTAGAACAGCTTGATTCTCATAACATTAAGGATATTTCAATGTACATATAATCCACACTTGTACATGAACACCCAAATTATAAATCCCAGAAGCAATCTACATGGTTGTATATTGTCAAACTGAGTGAAATTTATGCTGAACCGCATTAAGTCCTAGGATGGCAGGTAAATGTATTTATGCATAATATTTAAGTGTTGACAGGTAAGACCATCTCATTCAGATCCTTAGACACACATGCAAATTAGCCCTGACAAATGAAAGTAATAAGAAATATGAGAGCTAAGGAGTTGCCTCAGACAATAAAAGCCATTACAACCAAAGCTGACTAGGTTGATCTACAAGACCCATGTGTTAGAAGGAAATAAATGCCCTGTATCTGTCCTCTGGCCCCCACAAAAGCACTGTGGAATCTGTGTGTGTGAAAACAGTAGAATAATGAACAAGTGTTTACATTAACAAGACAAGTAGTGTGCTTTAGATCTTTCATTCTCCTAATGATAGGACACTTTTGGGACACTATAGACATTACTCTTAGCAAGTCCAGCATGGCATACATGCCAGTTCCAGGATGGCCAGTGCTACATAGAAAGAATGTGTCAAAGTAAAAACCAAATCCAAACAAGGTCTATTTTCATTATCAAAATATAAATGTCCTTTATTACTTAAGTTTTAAGAGTCTTTAAAATTTCAGTGTTTCCAACAGTCACAGCCTATTTTTAGGACTTTTTTATATTTAAAAGGTTTTTTTTCCATTTTATATACCAATGACAGTTCCCTCTCCCTCTCCCCAACCTGCTCATCCCACCTTTCCACACTGCCCCCATCCACTCCTCAGAGAGGGCAAGGCCTCCCATGCAGAGTCAACAAAGTCTGGCATATCAAGTTGAGGCATAACCAAGTCTCCCACCCTTTCCTGCATCAGGGCTGAGCAAGATATCCCTCCATAGGCAATGGGTTCAAAAAAGCCTGTTTATGCACTAGGGATAAATCCTATCCTACTGTCAGGGGCCTCTCATACTACATAAGCCACATAACTTTCAGCCACATTCAGTGGACCTAATTTGTTCCCATTCAGGTTCCCCAGCCATCAGTCCAGAGTCCTTGAGTTTCCACTAGCTCAGGTCAGATGTATCTGTGGGTTGCCCCATCATGATCTTGACCTCCCTTCTCATGTAATCTCTCCTCCCTCACTAGGATGGGAATCCAGGAAGTCAGCCCATTGCTTAGCTATGAATATCTGCATCTGTTTCCATCATTTACAGTTACTGCCTTATATGGTACTGATAAAGATTCAAAATTATTCTTTTTTTTTTTTTTTTTTTTTTTTTTTTGGTTTTTCGAGACAGGGTTTCTCTGTGTAGCTTTGCGCCTTTCCTGGAACTCACTTGGTAGACCAGGCTGGCCTTGAACTCACAGAGATCCACCTGGCTCTGCCTCCCGAGTGCTGGGATTAAAGGCGTGCGCCACCACCGCCCGGCCAAAATTATTCTTTTAGTATATGTGCTGGCGAAGTGAGCACCCAAAATTATTCTTTTAAACCACTAATATTAGAAACAAAAATATTTTATGCATCCTCTCCTCATAGTAGCCAAAATCTTCCATGTATCATACTTTGCAAATATTTATTTTATGGCTACCAGAAAAGACAAGTTTTATGAAGTAAGATCTTCTCAGAACATGATGTTATGTCATACAAATTAAAAAAAAAAAGAAAAAAAATCCAGTCCTGTGTAAGTTTATTCAACACATATCTTAAGTGTTCTTTAAATACTAAAACTGTTTTTGAATGTTTCTTTGTGGATATATGTGTGTGTATGTATTTGTTTGTGTCTCTTTGTGTGATATGTATGTACTTGTGTGTGTATGTATATGTTTGTGTGTTGTATGTTATTTATGTGATCTGTGTCTCTGTGTGTGTGCATATTTGTATGTGTCTTCATGTTTATGCATGTGTTTGTGTGTAGTTTGTGTTTGTCTGTCTATGTTAGAGTAATATGTGTGTGTTTTGTGTGGTGTGTGTGTTTGTGTGTATATTGTGTGTATATTTGCATATGTGTGTGTGACAGAGAGGTGTGTGGAATGTGTGTGTCTCTTTGTTGGGTAAGTGCACATACATGCTAGACCTCATATACAGTGGCCAATGAACAACTCTCAGGACTTGGTTCTCTCTATCATGAGTTCCCAGGAACAATTTTATTGCACTTGTACAGCAACATGCTTTGACTCGATGAGTCATTTTAATATCTCACTAATAAATGTAAATAAACTATAAAATAATTGCTGGCACCTAACGTCAGTGCAAATATACTGTCTTGTGTGATTCCTTTTCAAACATACAAGAACTAACTCAGGTTTACTATTGAACCATCTTAGGTCAACTTCATGAGTGGAGAGATTTTAATGTTTAAAATTATTTTACCTGAAGCAACAGTGGCTACAATTATCCATATTCACTATATCCACTGGTCTATGAAGCTGCTAACACGTTTGAACCTTCTCTAGTCTTAAACATTAGCTGAATGTCTTTGCCACGGCACAAAGTTGGCAACTTAAGATGCATACAAATTATGATACCATCCACTACTATAGTCAGGGGATTGGGAAGTCATTATACTTTAAAATATACAGAGTATATGTACTATCAAAAGATCCCTATAGTGGACAGATTTCACATGATACCATGTTGAGAGTTCCTCCTTCTGTGATACTCGCTAGAGCTGCAAACTGCAAAATACCTACATTAAATAATTCTTACTGAAAATTCAATTTTCTGGAATCCATCTTCTAACTGCCATGATTCAGAGTAGCTCAGATGATGTTGAGTAAGCTGGAGTAAGCTCTTTTTACAATCCTGACAAGCAGCCAAATTTGGTTACCATTACTTTACACATGTTGAGTATTTGTTTTTAAATCCCCCATATTGTTCCCTCATTGTGTGAATAGCACAATGGATGTGAACAGATGCCCTCATTCTCTGTAGACTCTGTTATATAGCTCTCATTGACTGAACCGCTTTCTTTTCTAACTCTACAAGAAAGAGTAAACCAAGATCTTCTCATCTAACAATAATTTTTTAAAGATTGATAGGAATACATAATATATAACCCCAGCACTCAGAAGCTGGGAGGAAAAATGCCATGAACCAATGGCCTCTCTGGACTAGATAACAAAACAATGACAAACCAGTTCCATTCAGGATGGTAAGGACAGGCCTAAGAATTTCAAGTTCTTTGCAGCTAGAACATCACATTTGTGGAACCATTATTTTATTCCAACTTTCTTTTCTATTTCTGTGATTAAATTCTCTCACCAAAAGCAACATAGGTAATAGGTATTTTTTGGTTGATACCCCTAGGCCACAGTCCATCCTTGTGGGAGCTTAGGATAGAAGCTTAACCTGATAAATGAAGGGAAAATATAAGGAAGCATTGCCTCATGGCTTTCTCTCTTGCTTTGTCACTGTCTCATCCTAAGCAAGCTCTCTTATACAGCCAGGGACCACTTTCTTAGAGATATTGCCAACTCAGTAGAAGAGCCTTCCCACATCAATCAAAATTAACACAATCTCTCTCAGACACAGTGATCAGATATTTTGACCTATGTAAACCCTCTATTGATGTTGTCTCAGATGAATCTAGGCTATGACAGCTGAGGCTAATAAGGAAAAAGATACAATAATATATGAGTAGGTTTTAAACATCCAAAGCCAATAGGTTAATTAGATCAATCACTTAAGCAGCAAAAACACACCATGAATATAGCAACAACTGGAAAACACAGATATGCCTGGCAATGGGAAGAGGCAAAATTCTAAGTTCCAGAAGAGAAAACTAAAACTGTGTCTCCACAGAAAAGTTGTCAACGAACAAATGATCAAGGAACTCATAATAAGAAATTTTCTGAATACAAAATAAAGGTCCAACATTTTCCAGAGAAACAATATATTTAGATGATAATAAAACTAAAAACATAGATAGCATCACAGAAAAAAAGAGACATAAAGCGATACCTACAAATATATACCATGGTCCCTTACACAAGAATGAAAAGATTCTAATCAAAATTAAACTACAAGAAATCACTGACCAGCATGCATCCCGTACACTTCATTCTCTCCTTTGCCCATAATAGAAAATGGGTTGTGTAAGGAGGGTGTGACACCAAATTTGGAGAGATTAACTTCAAGTCTTCTGATGTTTTAACTTTGTAGAAAATAGTTTTGACTACTAAAAGGATCTCATTCTTTTATGATAAAGAACAGGATGTCTTTTAGGAACACTTAGACACATTTTTCCTTATGATTAATGATGCCTGTAAGTCTGAATAAGAGTGAGGAAACGAAAACTTTTTAAAACAAAATACAAAAAACTAGATTTTAATGTATCAGTGTGCACCTAAAGCAACTTCTATTGCTCTAATTATAAGTCACAAGCATTTTGAAAACAAGTTTATTGCAATGTTTGCATATTTTCATGCATGAGAATGGTTTTCATATGTATACAGGATGTGGAATAGTAGATAATTATAAGCCTTTCAACTTGAGTATTGGTATCAGATCTCAGATCATTTCCAAAAGGAATATGTGCTGAACCACTTGCCAACAGCAATTATATGTGTATCCAATAAACGAAAAGTTTTTCACAGATTAACAAGAACAAGAAAAACAAAACCTAAATAAATAATGAAGCAAATAAATGATTCTTGGGAACATGATGCATCAAAATTAAGATGTTGCTTATGGTAAATTTGCAGCATAAAATGAACACAATCCAACAACAATGCCCAACAACTTAGAACAAATAGCTGATTACAAAGCTACTTTTACAGTGAAAACACTCAGAATGATCACAGGAATTTGAAAAATTACACACAGATTGACATAATATCACTTCTGTACTTACTACAAAGCTACAACAAGAATGAGTGTAATATTTGTGAAAGAATAAAGAGGATAGAGGGAAAAACCAAAAACAAAGGCAGAAAAATAGTCACCTATTATTCAGAGACCAAATGAAACTTAGCTAAGAAAAGTATGATCTTGAACATTACCCAGCTACCTATGATTCTATGTGTATAGAAATTATATAAGCACAGACTTCACAACTACCACAAAAATTAACTCAAAGTGACCCTTGAACAATTGTTTCTGACCCTCAAGCTATAGATATTTCTTACAAAGGCAGAAACCCCAATCTCTAGTGCTCTTGCTGCAAAAGAAGTTGATCTTTTGCTATGGCTCTGCAAAACCTTATGCCTCCTTGTGTTTTCAGGTAAACCCAGCCCCACTGATGCCCAATCCCAAAACAACATAGTAGAATAATTTAAAATCTGTGTCCTGCCACATCAATTATGACACAAGATATGGACTCTGCCCTGTCTACCTGTCCAACACAATGCATACCTGAGAAACCTATGTGTCTCAGAAACTCCTTTTATCCCTTGGAACTGAACTTTACTAAAGCACATCATTGCAGCTGGTGGTAGCAGAAAGTTAGTAGCATTCTAATCACTTATTGATGAAAGACAATCCACATCACTATCTTTTTATCATTTTTTAAACTACTGGAAATGTTTATAAGACAAATGTGAAAGTGGAATGCAATATTCAGAACTTCTAGAAACCAGACCTTCAGTGTTCCCATTCTGTCTTCCCACTGCACACCAAAAGCAGTGCCCATGTGTGCACACTAGACAGTGATATTACAAGCATCATATCCTCCCATTCCAGGACTGCAGTCCCCCCTACCCATGAAATCCATTCACAGTGAGGCTCAAAATACAAGGACCACTGCCCAGGTCACCAACTGGACCAACAGAACCACAGTCTAGCTCATCATCCACCCAAATACCAACAGAAATAGCAGCTCAACACACCATCTCTGAATACCATGTACTAACTTTGTCATAGCTTGTAGACTTCCTTACAAATAATTATAGGAAAAGCAAAGGAAAATATCTGCAGGCTACCTGCCACTCTTACTACTGATTGCAAAGCATTCTTAGAGTTCCTCATTAGATAGGGCCAACCAGCTGGGCCTCAGAATATTAGCAGTTCACATACTGAGTGATCAGAGATCCAATGACTCAGAAAGTACAGTACTTACAACTCTGCCCTTCCAGCCTAGCAGACAGGGACCTAGTCTAGAATGTTTCTATTTTTTGTAGACATTCTTCTACTCTCCTAGAGCATATCCTGTTCCTCATCTAAAGCACAGGTTCCTTTGTGTGCACATTTCATTATACACTCAATGTGCAGTGAAGCCAAACCATAGCCTCATAGACAGAAAATTGTGTAGCCAAACAAAGGTCACATTCACACAGTGAATTACTGTTGTTATTGAATAAATGTTATTAAAGAAAAGCAGGCAAAAAATCCCAGGCCATGAATTAGAAAACAATGAGTGGTCATGGTATGCCTTGGAGGCAGGAAAGGGAATGTGGCCATGATGCACATTATGATCTCAAAAATTATTTTGAAAAGTTGACACAGACTTTATGGCCATGTGCTCCACAGTCTAGGGGTTTGTATTAGAGCACATGAAAGATTTCTCAAACCTTTTATCTCTGGGTGTATATCTAAAACCTGAAAAATAACAGTTCTATTAGGCATGGACACAACATTTTACCCACATTTATTATGAGTGAAGTGCTGTAACTATAGCAATTTGGTTTCATGATAAGGTCAGTCCTTTACCCAGATTCTTGATTGCCCTTGTCTGTGGACCCCAAGAAATGACCAGTCAGGACATTTATGGAACATCTAAAATTGATTACCTAATTCCACATTGCTAATCTCAACTACTGTTGAAGTAGAAAACTTCTCAACCCCAATCCAGCTCCTCCCTTTCTGCACTGTGACTCTCCCAGCTTCAAAGTTGGTCAATGAACTCAAGTATTGCACAGGGCCTCTTCATTTATAAATCTCCACTAAAAGCCAAAGAGAGTGTAGGCCATTAATTAACTGGTTTATTTTTCCTTCTCACTGACCAGTCTAGGTCCAGAATGGAACGAGTTGCAGAAATTTTTCTGAGCACTGGGCGGCAAAGGGAGTCTTACCCCAAGTGATCTAGGTTCCTTGGACAGAAAACATTATAAAGAATAGAAAATATTATCCAGAATAGTAAACTTGAGTTGGTAAATATAAGGATTTGGTCCTTACTTATGTCATCAGCCTTCAAAGGCATCCCAGGCTAAAAAGTGGTTGGACCCTCTGTGTGCCCTTCCTCTTCCCTCTCTTTCCTCTCCGCTCCTCCCTTCCATCACCCCCTACTCTATCCCTCTCCCCTATCCCTGCTAATAAAGCTCTAAAAAGGTAACTATGACTTGTGACTTTCCTTCAGGATTCTCTTCCGTGCATGGCCGCTGCGGGCAACAGCCAGCCACAAGGAACAGCGCCAGTCTAACCAACAGTAAATACGTCAGCTAACAATTGCTGATGCTATGACCCTGAAGTTTTGGAGCTTCAGGGAAGACTATGGACACCCTCCTAAGCCAATTACAGTCTTCTTTCATTCTATGGTCCTCCCACCAGACCTCATTGACCATTCTCATTTTGGATGACTTTGTAAACATGAAATTCCTTCCTCCACATTCTAGGAACCATGATTACAGGCCTGAGCCACCATGTCTGGCTTAGTTTCCTTCAAATGCATTTAGTGAGGCATTAGAATGATGGGATGAGTTACATGAACATTTATACTTAACTATATTCAAAAAATACTTATTTCTGTGAGCCTGGCTTTCATCATCTGCAGAATAAAGACAGAATTCTTACCAGGTCATTGTTCTGTTATAACAGACTCAATAATAAAGAAAAATAAAATTTCTAATAGTTTGAAGACAGTGGACACTAAGGCAAGAAGGCTACATTTGATGGGAACCTTTTCCTGTTATTGGAGATAGGATCAGAATCTGTGTCCTAGCTACTCTATCTAAGCAGGCTCAGTCATTCATCCTCAGTAAGCCAATCAAATGAACCACATTATCCAGTGAGTGACATGCCCAGCTACAATGCAAGCACTGTGGTGACAAGGTGATGAGATCTCTCTGATGTCCTAGGACAGGCTAGTCTATAGTGTGAGTTCCAGACCAGCCAAAGAGTCATAGTAATATTATTCTCTACAAAAAAAGAAAACAGAAATAGAAAATGGAATAAAGCAAATTATTAATATAACATAACATTTATTCAAATTGACTAATTTGGAACAATAAAGTAAATACAAGATAACTAACCTATCGTTGAGTTCTTAGATGGCAAAAGATATGTAAAACAAATCAATCTAATAAAGCCACATAATGAATTTTTTCCATCTATAACCCCCCACCCATATTCTCCTCTGGAGGATTCAAGTCTTTTCGAGAAAGACACATTCAGTGAAATTAAAATTTCATGTGGTTCACTGTTTCACTTGTTGACAAAGGGAGAGATATAAGTGTCTCTTTAGAACATCCTTATTCCTACCAGGAATGTAGGTTACAGGGATTGAGAGGGTGGGGACTGAGGAGCTTTAAACCCCAAGTGTGAATCACAAAGTGTGGGCCTGCAGGAATTTGTCTCTTACACCTACATGTAGTTGTCAAAAACAGAAAAGAGTGGAAGACCTGGAGTGCACTGGTTCATTGAAAACATAGGGTAGAAAATATCTTACCAGTTAAGAAAACTGAAGATTCTTTCAGCACATCCAGCTTCCATTCCTAGTACATAGAGAAGCTCATTACTATCTGTAATTCCAGGACCAGGAGTCTGTAGCTCCAGATCTAGGTGATCTGACACCTTCACACAGACATCTGTCAATCTTGATCTTATCTATTCTTATGTAAGAGTTAGAGTGTTTGGAATGTCAGATACATTTCCTTAGATGCTGGCCCATCCTTGGTTGGATCTCTGGATGGTGTCAGCATAAGGATCCAGATGTTGCCTACCAGTAAGCCTATTATGACAGATGTACCTGGGTCCCAAAGCCTGTCATTACAGCTGTGTGGTCAAGCTGTTTTGGTCTCTTACACATTTCACCAATATCTTTCAGGCTTGTGCCCAAATGGGATTGAAATGCTGCAACTGTCTACTTCTGGATGGTGCCTACATGATGTACAGGATCATTAACTGACCCTAGTCTTCTCTTACTTCAGCCAATCATAGGGAATACCTCATGAGACTCTAGGTGTGTGCTTGGCAGCAGAAGCCATTGTAACAGGAGTAGAAACCTGTAACTGATGTTTTCTCTGGCCCACCACTGCACAGAACCAAATAAACACGGAGGCTTTTATTAATTAAAACTATATGGCCTAATGGCTCAGGCTTCTTACTACCTAGATCTTACATCTTAAATTAACCCATTTCTTTAAATCTATACCTTGTCACATGGCTTGTAGCTTATCGGTATCTTTACATCTGGCTTTTCATGGCTGCAGCTGGTGATGTCTCCTGACACAGCCTTCCTGTTCCCAGAATTCTTGTCTATTTTTGTCCTGTGTATACTTCCTGCCTGGCTACTGGCCAATCAGCACTTTATTTATTAACCAGTCAGAGCAACGTAGTCACAACATACAGAGCAATATCCACAACAGAAACCATAGGCATTTTAGCAACTTCTTCATGGAGCTTGCTTGTTCCTTCAGGACCTGCTTGAACCCAATCACTTATATACCACTTCCATTTGATAAGAGATTGCTGCAGTGTATCTTACTTCATGACTTGCTTGGTCTGATAACACCCAGCTCATCATGGGCAGTTCAGGTAACATGGTATGGTGGTGACCTACCCACAAGTATTCAGTTTCTCTCAGTGGCTGGGATTGATGGCCTGTGATTGTATGCATGGTCATAATTATTTTTTAAAATGGTTCTATGGACAGCAGTGGCAGACACTTGAATTGATTTTAATAGATATTGCATTGTTCCAATTTTCCAATTCTCCTTTTCTTGTTTTTTTTTAAGTTTTGTTCTTTTACTGTGTATATGTGTGTGAGTGTGTGTGTGTGCCATATGTGCATTTGTAGACTATGTAGCACAGACTGTGAAACTCAGAGTGATCTTTCTACCTCTGTCCAGATGGCTGGTACTAAAATAATGCACTACCACACACGGCTTGAAAAATAGTTTAATGGTCTAAGTCTCCTCTTCTTATGATGGCCAGCAAAACCATAGGATGGTATCAGAGCCCCTGATGCTGGAGTTACAGATAGTAGCAAGCTTCTATATGTACTGGGAATGGAAGCTGGGTGCTATGAAGGAAACTTTGGTGCTCTTAAATGATAAGGCATTTTCTACCATAAGTTTTATATTCTTTATATTTCTAGTACAAGGCAGCCTAGTCAGGGTTAAATACCTGATGTGGATTACAACATAGAATTCTTCTATATTTGTGAGAATAAGGCAAGGTTGAGATCCCTAATTATTTGGCCATTACAACATGGTCAGCCAAACATCCATATGTGTACAACTAACAAAAATGGATGCAGCAGATTGTTTTCATGTATTTCATCATACTTGTTCACTCACACTTAAAAAGGAAGAATTCAGAAGGAATTTTGGAAGGGAGTGAATGAAAAGATAAAGGGAAATAGGAATGTAATGTCATTTAATTAACAATTTTCTTCTTTTTTACTACTAAGAAAGTTTCTATTCATTTCACATACCAGCTACAGACCCTCCCTCTTCCTGCTCCCTAGCATTCCTCCCCAACATACCCTGTATTCCCACCTCCTCCAAGTCAACATCTCCCATGGGGAGTCAGTCGATCCTGGCCCACTCAGCTGAGGCAGGTCCAAGGCCCTCCCCACTGCACCAAGACTGCACAAGGTGTCACACTCTAGGCAGTGGGCTTCAAAAAGCCCACCAATATAACAGGGATGGATTGCAATTCCCCTGCCTGTGGGCCCCTGAAATGATTTAAGCTAAACAACTGTCTCACATATCCAGAGGGTCTAGTCCAGTCCTATGGGGGCTCCACAGTTATTGGTACTAAGTTCGTGGGTTTCCAGCAGTGTCATTGGTCATCTCTATGTGTTTTCTCATCATGACCTTGATGTCCCCTGCCCACAGAATCCTTCCTCTCTCTCATTGATTGGATTCCCAGAGATCAGCCTGGCACCCTGCCATGGATCTCTATATCTGCTTCCGTCAGTCACTTGATGAGGGCTCTAAGATTACACTTTGGGTACTGAGTCTGATCACTGGAATAGGCCAGTTCAGGCACCCTCTTCATTATTGCTAGTAGTCTAAGGTGGGGTCATCCTAGTGGGTACCTGAGAACTTTTCTAGCACCCTGTTTTTTCTTATTTCCATGATGTCTTCATTTATCGTAGTTTCTCTTTCCTTGCTCTCCCACTCTGTCCCTTTCCAGCTCAAACCTCCTCTTCCCCTATATGCTCATCTCCCATTCTTTGCCCTCCACCTCCGCACCTTACTCCCAGTTTGCTCATGTAGAACTCATCTATTCTTCCTTTGTTGGGCTATCTATGTGTCCCTCTTAGGGTCCTCCTTGTTAGCTAGCCTCCTTGGTTATCCTTTGCTTTACATCTAGTATCCACTTATGAGTAAGTTCATACCATGTTTGTCCTTCTGAGTCTGGGTTACCTCACTCAGGATGATAGTGGCTAGTTCCATCCATTTGCCTGCTAATTTCACGATATACTTGTTTTTTAATACTGAGTAGTTCTCCATTGTTTATATGTGCCATATTTTCTTCAGGTGAGGGTCATCTAGGTTGTTTCTAGGCTCTGGCTATTATAAATAATACTGTTATGAACATAGTTGACCATTTGTCCTTGTGGCAAGATTGAACATTCCTTGGTTATGTTTCCAAGAGTGGTATAACTGGGTCCTAAGGTTTTTGACTGCCAATTTTCTGAGAAACAATTTATGGAAATAAATTCTAAATAAAAAGAGGGGCTAGAGACATGGCTCAGTAATTAAGAGCACTAGCTGTCATTACAGAGGACTCAGGTTACATTTCTAGAACCCACATGGTAGCTAACAATTTGCTGTAATTCCAGTCCCAGGCATCAGCTGCTTTCTTCTGACCTCTCTAAGTAGTGTGCACTGACACATGCATGGACAACACTCATAAAATTTCATTTTGTTAAAAGTTACAAAAAGTGAACAATGGAATTTTCTACAGGGATGTCACAACCCTGAGACAGGCAGCAGCCAGGGCTAGTTAAATGACTTCCCTAAGGTCTTGCAAGGAAGGAGCTGTGGCCCTCCACTGATCCAGCCTTCTCAGAGGCAAAAGCAGCTTCATTCTGAAGTTAATATAGTTCATCATAACCATTCATCTAAGAGCAGAGTATACAGTGATATTAAGTGTCTTTTTCTTGAAGTTTTCTTTATTTATGTTCTCTATTTTTCTATTGGTGAGAATAGCATTGGTAGGGTTATCTTCTAGATTGAACATCAAGACTCAGGTTGCATAAGCTTCAAAGAAATATTTATTTTACTGTGTGATTTATTGATTTTCAGCATGCTAGAGACAATTTTTACAATCATTTATATAATTTACATACATTTCTGCATGACATGGGAGTAAGAATACCCCTAAATGTCTCGCTTTTACATTGTTATCATGTTCAGAAATGGATTTCTTTACTTGCCTGCTTAGGAATAGGGAGAATTCTACGTGAATATGTACAGCTTTCCTAAGTGAAATCCACATACTTCCTTTGTTTAGGAAAAGCATGTTATTCTGCCTCCTGCAGGTAATAACTTTTCTCATTTCTTCTTTCTTGGCTGTTGTGAGGGCTATTCTTGGTAGTCACACCTACTCCTTGTGGAATTAACTAAAACCCTAAGAGTTGGGTATACCTATGATGGATTTTTTTGAATGTTTTGAAAAAAGATCCATCTTTCATCTGGATCATTTGAGGTGAAATCCATGTTCAGCTGCTTGGTATCTAAGTATACTTTAACCAAAGTTCTCAGAAGGTAGAAACAGTTGGATATACCCAAGTTTGAGGCTGGCCTGGCCTACCCAAGTTTGAGGCTGGCCTGGCCTACAGAAGGAGTTCTCAGGCTACACAGTAAACCTAGTCTCAAAAACACCAAAAAAATAAAAATAAAATGAAGTTTAAGATCCACCTTTAATCAGGATTGCATCTCTGGTGGCTGCCTATATATATGAAGCATATTGATGGAGGAAGCTCTCTCTCTTTGCCTCTTTGCCCTAGCACTGGCTATCAAGTAAATCACTTTACAAGCATTAGATCTTTCTTCCTTGGTATTTTGGTGTATACTGAAGACCAGCTGAGACATGCAGCCTCATGGAATGAACAACTGCTGGCTTCCTCAAATTTCCATTGGTAGGCAGCCATTGTTGGAATACCTGGACCACAGCTTGTAAGACATTCTAAGAAATCAGCTTTCTACATACATGGATAGATCAAATAATACAGTTTTTTTTTTCACCTCCCCACTGAGAAAGATGTGCTGGCTAACAATGGTGGACATAAAGGCATTCTTCCTAGCTCCATTATTCTCTAAGTATTCAACTTTGCATGAAGACTACTCTTTAGTATTATATAAGTTGCCAACACTTTGCCCTGAATTTCAGGAATAAAACTTCTTAAGCAATAGAGCCATGATCCATCATTGTGATGGTGAAAGACCTATTTATCCTGTTAGTGATCAAGTCCCTGCCTTTTTTTCCTGGTTGTCTGAAGTCCCTGTGACAAGCAGGTAAAAAGTACATTGAATTCACCTGACCTCCCTGTGAAGCCACCTAAAAACCATTTCCCTTTGTCTCTTAAATCTCTTTTAGTTGTTAATATTCTGGGTATTCTTTCACCTGTGTGACAGGGAATCGTCACCCCACATAGTATACTGGGTTGTCCAAGCTAGTTAGCCACATTGTGTCTGGGGGAAGAAGGGGAGTACCTTGGAGAGCAGGAAGATCACATTGTCTGGTACTAGAGGCAGGGGCAAGTACTATTGAATTGCAAATCTGTGCTGGTTCAGAAAAGGTCTGGGTCTGGGGTGGAAGGCAGGATCAGGAATTATTGTGCTGTGTCTTTAAGCTCAGTGTAACCCTATGGGAGCTTCTCCTGTCACTCAGGCCTCACTAGCCAATCAGGCGCTCCAGGCGACCTGTCAGTCAGAAGTTCTACAGGGTCTTTCCGGCCTCTTGCTTCAGAATTGGCTATGATGAAAGTCTGTCCCTGTCTTTTTGTGTGCTATGCTGAGAGTGTTGCTGCTGTTGTTGCTGCGAGCTGAGCAAAGAGCATGGCGGAGCTGGAAAACTACAATAAGGTGAGTGCGGGGCTGCTGTCCCCAGACTGGGAGGAGTGCTCAGTTGAGTCATGGGAGTCAGTGTGTCACCTTCTCCCCTTGCTGGTTGGGAGGAAGTGGTCAGGTGCAGAGTTCTGCTTGTTCTTTCTTTGTCCTGTATTGTTCAGCATGGTCCTGCTCATCCTGCATGCTCCAGTATGTGGTCCTGCATAATCTCAGCAATTGTTGGGGCCCGCTGGCAGCCTCCGAATAACTTCACTCTGTTGGCTGCACCTGTGCAGACATTGGGAGCAGGACTGCACTTTGAAATGTCCTTGTTGACATCACTGTGAAATGCCAGCACCATGTGTGTGTTGTTTCTATGGAACAGAGATTTCCAAACTCAAAGACGACTTTTCCCTCCCTTACCTTCCAGAAGTTCTACACTTTGAATATTTAACATTAAGATTTAAAATCTAACTGGAATTAATTTTAGGAGCTTGTAAACAGTGTTTCCTGTGTAAAGTTGCCCTCCAGTGCTAAACTGATTTAGAAGAGTAGAATTGATGGTAATAGAATTAATGGTACATGGTCTTTCCAGTTCTAGGACACATTAGTTCACAAAGTAGAATTTAGGTAAGAGAGGGCTGCAAATACCCACATACCCAAAAGATAAGTAGTATGCTAACCATTCTGTTTAGAAATTACTATGATAAGATGTAAAAGTTTGTTCCCCAGGATTAACAAGCTACATTCCGTAACAATTGAGACAACCTTGATTTAAAACCAGGAGAAAGGCCGATCCTTCCACTAAAATCCTGGCCTCTAACATGCTGCTCAAGAGACTGTTACAGGGTTAAAACTAACATTAAGTCCTGGTATGTGATGGAGGTTTATTAATTCTTGAACAGGGAGTCTCCAGTCTTTTTGAAAAGCAGTTTTAAGTCAAGATCTCCTACATTGGTTGAGGTGGACTTGAACCCTGTCTGTATCCCCACGAAGCATTGCCTTTATTATCTTCAACTAATCACCCTAATTTCTGTATTAAATGTCTGCACCACCACAGAGTTGTAAAATTACCACTTTGAGTCACATAGTGGACTGTCCATTGCACAACAGGGAAAGGAAATATGTGTGGAAAATGGCTTCTTCTTTCTGACCAGAAGGGACTGAAGAGTGGAATTGACATGCAGTCAGGGCTGGGGGTTGCAGAGAGGGCACAGGCCACTGTGTCCACTGTAGGGGGCATTAGACTAGGCAATAGCTTGATCACAGATTGAAGTTGAGTGCAGTGAGCTGCAGGGGTCTCCATTACAAAGAAGGACTGATGGGGCGTGGTGAGTCACTTTCTCTGTAATTTCTCTGCCTGTATTAATTCCTCCCATGTGAATAAAGACTGACACTATAGGTGGTGTACAGTTTATGGAGGATAGCTTGAACTTCTAAGTATTTAGTTTCCAAATAGCGAATTCTCCTATGGAGATACGTGCAATCTTTATTTTTACAGTGAAGTCAGCTGAGAGATTTGAGATACAGGCCACTGGCTGTAATTCCATGTGTTAGCTTACAATACTCAGTGGCTATCATTTTATGTGGGACAAAGTCATACAGTCTCTTATTAATGGTATTCACTCTACCATGGAGGTGCCTACTCTGATTCAAAGTCAGTGTAGCTACATATGCTTTCAAATATTTTTGTCACATTAAAACATCAATTATTGGTTTCCTTTTTAATATTCATTTTCTTTTAATGTTCTGCTGATAATTTTTTCTATGTTTCCCTGTTTAAGAATTTTACTCCACCTTTTTCTTAACTGGTGTTTGTTTATATATTTATTTATGTCAGTTTATAGCATTGCTTCTCAAACTTGGAGATCATGGCTCCCTTTGGGGGATCAAATGACCCTATCACAGGACTGGCCTAAGACTGTCAGAAAGTGCAGATATTTATGTTATAATTCATATCAGGAACAGAAATACAGTTATGAATTGGCAGTGATAATAATTTTATAGTTGTCATGTCACCACATCATGAGAAACTGTATTAAAGAGTTACAGCATTAGGAAGGTTGTGAACCATTGGTTCAGGTCAATATCTCTTGTAACCCAGGCTTGCCTCACATTATATAATTGAGAATTGCTGTGAACACCTAATCCTGCCTCTGCCTTCCAGTGCTGGAAAGAGAGTCCTGCAACTCCTTCCAGTCTGGGCCTTGACTGGTCTGTGAGAAGCAAAAAGAGACCAGTGAATAAGTATCCTCCAACTTCTCTAGATTTTATCATGAATTTACAAATGATGTGGAACTTGTGTAAGAACTGAGATCACTGACCAACTATAAAGCAGGTGTAGTCACAGCAGAGAGGATGAGCAAGAAAGAGGGTGGAAACTTTCCTGCTGTGATAGTAGTTGACCTTAGCAATGAGTAGTGAGGTAATCAACGTTACAAGTTCAATGAATGTTCTGACTGGCCATTTCTTGGGTCCACAGACCAGGCAATCAAGAATCTGGATAAAAAATTGATATTTCCTGAAACAATTAGAGTAGTTACTTTATTTGAACCTAAGAAATAGAACTGGATAGAATGGTGTGGCCCTGCCTAACATGACTGTGTTTTCCAGGTTTAAGATGTATACCCCAGGAGAAATGGTGTGAGCAGTACTTGGTGTCCTCTAATACAAATGGCCTATTCTAGAGCACTTGGCCATAAAGCCTGTTTCAACTTTTTAACAAAATTATTTGGGATTATATTTACATTATTATCACTATGTCTTCCCTGCTTTCATACCCTCCCATAGACCTTTCATTGTGTTCTAATCCATGCCTTCTTTTTGTTTAAGAACAGTTACTGTTTGAATGTGACCTGTATTTGGTTGCAGGATTTCTCAGCTATGAAGCAAGAGGTTGGTTGCAGTGGACATTGAGTATGTAATTAACTGTGTACCCAAAGGACCCTGTGCATTGGAAAAACACATTAAGTGCTCTAGGAGATTAGAGAATTTTACTAAACTACCTAATCTCCTGGTTAGTGTCCTATCCAATCATAGTGTGGAAGGACCCACCTGGGAGGATTTTTTTTCTCTGAGTCCATTGAACTCTGCTCACCTAGTAGGGAAACTGCTAATGTAGCTGATGAGGGAGCTTCCATGTTCTTTCCAGGATTCTCCTCTTTTTCTGCTATAGGGAGCTGTAAGGAAGTCCAAGCCATGCCATGGTGAATGTAGCATGTTCAGAGCAGGTCTGCTGAGCTGTCATTTCTGCTAAGACTTGGATGAACCATGATCCAGACTGTGGTTTTGTTAGTCCATGTGGTGACCTGTGCAGTAGTCCTTGTCCTGTGAGCCTTCCTGTGTATGGATTTCCTGGGTATGTGGAGACTCTGCCGCCCTGGCATGGAAGGATATGGTGCTTGTAATAGCATTGTCCAGTGTGCACACACGGCCAAACTTTTGGTGTGTAGCAAGAAGACAGATTGGAAAACTAAAAGTCTGGTTTCTAGAAGTTCTGAACACTGCACTCCACTTTCAGGTTTGTCTTATAAATATTACAAATAGTTTAGAAACTGGCATAAATATGGTGTTATGGATTATCTTTCAGCAATGTATCATTAGAATGCTTCTAACTTTACTACAACCAGCTATAGTGGTATGATTTGGTGAAGTTTAGTTCCAGGGGACAAAATCAGTTTCTGATCTGCAGAAATTTCTCAGGTGTGCATGGTGTAGTGTGGCTGGATAGGGCAGAATGCACATCTTATGCCATAATTCATGGGACCAGGAAGCATTCATAGCAAATAAGAGGTCTTTGTGTCATGATTTCGGAGCAGGTTGGTGGCCTAAATGAAAGCCTGCTCCATGCCCCCACTCACTCTGTCTCAAAGGGGTATTCTCTTTTGATATTACTATTGCATATACATTTATATGTCTATGAACATCAATAAATATGAGCTGCTGAGTCCATTTGGTATTTTTTCTATTTATATGATTTCAGTGCAGTCCACTTTGTTTTGGATAACCAGCTAGGAGGCTCATCCCTGGGAAAAACAATTCTGCCTCTCAGTAGTCCTTAAGTTCCCATAGTTCTTGGTCTCTGGAGAGGGTTCATTAGATTCGTTTAAACCTTCTATGTTACTATGTCTACTGGCCATGTTTTCTCTTCCACATGAGATCTTCTTGCAGGGCTGAGGGTCTCTCTACTTTGTCAGCTATGCCTTTGGGTTCCCAGCTCCTGTATGAATGCAGCTATGGAGTAGGTCTCCTCTTCCAGAACCCTGTGTTTGTAGTGGATGGGCTGCCCTGCTGTCTCCTCTGGCCTTGATCTTAGAGAAGCTGTCCACTTTAGTCGCCAGGCCCTCCCCATTCTGCTACTTACCAAAAAACTGATGTCACCACAGGATTCCCATATCCTCTGAGTCAGGCAAAAAATAGTGTCTGGAAGGGTATTTCCAGGGAGGAGGAATGTCTGTGAGCAAGTTCTGTGGGTGTGTCTGTGAGGGACTTGCCTGGGGGATGCATCTGGAGATTGCAGTGCTTGTGAGGAGAGAACTGGAGGAATTTCTGTTGAGATTGCCTCAGGGATAAGTTATGTTTAGTAGGTGATTTGTGGGCTTGGCCCAGGAAAGTTGGAATGCAGGGCTGCAGAAGCTCACAGGCCTTGTGCACCAACACTGCTCTTCTCTTGCCTATCTCAAATATCTGTGGAGCTGAAGGAGGTGTTCATGGAGTGCCACCTGGCCTGATTATTTGCAGCCCTGGAACTACTCCCTGGAAACCCCTGGACCTACATCCAGCTGGACAAGGAGTCAACCAAGGCTGATGATGAAACTCAGAGATGTGAAGGTCACAGTGTTGCTGCTGTAGTTGCTAGAAGTAGCTGGGTGGTGGGAATAATGTATGAAGAGCTTGTCATGGTCATATAGGTGAGAACCTGATGCAGGAAAAGTGAGACAGAAATCCACCCACCTTTTTTAAGGATTTTCCTGCCACCAGGTTGTCTTCTGATTCTTTAGTCTGTAATCTAATCTCCAGATCTTTTTTGATTCCATATGCCTTTCACTCGGGTTCGAAGTGTTGGGATTAAAGTCATTAGCCAATAGCTTGTCTATCTTTTTTCTTCTTTGTAGTTAGTTCATACAATTTCTCTCATGTGTACTTTGTACTGTTGTTTTGTTTTCTTGTCTATGTATGTTTGTTAATTAGCATTTTTCTTGCAAGGTGATACCCCTTTCAAAGGGTACAGAATTGACAGAGATGAACACCCTCTTCAGTTTTCTTCTAAAGTGACTTGGTGATTACATTATAAAAAATATGTAATGGAGTAAGATAGGGACCACCAGAATTTAATGAATATACTGTCAAAGAATTATACATTTACAATGTTGTCAGTGTCATGCTTTCTGTTGTTCACATGTATGGATTGTTTTAGAATGCGGTGACCTATGATGATGTGCATATCAACTTCACTTGGGAAGAGTGGACTTTTCAGGATCCTTCCCAGAAAAATCTCTACAACGAGGTGATAATTGAGACCTACAGGAACATCACTATTATAGGTAAGATAGTGTATTTTCCTTCATGTTTTAAAATAAGTGGACAACTGTTTCTTGGTTTTGGATGTTCCTGTGTAATTTGATTGAGAAAGAAGAGTGAGGTGAATAAATCAGGCATGTTTCTAAGATTCACTGAAGATAGTAACATAAATTTTACAATGTTTTCAATAATATAAATTTTATGGTACTCTATTTTAGGATACAGATGGGAAAATTATAATACTGAAGAACATTTTCAAAATTCTAGAAGACATGTAAGGTAATTTTCTTGTGCAAGCTGATAAAAATGCCTGTGAATAAATTATATTGTGTCCTGGAAATTTTAAACAAAAGCAACAGTGTAAATAAGTACCACTTAAAGTGCATTGATGATTATTAAATTCTCACAAAAACATAAATTTCAATTTCAGGTTGGTGAATTGCATTTGCAGGGCATTCTTTTAAGAACAATGTCAAACAAACAATGCCTCAAAAGTTATCACCATTAAAATCATAATACCATGAGAGCTATGCTATAGAACTGTCAGTTTTTTTATTTCATAACATTTATATTACAAAAGTTACACACAGTGAAGAGGTGATGAGTATATTGTCTCTTCCTATTCTCATGTGGTCTTCATTTACCTTGGTCTCCTATTCCTTGTTCTCCCTCTCTGTTTTTGATCCAGCTGGGATCTCCCACTCACCCAAGCTCTCTTTCCCTCGACCCTCGCCCTTCACTACCCCCACTCCTGTCCAGGCTGTTCATGTAGATCTCATTCCATTTCTCTGTCGTTGGGCGATCCCTGTGTCTTTCTTGGGGTCCTGTTTTCCAGGTAGCCTGCCTGGTGATGTGAGTAGCAGTCCAGTCATCCTTGTTCCACATCTAGTATCCTGTTATGAGTGAGTACATACCATGTTTGTCTTTCTGAGTCTGGGATACCTCACTCAGGATGATTTTTTCTAGATCCATCCATTTGTCTGCAAACCTCATGATGTCATTGTTTTTCTCTGCTGAGTAGTATTCCATTGTGTATATGTACCACATTTTGTTTATCCATTCTTCAGTTGAAGGGCATCTAGGTTGTTTCCATGTTCTGGCTATTACAAACAACGCTGATATGAACATAGCTGAACAAGTGCTCTTGTGGTGTGGTTGAGCATTCCTTGGGTATATGCCCAAGAGTGGTATAGCTGGATCTTGGGGGAGATGGATTCCCAATTTTCTAAGAAATCGCCATATTGATTTCCAAAGTGGTTGTACAAGCTTGCATTCCCACCAGCAGTGGAGGAGAGTTCCCCTAGCTCCACATCCTCTCCAGCATAAGGTGTCTTCAGTGTTTTTGATCTTAGCCATTCTGACAGGCGTAAGGTGGTATCTCAGAGTTGTTTTGATTTGCATTTCCCTGATGATTAGGGATGTTGAGCAATTCCTTAAATGTCTTTCAGCCATTTGAGTTTCCTCTGTTGAGAATTCTCTGTTTAGTTCTATAGCCCATTTCTTAATTGGACTGTTGGGCATTTTGATGTCTAATTTCTTGAGTTCCTTATATATTCTGGATATCAGTCCTCTGTCAGATGTGGGATTGGTGAAGATCTTTTCCCATTCTGTAGGCTGTCGCTTTGCTTTGTTGACCGTTTCCTTTGCCCTACAAAAGCTTCTCAGTTTCAAGAGGTCCCACTGATTGATTGTTTCTCTCAGTGTCTGTGCTACTGGTGTTCTATTTAGAAAGTGGTCTCCTATGCCAATGTGTTCAAGACTACTTCCTACTTTCTCTTCTAGCAGGTTCAGAGTAGCTGGATTTATGTTGAGGTCCTTGATCCACTTGGACTTAAGTTTTGTGCACGGTGATAGATATGGATCTATTTGCAGCCTTCTACATGTTGATATCCAGTTTTGCCAGCACCATTTGTTGAAGATGCTTTCTTTTTTCCATTGTACACTTTTGGCTTCTTTGTCAAAAATTATTTGTTCATAGGTGTGCGGATTAATATCAGGGTCTTCAATTCGATTCCATTGGTCCACATGTCGGTTTTTATGCCAGTACCAAGCTGTTTTTATTACTGTAGCTCTATAGTACAGCTTGAAGTCAGGGATCGTGATGCCTCCAGAGGTTGTTTTATTGTACAGGATTCTTTTGGCTATCCTGGGTTTTTTGTTTTTCCATATGAAGTTGAGTATTATTCTTTCCAGGTCTGTGAAGAATTGTGTTGGTATTTTGATGGGGATTGCATTGAATCTGTAGATTGCTTTTGGTAAGATTGCCATTTTTACTATGTTAGTTCTGCCTATCCATGAGCATGGGAGATCTTTCCATTTTCTGACATCTTCTTCAATTTCTTTTTTCAGGGACTTAAAGTTCTTGTCATATAGGTCCTTCACTTGCTTGGTTAGTATTACCCCAAGGTATTTTATGTCATTTGTGGCTATAGTAAAGGGTGATGTATCTCTGATTTCCTTCTCCGCTTTTTTGTCCATTGTATATAGGAGGGCTACTGATTTTTTGGAGTTGATCTTGTATCCTGCTATGTTGCTGAAGGTGTTTATAAGCTGTATCAGTTCCTTGGTGGAATCTTTGGGGTTGCTCAAGTATACTATCATGTCATCTGCAAATAGGGAAAGCTTGACTTCTTCCTTTCCAATTTGTATCCCCTTAATCTCCTTATGTTGTCTTATTGCTCTGGCTAGAACTTCAAGTACTATATTGAATAAGTATGGGGAGAGCGGACAGCCTTGCCTCGTTCCTGATTTTAGTGGAATTGCTTTGAGTTTCTCTCCATTTAATTTGATGTTGGCTGTTGGCTTGCTGTAAATTGCCTTTATTATGTTTAGGTATGTTCCCTGTATTCCTGATCGCTCCAAGACCTTTATCATGAAGGGGTGTTGGATTTTGTCAAATGCCTTTTCAGCATCTAGTGAGATGATCATGTGGTTTTTTTCTTTGAGTTTGTTTATATGGTGTATCACATTGACAGACTTTCGTATGTTGAACCATCCTTGCATCCCTGGAATGAATCCTACTTGATCATGGTGGATAATTGTTTTGATGTGGTCTTGGAGTCTGTTTGCCAGTATTTTATTGAGTATTTTTGCATCAATGTTCATGAGGGAGATCGGTCTGTAGTTCTCTTTCTTTGTTGTATCCTTGTTTGGTTTGGGAATCAGGGTAATTGTAGCCTCATAGAAGGAGTTTGGTAATGTTCCTTCTGTTTCTATTGTATGGAACAATTTAGAGAGTATTGGTATTAACTCTTCTTTGAAGATCTGGTAGAATTCTGCACTGAAACCATCTGGTCCTGGGCTTTTTTTGGTTGGGAGACTTTTAATGACTGTTTCTATTTCGTTAGGGGTTATTGGACTATTTAAATAGTTTATCTGGTCTTGATTTAATTTAGGTATGTGGTACCTATCCAGAAAATTATCCATTTCTTTTAGGTTTTCCAGTTTTGTGGAATAGAGGTTTTTGAAGTATGACCTGATGATTCTCTGGATTTCCTCAATGTCTGTTGTTATGTCCCCCTTTTCATTTCTGATTTTGTTGATTTGGATGCTCTCTCTCTGTCTTTTGGTTAGTTTGGATAAGGGCTTGTCTATCTTGTTGATTTTCTCAAAGAACCAACTCTTTGTTTCATTAATTTTTTGTATTGTTCTCTTTGTTTCTATTTTATTGATTTCAGCTCTCACTTTGATAATTTCCTGGCATCTATTTTTCCTGGGAGACTTTGCTTCTTCCTGTTCTAGAACTTTCAGGTGTGCTGTTAAGTCACTAGTGTGAGATTTCTCCAGCTTATTTATGTGGGCGTTTAGTGCTATGAATTTCCCTCTTAGTACTGCTTTCATAGTGTCCCATAGGTTTGGATATGTGGTGTCTTCATTTTCGTTGATCTCTAGGAAGTCTTTAATTTCTTTCTTTATTTCTTCCTTAACCCATTGGTGATTCAGGTGGGTATTGTTCAGTTTCCATGAGATTGTAGGTTTTCTGTAGTTTTTGTTGTTGTTGAAATCCAACTTTAGACCATGGTGGTCTGATAGAACACAGGAGGTTATTCTAATTGTTTTGTATCTGTTTAGATTTGCTTTGTGACCAAGTATGTGGTCAATTTTAGAGAAGGTTCCATGGGGTGCTGAGAAGAAGGTATATTCTTTTTTGTTAGGATGGAATGTTCTGTAGATGTCGATTAAGTCCATTTGAGTCATGACATCAATTAAGTCCTTTATTTCTCTGTTAAGTTTCGATTTGGGGGATCTGTCCAGTGGTGAAAGTGGGGTGTTGAGGTCTCCCACTATTAATGTGTGGGGTTTTATATGTGATTTAAGCTTTAATAATGTTTCTTTTACATATGTGGGTGCCCTTGTGTTTGGGGCATAAATGTTCAGAATTGAGACTTCATCTTGGTGGATCTTTCCTGTGATGAGTATGTAATGCCCTTCTTGATCTCTTTTGATTGATTTTAGTTTGAAGTCTATTTTGCTGGATATCAGGATGGCTACACCCGCTTGTTTCTTAAGACCGTTTGATTGGAAAGTCTTTTCCCAGCCTTTTATTTTTAGGTAGTGTCTATCTTTGAATTTGAGATGTGTTTCTTGTATGCAGCAGAAAGATGGGTCCTGCTTTCGTATCCATTCTGTAAGCCTATGTCTTTTTATAGGTGAATTAAGTCCATTAATATTGAGGGATATTAATGTCCAGTGATTGTTCATTCCTGTTATTTTTTGGTGGTGATGTGTGTGTACTTTTCTTCGTTGGGGTCTACTGCTGTGGCTTTATCTATTGCCTGTGTTTTCGAGGTTGTATCTGACTTCCTTAGGTTGGAATTTTCCTTCTAGTGCTTTCTGTAGGGCTGGGTTTGTGGATAAATATTGTTTAAATCTGGCTTTGTCATGGAATGTCTTGTTCACTCCATCTATGACGATTGAAAGTTTTGCTGGGTATATTAGTCTAGGCTGACATCCATGGTCTCTTAATGTCTGCATTACATCTGTCCAGGACCTTCTGGCTTTCAAAGTCTCCATTGAGAAATCGGGTGTTATTCTGATAGGTTTGCCTTTATATGTCACTTGGCCTTTTTCCTTTGCTGCTCTTAATATTCTTTCTTTATTCTGTACGTTTAATTGTTTAATTATTATGTGGCGAGGGGACTTTTTCTGGGGGTCTAGTCTGTTTGGTGTTCTATAGGCTTCCTGTATCTTCATAGGCATTTCCTTCTTTAAGTTGGGAAAGTTTTCTTCTATGATCTTGTTGAATATATTTTCTGTGCCCTTGAGTTGGTATTCTTCTCCTTCTTCTACCCCTATTATTCGTAGGTTTGGTCTTTTCATGGTGTCCCAAATTTCTTGGACATTTTGGTTCATGACTTTGTTGACTTTAGTGTTTTCTTTGACTGATGAATCTATTTCTTCTATTGTATCTTCAACGCTAGAGATTCTCTCTTCCATCTCTTGCATTCTGTTGATTATACTTGCATCTGAAGTTCCCAATCGTTTTCTCAGATTTTCTATTTCCAGCATTCCCTCTGTTTGTGTCTTCTTCATTTTTTCTATTTCCTTTTTCAGGTCTTGGACTGTTTCCTTCATTTGTTTCATTGATTTTTCTTGATTTTCTTTCAGTATTTTATTGTTCTCTTCCAGGACTTTATTGATTTCTTCTAATTTGTTTGCCCTTTCCTCTAGTTGTTTACAGCGTTCTTCACATTTTTTTGTCTTTTCCTCTACACGAGCCTCTAGCTTCTTCATGATGACATTCATAAGGCTATTTTCTTCTGCTTCTTCCAATTTCTGATGTTCAGGTCTAGGTGTTGGAGGAGGGCTAGGGCCTGGTGATGGTGTATTACTATTCATTTTGTTGTATGTGTTTCTGCCTTGACGTCTGCCCATCTCCTTGTGGTTCGTTCCTGGCCTTATCCGCACACTTGGTTCAGAGCTGACAGATTCAGGAAGTCTCTCTCTCTTGTCCAGATGGGAGCTCTCTTGTCCAAATTGGAAGTCCGGGGCAGGATGGAAGCTCTTGTTCAGAAGGGAAGTCCGGGGGAGGATGGGTGCTCTCCTCTCTCTCTCTCTCTCTCTCTCTCTCTCTCTCTCTCTCTCCTCCAGATGGGAAATCCACGGCAAGATGGGAGCTGGGGGCCAGCCTCTAAGTCTCAAGAAGAGGCTTGGGGCTCAGGCGGATGGGCGTGGGGGCAGGGCGTGGAGACTGCAGGGTCTGCCAGGGGTCTTGGAGAAGGAGATCCTTCCCGGTGGGGCTAGAAGGGCACCTGCCCGGGGAGCAGAACCTGGGGCCAAGTTGGGCAGGTCTTCCCTGGAGTGGCTGGTGCCCAGGGATGGGGTAGGGGGCAAGCTAGGGCAATCACCTGTGCTTCAGAAGGGAAGTCCTGGGCAAGATGGGAGCTGGGGGGCCTGGCCTCTAAGTCTCAGGCAGAGGCTTGGGGCTCAGGCGGATGGACGTGGGGGCAGGGCGTGGAGACTGCAGGGTCTGCCAGGGGTCTTGGAGAGGGGGATCCTTCCCAGTGGGGCTAGAAGGGCACCTGCCCGGGGAGCAGAACCTGGGCCCAAGTTGGGCAGGTCTTCCCGGAGTGGCTGGTGCCCAGGGATGGGGTCGGGGGCAAGCTAGGGCACTCACCTGTGCTTCAGAAGGGAAGTCCGGGGGCGAGTATATTGTCAAAGCTTTCTATTAAGCAAATAGACCATAGTAAAGCTAGTGTAACTCATATACTTGTTGTGACTGTGCTGTTTAGTGAGTGGGGCAGTTAAAGTCAAAAGTCAAGGGATGTTGTGGAAGAGAAACCTTAATCCCTATACCACAAGTCTATGAGGACAGAAAGTCAAACAGAATTCAATGGGGAAATTTATTATCTGTTATTCTTTCTTTAATAGCTATATCACATGTCCTAATGGAAACAAGCCATATGAGCATAGGAATATGGAAGACATAACATACTTCATTCTTATAAAATCCGAAGATATGTAGCAGTCTCCACATTGAGTATACTTATTGAATTTGATTAAAGTATACAAGTAATTGATTTTTCTATCTTCATTGTTAATATATTAACAAAATCACACTACAGAGAAGCCCTATGAGTACTAGGACTGTTTAAATAAAACATGGGTGTAAAACAATGATGAAATCTTAAGAACTGATTCCTCTTTACAATCGCACCAATTGAGATTGTGTTGTTTATATTAAGCCTGGCTTTGATTTCAGTAAGGTATCATGGATACATTTGAACTCATGGTCCTCATGTTTCTACCTCCAGAGTAGTCCAAGAGTAGATAATCTACTCCCAATGTGTGCTGTTTTGTCAAGACAACAATGTTAATTTTAAAATGCTTACTAAAAAAGAATATAAGAAACATTAAATACTTTATGTGTATATTCAAAGCTATATTTTCATGTATCTGGTAGAATTGTAATAAAGTAGAATAATCAGCAATCAGTTGTTTATCTTATATCATCAGGGCAGAGATGTTGTGAGCAGCTTGAGGTGTCCAGTTTACCTCATCCTCCAGGGCTGAACTGTCCCCTTGCAATTCCAACCATCAGAGCTGTGCTAAACAGCTCCAGGTGTCCAGGACACCTTCAGGGCAGAACTGCTGTTCTGAGAAGCTCAAGGTGTGTGGGATACCTTATGCTCCAGGGCTGAACTGTCTCCTTGCAGTTCCAGCCATCAGAGCTGTCCTAAGCAGATCAAGGTGTTGCCTGACTCCCCAGGTAGTCAGGACACCTTTCCCCAGAGTTGTTGCAACAAATTTACTTATATTTTTTGTAGCAAAACCTGGGACCAAACCCACAGATTTGAAAACATTTTACTTACACCTATGCTGACCCTATGCCAGCAGAGGCAGGCTGTTTAGATGATGGGAGGTGGAGCTACATGAGCTCTCTAAGGAGGTTTGCAGAAATAGCTATCTAAGAATTTACTTAGTGTCTAATCCACAGCTGTGTACCCTCCAGAATCTGTGAAGATGTTTCTCCTGTATTCAAAAACAAATTCTCCATAATCATACCAGTGAAAATGGAGATAAAAATAACATCATAAACAGTTTTGAGGATGGGACTCAACATCATGACATTTATAAACTCCCCAAGGGTATATCTGTGTGTCATTAAAGTAAGTACACTGGCAGAACTATAATGCTCAAAGTGGTGCTCCCAATTTTCACCAAGGTATCACCTGGGAACTGTGAGATAGGGAACTGCTCATGCCCAACTATAGATCCATGATTGCAGGGACTATTGAGATATACATGCTCAAACACATCAAAAAATACATAACACATGCATATGTGTGTGAGAGACCGAGAGACAGACAAAGAGATACTTAGAGAGACAGAGAAAGAGAGACTGTGTGAGAGCGGGAGAACTCTATCAATTGGATATTGAATAAATGCATGCAGGTGTGTCCTCTCAGAGAGGAACAAAAGGAGCAGGAATCAGTCTCAGTCCACATATCCTCACATTTAGATGTGTGACTAGGCCTCTCCAACTGCTGCTTGGAGAATCAAACACACAAGGCCTTTCCAAGCAAGTTACCAAACAATCAACTCAAATTCACAGCAACTAACATCTCACACTAGCTAACATTTGAATCTCTTCAAATGCATGCGGGGAACTCACATACTACTGCCTCAGTCCATGAGTACTATGACTCATGCCACAGGCTCTGTTTTTGTTTCTTTTTAGAGAAAGCAGAATAGTCTTTGTCCTCATGTCATTCCTGTCCACATTTGAGGTTCTGCCTTTGGCAGGAGCTAAGAGACATGATTTTGGGCAAAGGCATACCGTGAAGATGCAGCCTACCAGAAACACAGACCTTATATAAAATCAATTAATGATGACAGAGTGGACCTAAGATTGAAACCACAGGGTTTGAAAGAATCTATACATATTCTTCAAGCTCTCTTCTGTGATAAAGATCAGGCAATCTCACTGCTAATTTCTTTCAATAGTCATTTGCTGTAGCTGACCAGTTAGTCTCTGGACCTTCTGCTTCACCTGCATCTTGGTGAGGAAGGTTTAGTGGGATGGTGGCTCCGTGGTGCTCCTTGTGGGTAGATGAACACAAATTAACTTGCAGTATGATAAGTCAAAGAGGACGGACAGACCACCTTAAGTGTTAATCAAATGTTTGAGGAAGCTTGTTTACCAATGACACAGTGACACCCCAAATTATTTTGTCCCCTGCTTCAGATGCCCCCTCTGGGGAACTCAGGTGTCTCCTCTATTTGAAGTGAAGTGGTTATCTCAGGTATCTTGGTCTCTCTGCCCTCATAACACATGCTCCAAGTAACCAAGGAGATAGCCTCTTCAGGCTCATTCTCAGGTGCAGACTAAGAATTTAACTTGGCTGCAGAGTCCACAAGCCTGTGGGTTTATGAGTCAGGAGAAAATTGCCATAGTTCACAATCACCCCAGTCATTTGGAGGTTCCCCAATATCTTGACAGGTCACCGTAATCATATAACTATTGATGGGGAAGTCATATAAGGGCAGAACATGGTCACCAGACTCAACAAGTCACCTCACTGACAACTCAGGAACACAGAGCAGCTGGGAAGTACCTAAAGTTAGCCACTGTGGTTGAAGTGCAGTGATGTCCTGCCTTGAAATGGGCACATCTCATTAATCCCTCCCTCTTTAATGTTGGTCCCATGTTCACTCACCAATGCCTATCCTCCAAAAGGAATGAAAGCCAAGAGTTTCCAGCATAAAGTATTGGCCTTACCAGTTCCTGACCTCTGAGGCAAAACAGTTAATACCCTGGAATCCTTGAATTTCAAGAGCTATTACAAGCAGGGAAGTTCTGTTGGTTCCCAGAGACTCCAGCTTTCTCTTCCCCACTACTGAAAGATTCAGCACAAGCCCACTTTCTCCAGGAAGCTTCCCTTTTCCTGCACAGAACTCATTACACCATTCTCTTGACCATTTCTTTCTTGATGTTTTACACTGTGGCTGAAGGTCAGCTTTCTTCTGTCACTCTCTGGTCTCTCTACCCTCTTCATTTTCTTTCTGAATTAGACTCTTCAGTATGCCATCATGTTCATCCGCACATGGTGAAGACATTGAATAAGCTTCCCAAGATCAGTTGGTGTTGCCACAACATAGGTGACATCACAGAGGATGCCAGGGCTCTCCAGGATACAATAGAATGTCCAGCAAAGAGCTCCAGATGTCATGGGAACTGACATTGCTTCCCTGCTAATGAGCTTTCCTCATCATACACTAGAAGTCAAGTTGACCTTTGCAGGAGCCTCTGCTGGGATACAAGGGAAGCCCTTCAGCACCCCCTTCATCCAAAGCCAGAGATCTCTTCCCGATTGATTGGACATCCTTTAATTCTTTCCATGTGTGGAACTGAATGTTTATCTTCTACTGAAATTTTGTGTACAGAAGGTAATAATATCATAGAAATTTATATATGCTATATTTCTTCGTAAGTTCCTGCATCTCCTTATCTCCTTAGTCACAAGACATTACAGACTTAATGCTGATTGAGAAGAACACTTGTTAAATAATTTCCTGGTAAAGAGTCTACAGAAAACATCTGGGCAGGGTTATGCTAGAGGAGGAAGCTGACACAGCCTAGTAACAAGTACCCCTAGGAGTGTGATATTGTCATGGAACTCCATGTGACTAAAATCTGTGTCATAAGCATGTGTGTAGTGGGTGTTATACTCTCAGTTGAGTAGCTCAAACTTGTCTGCTGTTACTGGCTAGTAAAGGTGTCCAGACAGCTGGAGTCTTCCACACAGAATATGAGTTTTCTATAGTCCAAAGGATATTCAGGAAAATCCTTTGCAAGCTTATTCATATTCAGACACATAGACACTAGGGTTCCACTGGACACTCTAGATCAATATTTCTTAATTTTTTCCAATTCTCTGACCCTTTAAATAGCACCAACAGTAGTTCCTCATGTTGTGGTGAACCATAAACATAATTGTTTCATTGTTTCTTAACTTTAATTTTGCTACTGTTATGAATCATAATTCAAATATTTGAAATCCAGGATATCTGATATGCAATCCCCAATGGGGTGGTGACCCACAGATTGAGAATCACAGCTCTGAATGCAGACACAAATCTCCTCAAATCCTGGCAATGATGATGCGGCAGTGTGGTTCTTAGTTTTTATTATCAGACTGAATCAAACTAGTCACCTGGGAAGAGGGACCCTCAATGAGGAATTATATAGATCAAATTTTTCTTTGAACTTGTCTCTGTGGGATTTTATTAATTGTTGAATAAGATAAGACTCCCTAAAATGGGCAGAATCATTTCATTGTCTGCAACCTGTACTGTATAAGTATGAAGAACCTCTAGCATAAGCAGAAGCAGAAGCATAAGCAAACAGGCAGCATGGGTACATTTGTTTATCTCTGTTCTTGGCTGTGGATGTGATATGATTAGCTGAGTTCCTACCTTGATTTTCCAAAAATGGAACTATTACCTGAAATTGTGGGCTATGATCAATTTTTCCCATTCTAAGTTGCTCTGCCTGATAACTCAGTGTTATAAAGATGTAAAGAAAGCACTCTATAACACAGGGGTTTTCACAAGTCAGTGAGATGTTTTTTTCATGAAATGCTCAACAGCACCTTATTTGTCTCAGGAGAAGAGATCCTACTTCCTCCTGAACCCAACCTGTGTTTCCCTGTCACAGTTTTACAAAAACACAGAGACACTCATAGACTCACAAACTGCTATACCCTGTCAATAAATGTCCCTTGATATTGTCTTCCCATATCAAGTATTATGCTAAATTCTTCTAATGTGTTATATACAACAAGCTTCACTTCAATGAATGTATTTTTCTTTGAATTTCCTGACCACTAAAATTTTCAGATATGGGGAATTGGGTCTGAATTCACTGCCTGGACTATGAATTTCAATCTTATGCTATGTCCTTCCTTGAAGGTCAGAAGAGGCTCCTTAATGCTGAGAGCAGAGTAACACCATAAATTCCAGGTATGCAGGGGCATAAATAATGACTGGCAATGTGTCCACTAGTTACCTTAGTTTGGAGATTAACTCCAGGGCTGATGTACATAGATCCCTGTGAAAACTTGTCAGTATCACTCTAACTTCTGTGCTTCTTCAACAAGATTTCTGTAAATGGATCTTTGACAAATTTCCTCCTTTGAAAGTAAATAGACCTTATCAGATGTGAAAAGTCACTTTGATTTTTTTCCTTCTCCTCCTAGGACATGTAACAGGCCCTTTTGAGGCACATCAAAGGCTATCCAAGGAGAATAAGATCTGAAATAACCACAGGTAAAGCTTTAAAATGAAGGTCTGAGGAATAGAGTGCAAAACAAGGGCAGGAGAGCAGGCACACCCGGGAAATTCTTGGTTATGTCTTGGCAGTTTAGCCTCTCTGCATGTCAGTTTCTTCTACCTGGAGAAAGATGGGTTGGGATGCACCATGGAGATGGGTGCTGTCACAAGGCATGACTTATAAAATCACTTCCTTCATAAGATGGACTTTGTTTGTTTGCATGGTTTTTTTTTTTTTTTTTTTTTTTTTTGGTGAGGGTGATGAGCTAGCATTTATATGAGCTAAGCTGCACATCTGTTTTTGGTGAACATCTCTTTCTGGAAAAAGAGAAATCAGATATTAAACTTACAAAAAATGCTGAAAATAATGCTTTAGAGCAGAAAATCACTTCACTTGGTTGAAAAAAAATTAACACTTCTTTTCATGTCTGTTATCAAATATTGTGTGTAGCTCCTGTCCTTTGCCATTTAGAAAGACTCACCAGCTAGATATTCTTTATTGATTAACTACTTTCAGATGCTAAAAGCAAAGAAGATGGAGAGGGAAGGTAGAAATCAACATGTTTGATCCTAAATATAGAGTTGTGTTTGCCTGTTCCAATCTCAGAATTCTAATTTTTATCTGGCTAATCTAATAAGAAATAAATGCTACCTGTGCCCATTGGTGTATTTTAATAGAAGCACATAAACGATTTTGGTGACTTATGAGAACTCATGTTTTATATATTGAGTCCAGCTATTAATATTTTCTTCTCTGTCTTGCTATACTTTTTTGGAAGGTTTGCTTGTTTGATTGGAAGTGAACCACCTCAATTTAAATGGGAGAAAAATTTTTAAAAAAACTACTGCAACAGAATATGTTTGATAGTTGTAAAAGTTTATCCATTGAAAAAAATCACAATTTAAGAGGATCCTGTTACATGCTGGGGGCAGAAGTCAAAGTAAGCAAATCTTGCAAAAACAGATTTTTTTTTCTTTTAGCCCTTTGATGGGAGAAGCACTTTATTTTCTTTAATTTAATAATTAATTTAATTTTATGTATCAGCCATGTATTCCCCTGTCCTCCCTCGTACGAGTCTGCCCCCTTGTCCTCCCCCCCAATCCACAACCCATTCCCATCTCCTCCAGGGCAATGACTCCCCTGGGGATTCAGCTCCGCCTGGTAGATTCAATGGAGGCAGGTCCAGTCCCCTCCTCCCTTCACTCAGGCTGAGCAAAGTGTCCCAGCAAAGGCCCCAGGCTACAAAAAGCCAGCTCATGCACTAAGGACAGGTTCTGGTCCCACTGCCTGAGGGCCTCCTAAATATTTTAAGCTAATCAACTGTCTCACTTATCCAGAGGGCCTGATCCAGTTGGGGGCTACTCAGCTATTAATTCATAGTTCATGTGTTTCCATTCGTTTGGCTACTTGACCCTGTGATTTTTCCAATAATGGTCTGAATATCTCTTGCTCATACAAACCCTCTTCTCTCTTGCTGATTGGACTCCTGGAGCTTCATCTGGGGCCAGGCCATGGATCTCTGCATCTGCTTCCATCAGTCATTAGTGGAGAGTTCTAGCACAACAGTTAGGGTGTTTAGCCATCTGATCACCAGAGTAGGTCAGTTTGGGCTTTCTCTTGACCATTGCCAGTAGTCTATTGTGGGGGTATCTTTGTAGATTTCTGGGGACCTCTCTAGCACTTTGATTCTTCCTATTCTCATGCAGTCTTCATTTATCATGGTGTCTTTTTCGTTGTTCTCCCTCTCTGTTCCTGATCCAGCTGGGACCTCCTGCTCCCCTAAGCTGTTTCCCCCGACACTTGCCCTTTATTAACCCCCCTCATGTCTAGTTTGCTCATGTAGACCTCATCCATTTCTCTGTTGTTGGGTGATCCCTGTGTCTTTCTTAAGGTCCTGTTTTCTAGGTAACCTCCCCGGAGTTGTTAGTAGCAGTCTAGTCATCCTTTGTTTTACATCTATTATCCTCCTATGAGTGAGTACATACCATGTTTGTCTTTCTGAGTCTGGGTTACCTCACTCAGGATGATTTCTTCTAGATCTATCCATTTGCCTGCAATCCTCATGATGTCATTGTTTTTCTCTGCTGCATAGTACTCCACTGTGTATATGTACCACATTTTATTTATCCATTCTTCATTTGAAGGGCATCTAGGTTGTGTCCAGGTTCTGGCTATTACAAATAATACTGCTATGAACATAGCTGAACAAGTGTTCTTGTGGTGTGGTTGAGCATTCCTTGGGTATATGCCCAAGAGTGGTATAGCTGTGTCTTGGGGGAGATTGATTCCAAATTTTCTAAGAAATCGACATATTGATTTCCAAAATGGAAAAGTACAAGCTTGCATTCCCACCAACAATGTAGTAGTGTTCCTCTTGCTCCACATCCTCTCCAGCATAAGCTGTCTCCAGTGTTTTTGATCTTAGCCTTTCTGATGGGTGTAAGGTGGTATCTCACAGTCCTTTTGATTTGCATTTCCCTGCTGATTAGGGAGATTGAGCAATTCCTTAAATGTCTTTCAGCCATTTAAGCTTCCTCTGTTGAGAATTCTCTGTTTAGCTCTATAGCCCATTTCTTAATTGGACTGTTGGGCATTTTTATGTCTAATTTCTTGAGTTCTTTATGTATTCTGGATTTCAGCCCTCTGTCAGATGTGGGGTTGGTGAAGATTTTTTTCCATTCTGTAGGCTGATGCTTTGTCTTGTTGACTGTGTCCTTTGCTCTACAAAACCTTCTCCTGTTTGAGGTCCCATTGATTGATTGCTTCTCTCAGTGACTGTGATACTGGTGTTATATTTAGGAAGTGATCTCCTATGCCAATGTATTCAAGACTACTTCCTACTTTCTCTTGTATCAGGTTCAGAGTAACTGCATTTATGTTGAGTTACAAATATACATACATATATGTAAATTTTGATATAAAATTTATATTTAAAAGAAAGTTTAAATAATCAAAATAGAACCAAAGTATTATGAGAACAGTGGCAATAGAATCGTCCCTTAATTTTGGCTTTCTTTTGTCCCATATCAGTTGACTTTTCTGACATAATACAGAGATTGTGCATTTTCTTTTTAACATGTTTCGCTTTAAAGAAGGAGAGACTCATTCTCTAACTCCAAAGCCAGCTTTAATTTTTTTTTTTTTTTTTTTTTGGTTTTTCAAGACAGGGTTTCTCTGTGTAGCTTTTGCCCCTTTTCTGGAACTCACTTGGTAGCCCAGGCTGGCCTCGAACTCACAGAGATCCACCTGGCTCTGCCTCCCGAGTGCTGAGAGTAAAGGCATGTGCCACCACCGCCCGGCTAATTTTTAATTGAACTGGGACTAAATAAACATTTGTGATAAGTGTTTGTAGAGAAGAGTAGAAAAAAACATTTACGAAGACATGAAATTTATGTGTGATTTAATACCATTAGGCCAAGTTACTTTAAATTGGATGGTTGTGCTGGTTGAGGAAATATCACCTCTTCTAATTAAGAAGTCTGTCTTGTTCAAATGAAACCTTTATCTTTTTCTTGTGGAGCTAAGGATTGAATCCAGGAACTAGTTCATGCTAGGCAAGCACTCTACCACTGAGCTAAATCCCTAACCCCATAAATTTTTTTATGGTTTTGTTCGAAACAGGGTTTCTCTGTGTAGCTTTGTGCCTTTCCTGGACTTTGCTCTGTAGACCAGGCTGGCCTTGAATTTACAAAGATCCACCTGGCTCTGCCTCCCAAGTGCTGGGATTGAAGGCATGGGCCACCACCGCCCAGCTCTTTATCAATTGTGATGGTATTTATAGCTTATCTTCTTTTGTAGAAACAAAAGCAAAACCTCATCTCCAACATAACACATATCCTGGTTTCCATTCTGAGGTTAGCACGTCCTTAAAATATACAGGCTGATTTAATTCTGTAGTTTTTTTTCTATTATCTAATGTCTCTCTGCAGCTATTTTTCCTTTCTTATTATCATTGAGAAAAAACAAAGTTAATAAAGCATTATGTAATCTATTTCTGGGGTTTTTTTTTTTGGTCCTTTTTGTTTATTTAGCATACCCTTTAGAGTTCAATTTGTTATTTCTATGACTTCTTCTGTAGGATTGCATGGTATACCTGAAATATGTTTTATATTGTAATAAGCAAAAATCCTGTTTCCTTTTACCAGAGACATAGGCTAGATCATTGTCAGGTTTAACTTATACAGGTATACCCATGATGGCCATAACTTCTAGCAATTTCTGGATTACAGAATCAGCCTTTTTGAAACTCAGAGCAGTTGCCCATGGAAATCCTGAGTAGGTATCAATGGTGTGGTGCACATGTTTTGATTTTCCAAATTCTACAAAATGAAACACATCCATCTGCCAGATTTCATTTTTCTGAGTGCCCTTTGGGTTACATCCTGTGGGTAGCAGAGTCTGATTGTAAAGTGAACAAGTAGGACATTTCCATTTAATTTCCTTAGCTTGTTTCCAGGTTATGGAAAAATCATTTTTTTTTTGTAAAAATCCTTTTTTAAAACCTCATTATTGACATGATTTTTTTATGAAATTCTGAGGCCTCCCACACATGTCCTATCAATGGTTGATCAATCTCCTCATTTTCTTGTGCTAAAGGGCCTGACAGACTCATATGGTATTCATATGGAGTTATATATAAGGGATACTTTCTGTTTCTGATTATTTCTTGTAAATGACTAAATAACAAAGTTAATTCTGACTCATCAGGGATAAATTCTACAGTTCAATATGTAGGATCACTTTTTCTGCATACTGAAAGTCAGTAACTATGTTGAGAGGTTCTGAAGAGAGGAAGTGATAAGGCAGGGTGCAGAGAGGAGCTAACTCTCTCCTTTGGCAGAGGATTTTATAGGGCTAAGATGTAGTAGCTTGCTATCTACCTCTCTAATCTTTCAGCTTTTACCCCAATATCTGGCTCTAGGTTTTTTTATTAATAAGACATTTTAAGATCTGTGTTGCAGTGAAGTGGCTTAATTGCTCCTTGAACCCAAAGAACCTTCATATAAAGAAGTCTGTAACAATGTAGTATTTTTTGCTGATGCTCCCTTGTCTATTGCTCAGCTGAATATAAGCAATGGGTAGAGTAAACTGGAAACAACAGCGTTCAGTGACAGTCCTCCCAAATATATCCTATGTCTCTGTCTTTCTTGTATGTCTCTGTTTTTCCTATCTGTCTTTTCTTAATCCACACACCCCTATTCAGGTATTGTTTGACAGGTCCTGACAAGGGTCTGAGAAATATTAAGGTCTGATGACATAAAGGTTTGCATTATATGGGTCTAAAAGTTCCAAATAAGGTCATAAATTTTAATTTCTGTTTGTAGTTTATATCTGTCTCAACAGGTTTGCACTTTGCTGACAGACACATCCAGGTAACAATTGTTAATGACAACCTGTTCCATATGAGTATGAACCCTGAACTTCATGAAAGCTGATATAAACTAATCCAAATGATGCAAATGCTGTTTCTTCAGGTGGTCAATGAACCAGAGGTTTCTAAATTGCCTCCTTACCTTTGACTAATATTCTAGCCTTCCAAGGCCCTGATAATAATATGCCAATGTCAGCAGGAAGTAACTATAGAAGCCAATACGTCGCCCTTGTTCCACCTCTCCCGTTGGAATGTTCAAGGACAGCCTGATCTACAGAGCAATATTCAAGACAGGCACAAAAACTAAAAAGAGAAACCTTGTCTTGAAAAACCAATAATAATAATAATAATAATAATAATAATAATAATAATAATAATTACTGATGCTCATTCTCATTTCCAAGTTCCTTCTCAATAAGGACTTCTGCCAGCCATCAAAGGCTTTTGGCCCTTCTGCTTCTGTTAATTGCTGTTGGCTCTTGCATCACTGATGCTTTAACTCAATGATAATTCCTGTCTGGATACCACTAAACTGATGATGCTAAAATCCCAATGTCAGCCCTTGGACCACACCCATGACAAGCTTGCAGATGACCACAACCAAATAAGGGGAAACTCACTTTGCCACTGGTAATGGGAAAATGTTCTCTGTTTAGAACAATGTCTGCATGCCTATTCCCAACTCTGCAACCTCACTTAGGCATCCAGCCAATGGGATCCAGCTTCATGGTCCCACTAGAAGATAACTGATGAGCTATACTTCTGGCTTAAAACCCCTGTGTTAATGTTAAGATTTTAAATCACAAAAAAGACTCTTGCATCCTGGTACAATGAGTCTCCATGACAGTATCCTACCTTGATGATGGAGTTTTTTTGTTTTCTGTTTTTTTTAACCAATTAGAAACATCTCCAAGATTTGAAATCATGCACTACTCAAGGGGGGATTCAGAGGACCAAGCAGATGCTATAACAGGCTGATCAATCTTCTCTCAGAGGTGAGACCTCAATTTCAGTTTCCTGATTCTGCACAGGCAGTTTCTGAGGTGGAGCCATAAAAAAAGGACAATTAATTACTAATGCCTCTGACCACAAAGACAAGGGAGATAGGACACACCAGGCCTGGGTCACTGAGCTAGTGCTATGTTCAGTGCATACTAGGCCAGCCATCTTTGACAGAAGATCATTGACAAAGCCTAGAACTTGTCCAGGCCTGTACCAAATAGGAAAACTATAGCCTGATCAACAGCTAATTAGCCCTGGCAAATTAAAAGTTACTAACATGATTGCCACTAGCATAAGTCAATCATATCTAAGATGAGCTGACTTCCTTGGACACTCACCTTCAGCTGTGGTTAAAAGGAGTGCATACATCTCTCTCACAGTATTTGCCATCTTGCTTTTACATGGGATGGCAGGCCCCAGCATCCTGGAAACTTTCTTGAGATAATAAGCATTCTTGCTGATTGCATATATGGATGGTGGTCTTATATGGGACTTCTCCAGGATGCTAACAGAGCTACATACCCAGTAGATGTTTGTTTACTGTGATGGCAGGGAAAGAACTAGCACGCTTACCATGCCAAGTGAGGACCAAACCATTGAGTGATGTCAGCCTGACATTCTTGTTTTTAACCTCTGACATGTATGCATGCTACCTGGTTTGCTTAACAAAGCCATGTCCTGAGGGTGACAGTGTGTTCATGGAGTCCTCCACTGTCAGACATAGTTCAAGATGGCTATATGCTCAGAATGTTGGTGTCTTGACTGTTGGAAGTAGCAAGAACATTAATTATATGTCTTTGATCATACCTATTTTCTAGCCAGCATGGTGGCACATATCTGTCATCCAAGTACTTGGGAAGCAGGAGAATCGCCTGAAACCAGGAATGTGAGGCCAGACTGGGCAACACAGTCAGGCACTGCATCCATTTCCAACTGCAGCCATAAATCATACATGCAGACATACCTATCCATGGGAGGAAAGCCATATGGCACACCAGAAACTCAGAGAGACCCAGGCTGCTCTGATGGGGCATTTGTGCCAGAAGAGGCAGGGCAAGGAAGGTAGCAGAAGGTACTGGTTTGCATTGAGGGGCTGGACCCAGGAGTGTTCAGATGCATGGAGGGTTTTGGTTTGAAAGACCCAGAAGTAAATCAGTGTGTCAGCCTGGAGTGACCATTTAAGGAGGAAGGAGCTCTGAGTGCAGGGCACAAAGCTGCCAGTGGCCCCATGATCTACGCTGCTAGTGGCTGCTGGATTCAGGATCAGTGCCAAGGTGGGTTCTGCTATAATCAGAAAGTTCAACACAGTATCTGATGCACAGCAAAGGACCATAGGAGAACAGGCAATGAGAGCAGAGATCTTACAGTGCTTACATGAAGCACAGCTGGGAAGTAGTGTGCAGGTGAAAGGGAGCAGCAAGCAGTATCTGTGGAGCTGGGGCAGCCCAAGAGTTCCCAGAGCCAAGGGGCCATGTGGGGGTTAAGCATAATGGGGGCTGTAGAGTCTCCCAGGGCAGGGAGTCCTTTTTTTCCCAAGACAATCTCCATCCTGATGAAGACTAAAGCGATGAGCCTAGGAGAGGAGGGAAAATAGAAATGAGGGAGGGACTGCAGAGTTGGAGGAAGAATGCAACCATGAGTAAATCAGGGCCATCGAAGGGCCATGGGTGAGGCTGTGCTATAGTTAGGTCTTGCTGGCCTCATGCTGGGCCAGGCCAGATGGTGACAGGAAGGGAATATTTTTTCTCTGCTGATTTAAAGAATAAGAAGCCAGGAAAATCAAGATCTCAGCAGTCAGCCAAGTTTTTCTAGGGATACACTAGCTGGTTTTATGTCAAGTTGACAAAAGCTAGAGTCACCCCAGAGGAAGCACCCAGTATGCAGGACCCCTCTATGGACTCTGGATCAGCTCTTGCTTCCTTGTCTGTTTGAGTTCCTGTTCTGACTTCCTTCAATGATAAACAGTGATATAGATGTATAGGCCAAAAACCTTTTTCTCCCAAACTTGCTTTTTTCCCCCCCGCTCATTGTGTTTCATCAATGTGATGTGGTGGGGAGATACCATGGAATCATACGTGAAAGTCAGAGTATAGCTCTTGGGAGTTGTTTCTCTCCTTCCACTTGCATCCTAGGGATTGAACTGAAGATGGTAGGTTTGATGGCAAGCCCTCTACCCAATGAGCCATCCCAGTGGCCCTAGCTTTCACTTTCTAGGATGTTTCTATCTTTTACTTGATGTTTGCTCTTTTTCCAAGCACCTGCATCAAGAGGCATCTGTCAATGTCTTGTAAACACTAAGTATCCTTTAAAGGTTACTACATGCAGTAGCTGCCCTGTGCATACCTGGGGAGACTGAAGGAGCCAGTGTGCAGGTAACAGAAGGGTTGATGCTTTTCCTGTCATTGAACATGAAGAGCCAGTGTCCATAGCTCTCCACTGTGTGGTCCTGGTCATGTTCTGTGTCTTCATGGTGCAGTATTCATGTTTTAGGACAAACACTGTGTTGAGTCCAGATTCCGGCAACACAAGAGGAAAACAAAGAACATAATCGAGTCCTTTACTCCTGAATCCACTGTGAGTGGATGGGGGTGAAGGGTACATGGACAGCCACTGCCACATCCAGAAGGACACTATTTGGACCTTTACCAAGTACCTGTAGCCTCCAGGTTTGGGCATAGTCATGAGTATCAGCATTAGGCAGTCTCCATGATGTGTGCTGGCATCTCATTTGTGGGTCCTTTTGCTTTTGGGGGCCTCTATTCTGTTAAGTCTGTCCTCCAGCACCATCCCTTCTGTAACTCAAGAGGCTCCTTAGTGATGGGCACTGACAGTGGGCATTTGGTGGAGGTCACAAGCACATCTGGCATGAGAGATTTTGCTATCCCAACTGGAATGGTATAAAAGGCATAAGTTTGGTGGTGTTCATTTCTGGAACTTCCTGTATGATGTTTTCAGCTGCAATGCTTATCGAGAATGGCGAACACATATTCAGGTTAAGGAGTGTCCTGGAGATATCAGTCAGCTGCAAGTGTATTCCTGTGGTGACACCTCACCCCTGGAGCATAGGCTTTCTTGTTGTCTGGCAAAGTCAGGGCTCACCTATGAGCACAAGCAAGGTCATCCCCTGCTCGAATCTTGGTTTATGATAATCCAAATGTTATGTTTGCCTCTGCCTAGACTGTGCCTTGGGGAGGGTGGTGTTGTGACTGGATGTCCACCTTGAGGAAAAGGATTTTCACATCACTCAGCAGACAGTTTCCCTAAGCTGACTATCTTTGCTTCTATTCATGATGCTGATGCTGCCTTGAATGCTTGGCTGGTAGGAATTTGGGGTCTGGTGCATCAACAGAACCCTGCAGCTGATTTTCCTCCAGGCCCCAGCTGATGGCCCCTGGATCTGACTGGGGTCTTGAGTGTCTATGTTGTCATGGTAACGCCTGCAGCTTTTTCCTGAGGCTGAGTGGATCTCAGATGGTGTGGCCCAGGGTGGTGTCCTCTGACTGGTTGAGGATTCTTGGAGGATCTGATCTCCATGTCCTGAGTAAAGCCACTTCCAGTTGAGCAGCATTTCCTATAATGAGGCACAGGGACACCTGTATCTAAAATTCAGTGTTCTCGAATTCCTGATTTCAGGTCTTGGATTAAGGGTGCTCATGTTGTATTTTGTTTCCATTTCTCCCAGAAGCTGCCTCGTAAAGATCCTTGTTGTGCTGCAATCAAACCTACCCAGTGGTTATTCAAACTGCCACACCATTTCCCATTTCCCTCAGGTACACTGGAGCAGTCTTCTTGGTCAGGTGCTCCAGTTTCTCCTCTAATTTCAATTGCCATCTCCACATCAGTTGATTGTGGGCATTGCCCTCTACCCATTGCTTGTCTTTGTGTGTGTGTGTGTGTGTGTGTGTGTGTGTGTGTGTGTGTGTGTGTCACAGGTGTGACCATGCCAGATTGTACAACCATATATACAAACATGGATACCAGAGAGAAATAACATGTATCTTCATTTTGTGACAGGGTTTCACTGAACTATATGCTCTCAGGATACATTTATTTCCTTCATCCATGCTGGGCTTAGAGGCTTCCATGACATTCCAGGATTTGTTTTTATGTAGGTGCTGAGGATTCAGACTCAGGTCCTCAGGATTGCAAAGTGACTGCTCAAACCCTCCGAGTGTCTCCACAGCCCCACTTATTGGTCATTATATTCTCATATCATTGCTGACTTTTTTGTTCAAATATTTTGTAAGTTGAATATTTTCTCACTACAGTCTAAGGGTTTGTTTATAGCCATTTGCCAGCATCTGCAACCAGGAGTTTTTTCTTGATGAGCAGAATTTCTTGATTTGCTTTCAAAAAGACCAATATTCCATAATGCAGTTTTCTTTTTCTTTTCCAGACAAGGTCTCTCAACATAGTCCTTATAGGCCTGGAACTCAGAGATCCACCTGCTTCTTTCTGCCTGAAGGCTGGGATTAAGGTCTTGGGCTACCATATCTAACCCTGCTTGTTGATCATGTGTGTTCACAGGCCTGTGGAGATGTAACCCAGGCTTTTCGTATTCCAGGTGAGAGTGTAGAACCTTCCCATGGTTTGACTTTGTGGAATCATGAGTCAGTGTCAAGGGTGTGCTGATGTTGAGGGTCATCTAGGCCCTGAACACCATGTCCTGCCTTACCATGTGCCTATTCTCCAGTTTCCTAAAGGGCTTCATGCATGATATTTACAATTGGTACTTGGTTACAAAACATGGCATTTTCACTCTGAAATTATTAATGATATGCTTTGGAAACATTTATTTTTATGTATTTAATTTTTGGTTTGGTTTAGTTTTTTTTTTGAAGAGAGAGTAGCTGTATGTATCCCTGACTGTCCTGGAACTTGGACTTTAGACCAGGCCGCAAACTCAGAGATCTGTCTCCCTCTGCCTCCTGAGCTGGAATTAAAGGCATGTGCCACCATCACCTGGCTGAAACATTTTAATTAACATTGATTGTGCAAATACTGAGTTTTATGGTGACATTTTAACACATGACATTTTTATTTTATTAGAGACAGGTTTCAAGTCAACATGTCCATAGAGCTGTCAGAGGACAACTTCTGGAAATTGGTTCTCACCCTCCACCACATTGTCCCTGCAGATCCAAGATTGGGGGCCAAGCACCTTTACCCACACACTGAGCCATCTCACTAGCTCAAATTTTTGTTTTTACCTTTTCATGATAAAGTTGAATATAGGACTCACACATGCTAGGAAAACTCTCGTTCAGCCAACCCTCCATTTTTTTGATAATGCCTCATGGTGACAGTTTCCTTTCTTTCTTTGCTTCTCCAACAGAAGCAGTCTGTCACAAGATCCATTCAACTCCCTGTAGATCTGACAGCTCAGACATCCTGCTCCTCCTCTATGGAAGGCAATGCACCCCTACTCACCATAGCATGGCTTATGGTTTACCTCACAGTTCCCTATAACTGAATTAGAAGAGAACCCTTGAAAAAACTCATAATCTACCTCCCACTGGTTCTCTTGATTGCTAGGCTTGCCCAAAGTTGCTCAATAGCTTGTCTCCAACAGGGCCTCAGGACAGTAGCAGCTCCTCTACTAGATAAGGGAAGATCAAATGACTAAGGCAGCACAGGGCTTCACAGCTCTGGATTCTACCCTAGGAGCAGATAGGACTCTAGTCTGGGAAATGTCTATTTTGGTAGAAACTATTCCAGTCTCTCAGAGCACTTTCTGTTCCCCTTCCAAGAGGTGTGTGTTGTATTACACAGTCACTGGCCAGTGCAGGCTACCATTTCCTTCATAGCTCAGAAATTCTGTAGCCAAACTTAAGTCACATAAAACAGTAACTGCTGTTAAAGGAGTCCATGAATTAAAAAACAATGAAGTGTCTATGGAAAGGCTTAGAAGTAGAAAAGCAACAATGCAAATGATGTAATATAATCCCCAAAAATTATTTTCAAAAATTGAAACAAGCTACATGGCGATGTGTTTCAGAGACTAGGGATTTGTGTTAGAGCACAACATGTATTAGTCACACATTTTCTCTCAGGTTGTTCATCTTAAACCTGTAAAATAATTGTTCTTTAGGTAGGGTACACCATATTATACAGTTCTATTTTGGTGAAAGTGGTGTAACTACAGTAGTTTGGTTTTGTGATAAGTTCAGTTCTTTATCCAGATTCTTGATTTTCTGTTCTGTGAATGCAAATGGCCAGTCAGAACAATTAATAATAATCTAAAATACATAAAATTGATCACCTCACTACTTAACTTCTAATGTGAGGTACAGTCAAAGGAAGAGAGCTTTTATGCTTCTTCTTACCCATCCCATTCGGTAAGTAGAGTACACCTGCTTTAAATTTGGTCAGTGAACTCAATTCTTACACAGGTCCCTCTTCATATGGAAGTTTGCAATACAATCAAGAGAAGTTGGAGGACACTCATTTACTGGTCTATTTTTACTTCACAATGACCAGTTTAGGTCCAGTCTTGAAGCAGTTTGCAGAACTTTCTTTCCCACACTGGGCAGCAGAAGCAGAATTAGATGTTCAAAGCAATTCTCAACTACATAGTATGAGGCAAGCCTAAGTAACAAGAGACATTGCTCTAAACAGAAATAATCAACTCACTTGAGAAAAATGGAAAGAAATTATTAATGACCTGAAAAAATGGAGAATAGAAGAAAATAAGAGATTAGAGCAGAGATGCATTTAAACAAAATCAAATTTTAACAGTGAAACAAATAATTGTCTTTTTAAAAAAATAAACAGAATTGAAAAAACACATGGCTCTACTGACTTTCAAAAAGAGTACACAATTCTCTGGTAGAGGGAGTAGTATTAATAAGATATCATATCACCATGCCCCTATGTGCAAAGTTAGCTGCTGAGACCTGTGACATGTCACACACAGCTATAGCTAATGAAAAAAATCATGGCAAGCAGGATTGAAAATATCTGCACATGCAAAGGAGAGTTCTTTGTTCAAAATTCAATATTCATGGACTCAAGCTAAACTTCCCAAATTGCACACCCAAAATCTAGCCTGCCTTCATTCACATGATTTGGTTCAATACATGCTGGGGAATTAAAAAATCACTGATCCTGCCACAATCAGGTCCTATTTCAGAATGGTGACTTCTGCAGCTGTTTGCCTACCATGTTAAACCCAGCAGTGTACACAATAAATTTGCCCTTCTATTCTAGTATTCGGGCACACAAAAATCTCTTTCCTGTTACTCAAATTGACAGTTGACTGCTGTGGGGTGGTCTGTATGTCAAATTGCTCTGATTGGTCAATAAATAAAACACTGATTGGCCAGTGGCTAGGCAGGAAGTATAGGCAGGACTAACAGAGAGGAGAAAAGAAAGAACAGGAAGGCAGAGTCACTGCCAGCCGCTGCCAGGACAAGAAGCATGTGAAGATGCTGGTAAGCTACGAGCCATGTGGCATGGTATAGATTTATGGAAATGGATTAATTTAAGCAATAAGAACAGTTAGCAAGAAGCCTGCCATGGCCATACAGTTTGTAAGCAATATAAGTCTCTTGTGTTTACTTGGTTGAGTCTGAGCGGCTGTGGGACTGGTGGGTGACAAAGATTTGTCCTGACTGTGGGCCAGGCAGGAAAACTCTAGCTACAGTTGACTACATAACCTAAACTTTTAATTTAAAATCTCAGTGGTAATTGAGTTCTTCAATCTAAAATTGTAGGTGGTTTAATCATAAGGACAACACAATGAAATATATTGTGCTCATGGCTACCTGATCCAACACAAGAATGTTTGTCTCAGAAATTTTTTTACAAGGCTGGAGGTACTGCTCTTAGAGAATATGCCTCCCCAGGGATAAATTATTCCACACACATAAAAGTTTAATGAACAAGAATATCTTAAATAACAGCAGGCATCAAGTGGTAGTTAATGTCAAAAGAGAAGCCATTCTGGCACAGACTTTGCATGCTACGTGTGCTGTCATCCTTAAGTTTCTCTTAAGTCTTGCCTGAGGTAACATATTGAACAATTTAAATAGGGCCAGGAGAATGCAAGTTTAGCCACTTAGGCAGATGGAGATTTATAGAGCAAAATTATCTTTTAGATCACACAGTATGATATAAACATAAATATATCATGATGCATAATTTAAAAGAGAAATAGATCATAATGTATAACCTAAGAGATACATTTAAAGAGTGTATCAATGCCACAATTCTCACAGAAAGTACAGAACACAAATACAAAACAGGCATGGGAATGTCACCTATTCATACTGTGAATGGTGGTCTTAAATGAACAGCTATTCTAAGCTATTCTAACCTGAGAATAAGGCTTCTTTTGCCTACAAGTAAGCTCGTTCAGAAGACCACAAATGCTTCTATGAAGGACCAGAACAAGTTCATTTTAACTAAGCCCTGACTGCTGTCTATCTCAAGGCTGTGACATTACTGTACAGAATTTCATTTTTCTTTTGTGTTTTCTGTAGCTCTAGTGGCCCTCCTGGAACTCACTCTGAATATCAGACTTGCCTTGAACTTAAAGATTCAACTGCCTTTGCCTCTTGGGTGCTGGGATTATGCACTTCCAGAACCTGGCTTTTAATTTCATTTTTTTTTTTTTTTAGTTTTTCAAAACATGTTTCTCTGTGTTACCCTTGCTGTACTAGAACTCACTCTGTAGACCATGCTGACCTTGAACTCACAGAGATCTGCCTTCCTCTGCCTTCCAAGTTCTGGGATTAAAGGTGTGCATCACCAACTTCCAGCAAGAATTTCATTTTTTAAGCTTTGTTTTATATATATATGAGTCTTTACCTGCTTGTGTCTCTGTGCAGTACCTGCAGAGACCAGAAGATAGAATCAGAGCCCTTGGAACTGGAGTTATAAGCAACCATGGTTTCCAGCATATAGAGGTAGCTCACTCCCACAGCTGAGTGATTATTGAGTACAGTCCATGCCAGCTTGTCCTCAGGTACAGCTGAAGCATTGCTCTGGCATTTGAACCTTGGGCTTTCACACCCAAAAGCTCATACCTAAAAATTCTTCAAAACTCCACAACTCTTTGTAGATGCCTGATTGCCTTAGCCTTAGACAGACTTCAGTTCAAGTTTCAGGATTTCCCCATAACAGGGGTGACTTCTAGAGTCACCACCATTCAGAGCTCCAAACTGAATGTTTTGCAGGCATCAGGGAAGCAGAAAATGATTCCATTCAGATAAGTGAGACTTTATGTGTCTCATCCGCCTCGACCAGCAAGGAAGATGCAACCCCAGGCTCTTGTCCAAGCAGTTTATTCAGGGACCTTGAACAATCTTCTGACCCCAGGGAAAGTCATTTTCTTCTTCTCTCTCACTCTCATTCTCTCTCTCTCACTCTCTCTCTCTCTCTCATACTCACTCTCCCATTCTCTCTCTCATTCTCACTCACAGTCACCCCCACAGTCACTCCCACAGTCACTCCCCGGGGAAAGTCAGCCCATGCCCTTTATAGCCACTGGGCAATCAATCCTGTGGTGCCTCGTGGACAATGCCGCTAGGGTCAGACATACACAAGCAAGCCAGATTAGGTCCAGGTGTGCAGAAGCAAGCCAGATCCTAGCCTTAGCCAAATGAGCATCTGCCATCGGGAAGGCAGAAGCCAGACTCCGTGCCATCTTTGAGGCATGGCCATGCATGGCTCTCTGCAGCTCCCCCGTTATTGTTTTAAGCAGCAGGCAAGAGCAGAGGTCTAATCTCTGCCAAAATACAACTTGAACATTGTACTGGTGTTAGTCCAGGTGTCATCCACCCAGAGAACACTTGACCCATCTGATACCCTTTTTTGCAGAGGTGGGAATTAGGGCATCAACCCACATGCAATTAGACTTGCTCTTCTTGGGTTTTGCAATACAGCTAGACCCAAGTGCAGTGCACTAGCCTCGCATCCTGCGCGATCAAGCTTTTAATGTGGCCAGCCAGGCCTGGGGAGACTGTCCAGCCTCTATGGCTGTAAAGGCTTGGATAATCATGACTGCATTGCACTGCTGAGAAACCCTTAAACGAACAATGCACCACAGGCACATCAGGGAGACAAGTACCAGTAGGCCTGCCAGGGCACCTAATCCCGCCCACTCTTTTAAAAAAGTGATAGGCCAGGTGCACACGGGTGGAGTTGACCGCAATGATCTCATTGCACAGGATCTGGGTTCTGCTCCTGCAGCAAGTCAACTCAAAAATAAAGCAATACACTAGAATATGATGTTATGGGTATGGCCAGGCTTTTATAAGAGCCCAGAGTAGTCGATCATCAGCTGCTCCCGCTGGCACGCTTGTCAGAATCAGGGCTATCAGGATCAGGTACACCAGATTCCGGGGTGTCATCACATCTCTCCGTCTGAGGGGCCCGTCACACCAATCATTCAGGTACCCAGATAGGGTCTAGCCGGTCCTGTGGGAAAACACAAACAGAACCTCCCGCCCATGTCAGCACGGGATCGGGGCCATGCCAGCTACCTGTGAGGATATCTTTCCACTTCACCGTGCCCTTCATAGGGCTGTATAGATTAAGACCTCTTATGGTGGTGGAGGATCTTCCTATCAATAAACCCACCGTGCCTGGCTTCAAAGGGCCTTTCAAATCAGACTCCACTAATTGTACTCCCATCTGCGGAGTCAGTAATTTTAAACCACACCATTTTCGCTGTTAGCTCAGGTTTTTCTGTGTTGCATTGATTTTCCACAGATCTCAGCTGCGGATGCCTTGTTGTGCTGGTTCTGGCATCTACCATTCTTAGTTTCTTAGCAGCTTTTGGAGCTTTTGAAAACCGCTCAGACTGCCTGCTTTGCAATCTCCTAGGACACTAGCTCTGTATCTCAGGTTCTTTCACCACATACATTAAGCTTAGATTCACAATCAACATTTACACCTTTTGAAACTATAGAACTACTTTAGTAAATATATTTTTTATTACTTCTTATATACTTCTTATCTTATTTCTTATTTAAACTTTCACTTACAACTAGTATCTTTACTTCTTATAAGCTTATTACTACATGTCTTAAGACTACCTTAGATATTTCTGGCAAGCTTATATTCTTAAAGGAACTCTATAGATCTATTTTACAAACTTATATAGGGCTACCATTAGCATATATTTAACTTAGCAAACACCTAAAGATTTCTTAACACAGATTTAACAAGACAGAATTTTTCATCTTTTTCTACTTCTTACTCTTAATTATTATCACTATCTCTATTAGATTCTCTCAACTAGACAGGAAGTATGTACATCATTTCTAAAGTTTGGAGTTTATACTCAGCTTTGTTATAAAGCACTGGGATTTAGTGAGTGTTGTTATAGAATTGTGAAAGTTGTTGTTAGGGGACTGTAACATTCTTGGGATGACACCACACTCCAAAGTTGCCAGTTCTGTCAGCCATTCCGAACCGGCAGAAATGCACTGTCAGCGGTAGACGGTTTTTAATTAGAGGCTGTCCCTTCACCCAAATTCATGGTAGTTCCCCTAAGTGCTTCAATTCAGACAAAGGTTTCTATCACTGAAAAACTTCACTTCACCCTGAGGGTCAAATTACCATATTTAGCTGCTGTAAAGCTCTTTGCCAAATACTGCACAGCTATAAGGTGGTATAAAGTATTTTTCTAAAGGAGCGAGTAAAGCCACAAGTGGCACAGCTCCGAACTTCATTCTCCGAACTTTCACTTCATTAGCTTTAACTCCTGATGTTATTAGCGGCTGCAATATTTAGCACTGATTTCTTATAAGGAACTTTCAGGTGAAGCTTTTTTAAGACAAATTTTTCTGAAGTTTGTTTCCCATCTATAAAGCAGTCATTTCTTTTTGAATGCTTGTTTCTTATCCCCTTAATTAGATTTGCAAAGGAATCACTCATTGCTGGCTGTTTGTTCAAGAGGTAAATAATTTTTAATTTCACATAAGTTTCTTCATATCTAAGACAACGTTCATTTTATAAACTGCTCTCTCTTGCTTTAAGGATTTTAAAGTAGCTTGTTTGCTCTTAAAGGTAGCTTTTGTCATCCAACTACCATAAAAACTTTGCACAGCACTCGGGAGGCAGAGCCAGGCGGATCTCTGTGAGTTCGAGGCCAGCCTGGGCTACCAAGTGAGTCCCAGGAAAGGCGCAAAGCTACACAGAGAAACCCTGTCTCGAAAAACCAAAAAAAAAAAAAAAAAAAAACTTTGCACAGCTATTAGGGTAAATAAGGCATTTTACCAATGGAGCCCCAAACCTCGAAGCACCTAGCTTTGTATCCTTTCAATTTTTCATTGGAACTGATACTTAAACTCTTAGACGACTTTCTTTCTTATTCTTTTAAAGGCTGTATTTTAAGTTTACCATGAACGTATTTTCGAGCTGACAAAAGTGTTTCAGGGCAATGTCGCCATCTTTAGTGGAAAAACTACCTTTCCCAGAATGCATTTCCCTTATATCAGTCTATAATAATATCAGTCCCTTATATCAGTCATTTCCCATAGTTCTTTTTGGGTCTGAGAGTCAACTTCTAAGTTCTTTTTTACCAGACTTGCTTACAAATTCTTGCCCAGGAGGTTTGAACAAAGTTTTTTGCTTTTGCAACAGGAGATTTGAACAAGCATTTTACATTTTCAATTATGGGACATTGGGAGGTTTCTGGTCTCTCCTCAGCTGGCTTTAACAGGTGTCTCTCCTTCATTTGACACTGGCCCCCAGATCAGAACTGCACCTGCCTCATTAGTGCACATTGGGGTGTGCAATTTCTGATAGCAACTTTCCTCGGGGCTTGTGTTTGTCTTAGCCAGTCAGTGAAAAACAAGATCATGTACAACAGCTTTTCCATAGCTCCTTCAGAGAGATTTTCTCCCACTAATTTTATTCTCATTTTGCTTGTTTCTTCCTTCCCCAGATGCAGAGCTTCAGGTATCTGCGGCTCTGTACCTCTGCTAGCTGCCTTTGGAAGTAGGGGCTTCTTTTTTCTCCCCCCGAATCTGCCTCAAATTCTAGCAGCTTTTTCAGATCATATTTTTCTGGGGAGGATTATGTCCCTTTTCTGTTTATTCAGAGTCTTTCTCCCAGACAGTTCCCAGTTTGGTCTCAGTTTATCCCCTCTACCCCAGAAACAGTTTCCGACACTACAGTGGTGGCTTTCCCTGCTACTTTTTGTCTGTTTCTGTTTTCGGGGTCTGTGTGGTTTGCTTACAGACTGAAAATCTAACAAGGGAGGTTTTTGCCATTTCTAAACTCCCTTTAGGACAGGTGTTTTGCCTTATCAAACCTTCACCTGGCCCAGTCCCCCAGTGGGTTGCATTTGCTTGTCTGGGTGCCCAAGGACAGAGCTTATGCCAGAGGCAATCACCCATCAGGGCTACACTCCCTCATCTCACGGGAGTCAGTTGAAACAAAGCTTTTCTCAAAGAGGTGCTTTCTCTGACAGAAAAGAAAGCTTTACTCCTGGATAGTTCTGTTCTGCCCTGGCTGGGCTCTTTCCCCAGACAGTGTTCTGACTCAGAAGAGGTTTTTAGGAACTTGTCCCTGCCTCCTGCATTGCAGGGAGAATTTTTAAGACTTGAAAGTCAGAACTTAGGTTTTGCTGTCTAATTTTTGTCCTTCTGAGAAAGTTAAAGGCTTTAGTTTTTAAGTTTGAGAGCTTTTAGTTTAAGATTAAGGCTTTTTAGAGAGATTTTTTTCCCCAAAATTTTCCAAGAAAAGCTTTATAGTTTAAGAGAAAGATTTTTTTTTTCCCCAAGAGAGAAAGACCAACTTTTCCCAAAACTTCGCAACTTTAAACTTTGGCTTTTTACACCCCCATTTTTGCCTCAGGGAGAAAACACTTTCTCCTGCCTCTTGGACTTTGCATTTCAGCTGTCCCCAGGACAAAAGCTTCCATAGGAAACCTTTTCTTCCCCATAAGCTCAAAGAGCTTTTTTACTACCCGTAAAGCCCAAAGAAAGATTTTTTCCCCCAGTTTGCATTCAGAGACCCCAAAGGTAGAAAATTGAAGAGTTTTCCTGTCTAGTTGCCTTACTTATTTTTTCCTACACAATCTTATACTTTCTAAGTTTTTCCTACACTATATTACTACCCTATGCCTTATTTTGAATTTTCCTGTCCGCTTTTGTCGCGGCTCTACTTAATTTTCCTGTCTGCTTTTGTCGCAGCTCTACTTAATTTTCCCATCTGCTTTTGTTGCAGCTCTACTTAATTTTCCCGTCTGCTTTTGTTGCAGCTCTACTTAATTTTCCCATCTGCTTTTGTCGCAGCTCTACTTAATTTTCCCGCTTTTATCACGGATCCCCGCCTTACCTGGGGACTTATCAGTGCACTGCCCTCACTGCGAAGAGTTCTGAGCCTTAAAAGGGTTCCCCGTACAGGCCACCACCTGTCGCGTCCGCCTCGACCAGCAAGGAGGACGCAACCCCAGGCTCTCCTCCAAGCAGTTTATTCAGGAACCTTGAACAATCTTCTGACCCTGGGGAAAGTCATTTTCTCCTTCTCTCTCACTCTCACTCTCTCTCTCTCTCTCACTCTCTTTCTTACTCTCTGTCTCATACTCACTCTCCCACTCTCTCTCTCATTCTCACTCACAGTCACCCCCACAGTCACTCTCACAGTCACTCCCCTGGGAAAGTCAGCCCACACCCTTTATAGCCACTGGGCAATCAACTCCGTGGTGCCACGTGGACAATGCCGCTAGGGTCAGACATACACAAGCAAGCCAGATTAGGTCCAGGTGTGCAGAAGCAAGCCAGATCCTAGCCTTAGCCAAATAAGGAGCGTCTGCCATCGGAAGGCAGAAGCCAGAATCAGCGCCATCTTTGAGGCACGGCCGTGCACCGCTCTCTACATTTATGCCTGCAAGTTCCTTTTCTCTCCTTGCAGGAGGAATCAACTCAAGAAGGGGAACACCTGACATATGAGTTTCTGTGCTCCAATTGCTACCTATTTACCACATTGGAGATAATCTCACTCTTGTGGCTTGGATTAAATGGTCAAACATCTTTTAGAAACTTTTAGTGTCAGTTCCTCTCCTCTTTGTATTCTTTGTATTTTCCCCTCATTTTGTGGACATTTGGGTTTAGAAAACTCTTGGACCAGTTCTCCCACTGCCCCTGCAGTTCATGTGGTAGCAGCTAAGAAAGTCCAGCACCATGACAGGTTCAACATCAGACGTTCCTCCTATCCAGTGACACCACAATCATTGCCCAAGAAGAAGGAGTGGTGAAGTCAGAGCCCAAGTGATGCTCCATGAGACTTTTATCCAAACCTGCCTCTGCCAAGGTGGATGCAACACTGGAAAGGGCCAGGGGAAAGGATAAATGATCACACAGATGAGTGCAAAAAAAAGGGAAGAGGAAAGCATAAGGCAACAGACTAAAGTAGCTGACCAACAACTACAGATCTGCCAGCAGAAAGTGGAGACACTGAAAACAGAGTCCAGTCTCTGAAGTAGAAGAGAAAGAAGCCAAGTCTGACTAACCATCCATAAAATCTGTCAGTATCCCAGCCTCGCTACTTGTAAAATCCAGAGGAATATTTTAACCAACTATTTTGTAAATGTGTTTTTTAGTAGCTCTAGAAACGTTTTTAAATGGTGGGGGGAGGGAATCCCATTTTATCTCGTAAATGATTTTTTACGAAGTTAAAACACTTGACAGTTTTCGTTTTTTTAATACAATCTGAAAATATCAGGATAGTGAATCAGGAGAGGATGTGACTGTCTCAGGGGTCACCATAATATTTGGTATACGGGGCAAGTTTTATATCGTACAACACAAAGGATTCTTAATGAAATTTGAAGTCTCTTGGTCATGCATTTGTATCCAGAATATTCTTAGTTATATCTGCTCTCATATTTTTTTTTTTTGGTTTTTCAAGACTGGGTTTCTCTGTGTAGCTTTGCGCCTTTCCTGGAACTCACTTGGTAGCCCAGACTGGCCTTGAACTCACAGAGATCTGCCTGGCTCTGCCTCCCAAGTGCTGGGATTAAAGGCATGTGCCACCACCGCCCCGCTGCTCTCATATTTCTAGTAGAAATGTTTCCTAAAAACCCACTCCTTGGTCCTTGCCTCGTCAGAACTGTCTCTGTTCATGCTGTCCATTTTTCTACCATTTGTGAAAATGTGCTATGAGAAATTTTGAATTTGAACTCTATGTGGCATAAAACTGAGTCAATGGAATTGATAATTGCAAGCATTTGATTGTTGTGTAAAGGCTTAGGGAAAACTTGCCAAGTTTAGGATGGACCATCACTAGAATAAGTTCAAAGAAAAACAACACATGGCTCTTTTGGATACATGAACACAATGTATGACTCTTAAGAGTTTGAGTATGTTTCAAGAATTGAAATGTCTGTGTACTCTGCTCCTCAACCAATAAAATATCATTTGAGAAAGAGTAAAAACAAATTCTTGGAGCACCAAGTCTTAAGTAGTTTTGGGTGCTATCAATCTTATATGTCTTCTGAGTAACCTGGGCTGAGGTAAAGATAAATATAGATCAGCCATCCACACCTTACTATATTAATGGCATGTTCATTGGCTTGGATAGATGGCTCAGCACTGAGAACACTACCTGTTCATACACCCGGCCTGACTCTCATTCGCTGCACTCACAAGACAGCTGACAACTGACAATACCTCCAGTCACAGGGCATCAGACACCATATTCTGGTCATCATTGTTACCTAGTATGAACATGGTATACTAACTTGCAAAACTTATGCACTTAAATTAAATTTCACTCTTTTCTAAGATAACAGGCGCATAAATAAAGACTTTCTTACAATATGGAATCACATACATATCTGTCTTTTTACCATTTGCATATCTGGTTTTCTAAGAGGCAAGGTGAATGCACTCAAGTCCATGGAAATACAGGTAGATGTGACAAATCTGATGTAGGTTCTCAGAATCAAACTTGGGTACCCAATAGGACCAGTACTACTGAGCCAACTCTTCAGGTCACAAATATGTCATAACTGTGGTGATGAAGATGTCCTACTGCTCTTTCTGTCTCCTGTGATTTGAAGGTGAAGGAAGTCCCCTCTAGCTGGTTGTCAAAGGATTCAATGGGTTTCCACACCTCTATGAATGGACTCTCTATATTGTTTTTTTCATTGTTAACACATTTCTCTTGATGTGAGTAAAGATAAAAAAAGCTTTTGTTGAAACCTGTCACAGTCCAGCCTGATTATATTATGAAAAATCCATAATTTGAGATATGCTTTTTCTTTTGGAATTTTTATTTTTGAGCCAGGATGTGTCCAAATACGCTGTCCTTGAAATTACCATGAGGAGCAAGCTGGCCTCAAACTCACAGAGATTGGCCCAACATACTCTCCCTGGGCTGGAATTACATCCATGTACCTCTAAGTCCAGAAATATGGGTTTCTAAGTGACCTACAATGGAATCAGAAAGTGAAAGGATAACACATATTTAAAAAAGAACAATAAATGTTTTGAAGAACAGAATTATTTTTTAAATTCTATAATTTAAATGGGCAAATCATTTTATATGTTCTCAATAATTGGGTTATTTTCTTTACTGGCATTTTCATCCACTTAAAAATGTTTGAACTGCATTTGTTTGTGTACACCTGTGCGAGGAAATGTATGTAGCACTGAGAGGACAACTTACATTTGTCTTATATCTACTTCCCCTATGTGAGATCTAGTGATGAAACTTATGGAGCCATTTAGTTGCAAATGACCTTAATGAGACTTATTCAGGTTTAAAAATAATTTATATATGTCCTGATGTAGGAGTGTGCATATGTCAATGCCCAAGTATAGAAATAAGAAAAAAAAGTTCTAGGAGTAGTATGGATCACCCAGAGGTAGAACTCACGTCCTCAGGCTTAGCAGAAACAGTTTTACAAATTGAGACAGTCCTCTGGCATTCAATTGTGGTTCTGAGATAATGTTATAAACAAGTGCTTAGTCCCCATGATAAATTTTGAAAAATATATGGTCGCAAAAATATTTTAATATGCAAAGAAGATTTATTATTCAAATTGTTCTTTGTTCTTCTATCCCTCTATGAAATTAAGTTGACAATCTGAAAATATGACAATAATTTAATGTTGAATTATTTCTAAAAATCTTATTTGAGCACCTGTGAGATGGCTCATTGGTAAAGTCTTTGATGTGCAGTGCTAGAAACTAGACTATGATCACCCTATTAAGAGGACCACAAAGCCGTCTTCTGGTCTTCACATATCTGCCATGAGCCTACGACCCATAATCATTTCACATGCCATTAAATGTTTCATACAAGAGAAATCTTAGTGATATTACATTACCTGGCATCTCTGGATAATTCTCATGAAGGAAGTACTTGAAGACGAAATGCCAAATGGTTAACTCATGTGGATGGGACAATCATGAAACATCAAATTATATAAATATTCATATGCAACATAGCAAACTATGGTATGAGGTGCATGGTGGATTGCTGATTATCCTACTTTATTACATCTTTATGAGATACATGAAAATATTGCTTTGAATACACAAATGAGGTATTTAATGTTTCTTATATTCTCTTCCATTAAGCTTTTTAACATTAGCATTGTTAAATTGGGTTGAAAAAAGCATACATGATGGGAGTACATCATCTAGCTTTGGACTTGTACTCAGAAGGTGGACACATAAGGATCATGAGTTCAAATGTATCCCTGAATCATTACTCACATTCAAGCAAAACAGAATTACAAGCACATATCTCAAGGGAATTTGTGAACATATGAAAAACAAAGCCAACAACAAAAACCCACCACCATTTTACAGACAACCTTACTTGAAAAGTATGATCACACACTGCTTGATAATTAAGTAAACAGTGGACCACTTAGGTTATGGGTATACCATTCTATACATTACAGCAGAAAAATACCTATCACTAAGAAATGTACAATAGAAAATGAAAAAAAAGGCATAGGAGAAATACAAAGGCAACAAAATAAACATCACTAAATATACTTTTCACACTTATAGCACACTTTAGTATCAACCTCCAAAGTTTTAAAATAGAAATCACAATGCAGTGATCTCCACCATTAGTCCTAAGTGAACATGGTAACTAATATATTTCCTTCAACTGTGTGATGAAAAATAAATGAAACATGACTTTTTTTTTCTTGAAGCTGAAGAAAACTGTGACATCTTTACCAAATTGTTTACATGAATAGGGTTTTTCTCTTGTATGAGTTTGTCCTCATTTCCACACTTCAAAAAGATATAAATAGACTTTAAAAATTGATAGCACTAGAGATAGGACTGGACAGTTAAGAAATGTTCATTCCCAGGACAAAGGTCTGATTTTTGACAACTTCCTGTGATTCATCTCCAAGATCCAATGATCTAACATTTTCAGGATCACATACCCAAACAAACACAGACACTTCACATAATTACAGGTACAACAACTGTTTAAAGAAACAATTTTAAATGAAGAGGTTTTTTTTTCTCTTGTAAGCATTAATTACTATAACAGGTGTTGAAGCATCTAACGGCTTTCAAAGTTTTCTTTATCATGAATCGTCCTATGTAACAAAAATCTAGCATGTAGGCTTGAAGCCAAAGGAATCAATCCTTCTAATGTGGTGGTAACATTTCAATTTTTTTTAGAAAATGCTGCCCTGCTGGAGTAAACATGTGAGTGTGGTTAGGCTTTAAGAAATTATATCCACACATCATTTCTAGGTCCCATTCTCTGCTTCAAGCTGCAGTTTAAGGATGTGAGTTCATAGCCTCCTGCTTTAGCTGCCATGTCTGACAATTACTGTCATACACTTTCATGCTGATACTGGATCCCATTGAAACTAATGACCAAATTATACTGGTTTATAAGTCAATCTGGACATTATATCACAACAGAAAGGGAAATAATACAAATACACAAATTTTTATACCTGAATTAGTTATTTAATGAAATTTAAGGGAACGACAATATCTAAAATGGTTACATTATCATTTAAATCTGTAGTTCAAGTTCCAAAGCTAAACAGAAACGCTGTCTTGAAAAATAAAAAAAAATAAAAATAAAAAATAGTGCAAGTTTTTACACTTCTGAAAAGAAAGATACCCTAACTCTCAGAAGTCAGCCATTAACTAGAGCTATGAAGTGAAGATATCCTGGATACCTCCTATTGTGAGGGAAAAGGTAACCTGAATATTGAGAAGTCAGACTACACTTGATGCTGTGCTTCAGTGGAAAATAGTCTCCATGCAAAAGGTATTAATCCTGCTCATCTCCAACAGGGAGCCCTTACAGTTGTACTCAGCTCCACACTGCTGAGAGTTTCCCAAGAGAGATGTCCATTGCTGCTGTTCTCCACTCACCTGAGGGAGTTTCTCAGCAGAGCTGTCAATTCATTTTCTCTTCTGTTTTATTAGAATTTCTAACAGAGATGTCCGTTTCTTCTCAGCTACAACTCAATTTGTTATAACTGGTTCTGGATTCAGGAACAAAGTGTGTTTCTTTGACTCTGATTTCAATGTCAGGATGTTTTTCACTCTGATTTCAGGGCCAAAAGGTGTGTCATTCACTGGCCCTATTTTCAGGGTCAGTGTTTGTTTAAGTGGCTGCCTCATTTACCTATACAAAAGGCTTCATAAAATCATAATTTTTCCATGAATGTTTTGCTGTAAACAATATAAAAGCAGACACCATAATGACTGAACGTTTATTGACACTGTCAAATACTTCTCTATTGAAGACATACTCTTCTGTAACTGATTATATGTGTGTTGCCAAAAGTCTTCACAAATACTTTATAAGCAGATGGGCTCCGTAACTTTTTCATATAGGTGCATATTGAAATTTCATATTGAAGACAATTGAGTTGTGCACAGGTTCTACCACACTATTTACATTCATATGTTTTCTCTCCAGTATGTGTTCTTTTATGTATTTGCAGATTGTAATGACATGCCAAGGCTTTACCACACTAATTACATTAATAGGGTTTGTCTCTAGTATGTGTTCTTTTATGCCTTTGAAGATATCTGTGATGTGCAAAGGTTTTACCACACTGATTATATTCATCGGGTTTCTTTCCAGTATGTGTTCTTGTATGTATTTGAAGACGATTGTGACTTACAAAGACACACTGAATACATTCATAGGGTTTCTCTCCAGTATGGGTTCTTTTATGCATTTGAAAAGTACTGTGCCATGAAATGGCTTTACCACAGTGATTACATTCATAGGGTTTCTTTCCAGTATGCTTTCTTTTATGTTCTTTAAGATGACTTTGACGTCCAAAGGCTTTACCACACTGATCACATTCATAGTGATTCTCTCCAGTATGTTTTCTTTTATGTGTTTGAAAAACTTTGTGACATGCAAAGGTTTTACCACACTGATTACATTCATATGGTTTATCTCCAGGAGATAACCTTTTATGCCTTTGAAGATGACTGTGAAGGGCAAAGGCCTTACCACACTGATTGCAAACATATGGTTTCTCTCCACTATGTGTTCTTTTATGGCTATTAAGATGGTTATGACTTGTAAAGGCTTTACCACACTGATTACATCCATAGGGTTTCTCTCCAGTATGTGTTCTTTTAGGCCTCTGAAGATGATTGTGATATGCAAAGGCTTTACCACATTCTTTACATTCATAGGGTTTCTCTCCAGAATGGGTTCCTGTATGCCTTTGAAGATAACTGAATTGTGCAAAGGCTTTACCACACAAATTACATTCATAGGGTTTCTGCTGTGGGATGTTCTGTATGGCAAATGTGTTGCTAATTAGTTAATAAATAAAACACTGATTGGCCATTGGCTAGGCAGAAAGTGTAGGCGGGACAAGGAGGAGAATAAAGCTGGGAAGTGGAAGGCTGAGTCAGAGAGACACTGCCAGCCGCCACCATGACAAGCTGCATGTGAAGATCCTGGTAAGCCACGAGCCATGTGGCAAGGGATAGATTTATGGAAATGAATTAATTTAAGCTATAAGAACAGTTAGCAAGAAGCCTGCCACGGCCATACAGTTTGTAACCAATATAAGTCTCTGTGTTTACTTGGTCGGGTTTGAGTGGCTGTGGGACTGGCAGGTGAGAGAGATTTGCCCTGACTGTGGGCCAGTCAGGAAAACTCTAGCTACAAAAGGCGCCCAACGTGGGGCAAGAGTTTCCACCTAAAAACTGAGAAAAAAGATTCTAAAACGGAGCTAAAAACAGCTTCCTAATTGACTCTCTCAAATGAGCGGCAGCTGCAGGTTTGAGCTACTTGTGGGTTCCTAGCTTGTGTGCTCGACCTGCAGTATGGTGAGAATGAGGCCTCTGCAAGTGGCACATTAAGCTGCGTGGTGGTGGATTTAGCCTTTGCTAGCACAAAACAAAAAAAAAAGAGGTTTCTGGACTACATGCTGCTTGGATAAAAGCATAGACCCACGATAGCTCCCAGAGCTGGTGGTAAACGTAGCCATGTTGGGAAGCTGAGGTGGGTGGAGCCAGCAGCCACAGCTGCTGCAGTTTAAGGCAATAGATTCACAATAAGACAGATTCAGATGTAATAGTTTACAATGTGTGTAAAAGATACGTAGGCTTGAAAGAGACAAAAAAGGTGATATATAGAGTTATAGAAACAAATACATAGTTTTAAAAAATAAAGTCATTAAAGAGACAGTAAAGGTAGTATAAAAAATAAGCCACGTAAAAATGGATATTACACAGAGAATCTGGATTGTGTTGTCTTTGGGATTCTTAACTGCAGAGAAATATTTGATTGTAAAGGAAGCTGAGTTAAACCAATATGTATACTTTAAAGATACCTTGACTTCAAAATTTGGATATAAGGATATGTTACTTTGGAAAGGAGACTCTGCTTTTGTTCCCACAGAAAGCCAGAGGCTATGGATTTATTCCAGATTAAGATACATCAGGTTTGACCAGCCAAGACCCCCTGAAAGTTCTCCGATGACACCATGACCCAGATGATCCAACATCCAGAATGGTTTGAAGGCATCTGGCTCAGACAATACAGCCTCATGGACTACTCCATAATCCTAAAATTTTCTTTGTTTCCCCATAAGATACAGCGCCCCCCTCCAGCAGGAAGTAGTAAGAGAAGCTACACCCAAATTCCCAAATTGTATGTAATTTTACTTTGTTAAGGTTAAAATCTTCCTTTTGAAAAAAAAAGGGGGGGAAGTGCTGTGGGATGTTCTGTATGGCAAATGTGTTGCTAATTAGTCAATAAATAAAACACTGATTGGCCATTGGCTAGGCAGAAAGTGTAGGCGGGACAAGGAGGAGAATAAAGCTGGGAAGTGGAAGGCTGAGTCAGAGAGACACTGCCAGCCGCCACCATGACAAGCTGCATGTGAAGATCCTCGTAAGCCACGAGCCATGTGGCAAGGGATAGATTTATGGAAATGAATTAATTTAAGCTATAAGAACAGTTAGCAAGAAGCCTGCCACGGCCATACAGTTGGTAAGCAATATAAGTCTCTTTGTTTACTTGGTCGGGTCTGAGTGGCTGTGGGACTGGCAGGTGAGAGAGATTTGCCCTGACTGTGGGCCAGTCAGGAAAACTCTAGCTACAGGTTTCTCTCCAGAATGGGTTCTTGTATGCTTTTGAAGACTACTGAATTGTGTAAAGGCTTTACTACACGGATTACATTCACAGGCTTTCTCTCCAAAATGAGTTTTTTTTATGCATTTGAAGACTACTTTGACAAGAAAAGGCTTTACCACCATGATTTCCTTCATAGGGCTTCTCTCCAGTATGCTTTCTTTTATGTTCTTGAAGATGGCTTTGAAATTCAAAAGCTTTACCACATTGATTATATTCATAGGGTTTCTCTCCAGTATGTTCTTTTTCATACATTTGAAGACTACTGGGATATGAAAGATCTTTAACACATTTAGTGTATATAGTATGTTTCTTTCCAGTTTGATTTTGTTCATGACTGCAAAAATAATGGGACATGTAAAAACATTATCACATGTAATACACTGTTTAATCTTTATATCTGTATGAATTAATTTTACAATTTGGTTCAGTTGTAAAGAAGAAAGAAATATTAAGGTTTTATCATTGTTCACACTCATCTTATTCCATTTTATTAAGAGTTGGTTTGCATCTGTGAAGATACTTGTGTTGGTAAGAACCTTTATTACATGATTCACATATACAAAATATTTTTATATATGAGGTTAGGCAGGGCTGTCTGGCAGAGAACAAATTGGAAGAGAAAACTGAAAAAAAAGGAAGGAGCAAGAAAAAGAGAGGACACCAGGGGGTAGCCACCCTGCTACACAGCAAACCATGGAGTAAAAAGTAAAGAAAGATATACAGAATAGAGAAAGATAAAAGCCCAGAGGTGTAAGGTACATGAGAGAACTTAAGTAAGGAAAAGCTGCCTACATACAAGCCAAACTAAGGCCAGGCACTGATAAAAAAAGAATAAGCCTCCATTTGTGTGATTTATTTGAGAGCTGAGTGGCAGGCCCCCAAAAGAGTAAAGAGTTAAAAAACAAAAACCAGCAACACTTGGCTTCATCCTCACAACTTCATGCGATGGACTCTCACAGTCTCCTCAATGGGTTTCTGACTCTTAAACATAGAATTCTGCAACAATGCTGAACTGAACCCCAGACTAAGAATCCATGATGTTAAATATTGATTCTTTCTTGTTTCCAGGACCAGTAGATGATGGGTGATCCTGCAAAGCTTGACTTCTTAATTCAGATGGACACTGACATGCTTGGACCACAGGTGCAACAGGTTTTGTATGAAGTTGCTTTCTAGGAGTAGGAATTACCTTGTTTAATCCTTCCATGACTTAAAGCCAAATAAAATTTTGTAGTCAGAATATCATACAAATGACCTCTAGCTTATTTTATTTATTTATTTATTTATTTATTTATTTATTTGTTTGTTTATTTGTTTATTCATTCATTCATTCATTCATTCATTCATTTTTTTGTTTTTTTGGAGCTCACCATGTAGCCCAGGCTGACCTCAAACTCACAGAGATCCACCTGGTTCTGCCTCATAAGTGCTAGAATTAAAGGTGTGCAACACCACAGCCAGGCTTAATAATTTATGGGTTTTTTATTTTTTTTTTAGACAGACTTTCTCTGTGTCGCTTCTGAGCCTATCCTGGAACTCACTCTCTAGCCCAGGCTGGCCTCAAACTCACAGAGATCCACCTACGTCTGCCTCCCAAGCACTAAAGGCATGGGCCATCACTTTCTGGCTGCTTAATTTTTATTGAGTCTATTTCCTACTGAAATTCTATACTCTCAATCTCCACTTTCTGCTATTATTCTTAACATTTGTATCTTCCTGGTCATCAAGACAGGTCAGTAAAATTCTCTGTGAAACTTTCTATGATTTTTGCCCCCTAAAGTCCTGATATCATCCACATTCTTTCAAAAGACAACATTCTCAGGTTCTACCTACCACAAAATCACCTTTGGTGTTCCATTTTTTGTTCTAACTTGCTTTTATCCTGCTGTGATTAAATTTTGCATTCCACATAGTCTATCAACCTTGTGACATAGAGGTTCAGGCTCCAGGTTGCACACTGAACAACTTAAATAGGGACAGAAGACTGCAAGTCTACCCCCTTGTACACATGGGAAACCTACACAGTAAAGACATTTACAAAATTATTACTTAAGTACCCAGTGATGTGAAACATCAGGACATTCTTCACTGACAGGGTCCTGAGGTGAAGATCACAAGGGATGAGAAAAAAAGCAAAATATAAGGTAGAAAAGATAAAGGCTGGGGTGGGGAGGTCTTGCACAATGTATGTCTTATGTCAACTATGCTTCTTAAGAAGAATAGCACCTTTATACTACTTCTAGGGGCAGAATGGAAGGAAATGGGGAACTTCTAGGAAGTCAGCAGAAAGTATCATACAACAGGATAGACTCAGAGAGGAGGCTAATCAAACCATGCTGCACAAGGGAAAAAAGGGTATCTCAAGCATATTACTGACTAAGCCCACAGTGATCTGTGGATGGATAACCATAGCCATATTTGGTGAAAGAGTTGGATTCTTGGGATCTGAAGCAACCCCACCACAAAGGCCCTGATTCAAGACCATTGCCTGCTCTTCAAAGCATATTCCTGGTTTTAGGGAAGGAGCTCTGTTTTATTGTCAATATGTTATGCCTTTAGGGAAAGCTCCCAAGGCCTAGGCCCCAGGCTGTTACTAGCTCTCCCAAGAATTTTCCTAATCCCTGCCTGAAGGCCTAAAGAAATGTAAGAGTGTTCTACTTTTCTTTCTTTCACTTTTTTTTTTCATTGAGACAGGATTTCACTGTGTAGCTTTGGAGCCTGTCCTGGACATAACTCTTCAGACCAGGCTGGCCCCAAACTCACAGAGATGAACCTGACTCTGCCTCTTGAGTGAGTGCTGGGTAAAGTCATTTACCACCACTGAACTGCTAGTGTTTTACTTTTCAAATAGTTGTAACCTGGTGTCATATTACCCATATGGCAGACCTTGGTTTATCTTAAAAAGAAAAGTGGAATTTTTTGGCATGCGAGGACTTAAGGTTGGTTATGACCCTGTAACTCCTCAATGAGCAGTTTGTTAGAGTCCCATTCTTTGACACAGTATTAGGCCTGGTGGCTTGTTGTAAATCAGGGGTGGCTCCTTTGTAATTGTTTGGTTGCAGCCAAAATTCTGGACAATCCTGGTGAACAAATGTGTATTCTATTGTCCTAATCTCTAACAGGCCTGGCTACAATACTCTTAACTTTGAGTGGTTTTCTTTTCTTTCTTTTCTTTTCTTTAACAAAGGGTTTCTCCGTGTAGTTTTGGTGCCTAACCTGGATCTTGTTATGCAGACCAGGCTGGTCTAAAACTCACAGAGATCTGTCTGGCTCTGCCTTCTGAGTCCTGGCATTTAAGGTGTGTGCAACCACTGCCTCGCAGGGTTTTTTTTCCAGGCAGTACTCCCTCAGTTAAATTCTATTTTGTGAGACTTACTATCTCCTAAGAATTAATAAATCCTTTATATCACCATTTCAACTCTTCTCTCTCACATCTTAGTTGTAGAGTGCAACACAGCACATGAGATGCCTTTTACAACCTCCACAAAATTAACTATAAATGGATCTTACACATGAAAGTTAAGTACAAAGTGCTGAACCTCTAGAAGGTACTGGACAAAGTAGGTATGCTTTCAATGAGTGCACCAAAAGCATGTTAAAGTTCACTACAAAGATGTTTCTGTACACACCTCCCTACTCCCAATTATGTGAACAAATTCGGCCCACAGAGCAAAGTTATCCAGAGGCCTGCCCTGGGAATAGGAAGTTTCAAGGACCATATGGGACCTCACAGGACAGGGATTCTGGCTGAAGTTTCCCACCCAGATCTGAGAAGGACCCACCACTCTGGCTCCTGAACCTTACTCACAATGCTGTGGTTTTCATGATCACCTAGGTTGTCTGCTCAGCTCTCTGCACCAGCACACACAGCACAGCACACAACACAAAATTGCTGCTGCCAGTTTCTCTTCAAAGTCAAGCTTGAAGCTAGTAGCTGGAAGAACCCTGTACCACTTCTGACTGGCAGATCACCTGGAGGGCCTGATTGGCTAGTGAGGCCTGAGTGACAAGAGCAACTCTCATAGGGTTACACTGTGCTTAAAGTCACAGCACAATGGTTCCTGATCCTGCCTTCCACCACAGAGGCACACCTTTTCTAAACATTTGCATTTCAATAGCACTTGTCCCTGGCTCCAATAGCAGACCCTGCTGTCTTTCTGCTCTTGGTAGGCACTTCCCCTTCTTCATCCTGGACACAGTGTGACTAGCATGTACAACCCACTATACTATGTGGGGTGGAGTGATTCCACGTCCCACAGGTGGAAGGGTGACCAGAATATTAACAACTAAAGAGAAATTAAAAGACAAAAAAGGAGATGTTTGTTTTGTGACTTCAAGTTGAGGTCAGGTGAACTGAACCCACTTTTTACCTAGTTGTTACAGGGACTTCATACAACCAGGAAAGAAATGGAGGAAGTGGATCACAAACAAGATAATAGGTCTTTCTCCCATCAGAAATGGCTTCATTGCTTTAGGATTTTTATTCCTGAAAATCAGAGCACACTGTTGGCAAATGAATAATAATGAAGAGTAGGCTTCAAGGAAAGTTGAATATTTAAAGCATAATAAAGTTAGGAAGAATATACTTACAAGCACTGTTAATAGTCAGCATATCTTACTCCTAGGGCAGTTGAAAAAACAAAACAAAAATACCACTGCATTATTCAAGCTTCTGTACATGAACCGTGTTATGAATTGTATAAAGAAGGCTCTGGCAGGTAGAGAGCCAAGGTTCCCTGCTGCTGGTTACAGACAAAAATGACATTCAGACAGCACTCAGTGAAGAGATCTATTTAGTGCAGGAAGAGAGAAGGGGAAGAGAAAGAAGGAAAAAGTGGGTGGGCGAGAGTGAGGAATCCAAATGTGCTCATACTTCCTGGGAGAAAAACAGGACAGAGAGCGAGGGTAGTGGGTGTAAATTTCCCTTAAGAACAAGCTTTTACATCAGGACATTGAGTGCTACCAAGGGCCAGGTTCAGAATATTAATAAACAGGACTAGTAGAATGCATCTCTCCATGTGTGTACAAAGTGGATTTATTACAATGTCTCACAAGCTGTGGTAGAGCTAGTCTAACAATGGCTGTCCACCAATGGAAATTTGAAAAGTCCAGTAGTTATTCAGTACATGAGGCTTGACATCTCAGCTGGGCTTCAGTATACACCACAATTTTAAGGAAGTAGGCTCTAATGCTAGTAAAGTAAAAAAATTGGTAACCAGAGCTAGGGCAACCAGGCGAATAGAGAACTTCCTTATTCAATATCCTTTCTATATGTAGGCTGTCACCAAGTGTTGCTACCCAGATTAAAGTTGGATCTTATTCTTTGTTGATTTTTTTTTTGGTGATTTCAAGAAAGGTTTTATTGTTGTTGCCCTGAAACTCATTCTGTTGAGCAAGCTGCCCTCAAACTCAGAAAATCCAAATGCTTCTGCTTACTGGGGTTAAAGGTATGCACTGCCACCAAGCAGCTAAAAGTGGATCTTATCACCTAAAATGATCCAGATTAAAGATGTGTCTTTAACTTCAAAACCTTTAAGAAAAATCCCTCACAGGTGTACACAAATCTTTTGGGCTTTAATTAATTAAAAAGGTAGTCAGCAAGCCAGGTGGTAGTGGCGCATGCCTTTAATCCCAGCACACAGGAGGCAGAGTGAGGAAGATCTCTGTGAGTTCGCGGCCAGCCTGGTCTCCAAAGCGTGTTCCAGGAAAGGCATAAATCTACACAGAGAAACACTGTTTTGAAAAACAAAAAAAAATAGGTTGTGATGTTGGCACAGGACTTTAATCCCAGTACTCAGGAGGCAGAGGCAGGCAGATCTCTTCTGAGCTCAAGGCCATCCTGGTCTCCAAAGTGAGTTCCAGGAAAGGCACAGAGCTACACAGAGAAACTCTGTCTGAAAAAAAAAAAAAAAAGATTAGCCATCACAACGGACAAGACAGATAAAATGAGAAAGATTTCCTAACTGCAGAATGCAAGGAGAACATGGGAGTCATTTCCAAAACAATGCTTTTCCTAAACAAAGGAAGCATGTGGTTTTTGAGTAGGGAGCCTGGACACATTCCTGTAGCACTCTGCATAATCTTAAGCATGCTCAGTTAACAAATCCACTTCTGATTACGATCACAATGTAAAAGCAGAGACATTTATGGATATTCTTACCTCAAAGTTATGCAGAAACATATATTAATTATAAAAATGATGGAAAAAAATGTCTTTCACATGTTCATCTTGTACCACAAGGTCTTAGCTGAAAATCAAGGAAATAACCTTGTAAAATGTAGATTGTTTTGGGGCCCAAGTGACCTGTCAATCTTGATGTTTGATCTAAAATATATCTGTACCATTGCCACAATTCTCACAGATACAAAAGATAGAGAACACAAATACAGAAACCTTCAAGGAAAAGTCACCTAACAGCACTGTTTACTTTGCAACTAGATATAATGATTTATATCACTCTCAGAACAAAACTGCTTTTCCCTCTGCGCAGGCTGGCCTAGCATGGGGGCACAGCTGCTTCCATGCAACACCAGCAGGAGTTCATTTGAACAAGCTCTGGCTTGTTTCATGGCTAAGGGCTATGACATCATAGTAAAAACTCTTATTGTTTTCTTTTTCTAACTTTTTAAAAAATTATGTATACAATGTTTTGCCTGTATGTGTCTGTGTGTAGTGCCTAACAAGGCCAGAAGGAGGCAGAAGATGCCTGGGACTAAAGTTACAACAAATAGTTAGCTCCTAGTGGGTCTTGGGAATGGAACATGGGTCCTCTATAAAAACACCCAGTTCTCTTAATTGCTGAGCTGTCAATCTAGCCCCCTTTTCATTTAAAATTTCTTTCCATAAATTGATAAGCAAGAGATATTACATCACTTTCCCCTTTTATCTTTTCATTCTACCCCTTCCCAAATACTTTCCAACTTATTACTTATTAGATGTTGGTGAATAAGAATGATAATATACATTAATACAAACTGCTGCATCCAATTTTGTTGGATATCTATATCTATATTTATATCTATATATCTATATCTATATATATAGATATAGCTATAGATATATATATAGAGAGAGAATGGGCTGACCATGTTGTATTAGATAAATAATTAGGGATCTCATCTTCGCCTGAGGTTAATTCTCTCTGGAGAATTCCACATTTTAATCAGCATCTGGTGTCTAACCATGACTGGGTTACCTTGGATGGAAAACATAATCAAGAATAGAAAACATAGGTAGGAAAATTCATCACCAGTTAAGAGCACTGAAGATGCTTTTGAAACATCCAGCTTTCATTCCCAATACATTTAAAGGGTCACTAATACCTGTAATTCCAGTACCAGGGGTCCTGACACCATCTCCTTGCCTCCCTGTCCACCATAAGAAAAGGAGACTTAGATCATAAAAATTATTTTTCAAGCTGGAAGTGGCAGTGCATTCTTATAGTGCCAGCAAACTGGACACAGAGGAAGGAAGATCATTGAGAGTTTTAAAGCCTATGCCACAGTCTACACAAACACATGCCCATACACACACAAACACACACATACACACACATACAAACACACACACACACACACACACACACACACACACACACACACACGAAAAGAAGAACACTGAATTACATACAAGAAAGGGAGTATTAGAACAATACAATACCACTTAAAGTCATTTCAAGTGTCTGCCACTGGTGCCCATAGAATCATTTTCAAAACTAAATGTGGCTAAGATCAAAAACACTGAAGACAGCTTATGTTGGAGAGTATGTGGAGCATGGGGAACACTCCTACACTGTTGGTGGGAGTGCAGACTTGTATGGACACTCTGGAAACCAGTATGGTGCTTTCTCAGAAAACTGGAAATCAATATCCCTAAAGACCTAGCTATACCACTCTTGGGCATATTCCCAAGGAGTGCTCATTTATACTGTTGGGGACCAATTCCGGACAGCTGTGTCTTGAACTTTGTGTGACTTTCCTTGCTTTATCAAACCTTACAAAAGGCAGGAAGTTCCTGGCCTAGCCTCGGGCTGTACAACTTCCTGGAGTACGTGCTAATCAGCCAGCTGCAGGGGCCTGGGACCAAAGTGAACTCACCCTCCCTTAGGAATTTTCCATCCTTGCTTCCCCTGCTTCCCCTCCCTGCCTGAAGCTCTGCTTATAAGCCTCAATACCCAGTCAATAAAGGGAGACCTCGATGCAACTCAGACTGACTCTGTCTTCCTTTATGCACCTGGTCTCCTTTCTCTCTCGCTCCCATTGATCTTTCAGGAGGTGCCTCCTCGGGTCTCATCAAATAACCTGGCCCGCGGGACTGGGCAAGTGGCGCCCAACATGGGGCTTGAGGAACCATGACCTGCCGGACGACGGACAACAGAAGGGGCCCCGGAGAGGATCAGGGTAGAGACGCCCAGACCGCATCACTCGTGCAACGCGGGAGAGTCTTGAGGTAAGTATGTCGTCCCATCGATCATGGGCAAAAATTTATCCAAAGAGGCTGTTTTTCTAAAGGAGATGAAAAGGTAATCTTAGGGAGAGAGAAATAAGAGTTAAGAAAAAGGATTTGATAAAATTCTTCTAATATGCGGAGGAGAAATGTCCCTGGTTAGTGATTAATGGACCAGGAATTCACCCTCTGACTTGGAACAAGGTTGGAAAAGATATTAACAAATTAATCAGAGGCGGGGAAAATGTCCCCAACGCCTTTTTTAGTTTTTATGGACTTCTGTTTTGTACCGGTCGATCGATTTGTACTTTGCAGGTTCTCACTGGGGCAGACGTGTCCGGACAGTGAACCTGGCGGCGAAGGGAGACGTCCCAGAGCCCTAAGGCCACCTCAGAGGTGACCATTTGGTTTAGGAGCATCTTTGGGTATCTTCTCCCACGATGGGAGGAAGTGCCACTTTGTATTTTGTCCCGGGAATTTGTCAGAGCCATTTTGTGGGTGTTTTTGTATGTTTTGTTGTGATCATTGTTACTTTACTCTCTACTTCTCTTCCAAGAAAAAAGGTGCATGTTTGACTGACAGGGATGTGGAAGCCCCTGATGTCTGTTTGATTAAGGACAGAGATCCTCGAGTCTGGATTGTTTTTGATGTGATTGAGCCTGGAGGGTTACCCCCCCCCCCAGAGCACATCAGGCTGTCATTTTTCTTGGAGCTTTGTTGGTTGTTTTGTTGGGGCAAAGTTTTTCCGTGTGCCCTTGGTCTTGTGTGTAATGTATTAATTGTTTTCATTGTTGACTTGACTGTGATGGACGCTATGGGACAGTTCCTTTCTTCTCTACTAGACCTTTGCCTAGCCCACTGGAAGGATGTGTGAGCCACAATAGAGGGAACTGAGTTCCCCACCCCCACTCCTGGATTGAACTGAGATAAACAGGTAGCTCCTGCCAGGTGGGGCTTGCATACTGCAGGAGGGGCTTGCTGGCTGTGAATGAGGCCATCATCTCAGTGCTGATGTTCCAGTTCTTGGATTGTCTGTGTAAATGTTATTTGTTTTTGTCTGCTAACCTCCCTTATTTTCCTAGAGGAAGAGGAGGAGAAAGAGGCATAGCAAAGGCCACCTCCCTCCCTCCGTAGCTCTCTTGCTATCAGGAGTGCAGCCAGCTGGCTGCTCTCAGGAGGGTGGGGGTGCATGCTCTCGGTACAGGCGGGCAAAGACGGGAGCTCTGGACATGGCAATGGGGACTGCCTGCAATTGACAAAAACTGTGTGAACACTAAAGAGAGAATCTGACCCTCCCTTCCTTTACTGTGATAACTTCAAGGTCTCTTCTGCCGGCCAGCAGCTTCTCTTGTTTACCCTTCTCTGTCCTGGTATTGCTTGAAAAGAAATGTTAAATTACCAGTTCAAGATACTGGGAAAATTATGCTTTTGTTTCCACAGGAAAAATAAAAATTTACATGGGTTTTGTTCATTTGAGTTCAGTGGGTTACAAATACTTGCCATCATTTAAGAGACTTGGTTTCAAATTATTGCTGGTTAAGATAAAATATAATGTTTTTATAAAAAATGACTTGAGATATATATATATAAAAAACATGTTTCAGATTTCTTTGTCTTGCTATTCTGCTGTTACATTGAGACTCCAAAGGGTCATAGTTGTAAAAATGTCTGTCTACTCTATAGGTATGAATGAAAAATGTGGCCACATGTATGTTTGGTTTTGAATGTCTGAGTTTGCATGTCCTTTGTGTTAAGGAATACAAGTTAATACTAGTCATCTGGCTATTCAGATACTAGTTTAAAGCATAAACTGTTCTATTTAAATAAAAAAAACCTAAAAGGTATATTTGACTAATATATTTATAGGAAAACAAATTGGCCTGGTTATTGTTACCAAACTTAGAGAAATTTTCAAGATTGGGCCTAGATTTGTTTGGCTCAGATACATTTAATAGATAATGGTCCTCAAACCTGTGAAGGATCTGATGAATATGGCATTTACATTATTTGATAAAAAGCTTAATATAGCAAACAGAGACTCCGAGCTCCCCAGCTCCTAGCAATGACTCCCAAGGTCTCCAAAGAAGATATGAAACAACGACAAGAAGATGCCACCTGAATTGTGGACAATGCTGTCCTGACACCTGTCCTGCCAACACTATGAAGACTATAGGAGCCTGGGATGATGGCAGTCTGGGAAATGGATAGTCTATGTTGTTTTTTAAATAGACTTAAAAGTCTGCACTCAGGTAAAGTTTGTCCTTCTCAGATCTTTGATGAAATTGATGACTGGGCTAGCTATAGCTTTCTCAGCTTAGTAATTGATTGATCAATGGATTAATTAATTAAAGTTAATAAGTCTCTTTAAAAAAGATAAACAGGTTCTAAATATAGACTTACAGATGTTTTTCATTGGGCCAAGGAAATTTCAGTCCAATCTATACTTGGTTCTCTAGATAGAAAAGACTATGGATTTCAGGGCAAATTGATAATACTAAAATTACTAAGACTATGGGTCTAAAAGTTCCAAATAAGTTCATAAGTTTTAACTCCTGTTCCTAGTTTATATCTGTCTCAACAGGTTTCCACTTGGCTGACAGATACATCCAAGCATCATTTGCTGGTGACAACCTACTGCAAATGACTGTGAGCCCTGAACTTGCTGAAAGCTGATATGGACCAATTCAGCCGATATGCATACCATCTCTTCAGCTGGTCAATAAAACGTTCCCTCTTGTCTTTGACTAACATTGTGGCTTTCCAGGGCCTTGACAACAACGTCCCAATGTCAGCAGGAAGTAATTACAGAAGAGAGAAAACATCGCCCCTGTTTCCCCCCCACTCCAGAATGTTAGCTCAAAAGGGAATTTCTTGTCATAGGGAACCTGAGATAAAGTTCCAAGTTCCTTGAAAATAAGGAACTCTGTCAGCCATCATAAGGCTTTTGGCCTTGTGCTTCTGCTAATTACTGTTGGCTCTTATATCACCGATGTCTTAACTAAATGATGATTCATGTCTGGGTACCACTAAACTGAGGATGCTAGAATTTCAATATCCGCCTCTGAACCCATGACACACTTGCAGATGGCAAAAACTAAATAAGGGGAAGCTCGCTTTGCCATTGATAATGGAAAACTTCTATGTTCTGGTCCAATTAGTCTCCGATATGGAATTCTTTGAGCAGAGAGGCAGATACACTCGAGAACCTGTGTCTATGACTATTGCCCTCTTGTTAGGTATTGGGGCATCACTGCAGGAATTGGTACAGGAACTACTGCCCTCGTGCAGAGCAACCACCTTATGCAGTTACAAATGGCTATGACTACTGACCTAGAGGCCATAGAAAGATCCTTTTCTGCTCTGGAGAAATCTTTAACCTCACTCTCTGAGGTTGTGTTACAAAACATAAGAGGTCTGGATTTACTATTTTTTAAGGAGGGGGGATTATGTGCAGCCTTGAAGGGAGAATGCTGCTTTTATGCCGACCATACTGGTATTGTCAGGGAATCAATGGAAAAATTAAGGGAAAGGCTGGCTCAAAGAAAAAGGGAGTTTGAAAATCAGCACTGGTGGTTTGACCTTTGGTCCCTGGGACTTTCAGCGGTTGACTCGGTTTATCAAAAATCAGATTGATTCGGCCTTACCACAACACGTCTCGATTCATTATCACAGAGTAGATTCCGAAGAGGCCGGCCAGGAACCCCATCAAGGACTCAGACTCAGTGTCCTAAGACCCTAACGTCCCCACGGTCCTGCTAGAGGGTACTCAATGACGGGAATAGTACAGGGCCCACGCCGGAGACAACAGCATACAGAGGTCGCCCGAGACCGGCTCAACACGGCATGCTGCCGAGCGTGGGAAGCCCCCTGTATAGCCTAAGACAGGGACTCTCTCGGACCACCCCGATCACATGGACTTGGTCCATTTTTGAGAAAAGAGGGGGAACTGTTGGGGACCAATTCCGGACAGCTGTGTCTTGAACTTTGTGTGACCTTCCTTGCTTTATCAAACCTTACAAAAGGCAGGAAGTTCCTGGCCTAGCCTCGGGCTGTACAACTTCCTGGAGTACGTGCTAATCAGCCAGCTGCAGGGGCCTGGGACCAAAGCGAACTCACCCTCCCTTAGGAATTTTCCATCCTTGCTTCCCCTGCTTCCCCTCCCTGCCTGAAGCCCTGCTTATAAGCCTCAATACCCAGTCAATAAAGGGAGACCTCGATGCAATTCAGACTGACTCTGTCTTCCTTTACGCGCCTGGTCTCCTTTCTCTCTCGCCCCCATTGATCTTTCAGGAGGTGCCTCCTCGGGTCTCATCAAATAACCTGGCCTGCGGGACCTCGACGCAACTCAGACTGACTCTGTCTTCCTTTACGCGCCTGGTCTCCTTTCTCTCTCGCCCCCATTGATCTTTCAGGAGGTGCCTCCTCGGGTCTCATCAAATAACCTGGCCCACGGGACCGGGCATTATACCACAAGGACACATGCTCAACTATGTTCATAGCAGCATTATTTGTTAGATTTTTCAAACAGGATGAAAATGCAGCTGTTCTGGAATTAATATGACTTCCCAGGGAGAAATCACACATAGGCTATTAATAAAGAAAAATACCTTTAATTATAGTATACAACCATCTCTGGCAAATGCTCAAAGAGGAGACAACCTAGACATATTGTGCATTCAACATATGCTGCCATCCTTGTGTCTTTTAGCTATATGCTCCAGGTTTCACTTTGAACAATATAAATACAGACAGGCAACTGTAGGTCTAGCCATTTGGGCAGATGGGTGAGTTAGACAGCAAAATTTCTCCCAGGATTCTTTCTTAAATATTACAGACACCTGAGACAGTAGGTCATTCTTTAGTGATATTGTGCTGGGTTGAAGCTGACTATGGGTGACAATCATGGGAAAAGTGGAAGGTAGGAAAAAAAGCTGGCATGAGATAGCCTTGTACAAGCTACATTGCAAGACATGTAAGTTTCTTAAAAAGAATAGTACCTTGGATACTACTTCCACTGGCGAAATGGAAAAGTTCTGGGAAGTAAGCAGAAACTATCATACAATGGGACAGACTCAGGAGGAGACTAATCAAATAATGCTGCAAAAAAAACCCACAGGATATTTCAAGATTATTACTGAGTAAGCCCATCAGTGTTCTTGGGACTGATAACCATAGTTCTATGTGGGATCTGAAGCAACCCCACAATAAAAGTCCTGGTTCTAGACCATTACCAGTTCACCCAAACATATTCCTGATTCTATGGAAGGAGCTCTGTTTTATTGTCAATCAATCAGGCACTTAGGGAAAGCTCCCAAGGCCTAGGCCACAGGCTATTAATAGCTCTTCCAAGAATGATCCTTTTCCTTGTATGAGGGCCTAAATGAAAGCCTTGCTTGATCAATCCAATCCTTAATACAACATTGTTTTACTCTTCAAATACTTGTCACCTGGTGTCATATTGACCTTCTGGCAGAAAAATAAGCTTTTCTCAAGAAGAAAACTAAAACTTTATGGCACACCAAGCCTTAAAGTTGGTTTTGACACTATAATGTCTCAATAAGATGCTTGTTAGAATCTCATTATTTCATATAGTGTTGGGCCTAGTTTTTGGTTGTAAATCAGCAGTGGCTTCATAGTAATGGTTTGGAAAAAATGTCCGGATAATCCTGGCGAACAATAGTGTATCCTACTGTTCTAATCTCTAACAAGTCTGGCTAGAATATACTTATCTTTGTTTGTTTGGTTTTTTTTTTTTGAGACAGTCCTCTCTCCACTATATTCTATTTAGTTAGCTCATAAGTATCCCTCTCTAATAATGGCCATGTATAGTAAGCCATCGTGTCTCTATGCCAGGGAGTTTTCTTTTGACCCAGCATTTCAGCCTTTTCTGAACAGGGAACATGGGTGACATATTCTCTTCTGGAACTGCTTCTGGCTGGCATTGGGGAGCTGTTGTCAGGGGCCCCCAAAAGGGTGAAAAGCTAGTCAAAGACTGGGCAAGGGGGCATTTGTCAGAAGCATGTAGCTGCCTGACCCCATAGGGACAGGAAAGAACCATGTTTGCTGGGCTGGTCCACGTCAGCTTTTAGCAAGTCTGGAGCTCACAGTCGTCTGGAGCAGTGGAGTCAGCGACTGAAACTTGGAGGTGACTGCGAGCCAAGTGGAAATCTGTTGAGACAAATTTAAACTAGGAACAGAAGTTAAAATTTATGAACTTACTTGGGACCCTTAGGTCCATACCCTTAGTAATGGGAAAAGCAGTAGTCCCAAGACCAGAAGAGAGGAAAAATACCATCTTTAGGAATACTTATCTGGGGTCCTTTCGACCTCTGTGAAGTGGGTCTAGGTTTTTATGACTCTGTTGATCCTTTGAGGCCTACTTACAAAATGACATAAAAGTTTTAGATACATTAGTATTACCAATCTGTACTGAAATCCATTTTGTAGACAAAGCAGGTAATGGGTATCTTGTAAAACAGCAGAAGTGGACTCATACCTTTGAATCCCAACAAGAAATACAGGTTTGGGTTAAAATCTTGTGCATTTTTCTTCTGTCCAGAAAGCCAGGTATAAATTGGACAGAGATTTTTTGACCTGATGGGAAGCACTTTTAGGTTTACATTTAAATATATTTAGATGGCATGTAAAACAAATCCAAAATGTTGAGCTTGTGACTGAACAGTAAGTAGTCATTGCTCTACCAGCTCATCAAGGCTCCTAAATGTTAAGCTCTGAACCATAGAACAGGAGAGTAATCTGAAACTTATCTCATTTTAGACTCATATCTGAACTTTATAACTTATTTAAACTTTTATATCTTAGAACATTTTCCTAAAAGTGAGCGAACAAGCTAGCTATAGCCTTGCAGAAGGATCTGGTTGTCTGATGCTTCCACGCTGACATAGTTAGAGCTAGCCTAGTCATCAGTACTATCAGAAATCTGAGAAAGATAAACTATATCTGAGTGCAGACCAAGAAGCTTCCAATCTTATAAATTACAGGGACCAATCCCTACCCAGGTCTCCATAACGTTGGAGGCACCAGTCAGAACAGCATCAATCTTCTTCTGCCATCAGGCCCATAAGACAGAGTATTTTTCCTGTGGAAAAGGGACATGGAAGACTGACCTCGACCAGGCAAAAGGGTATAATCAATTCCAGTGTCCTACTGCTTGTCCACAGTCTGGGCTGGGCCCTGGCGGCAGGCGTTGCACTGGGGCATCTTGCCCTGTGGTCAGCATTGTCATATTTCAAGCAGAGACGTTGTGGTGCCTTGTACAGAATCTTCTTTGGAGACCTTGGGTCACTGCTAGGATCTGGAAGCCTGTCTGATATAATAAGCTTTTAGATCAACATTTAAATGCCATATTCTGCAGATTTCTGAAGTATGAGGGCTGTCCAGGTATATCTGAATAGACAAACTTTGTTTCTAATTACTTGTTTTAAGCTCAACCCTGAAAACATATGCAAGGAACTGAGTAAATGAGTAAACTTATCCCTGTAATATTACATCAGTACTTACTTACCCTGACTACAATTGAAAAAAAAACTTGATTACTTATAACTGACTATTTATGTTCTCTAACAGTCTACAATAAGTAGCCTAAAAACAATGCTTTTAAGCTGAAGATCTTCTAGCATCAAATACAGGTTCAGTAAAGAAACCAAAACACAGTATCAATATACAACATTCTTAAGCGTGAACGTACCTTGGTTAGGAGAAACAACTTTTAAGTCATTCGTTTTTAACTATAAAAACTGTTCTTAAAAGATTAAGATCTCTCAAATGCCTTCTGTAATATCAACAATAAAGTATCTTCTTTTACTTCAAGGGGGAGAAAACATGGCATCATCACAATCTGTATAAAGTAAAACCAAGCTCCAAAGTGTAAACAATCCCAAAGTTCAATATCTGGGATTTATTTATAACACTTTTGGTTCTTTTACTTAGAGGCTTGGATGATTTCTTTGACCCTGCCTTTGGCAGCACATATATAGCCTTCCTGCTCCATTTTATTATGGCTGGTGCTTCCGGTGATCATCACCTGACACTGGCATTTTTTAAAACTGCTAAGGTCCACCACTGTAACTAGACTCTTTTTGGAACTCTAGTCCTGCCATACATTTGCAAACCTCAGCTGTTTTCTCTGATTCCTTTATGTTACAAAGTTTAGCTGCCAGAGCAAGGTATATTCCTGAGTATAAAAGCATTGATGTGCAGCTTTAGTATTTATCAAATACTTTATTTATTAAACATATGTTGCCATGTATTTAAATTCTCTAGAAACTTGCTGTTGAACACTTGGTAAAGACATAAGTACTTAGGTGTTAACCCAAGTAGATCTTTATAACCTTAGTAAAAGATGGCTGCCAGCCACATGGCTGCCCATGAGGTCATCAGCCAAGATGGAGGGAGCCATGTGGTTGTTGTTTAAAGTTTGTTTTTCTAAACAATGATTATTTGCACACATACACACAGTTGGATCCAAGTTACACACATACATACGTACAGTTAAAGCTTGCTTACATTTCCAAGTCACATACCTGTCCACATACACACATAAGCAGTTTGCAGAATCATTAGCCATTCTTAAAATGAAAACCAACAAGAATTAACTTTTAAATTCAGTATTTGCAGGTATAAGGAACCGTAACAGTTTACATCACATCCTCTCTGACCTTCTACAACCTTCTATGTACCCTCAGTCCATTCCTTTGATCCCTCAGACATTTACTTTAGACAAATTCCACTTTTTCTTTTCTTTTAAAACAGAAACTCTTACCAAAGTCTTTCTTGTGATTTCTTTCAGTAATCTAGAATATATTGTAAAGTTACAATATTTTAAACAAGAACAGAAATACATGCACATACCATAACAAGAATAACTCTCAATTTGCATCAGCACTGTACCACAGACAAGAAACTGTTGGTGACATTCCATTCTTGGAGCCAGACCTTGATCAGGTTTTAGCCCCAGGGCAGGTCCTGGGAGCCCCACCCAACAGCATGGGAGATGAAGACTGGCGGGAAGGTGTGCACCATGGGGACAAAAGATTGCTGTTAACCTCTATCGTAAAGCACACAAGAATGGCAGACTGAAAGTCCTGTATGGGCCCACAGACTTGTAGGCCACTCATCAGCTGTGACCCTGGAGGGGCAGCCAGCTCTCCACCAGCCCCCACACACTGAGCTCCTTGAGGCTCCCACTGGCTCCCATCAGCCCAACCCCATGCCCACACAGGAGCCATACCTGGGCCCCACAATGCTCACAGACTGTCCCAGCACACAGCCATGCCTAGTTCCCATGCGGCCTCTGGGCCAATCTATGCTGTAAAGTCTTTACTCCAAAGCTCTCTGAGTGAGCTGGGGCCCTGAACCCACGGCGTCTAGGCCCCCATGATGCTCACAGGCCGCCTACCTCTCTCAGCAGCACCCTGGGCCCCCGAAGTTCTGCTGCTTGCACTCTGGTCAGAGAGAGCAAGGAAGCAATGTTAGATTACTCTGTGCCAGTTCAACCACTAAAAGGGTCTCCATCCCTTCAGCTGACAATCCGGCCCACAAGTCCCAATGCATACACAAGCTCAGGCATAAAACACAAACACATGTGGCCACAGTTCTCATACATTTATACATTTATATAGGTATACCAAATCACACTGACAAACAAGATAGGCAGAAAAAAAGGCATACAAAAGGAAGAACAAGGGCCCTACAGATGGTTCAGGCAGACGAGAGTCCAGAGCGAAAGCCTTGATTATGCCAAAGACTATACAGATGGGACAGGGACAACTCAACAGAGTCTCCCGATCCCCAGACTGACCCCTCACGGGCATCCAAACAGACGGACCCCTCATGGGCATCCTAACAGATGGACCCCTCTCGGGCATCCTATGACAGGGGGACCTGTGGGGACCCCCGCGTCCTGATGAGGGGTTGGGAAATCTCCCAACTCCTCCAGGGTCACCTTACAGGTGTGTCCGCCAAGGTGAGAGCCTGTCAGATACAACTGCCGGCTTCGGATAAGAAAATGAAAGTAAAAGGAAAGCAAAGACAAGAAAATGGAGAGCTCTTACCGATCCGGTGCTGATGGACCTCCGAAGATCTTAGGGGTCCTGGCAGGGGGTCTCTGGGGATCCTGGACGAGCCCCCAAATGTTGTGCCCAGATTGTGACCCCCAGAAAGATCACCAAAGACGAGCATGCCAGAACGCAAAAGCAAGGTTTAATTCTGTGATATCCAAAAGCAATACAAGGCTAGGCAGGGACTTTGTCCAATACATCCAAAACAGTGGAGGCTGGAGGAAGTGCCCGCCTGTCCGCAAGCTCAATTTTTAAAGGGAAAAATCACAAGGTTACATCATTTATGGGTGCTAGTATGGGTACAATTCTAATTGGCTCGCTTCTAGGGGATTTTAGAAATTACTTCTAAGGGAGTGGTTGTCTGCTACCATTTCTCATTGGCTGCCCTCAGGTGGGGGCATTTTTATGGTCAGTTACCCTGGAAACCAAGGAGAGGACATTCCATAGTCTAGCAGGCATTACCTTATAACTATCTTGTGACTCTGTACTTTTACACTTCCTGGTTTCTGGAATCTGGACTGACAGGTTTCAGTAACTAATGGCCTATTCCCAAAAGGAGAAATCTTAGGCCTTAGTTTTTGGGTAAAGGCATTTTGGTCTTATTTCTAAGATGGCTCATTTTGGTCTCACAGTTTCATTGCTTAAGAAGTTTTATTCCTGAAATTTAGAGCAAACTGTTGGCAAATTAAGTAAAGTAAAGAGTAGTCTTCATGGAAAGTTGAATACTTAGAGAATAATGGACCTAGGAAGAATGCATTTATGAGCACCATTGTTAGCCAGCACACCTTCCTTCCTGGGCAGGTGAAAAAAAAAAGACAACTGTATTAGTCAAGCTTCTCTACATGATCAGGACTGCTAGAATGAATCTCTCCATGTATGTAGAAAATTGATTTCATAGGATGTTTTACAAGCATTCAGGATGGGAAGGAGATCCTTTTAACTAGCCCTGCCTGCTGTCTGTCTCAGAGCTGGGACATCATTGCAGAGAATTCCATTTTTAAGCTTTATTTTATTTTATGTATGAGGGTGTTTGCCTCCAGGAGTCTGTGCAGAGGTCTTGCAGGGCCAGAAGAGAGTTACAAAAGGTGATTAAATATAATGGAACCTTTGTTCTATGTAACATCCTGGTGCTGCTTTTAACTTTTAAGCTATCTCCCAAGGCCACTTCTTTATTTAAAATTTATTTTCATATATTTTAATTAATATGTATAAGGAACATGTAAGGCCTAGGGTGAGCAACCCTGGTCAGGAGTGATAAGCAATAGAGTGATGTAAGTAAACCACAAATGGAGTAGTGATAAGCTATAAGCTATGTGTGGAAGTATGGATAAGACTAGAAACCTAGCCAGAAAATAATTTAAAAGATGAAGCCTCAGACCCGACCAACAGAGCTTGTCAGGCCCTCGCATGAGACGACTCTCCTCTGCGAGAGATATGAGATCCTGTCCCCAGTGCAGATGTGGCTGACCTGAGGAAGGCTGACCCAAGATCCAGAGGAACAGACATGGCGAGTCCTGACCTGTACACTTAGAGAGGTACTCCTGCTTCCATTTGGAAGACAGGATGAATATTGCTTGTAATCTTACTGTGTGAATAAATGAGTGTTATTCCAAGTCTGAATCAAGAGTGATTATTCCTCCCCCATAACCAGAGTATGTGCTCACTACAATATGTCTTAAATCAATTTCCCCTTCCTTGTCCTCTCACCATCCCTTCCCAAATTCTTCCCTTACAGAATTTCTTCCTTGTTAAGCATGTGAGAATATTTATGCACAAATATATGAATAAAACCTGCTCAGTCCATTTCTGTTGGTTGTTCTGTTGGTTTGTAGAGATTCAAGGATGAACACATTGTATTAGGTATGCAGTTGGGGATCTCATTCTTGCCTGAAGCTAATTCTCCCACCTGAAGGATTATTCCACTATTTAATGAGCAACAAGAGTCTTATCCCCAAGTGATCTAGGTTCCTTGGACAGAAAACATTATAAAGAATAGAAAATGTTATCCAGAATAGTAAACTTGAGTTGGTAAATATAAGGTATTGGTCCTTAATTACGTCATCAGCTTTTGAAGGCATCCCAGGCTAAAAAGTGTTTGGGCCCTCTGTGCGCCCTTCCTCTTCCCTCTCTTTCCTCTCGGCTCCTCCCTTCCATCGCACCCCCTCGCTCCCTTTCTCTCCCCCCATGCTAATAAAGCTCTAAAAAGGTAACTATGGCTTGTGACTCTCCTCCAGCATTCTCCTCCATGCATGGCCACTGTGGACAACAGCCAGCCATGAGGAGCAGCACCAGTCTAACCAACAGTAAATACCTCAGCTAACAATTGCTGATGCCATGATCCTGAAGTTTTGGAGCTGCAGGGAAGACTATGGACACCCTCCTAAGCCAATTACAGTCTTCTTTAGTTCTATGGTCCTCCCACCAGACCCCATTGACCATTCTCATTTTGGATGACTTTGTAAACTTGAAATTTCTACCTCCATATTCTAAGTACCATGATTACAGGCCTGAGCCACCATGTCTGGCTTAGTTTCCTTCAAATGCATTTAGTGAGGCATTAGAATGATGGGATGAGTTACATGAACATTTATACTTAACTATATTCAAAAAATACTTATCTCTGTGAGCCTGGCTTTCACCATGTGCAGAAGAAGGACAGAACTTTTACCAGGTCATTGTTCAGTTATAACAGACTCAATAATAAAGAAAAATAAAATTTCTCATAGTTTGAAGACAGTGGACATTAAGGCAGGAAGGCTACATTTGATGGGAACCTTTTTCTGTTACTGGAGATAGGATCAAAACCTGTGTCCTGGCTACTCTATCTAAGCAGGCTCAGTCATTCATTGTCAGTAAGCCAATCAAATGAACCACATTATCCAGTGAGTGACATGCCCAGCTACAATGCAAGCACTGTGGTGACAAGGTGATGAGATCTCTCTGATGTCCTAGGACAGGCTAGTCTATAGTGAGTTCCAGACCAGCCAAAGAGTCATAGTAATATTATTCTCTACAAAAAAAGAAAACAGAAATAGAAAATGGAATAGAGCAAATTACTAATGAAAATATAAAACATGACATATTTTCAAATTGACTAATTTGGAACAATAAAGAAAATACAAGATAACTAACCTATCCTTGAGTTCTTAGATGGCAAAAAATATACAAAACAAATCAATCTAATAAAGCCATATATTGAATTTTTTCCATCTGTAAAATCCTCCCATATTCTCATCTGGAGGATTCAAGTCTTTTCCCAGAAAGACACACTCAGTGTAATAAAAATTTCATGTGGTTCACTGTTTCACTTGTTGACAAAGGGAGAGATATAAGTGTCTCTTTAGAACATCCTTATTCCTACCAGGAATGTAGGTTACAGGGATTGAGAGGGTGGGGACTGAGGAGCTTTAAACCCCAAGTGTGAATCACAAAGTGTGGGCCTGCAGGAATTTGTCTCTTACAGCTACATGTAGTTGTCAAAAACAGGAAAGAGTGGAAAACCTGGAGTGCACTGGTTCATTGAAAACATAGGGTAGAAAATACCTTAACATTTAAGAAAACTGAAGATTCTTTCAGCACATCCAGCTTCCATTCCTAGTATGCACAGAAGCTCACTTCTATATGTAATTCCAGGATCAAGAGTCTGTAGCTCCAGATATAGGGGATCTGACACCTTCACACAGACATCTGTCAATCTTGATCTTATCTATTCTTATGTAAGAGTTGGAATGTTTGAAATGTCAGATACTTTTTCTTAGATTCTGGCCCATGCTTGGTTGGATCCCTGGGTGGTGTCAGCATAAGAATCCAGATGTTGCCTACCAGTAAGCCTGTTATGACAGATGTACCTGGGTCCCAAAGCCTGTCATGACAGCTGTGTGGTCAAGCTGTTTGGAGCTCTTACACATTTCACCAATATCTTTCAGGGTTGTGCCCAAATGGGATTGAAATGCTGCAGCTGTCTACTTCTGGCTGGTGCCTGCATGGTGTACAGGACCATCAACTGACCCTAGTCTTCTCTTACTTCAGCCAATCATAGGGAATACCCCATGAGACTCTAGGTGCATGCTTGGCAGCAGAAGGCATTGTAAGAGGAGTAGAAACCTGTAACTGGATTTTTCTCCAGGCCTACAGCTGCTCAGAACCAAATAAACACAGAGGCTTATATTAATTAAAAATATTTGGCCTAATGGCTCAGGCTTCTTACTACCTAGATCTTACATCTTAAATTAACCCATTTCTTTAAATCTATACCTTGTCATGTGGCTTTTAGCTTATCGGCAGCTGGTGGCATCTCCTGGCTCAGCCTTCCTATCCCCAGAATTCTTGTCTCTTTTTGTCCTGTGTATACTTCCTGCCTGGCTACTGGCCAATCAGCACTTTATTTATTAACCAGTCAGAGCAACATAGTCACAACATACAGAGCAATGTTCACAACAGAAACCATAGGCATTTTGGCAACTTCTTCATGGAGCTCGCTTGTTCCTTCAGGACCTGATTGGGCCCAACCACTCATATACCACTTTCATTTGATAAGAGATTGCTGCAGTGTGTCTTACTTCATGACTTGCTTGGTCTGATAACACCCAGCTCATCATGGGCAGTTCGGGTAACATGGTATCGTGGTGGCCTACCAAGAAGTATTCAGTTTCTCTCAGTGGCTGGGATTGATGGCCTGTGATTGCCTGCATGTTCATAATTATTTTTGAAAATGGTTCTATGGACAGCAGTGGCAGACACTTGAATTGATTTTAATAGGTATTGTATTGTTCCAGTTTTCCAATTCTCCTGTTCTTGGTTTTTTTTTTTTTTTTAGGTTTTGTTCTTTTACTGTGTATAAGTGTGTGTGAGTGTGTGTGTGTGCCATGTGTGCATTTGTATACAATGTAGCACAGGCTGTGAACCTCAGAGTGATCTTTCTGCCTCTGTGTGCAGATGGCTGGTACTAAAATAATGCACTACCAAACATGGCTTGAAAAATAGTTTTAATGGTCTAAGTATCCTCTTCTTATGGTGGCCAGCAAGACCATGAGATGGTGTCGGAGTCCCTGATGGTGGAGTTACAGATAGTAGTAAGCTTCTATATGTACTGGGAATGGAAGCTGGGTGCTATGAAGGAAACTTTGGTGTTCTTAAATGATAAGACATTTTCTACCATAGGTTTTATATTCTTCTTTATATTTATGGTACAAGGCAGCCTAGTCAGGGTTAAATACCTGATATGGATTACAATGTAGAATTATCCTATATTTGTGAGAATAGGGCAGGGATGAGATGCCTAATTATTTGGCCAATACAACATGGTCAGCCAAACATCCATATATGTACAAATAACAAAAATGGATGTAGCAGATTGTATTCATGTATTTCAGCGTATTTGTTCACTCACACTTAAAAAAGAATAATTTAGAAGGGATTTTGGAAGGTAGTGAATGAAAAGATAAAAGGGAAAAGGAATGTAATGACATTTAATTAACAATTTTCTTTTTTTATTACTAAGAAAGTTTCTATTCATTTCACATACCAGCTACAGAACGTCGCTCTTCCTGCTCCCTAGCATTCCTCACCAACATACCCTGTATTCCCACCTCCTCCAAGTCAACATCTCCCATGGGGAGTCAGTAGATCCTGGCCCACTCAGCTGAGGCAGGTCCAAGGCCCTCCCCACTGCACCAAGACTGCACAAGGTGTCACACCCTAGGCACTGGTCTCCTAAAAGCCCACCCATGTACCAGGGATGGATTGAAATACCCTGCCTGTGGGCCCCTTAAATGGTTTAAGCTAAACAACTGTCTCACATATCCAGAGGGTCTAGTCCAGTCCTATCGGGGCTCCACAGTTATTGGTACTGTTTGTGGGTTTCCAATGGTGTCGTTGGTCATCTCTATGTGTTTTCTCATCATGATCTTAATGTCCCCTGCCCACAGAATCCCTCCTCTCTCTCATCGATTGGATTCCCAGAGATCATCCTGGCACACTGCCATGGATCTCTGCATCTGTTTCCATCAGTCACTTGATGAAGGCTCTATGATTACAGTTTGGGTACTGAGTCATCTGATCACTGGAATAGGCCAGTTCAGGCACCCTCTTTATTATTGCTAGTAGTCTAAGGTGGGATCATCCTTGTGGGTACCTGAGAACTTTCCTAGCACCCTTTTTTTTCCTATTCCCATGATGTCTTCATTTATCATGGTATCTCTTTCCTTGCTCTCCCACTCTGTCCTTTTCCAGCTCAAACCTCCTCTTCCCCTATATGCTCATCTCCCATCTTTGCCCTCCATCTGTGCCCCTTACTCCCAGTTTGCTCAGGTAGAGCTCATCTATTTTTCCTTTGCTGGGCTATCTATATGGCCCTCTTAGGGTCCTCCTTGTTAGCTAGCCTCCCTTGAACTATGGGTTGCACTCTGGTTATTCTTTGCTTTACATCTAGTATCCAATTATGAGTAAGTACATACCATGTTTGTCTTTCTGAGTCTGAGTTACCTCACTCAGGATGATAGTTGCTAGTTCCATCCATTTGCCTGATGATTTAATGATATCCTTGTGTTTTACTACTGAGTAGTACTCCGTTGTGTATATGTGCCATATTTTCTTCAGTTCAGGGTCATCTAGGTTGTTTCTAGGTTCTGGCTATTATAAATAATACTGTTATGAGCACAGTTGACCATTTGTCCTTGTGGCAAGATTGAGCATTCCTTGGGTATATTCCCAAGAGTGGTATAGCTGGGTCTTGAGGGTTTAGAATGCCAATTTTCTGAGAAACAATTTATGGAAATAAATTCTAAATAAAAAGAGGGGCTAGAGACATGGCTCAGTAATTAAGAGCACTAGCTATCATTACAGAGGACTCAGGTTCCATTTCTAGAACACACATGCAGCTCACAATTTGCTGTAACTCCAGTCCCAGGCATCTGCTGCCTACTTCTGACCTCTCCAAATATTGTGCACTGACACGTGCATGGACAACACTCATAAAATTTCATTTTTTAAAAAGTTACAAAAAGTGAACAATGGAATTTTCTACAGGGATGTCACAGCCCTGAAACAGGCAGCAGCCAGGGCTAGTTAAATGACTTTCCTAAGGTCTTGCAAGGAAGGAGCTGTGGCCTTCCACTGATCCAGCCTGCTCAGAGGCAAAAGCAGCTTCATTCTGAGGATAATATAGTTCATCATAACCATTCATCTAAGAGCAGAGAATACAGTGATGTTAAGTGTCTTTTTCTTGAAGTTTCCTTTATTTGTGTTCTCTATCTTTTCTATTGGTGAGAATAGCATTGGTACAGTTATCTTCTAGACTGAACATCAAGATTCACAGGTTGCATAAGCTTCAAAGCAATATTTATTTTACCGTGTGATTTATTGATTTTCAGCATGCCAAAGACAATTTTTTCCAATCATTTTTATAATTTACATACATTTTTGCATGACAAGGGAGTAAGAATACCCCGAAATGTCTCTGCTTTTACATTGTTATCATGTTTAGAAATGGATTTGTTTACTTGCCTGCTTAGGAATAGGGAGAATTCTACGTGAATATGTCCAACTTTCCTAAGTAAAATCGACATACTTCCTTTATTTAGGAAAAGCATTTTTTCCCTGCCCCCTACAGGTAATAACTTTTCTCATTTCTTCTTTCTTGGCTGTTGTGAGGGCTATTCTTGTAGTCACACCTATTCCTTGTGGAATTAACTAAAATTCTAAGAGTTGGGTATACCTGTGATGGATTTTTTTGAATGTTTTGAAAAATGATCCATCTTTCATCTGGATCATTTGAGGTGAAATCCACGTTCAGCTGCTTGGTGTCTATGTACTCTTTAACTAAAAGCACTCAGGAGGTAGAAAGTGTTGGATTTACCAAAATTTGAGGCTGGCCTGGCCTACAGAAGGAGTTCCCAGGCTACACAGATAAACCCTGTCTCAAAAAACACCAAAAAAGTAAAAATCAAATGAAGTTTAAGATCCACCTTTAATCTGGATTGCATCTCTGGTGGCAGCCTGCATATATGAAGCATACTGAATGAGGAAGCTCTCTCTCTTTGCCTCTTTGCCCTAGCACTGGCTACAAAGTAAATTACTTTCTCAGCATTAGATACTTTTCCTTGGTATTTTGGTGTATACTAAAGACCAGCTGAGATATGCAGCCTCATGGAATGAACAACTACTGGCTTCTTCAAATTTCTATTGGAATGCAGCCATTGTTGGACTACCTGGACCACAGCTTGTAAGACATTCTAAGAAATCAAGTTTCTACATACATGGAGAAATCCAATTATACAGTTTTTTTTTCACCTCCCAACTGAGGAAGGTGTGCTGGCTAACAATGGTAGACATAAAGGCATTTTTCCTAGCTCCATTATTCTCTAAGTATTCAACTTTGCATGAAGACTACTCTTTATTGTTACATAGTTTGCCAACACTTTGCCCTGAATTTCAGGAATAAAACTTCTTAAGCAATAGCGCCATGATCCAGCTCTCTGATGGTGAAAGACTTATTTATCCTGTTAGTGATCTAGTTCCTGCTTTTTTTTCCTAATTGTCTGAAGTCCCTGTGACAAGCAGGTAAAAAGTACATTGAATTCACCTGACCTCCCTGTGAAGCCACCTAAAAAACATTTCCCATTGTCTCTTAAATCTCATTTAGCTGTTAATATTCTGGGTATTCTTCCACCTGTGTGACAGGGAATCTCCACCCCACATAGTATACTGTGTTGTACAAGCTAGTTAGCCACATTGTGTCCAGAAGGAAGAAGGGGAGTGCCTATGGACAGCAGGAAGATCACATAGTCTGCTACTAGAACCAGGGGCAAGTGCTATTGAATTGCAAATCTTTGCTGGTTCAGAAAAGGTCTGGTTCTGGGGTGGAAGGCAGGATCAAGAATCATTGTGCTCTGTCTTTAAGCCCAATGTAACCCTATGGGAGCTGCTCCTGTCACTCAGGCCTCACTAGCCAATCAGGCACTCTAGGCGACCTGCCAGTCAGAAGTTCTATAGGGTTTTTCTGGCCTCCTGCTTCAGAATTGGCTAAGACAAAAATCTGTCCCTGTCATTTTGTGTGCTATGCTGCTAGTGTTGCTGCTGTTGTTGCTGTGAGCTGAGCAAAGAGCATGGCGGAGCTGGAAAACTACAATATGGTGAGCGAGGGGCTGCTGTCCCCAGACTGGGAGGAGTGCTTAGTTGAATCATGGGAGTCAGAGTGTCTGGTTCTCCCCCTGCTGGGTGGGAGGAAGTGGTCAGGTGCAGAGTTCTGCTTGTTCTTTCCTTGTCCTGCATTGTCCAGCATGGTCCTGCTCATCCTGCATGCTCCAGTATGTGGTCCTGCATAATCTCTGCAATTGTTGGGGCCTGCTGGCAGCCTCCAAATAACTTCATTCTTTTGGCTGCAGCTGTGCAGACATTGGGAGCAGGACTGTGCTTTGAAATGTCCTTATTGACATCACTGTGAAATTCCATCACCATGTGTGTGTTGTTTCTATGGAACAGAGATTTCCAAACTTAAAGAGGCCTGGTCCCTCCCTTATCTTCCAGAAGTTCTACACTGAACATTTAACATTAAGATTTAAAATCTAACTGGAATTAATTTTAGGAGCTTGTAAACAGTATTTCCTCTGTAAAGTTGCACTTCAATGCTAAACTGTGATGTAGAAGATTAGAATTGATAGTAATAGAATTATGGTACATGGTCTTTCCACTTCTAAGAGACATTAGTTCACAAAGTAAAATTTAGGTAAGAGAGGGCTGCAAATACCCAAATACCCCAAAGATAAATATTATGCTAACCATTCTGGTTGGAAATTACTATGATAAAATGTAAAAGTTTGTTCCCCAGGATTAACAAGCTACATTCCATAACAATTGAGACAACCTTGATTTACAACCAGTAGAAAGGCTGATCTTTCCACTAAAATCCTGGCCTCTAACATGCTGCTCAAGAGACCATTGCAGCTTCACAACTAACATTAAGTCCTGGTATGCCATGGAGGTTTATTAATTCTTGAACAGGGAGTCTCCAGTCTTTTTGAAAAGCAGTTTTAAGTCAAGATCTCCTACATTGGTTGAGGTGGACTTGAACCCTGTCTGTATCCCCACAAAGCATTGCCTTTATTATCCCCAACTAATCACCCTAAATTCTGTATTACATGTCTGCACCTCCACAGAGTTCTAAAATTACCACTTTGAGTCACATAGTGGACTGTCCATTGCACAACAGGGAAAAGAAATGTGTGTGGAAAATGGCTTCTTTCAGATCAGAAGGGGAAGAAGAGTGGAATTGACATGCAGACAGGGCTGGGTCCTGCAGACAGGGGCATGCGCCACTGTGTACACTGCAGGGGGCATTAGACTAGGCAATAGCTTGATCACAGACTGAAGTTGAGTGCAGTGAGCTGCAGGGGTCTCCATTACAAAGAAGGACTGATGGTGCATGGTGAGTGACTTTCTCTGTAATTTCTCTGCATGTATTAATTCCTCCTATGTGAATGAAGACTGACACTATTGTGTGGTGTACAGTTTATGGAGGATAGCTTGAACTCCTCAGTATTAAATTTCCTAATAGTGAATTCTCCTATGGAGATATTTGCAATCCTTATTGATACAGTGAAGTCAGATGAGAGGTTTGAGATACAGGCCACTGGTTGTAACTCCATGTGTTAGCTTACAATACTCAGTGGCTATCATTTTATGTGGGACAAAGTCATACAGTCTCTTATTAATGGTATTCATTCTACCATGGAGGTGCCTAATCTGATTCAAAGTCAGTACAGCTACACATGCTTTCAATTTTTTTTGTCACTTTAAAACATCAATTATTGGTTTCCTTTTTAATATTCATTTTCTTTTAATACACTACTGATAATTTTTTCTATGTTTTGCAGTTTAAGAATTTTACTCCATTTTTTTTCTTAACTGGTGTTTGCTTGTGTATTTATTTATGTCATTTTATAGCAGCGCTTCTCAACCTTAGAAATCATGGCTCCCTTTTGGGAATCAAATGACCCTATCACAGGACTGGCCTAAGACTTTCAGAAAGTGCAGATTTTATATTATAATTCATAGCAGGAACAAAATTACAGTTATGAAGTAGCAGTAACAATAATTTTAAAGTTGGGGTATGACTACATCATGAGAAACTGTATTAAAGAGTCACAGCATTAGGAAGGTTGTGAACCATTGGTTCAGGTCAATGTCTCTTGTAACCCAGGCTTGCCTCACACGATATAATTGAGAATTGCTTTGAAGCTTACAGTGCTGGAAAGAGAATCCTGCAACTCCTTCCAGGCTGGGCCTTGACTGGTCTGTGGGAAGAAAAAATAGACCAGTGAAGGAGTATCCTCCAACTTCTCTAGATTTTATCATGAATTTTCAAATGATGTAGAACTTGTGTAAGAATTGAGTTCACTGACCAACTATAAAGCAGTTGTAGTCACAGCAGAGTGAGGGATGAGCAAGAAAGAGAGTGAAAACTTTCCTGCTGTGATAGTAGTTGACCTTAGCAATGAGTAGTGAGATAATCAATGTTACAAAATCAATAAATGTTCTGACTGGCCATTTCTTGGGTCCTCAGACCAGGCAATCAAGAATCTGGATTAAAAAAAACTGAAATTTCGTGAAACCAAATTAGAGTAGTTACACCATTTGAACCTAAGAAATAGAACTAGATAGAATGGTGTTTATCTGCCTAACATGACTGTGTTTTCCAGGTTTAAGATGTATAGCCCAGGAGAAATGGTGTGAGCAGTACTTGGTGTCCTCTAATACAAATATCTGGTCTCTGGAGCACATGGCCATAAAGCCTGTTTCAACTTTTTAACAAAATTATTTGGGATTATATTTACATTATTATCACTATGTCTTCCCTAATTTCATAACCTCCCATAGACCCTTCATTGTGTTCTAATTCATGACTTCCTTTTGTTTAAGAATGGTTACTGTTTGAATGTGTCCTGTGTTTGGTTGCAGGATTTCCCAGCTATGAAGCAACAGGTTGGTTGCAATGGACAATGAGTGTGTAATGAACTGTGCACCTATAGGACCATGTGCCTTGGAAGAAAAACAGGAAGTGCTCTTAGGATATTAGAGGATTTTAATAAACTACCAAATCCCCTGGTTAGTGTCCTACCCAATCATAGTGTGGAAGGACCCACCTGGGAGGGTTTTTTCCCTCCGAGTCCTTTGAACTCTGCTCACCCAGTAGGGAAACTGCTAATGTTCTGAAGCCCAGCTTGGTGGTCCTAGCTGATGAGGGACTCTGGAAGTGTTAGCAATCAGGAGCATCAGCAGGAGGTAGCTTCCAGTTTCTTTCCAGGATTATCCTCTTGTTCTGCTGTAAGGAAGTCCACAAACCATGCCATGGTGAGTGTAGCATGTTCAGAGCAGGTCTGTTGAGCTGTCTTTTCTGCTGGGACTTGGATAAACCATGATCCAGACTGTGGTTTTGTTGGTCCATGTGGTGACATGGACACTAGTCCTTGTCCTCTGAGCCTTCCTGTGTATGGATTTCCTGGATATGTGGAGACTCTGAGGATCTGGCATGGGAAGATATGATGCTGGTCCAGTGTGCACACACGGCCGAGTTTTTGTGTGTAGTGGAAAGACAGATTGGAAAACTGAAAGTCTAGTGTCTAGAAGTTCTGAACAATGCAATCCACTTTCAGGTTGGTCTTATAAATACTACAAATATTTTAGAAACTGATAGAAAGATGGTGATATGGATTGTCTTTCAGCAATACATGATTAGAATGCTTCTAACTTTGCTACAACCAGCTACAATTGGTATGATTTTGTGAAGTTTAGTTCTGGGGACAAAGGCCATTTCTGATCTGCAGAAAATTCTCAGATGTGCATGGTGTTGTTTGGGTGTATAAGGCAGAATGCACATATTGTACCATAATCCATGGGACCAGGAAGCATTCATAACTAATAAGAATTCTTTGTGTCATGATTTGGGAGCTGTTTGGTGTTCTAAATGAAAGCATGCTCCATTCTCCCACTCACTTTGTCTCAAACTGGTTTTCTCTTTAGATATTACTATTGCATATGTATTTATATATCTATGAACATAAATAAATATGAGCTGCTGAGTCCATTTTTCATTTTTTCTATTTATATGATTTCAGTACAACCACTTTGTTTTGGATAACCAACTAGGAGGCTCATCCATGGGAAGCACAATTCTGCCTCTCAATAGTCATTAGTTTCCTCTAGTACATGGTCTAGGGAAAGGGTTCATTAGATCCCTTTAAACCTTCTATGTTAGTATGTCTACTGGCCATGTTTTCTCTTCCACATGAGATCTTCTTGCAGGGCTCAGCATCTGTGTACTTTGTCATCTGTGGCTTTGGGTTCCAAGCTCCTGTATGAATGCAGGTCTAGAGTAGGTCTCCTCTTCCAGAGCCCTGTGGTTGTAGTGGATAGGCTGCTCTGCTGTCTCCTCTGGCCTTGATCTTAGAGAAGCTCTCCACTTCAGCTGCCAAGTACTCCCCATTCTGTTACTTTTCCAAAAACTGAGGTCACTACAGGATTCCCATATCCTCTGAGTCTGGCTAAAAATAGCAAGTGTCTAGAAGGTTATTTCCAGGGAGGAGGAATGTCTGTGAGCATGTTCTGTGGGTGTGTCTGTGAGGGATTTGCCTGTGGAATGCATCTGGAGATTGAAGTGCTTGTGAGGAGAGAACTGGAGGAATTTCTGTTAGAGTTTGCCTCAGGGAGAGGGTGTGCTTAGTAGGTGATTTGTGGGCTTGGCCCAGGGAAGTAGGAATGCAGGGCTGCAAAAGCTCACAGGTCTTGTGCACAACACTGCTCTTTTCTTGCCTATCTCAAATCTGTGAAACTGAAGGAGGTGTTCATGGAGTGTCACCTGGCCTGATCATTTGCAGCCCTGGAAGTAGTCCCTGGAAACAGCAGACCTGGATCTAGCTGGGCAAGGACTCAACCAAGGCTGATGATGAAACCCAGAGATGTGGAGCTCAAGGTCCTGCTGCTGTAGTATTTAGGAGTAACAGGATGCTGGGAACAGTGCAGGAACAGCTTACCATGGTCATAGAGGTGAGAACCTGATGGAGGAAAAGTGAGACAAAAATCCACCCACTGTTTTTAAGGATTTTCCTGACACCAGGTTGCCTTCTGATTCTTTAGTATCTAAGCCAAACACCAGGCCCTTGTTTGAGTCCATATGCCTTTCAAATATGTCCTAGTGCTCAGCTGCCATACTTAGCTTTCCAGGGGACCCCACCATCTCTGAGACTTCAGATATTGCTAGAGTCTTGGATTTTCCTGAGACAGCATGGTCAATCCTCATAGGTGTGCTCCTTGGGAAAACTGCAAATGTTATAGGGCAAATAATCTCATTTCAGTTGTTTTGAGGCATTTGCTATTTTGTATTTAAAACTCTTGTTATAGTGGCTCTTATGAGAATTATGGAGCTTGTTGATATTATAAATTATTGCTGTTTCTATGGATTGTGGTTTTGATCTCTTGGAAAGAGTTGTGGTAATTGAAAAGACCAAGCAGATGCCATAACAGGCTGCTCAGTCTTCTCTCAGAGATCAGGCCTCAATTTCAGTTTCCTGAGACTGAGCAGGCAGTCTCTGGGAGGGCTGTGAACAAAAGACATAGTCCTTTGCAGTAGCTCCCTTTCTGCACATACTCAAAAGTTTTTTTTTTTTCTGCTCAAAGTTCAGCCAGATGTTTACTGTCTGGGACCCCTCACAAACTTAAAGTTATGTGCAAGAGTCAAGGACAGAGCCTAGACCACTGAGCCAGACCCCAAAGTCAGTACATGTTTGGCCTGCCAGCCCACATGGCAGCTCAAGGACAAAGCCTGGGACTTGTGCTGGACTGCCCCCAAAATGATAATTTTATCCCCAACTTGTAAATTCAAAGCTCTCATACCCTCACCCAATTAAAAGAACAGAGACCTTCAAAAATAAAAATAAACCAATCTGAGTTGCACAAGTGCCAAACCCCCCAACTGCCCTGAATGGCTTGTGACTTTTGCCTTTAAATAGCTAGCCTCAAAAAGAAACAGCAACTCCTCCCTGCCTCACTTTATTGGGTGTAGGAATGAGTTCCCTGTCTAGACTTGTATCTATAGAATAAACCTTGCTGTTGCATTCTGGACATCCATGGTCTTCAGTGGTCTCTTTGTGGTTACAATCTGGGCATAACAGTAATTACATTCAGAATGGGAAAGACCTGCCAAACAACTGACAACAAGTGCTGGAGAAGAACTGGGGCAAAAGAATAATGTCATGAGCAAGAATAATATGTATACTTAGTATGACAAAAATTATATTTTATGATGCTAATGGTCATCGCACAAAGTTCACACTCCTAATTCCTAAATAAGGTCCTAAGACTCTTTCCTCAAGGCTGCTCACCTGTTCTAAGTATGTTTACTGAAGGTCAGGTCTAGTCTCTAATAGACATCTGTTTTGAAGTTTGGGATCCTGGGGGAGGCTTTCATATGTAGATCCATGTGGTGTCTCTCCAGATGTATAGGCCAGAGCATTGCTCTTGATTTCTGCTTATATACTGTCCAGTGTGTGTCATGGGATTCTGGGACTGTGTCTGCTTGTCATTAGTGAGTGATGTCACTGAGTTCTATTTATCAGGTACAGCTTTGGATGTAGTGAAGTACTGACTAAGCTATTTTTAGTTGTCTAAAAGATCTTTCTTATAATGCTCATTCCAATTAGGGTTCTGATTCACATATACATATGACCATGAATAACAAATAATACGCCAGGATTCCTTGGAATGAATAATGGTATAGCTTTTCATTATGTACCTAAAAATGGGAAAAATAAAAGTTTAACCTGTAAAAGTTATTGGCAGCAAAGTTATTAATACAGTCAACTCAAAAAACATAATTGATATTAAAGAAGTGCACAACTTGACTCCCTAATCACTTCAAGGACAAGGAGCAACCTTGTCATTATTCCCACATTGGGTTAAATGTGAGCTGAATACTTCACTTAATCTATCATGGGGACTTAAGTGGGCCCTACCAAAATTTTCATGGTCTAATAAATTATGGTATGGAAACAAACTTACACTTTTAGTCTTTCTCAATAGAATGGGTTCATTGTTTACTCACACTGAACATATCATACTTCTTTTTGAACATTATTACTTAGTACCTGTGGTAGTCTGCATGGAATTTTCCCCCATAAGCTCATAGGGATTGGCACTATTAGAGGGTGACTTTGTTAGAGGAAGTGTGTCACTGTGGAGGTGGGCTTTGAGATCTCATATATGTTTAAACCATGTTCAGTCTCTCAGATTACCTGTAGGTCATGGTGTAAATGCCCAGCTCCTTCTCCAGCACATTGTCTGCCTACATGCTGCTATGTTGACCATGGTGATAATGGACTAAACCTCTAAAAATGTAAGCCATGCCAATTAAATATTTTTCCTTTGTAAAAGTTGCCATGTTCATGGTGTCTCTTCACAACAATAGAAACCCTAACTTAGGCAGTACATGATTCATTAGTCTTTAGGGAGGAAATGCTTTTGGGAAACACTGCTAATTTTACTTTTTTGATAGAATCATATTATCTATAGGCTTATGTGATTTCTCTTCATGTTTTATTAATTGAAATCCTAGTAAACCACTATAGTCATTCTTTATTTCATCTTGCATATAACAACAGGTATTTAACTCAAAGTGTTGATAGCATAATAAATAATAGTAAAATTGTTTATCAACAATCTCCTTCTATTTTGATTCCAGTAAAATTAAAAATAGAGGAATATTCCAAAAATTTCAATACAATACTTGGAAAATTTCCAACTATTTTAGAAAAATATTCTTAAAAATTCATTGGGTAATTGGTAGCTACAATATTTACTTTTATATACATCATTTCAACTTCTACAGTTGGAGTCTTACCATTAAAACAAAATCTGGAAATACCTCAATTTACAAATAAATTAGTTAAAATGTTTCTAAAATAGAAGAAATTCAAGAAAAGATGGATATTAAATTCATAGAATGATTGGATGGAGGAGAAACAACCTAGAAATGAAACAGTATAAATTTTCTCCCACTTCCAGATCTACTGAAGTTTAAGGAAATATAAAGACCATTGTTTGAAAGGTCCCTCCTGTTCAGAAAACTGTCATTCTTTCAATAATGAGCCAATGGTATAGAATGAAGTGTTTTCTGGGGTTTGTTTTAAAATATTCAATATATATTATCCATTAAACTATACAGTGTGAGTATCATGCTTATTGAGATCTTGTCTCAAACAACAAAGCAAGGTATATTCAGCAATATTTGTGTGTTTGTGTCTGTTTCTGTGTGTTATTGATGAATGTCTTACTTTCATATTCCCTTCATAGACCAAAATGTCTTGAATTCAAGGAGAACTGCTTGGCTCTGGTACCATACTAAGCTATATTTATTTCTGAGAATGATTTGACAGGGACCAGTGGCTGATACCTGAAATTACTTTAAGAGATATTGTCCTGACCCATGAGACCTCTGCTGAGATGAAACTGGGACACTTCAATTCATTTTGGAAAATGATTTCAGGATGAGACAACACAAATCAGAATTGAAATTTTATTTTGATACAGGGTTTCTCCATGTATCTCTAGCTTTCCTTGAACTCAAAATATAGATGAGGTTGGACCCAAATTTCCAAAACTCTGCCTTCATCTGCTCACCAATTATTGGATTAAAAGTTATGTGCCACATCATCCAATTGTAATTTTATTATTTATTTATTTGCTTATGACAGTTTTTTATCTGTGTGCTAATTTATGTGTGGATAGGTGTGGGAGTCCATTCTCGGGTTCCTCATGGCTTTACCCAGCAGGTCCTCATAGAGGATGATTAGATTACGGGCCTGAGTGCAAGTGTCTGAGATGGTCTGCACTTGGCTGTGCTGGGGGAGGAGGTCTTTTGCTCCACCCCTTGGCGTCTCTATAAAAACCCTGGGGCAGAGACAGTTGGGCCCATTTGAATAGGTTCCAGGCCCTCTCGAGGCTATCCTTTATTTTCTATCTGTTTATCTCCGCGATATTCTCCACAATAAGTCCTTCTATCTAATATTTCCTGCTGCTCACACTTAAGAAAACTCTGGGGAACTGTGGGGGTGGTTGGGTAAATGCCCCACAGAATGGCGCCATGAACAGGGACTAAAGAAAAAAGAAAAAAAAGGGACTAAAGAAAAAAAGGGGGGACTGAAAAAAGGGGGGACTAAAGACAAATGAACAGGGACTAAAGACAAAGTAATAGGGACTATTGAATAAGGAAAATAATAGTTTTATTAGAGTTTTTGACAAAAGTGCTGAGTTCAGCCCTGCCAGTGGATAAGGCATGCCGGTGTTATGGAAAATATATATATTTTTATATATATTATTGAGAGGCAGGGGTTTTATCCTCGAGAGAAAAGGAAAGAGGACTGGAAGGATGTCCGATGCTGCAGCGAAACTCTCTTCTGTCAAAATTTTCTATCTTCTATCCCTTTCTCAATTTCTATCTGTGAAAAATAAGTATAAGGCATAGAGTAGTAAAATAGTGTAGGAAAAACTTAGAAGTGTAAGATTGTGTAGGAAAAAATAAGTAAGGCAACTAGACAGAAAAACTTCAATTTCCTAACTTTGGGGGCTATGAACGCAAACTGGGGAAAAAAATCTTTCTTTGGGCTTTACGGGTAGCAAAAAAGCTCTTCTTTGAGCTTATGGGGAAGAAAAAGTTTCCTATGGAAGCTTTTGACCTGGGGACAGCTGAAATGCTAAGTCCAAGGGGCAGGAGAAAGTGATTTCTCCCTGAGGCAAAAATGGGGGTGTAAAAAGCCAAAAAGTTTAAAGTTGGGAAGTTTTGGGAAAAGTTGGTCTTTCTCCTGGGGGAAAAAAATCTTTCTCTTAAACTAAAAAGCTTTTCTTGAAAAATTTGGGGGAAAAAAAACTCTCTAAAAAGTCTTAATCTTTCTCAAACTAAAAGCTCTCTTAAACTTAAAAACTAAAGCCTTTAACTCTCTCAGAAGGACAAAAATTAGAATCACCTGAAGATTAATATGGGGACCACCTATGATTAGCTCTAAGGGAAAACAACAAACCTCTTAAGACAGCAAAACCTAAGCTCTCTTTCAAGCTTTAAAAATCCTCCCTGCAATGCAGGAGGCAGGGACAAGTTCCTAAAAACCTCTTCTAAGCTCTATCTCTTCAAGCTAGTAAAAGACAGTGGGTCAGAGTACCCCGAGGGAAACGCTTGGGAGAGTGTGGGTAAAGAGCTACAGAGAGCCCAAAAGGGCCAGAAACTTTACCTGAGAAAAGCAAAAAAGCCAAGCTTTTCAGTTACAGCCGAGCTGAGGCGTCAAGGGTTTTGAGTGAGCATTTCAGAATGAAAGGGTGCTCCTAATCGTCCTAATGCAAAGATTCCCTGAAGCAATGCAAACTGTTAGCATTGTATCCTTGCTTCTGACCAAAAACCCAGAGGCGACTGGCCATCGTCTCTGAGTTGGGGTGCATTTCGGGGATACTAGGGTTCCTGCAGTTGCAAACTTCCTGGAGCACAGAGCTGAGGCAGGAAGGTGCAGGACCCAGGGGAAGATTGCTAATAAACAACCAAAACTAAAGCCAGTGGGAACAGCACAGTTGTCTGCTTTCCTACAAGTCCCGGGTTGATAGGTCCACAGCTGAAAAAAATCTGAGAAAAAAGCTTTCCTATCAGAGAAAGGATCTTTCTGGGAAAACAGTAAAGCTGAACTGTGTCTGAAGCAGTTGTGCTGCTGAGTCAGAACGCTGTCTGGGGAAAGAGCCCAGCCAGGGCAGAACAGAACTATCCAGGACTAAAGCTTTCTTTTCTGTCAGAGAAAGCACCTCTTTGAGAAAAGCTTTGTTTCAACTGACTCCCGTGAGATGAGGGAGTGTAGCCCTAAGGGGTGATTGCCTCTGACATAAGCTCTGTCCTTGAGCACCCAGACAAACAAATGCAACCCACTGGGGGACTGGGCCAGGTGAAGGCCTGATGAGGCAAAACATCTGTCCTAATGGGAGTGTAGAGATGGCAAAAACCTCCCTTGTTAGGTTTTCAGTCTGTACGCAAACCACACAGACCTGTAAAACAAACCGACAAAAAGCCCCTACCTTCAGTAGCAGGGAAAGCAGCCACTGTAGTGTCGGAAACTGTTTCTGGGGTAGAGGGGATAAACTGAGACCAAACTGGGAACTGTCTGGGAGAAAGACTCTGAAGAAACAGAAGGGACAGAATCCTCCCCAGAAAATGCATGACCTGAAAAAGCTGCTAGAATTTGAGGCAGATTTGGGGGGAGAAAAGAAAGCTCCTACCTCCAAAAGCAGCTAGCAGAGGAACAGAGCTGCAGACCGATAACTGAAGCTCTGCATCTGGGGAAGGAAGGAACAAGCAAAATGAGAATAAAGTCAGTGGGAGAAAATCTCTGAAAGAGCTATGGAAAAGTTGTTGTACATGATCTTGTTTTTCACTGACTGGCTAAGGCGAACACAAGCCCCTAGGAAAGTTGCTATCGGAAATTGTCCACCTCAATGCCGGCTAACTAGGCAGGTGTGGTTCTGATTTGGGGCCACTGTCTGATGAAGGAGAAACACCTGTTAAAGCCAGTTGAGGAGAGAATAGAAATCTCCCCACGTGCCAAAGCTGAAAATGTAAAATGCTTGTTCAAATCTCCCGTTGCAAAAGCAAAAAACTTCGTTCAAACCTCCTGGGCAAGAATTTGTAAGCAAGTCTGGTAAAAGAGAACAAGTTGACTCTCAGACCCAAAAAGAACTATGGGAAATGACTGATAAAAGGGATGTGATATAAGGGACTGATATTATGGACTGATATAAGGGAAATACATTCTGGGAAAGGTAGTTTTTCTGCTAAAGATGGCAACATTGCCCTGAAACACTTTTGTCAGCTCGAAAATACGTTCATGATAAACTTAAAATATAGCCTTTAAAAAGAATAAGGAGGAAAATCATCTAAGAGTTTAAGTATCAGTTCCAATGAAAAAATGAAAGGATACGGAACTAGGTGCTTCGCGGTTTGGGGCTCCATTGGTAAAATGCCTTATTTACCCTAATAGCTGTGCAAACTTTTTACCGTAGTTGGATGACAAAAAGCTACCTATAAGAGCAAACAAGCCACTTTAAAATCCTTACAAAAGCAAGAGAGCAGTTTATACACTGAACTTGTCTTAGATATGAAGAAACTTAAGTGAAATTAAAAATCATTTACCTCTTGAACAAACAGCCTGCAATGAGTGATTCCTTTGCAAATCTAATTAAGGGGATAAGAAACAGACATTCAAAAAGAAATGACTGCTTTATAGATGGGAAACAAACTTCAGAAAATCTAGCTGTCTTACAAAAGAGTTGCTTCACCTGAAAGTTCCTTATAAGAAATCAATCCTAAATATTACAGCTGCTAATAACACCAGGAGTAAGCTAATGAAGGATATGTTTCATGAAAGAACATCTATGTTCTTGACTCCTTTGAATAGTAACAGTTTTGGTGAAAATATTTAAACTAACAACCAAGTCAAAATGTTTCAATAAATTCAAGATGCTATTCACAAAAGAAAGCTGCCATGCTTTGTGGGCCATATTAGAGCTCACTCCAATCTTCCTGGTCCTTTAGCTGAGGGTAATGGGAAATGGAAAGATCCCTGCTCGGGATTATGGAAGGGTCCCGATCCTGTGCTAATATGGGATCGAGGACATGTTTGTGTTTTTTCACAAGAGGAGAATGAAGCTCGGTGGTTACCGGAGCGTTTCCTAAGGAGTGTGGAACTAAGAAAGGTCAGCACCAATGACGTTCCTACAAAGGAACCACAATGAAAGTGGCTCGATTAGTGTTTCTGAGGTTTTGTCACTGGTTAATGCAAACAGTGAGGAAACAGAGTTCGGAGCTGTGCCGCTTTTGGCTTTACTAGCTCCTTTAGAAAAATACTTTATATCACCTAATAGCTGTGCATTATTTGGCAAAGACCTTGCAGTAGCTAAATACGGTAATTTCACCCTCAGCGTGAAGTTTTTCGGTAGAACGAACCAAAAGTTCTGCTGTAATAGAAACATTTGTCTAAATTGAAGCACTTAGGGGAACTACTATGAATTTGGATGAAGGGACAGCCTCTAGTTAAAAACCGTTTACTGCTGGCAGTGCGTCTCTGCCGATCCAGAATGGCTGAGAGAACTTCCAACTTTGGGGGTATGGCTTCATCCTGAGAATGTTACAGTCACCTAGCAACAACTATCACAATTCCATAACAACAACACTCACTAAATCCCAGTGCTTTATAGCAAAGCTGACTATAAACTCTCAACTTTAGAAATAATGTACGTACTTCCTGTCTAGTTAAGGATCTTTCTATTAGAGATAGTGATGATAATTAAAAGTAAGAAATAGAAAAAGATAAATAAGATATGTAAGTTTGTAGAAATTATTCTCTTGTTAGATCTCTGTGTTAAGAAATTTTAGGTGTTTGATAGGTTAAATATATGCTATTGGTAGCCCTATATATGTTTGTAAAATAGATCTAGAGTTCCTTTAAGAATATAAGCTTGCAAGAAATATCTAAGGTAGTCTTAAGACATGTAGTAATAAGCTTGTAAGAAGTGAAGACACTAGTTGTAAATGTAAGTTTAAATAAGAAATAAGATGGAATGAACATAAGAAACACATAGGGAGTAATAAGAAATATATTTGCTAAAGTAGTTCTATAGTTTCCTTAAGGAGTGTAAATAAGTAGATGTTAATACGTTATATGTGAGTTTGTAAAAAAGTGTAAATGTTTAATGTGAGTCTAAATGCTTTGCAAGGCAAAAGGTTATATGTGAGTTTGTAAAAAAGTGTAAATGTTAAGTGTGAGTCTATGCTTAATGTATATGATGAAAAAAACCTGAGATACAGAAGTTAGTGTCCTAGCAGACTGCAAAGCAGGAAGTCTGAGCAGTTTTCAAAAGCTCCAAAAGCCGCTAAGAAGCTAAGAATGGCGGACGCCAGAACCAGCACAACAAGGCATCCGCAGCTGAGATCCGTGGAAAATCGACGCAACACAGAAAAACCTGAGCTAATATCAAAAACGGTGCGGTTTAGAATATTACTGTACCTAAAATGGTCTCTGGCTTGAGGAAAAAAGTTGCAGAGATGCTTGATTGAACAAAAATTGTTAACAGCAAAAAGTTTTGGTTGAAAAACGTCTCTTCATATTTGAAAGTGAAAGCCTGATACTAGAATTTATTTCTTGTTTGAACTTTTTGAACTTAAAATGAGATAAAATTACAAGAAGATTTTGGTTATGGATTTCTTCATATTTGGAAGGCTAGTATCATTTGAATTCTAGGACTTAATGAACTGAACAATAGATTTCATTGCAATGGGACAATTTTGAGTTTACTTACAGTAATGACCCAGAAACTGTTTTCTGGGACTGGTTTTGTGTTACAAATGGAACTGTTTGAATGGAAGGGTTTGGGTTTTCTGGCTAGGCTTGAGATTTTGCTTAAATTATAAAGAAAGGGGGAAGAGTTAATATTCCTTAGTCTGATTTCAAGGGTTGTTTGAGTGGATTGATGTCATGTTTTTGTTGGTGAGAAGTGCAGGTGGGGTATACTAAGAGACTACTTTTGGGGTGTAGAGAGTTTTATTGGGAAACTGCTTTTGGATGTTTTGCTAAGTTTTCAAAGAGTTGATTGTTGGACTGAGAAGATTGCTTTTCAATATGGGTTTGTGGGAGTTGTGTGAGTTTGGGTTCTTCTAACTAGGTTTGAGATTTTGTTTAAAAAGTTATAGAGAAGAGGAGGAGTTGTGGGGTTGAGTTATGTTTGCAGAGATTGTATTTGCCCTATTGATATTGATGCACCCTGGTTTTGTGGAGTTGAGGAATGTTTGGGTTTGATGTGGATGCATTGAAGTTTATCCTATGTTCTGTTGGCAAGAAAATTTGGATGATTGAGTTGAAGTTGTAAGATGGAGAAAATTGTTGACTGTGTTTAGCGCCATATGTGCTAATTCAAGTGCTTCTGTTGAGAGTTTGCTTTGGGTTGTAGGATTGGGAGAATTGTGACTATGTGTAGCAATGTTTATGTTAACCTGTTGTTGGTGGTGATGAGGCTAAGGGATTCTTTAAGTTTGTAGTAGCCTTAGGAGTTTTTGGTTTGGAAGGGGCTTGAGGCATCTAAGACTGCTGTAGTCACCTTGGACCTAATTCAAAGGAGAGATGCCATCTATGTTATCCTCTACTCCCATGCTGGGAGGTATGGCAGCTGTGGAGATTGCTGTAGGCCATTAATGGTTATTTTTTTATATATTAGGAAGGGGGGACCTGTGAGAGCCCATTCTCGGGTTCCTCGTGGCTTTACCCAGCAGGTCCGAATAGAGGATGATTGGACCACGGGCCTAGGTGCAGGTGTCTGGGATGGTCTGCACTTGGTTGTGCTGGGGGAGGAGGTCTTTTGCTCCACCGCTTGGCATCTCTGTAGAGGCCCTGGGGTGGAGATGGTCAGGGCCCATTGGAATAGGTTCCAGGCCCTCTCGAGGCTATCCTTTATTTTCTATTTGTTTATCTCCGCGATATTCTCCACAATAAATCCTTCTATCTAATATTTCCTGCTGCTTGCACTCAAGAAAACTCTGGGGAACTGTGGGGGTGGTTAGGTAAATGCCCCACAATATCCTCAGATAATTGGGAGTCAATCTACCTCAAGATCCAGTTATACCTCTTTTGTGCATATACCCAATGTTAATCTTCCATCTTAACACAAGGACAATTGCTCATCTAGGTTCTATCTGACTTGGACCTGATTATACACTTGTCTATCTTATTTCTTCTTTGTAGTTAGTTCATACAATTTCTCTCATGTGTACTCTGTATTGTTGTTTTGTTTACTTGTCTGTGTATGTTTGTTAATTGGCATTTTTCTTGCAAGGTGATTTCTTTTTAAAAGGGTACAGAATTGAGAGAGGTGAACACCCTCTTCAGTTTTCTTCTAAAGTGACTTAGTGATTACATTATAACAACTATGTAATGGAGTAAGATAGTGAGCACCAGAATTGTATGAATATACTATCAAAGAATTATACATTTACAATGTTGTCAGTATCATGCTTTCTGTTGTTCACATGAATGGATTGTTTTAGAATGCAGTGACCTATGATGATGTGCATGTCAACTTCACTTTGGAAGAGTGGACTTGACTGGATCCTTCCCAGAAGAATTCTACAAAGAGGTGATGATTGAGACCTACAGGAACATCACTACTATAGGTAAGACAGTGTATTTTCCTTCACATTTTAAAATAGGCGGACAACCGTTTCTTGGTTTTGAATGTTCCTGTGTAATTTGATTGAGAAAGAAGAGGGAGGTAAATAAATCAGGCATGTTTCTAAGATTCACTGAAGATAGTAACATAAATTTTACAATGCTTTCAATAATATAAATTTTTTTTTTTTTTTGGTTTTTCGAGACAGGGTTTCTCTGTGTAGCTTTGCGCCTTTCCTGGGACTCACTTGGTAGTCCAGGCTGGCCTCGAACTTACAGAGATCCGCCTGGCTCTGCCTCCCGAGTGCTGGGATTAAAGGCGTGCGCCACCACCGCCCGGCTAATATAAATTTTATGGTACTCTATTTTAGGATACAGTTGGGAAAATCATAATATTGAAGAACATTTTCAAAATTCTAGAAGACATGCAAGGTAATTTTCTTGTGCAAGCTGATAAAAATGCCTGTGAAGAAATTATATTGTGTCCTGGAAATTTTAAACAAAAGCAACAGTGTAAATAAGTACCACTTAAAGTGCATTGATGATTATTAAAATTCTCACAACATCATAAACCTCAATTTCAGGTTGGTGAATTGCATTTGCAGCGCATTCTTTTAAGAACAATGTCAAAGAAACAATTTCCCAAAAGATATCACCATTAAAATCATAACACCATGAGAACTATGCTGTAGAACTGTCAGTCTTTTTATTTCATAACATTCATATTACAAAAGTTACACACAGTGAAGAGGTGATGAGTATATTGTCAAAGCTTTCTATTAAGCAAATAGTACATAGTAAAGCTAGTGTAACTCATATACTTGTTGTGACTGTGCTGTTTAGTGAGTGGGGCAGTTAGAGTCAAAAGTCAAGGGATGTTGTCAAGGAGAAACGTTAATCCCTATACCACAAGTCTATGAGGACAGAAAGTCAAACAGAATTCAATGGGGAAATCTATTGTCTGCTATTCTTCCTTGACTAGCTATATCACATGTCCTTATGAAAACAAGCCATGTGAGCATAGGAATAAGGAAGACATAAGATACCTCATTCTTATAAAATCAGAAGATATGTAGCAGTCTCCACATTGAGTATACTTGTTGAATATGATTAAAGTATACAAGTAATTGATTTTCTATCTTCATTGTTAATATATTAACAAAATCACACTACAGAGAAGCCCTATGAGTACTAGGACTGTTTAAATAAAACATGGGTATAAAAACAATGATGAAATCTTAAGAACTGATTCCTCTTTACAATTAGACCAAATTTAAATTTAATTCATATAGATATAAAGAGTCAACAGTGTAATGATTATGTAAAGATTTTACATGTGCTTGCAGGCATGAAATAAGTCAAACTGGAGAGAAGAAACCTTTCATATATACTGAATGTGGTAAAACCGTTGTACATGAGAGTCATCTTCAAAGGCATGAAAGTGCACCTATGGGAAAGAAACAATTTCAATGTAATCAGTGTGTTAAAGCCTTTGCATATCACAATAATCTTCAAAGGCATAAAAGAACACATACTGGAGAGAAACCCTATGAATGTAATCAATGTGGTAAAGCCTTTGAACGACATGATAATCTTCAAAATCATAAAAGAATACATACAGGAGAGAAATCCTATGAATGTAATCAGTGTGGTAAAGCCTTTGCATATCACCAAACTCTTCAAATGCATAAAAGAAGACATACTGGAGATAAACTATGAATGTAATCAATGTTTTAAGTCCTATGCTCATCACAGAACTCTTCAAATACATAAAAGAAGACATCCTGGAGAGAAACCCAATGAATGTAATCAATGTGGTAAAGTCTATGCTCATCACACTACTCTTAAAATACATTCAAGAAGACATGCTGGAGCAAAAGACTATGACCATAATTAACTTGGTAAAGCTTTTCGTCATCACAGTCATCTTCAAATGCATGAAAATCACATACTAGAGAGAAACCCCATGAATTTAATCAATGTGGCAAGGACTTTCTTCACACACAGTACTCTTCAAATGCATGAAACAACACCTACTGGAGAGAAACCCTATGAATGTAATCTGTGTGATAAAGCCTTTGTATGTATCAGTAGTCTTTGAAATTATTAGAAAAAGTCATACTGCAGAGAAACCCTAAAAATATAGTCAGTGTCATACAATTTTGCTCTTTATACACGAATATACCTTTTTCTGTGCAGTCAATCTTTTAAAGTCTTTGCATATTACAGTAGTCTTTAAGTACCTGCAAAATATACTGAGGGCTTATTATTATAAAGTATTTGGCAAGATCCTTATCCAAAACACTTGCATTCAGTTACACAATGGTGTTCTTTCCGTAAAAAACAATTTGACAGTGTCAGCAATCTTTTCATGTATCATGCTGTTATTTTCACAATATTTGCACCTGTAAAACCATGGAATAAATGAATTTATTAGTTTATGAAGTCCTCTGTATAGGGTAAAAGGTCAGCCAAAGAAACACATCTGGAAATTAAAGCCAGAGCCAGTGAAAAACATTCAATTTGGTACTGAAACGAGATCCAAAGAAATACACTCTATCTCTGACCAACTGAGCACAAAGCCATCCAATCTATGAGCAGAAAACCCAACCAATCCCTGAACACAAAACCAACCAATCACTGCCCATGAAAGCCTCCCAATTTCTGAGCTTGAGCCTGAAATCCAACCAATACCTATCCTCTAGCTCTTTTCCCTGGAAATCCCCACCACTATGAAGCCCCATATAAGTCATGTGTCTGTTCAGCTGGCAGATTGTCCTATTTCACACTGATACAGGCAGCCACTATTCTGGATTCCTCTCCCCTATATAAATCTCTTGAGTTAGATTTGGGTGAAGATATTTTGCCAGAGCAGTGCAGAATCTCTGCTGGGAAACTCCCTAGTGGAGTTGAGCAGAGAAGCAATTGACATCTCTGCTGGGAAACTCGCTAGTGGAGTGGAACAGAGAAATAATGGACACTTCTGCAGGAAAATTCTCTTCAGGGAGTGGAGCTGAGTGGCAAAGGCCATCTCTGCTGGAAATCTCTCTTAGCTGAGTGTAGCACAGCTAAGCTGTAATGGTTATTTTTTGGAGAGGAGCAGGTTTGCCATATCCTTCAGGTGAACCATCCCACACTGGGACAAATGTTCAGGACTAGCCTAACTTTCTGACAGCCAGTATTCCTATCTCCTCACAGCTTTAGGTATCTAGTTTCCTTTCACAGCTTTTCTTTCTTTTTTTTTTTTTGAGAGCTGTGGGTATCCTGGAAACCTTTCCTGCACAGCTTCAGGTAGAGCCTGACAACCAACAGCCAGGATATTTTTCCCCTCTCAATTGTGTATATCCAGGATACCTTCCACTCTCAACTATAGGTATAGCCTAACCTTTGATACTCAGGGAACGTTTCCTTCCAGAGCTAAACACTTCCACTATGAATTTAAATAATAATGTAGTATTTTTAGATTTTAAACTCCTCTTTAATTACATGAAATAACTAATTCAGTTGTAAAACTTTATGGATTTGTATTAGTTCCTTTTCTGTTCTTGTTATGTAATGTCTATGTTAACTTAATGAGTTTTATTTGGCCCCAGGATCAACATGTAAGTGGCATGGCATCAAGTGTCAGACATGGCAGCTAAATTGAGAGCTCACATACTTAGCTGGCAGTATGAAGCAGTGAGTGGGAACTGAAAATGATGTGTGGATGTAATTGATCAAAGCATACCCCCAGTGACATATTTCCTCAGCAGAACAGCATTTCCTAAACCTTCACAAATTATACTGCCAACTGAGAAGGATTTCTCTGACTTCAAGCACACATGCTTGCTTTCTGTTACATGAACCAATTCACAATGAAGAAAATCTCTGTAAACCTTTAAATGTCTCAATAGGTATTGAGACACAGGTGTGTTATAGGAATGCATGCTTACAAATGAAAAAGATTGATTAGTGAAAAAATTGTTTTTAAAGAGTTTTTTCAGTTTTAATAATGTGATGTCAGTACATGTTTTGAGGGTATGTGAATTTGCATGGTAGTTTCTGAAAATGTTAGGCTCTTGAATCTTCTTGTAGCAAGGACTAAAAGAAGTTGTCAAAATCAAGTCTTATTCCTGGGAATGAACTTTCCTTAACTGCTCAACCATGTCTCTAGCCATGAAAATATTTTAAAGCCTATTTATATCATGCTAAAATCAGGAAATAGGGACAAACTCATGCACAAGAAAAATTTTATTCATGTAAACAATTTGGTACAGATTTTAGACGTCACAGTTGTCTTCAGGTTAAAGAAAAAGATCTTATTTCATTTTCTTTTCATCATAGCCTTGAAAAAAGTAAATTAGTTGCTATGTTTAGTCAAGACTGATGGGTGAGATCAATGCATTCCTGTTTCTATTTTGAAACATTTGAGGAAGATGCCAAAGTGTGCTATATGTGTGGCAAATTCATTTTAGTTAAATTTACTTTTGTGGTCTTTATATTCCTTCTGTGGCTTTTGTTCATCTTCCATTGTGTTTTTACTTAGTGATATATATTTTTCTACTGTAATACATAAAATGAAAAATCCATCATCTTACTAGTCCATTGTTTATTTAAATGTCAGGCAGTGTATGATCATACTTTCCAAGTAAGATGTTCTGTGAAAAGTGTAGTGGGTTGTGGTGTTTGGTTTTGATTTCATGTTTTCACAAATTCCCTTGAGTTAGTGTTGTTTATATTAAACCTGGCATAGATTTCAGTAATGATTGAAGGATACATTTGAACTCATGATCCTCATGTGTCTACCTCCAGTGTACAAGTCCAAGAGTAGATAATCTACTCCCAATGTGTGCTGTTTTGTCAACACAACAATGTTAATTTTAAAATGCTTAACAGAAAAGATTATAAGAAACATTCAATACTTAATGTGTGTATTCAAAGAGATATTTTCATGTGTCTGGTAGAAATGTAATTAAGTAGGATAATCAGCAATCAGTTGTTTATCTTATATCATAGCTTCATTATATATATATATATGTATATATACATATATATGTATATGTATATATAATTTGAAGTTCCGTGCATCTTCCTTTCCCCATCAGTTATTCATTTGGCACATCATATTGAAGCATTGCCCTGTAAGGGAATTTTCCAGAGATGTCAGATAGTGTAATGGCACTAAGATTTTTTTTTTATTGAGAAAATTTCTATTCATTTTACATACCAACCACAGATTTCCCTGTCCTCCCTTCTCCTACCTCCCAGCCTTCAACCCAACCCATCCCCATTCCTACCTCCTCCAAGGCAAGGTCTCCTATGGGGAGTCAGCAGAGCCTGGTACATTCAGTTGAAGCAGGTCCAAGCCCCTCCTCCCTGCACCAAGGCTTCTCAAAGTGTGTCACCATAGGAACTAGGCTCCAAAAAGCTGGCTAATGCACTAGGGACAAGTCCTGATCCCACTGCCTGGGTTCTCCCTAAACAATTCAAACTAAACAACTGTCTCACCTTTCAAGAGGGCCTAGTCCAGTACCATGGGGTCTCCTCAGCTATTGGACCACAGTTCATGCATTTCCACTACTTTGGCTAGTTGTCTCTGACCTTTTTTCCATCATGGTCATAGAATTCCTTGTCTCTTTCATCAATTAGACACCTGGAAATTGGCCTGGCACCTGGCTGTGGATCTGTTCATCTGCTTCCATGATTTACTGGATGAAGGTTCTTTGATGATTGTTAGAGTATTTAGCCATCCAATCACTGAGTAGGCCAGCTCAGGCACCCTCTTGACTATTGCCAGTACTCTAAGTTGAGATCATCCTTGTGGGTTCCTGAGAAATTTCCTAGCACCCTGTTTCTCCATATTCCCATGATGTCTTCATTTATCATAGTATCTCTTTCCTTGCTCTCACATTCCCCATTCCTTGCCCTCCATTACCCCCGTTAATACCAGTTTGCTCATGTAGATCTCATCTATTTCTTCTTTGCAGGACTCTCTATGTGTCTCTCTTAAGGTCTTTTTTCTTAGCTTGCTTCTCTGGAGCTGTGGGTTGTAGTCTGGTTATCCTTTGCTTTACATCATGACTGGAGACGTTAGATCCTCCCTCTTTACTAAACTGGTCTCAGAATCCCTTTTGTTGCTGACAAATCTTCTTTATTCATGAGGACAAGCTGTAAGGTATAAGAAGTAGCTTGTTATATAATTCAAATCTCTGAGAATCTAATTTTAACCTTTTGAGCCAACAGTCTTACCTCTTCTCTCAAAAGAATAAATAATTACCATGAGAAAGGTAGGTATGTCTCTTCTCATCACTGGACTATAACCTGCTATAACTTCAGCTACTCTTGAACCTTGTGGTTTTATGTGGCTTTCACCAAAAACCCCAATTTTGTTCCTATTTTAAACTTGGATAATGCTAATAGTAGATATGGTATCCTATACCTACTACACATAAGAATCACTCTGTTATGTCTTCTGAATCTTTTGAAGATTGGCTTCATTTCTATAGTATGTAGAATGTTATCTTCTTTGCCAATTCATGATCTCTCTGAGTTCAAACCAATCTTAGATTATAAGTAGGCCTTATGCTCCTTATTATTGCACCTGTGATCATACAATATCTTAAATAGACAGTATCTCTATGTATGGAAGAGCATGGATGGAAGACTTTTTAAATTTTGACCCTGAAAGACCCGTATGGGATTTTTAGCATGTTGGTGTTTAATGCCATCAAAGTTAAAAAAGAATTATTTCAAGGTGCATCTTCGCTGATAAGGCACAAAAGCAAGGAAAAGTGGACAAAGGAAGCTATTCTTATTTCACTGATTTGAAACAACATTCCATTATAGCATAGACATCTCCTAGTAATGTTCACCCAGAGAAAAGACACTGCCTTCTGCTCATTGATACCACAAATCCACTAGCAAAACCAGATGCCAGCAAGCAAAGCAAGGTACAATTTTTCCACCATCTCCTATTCATAATGTGTATGAGGTTCACTTGTAGTAATTTTTTCTGACGTGAGGTTAGTCTGTGAACTAAATCTTCAGCTCTTGTAAATAAGGACATTTCATAGAAGAAAAATGAAAGAAAGGAAGAAAAGAGGGAAGGAAGAATGAAAGAATAAAGGAAGGAAGGAGGAAATAAAGTTAAAAGAAAGAAAAGTATATAAAGGAAAATAAATTGAATATGAGTATAGTGAGTAATAATAAAAGATAAAGGATAAAAAGTGGATGAGGAAAGTAGATAGGAGAGAAGAATCAAGGAAGGAGAAAGGAAAAGCAGCTAGAACAGAAAACTAGGAAGATAATATTTATGATATTAGAAATGTATGTGCTTATAAATGATTTAGATTTTATAAAAAAATTACTGATAGAAGAAGCCCTGAATGTGTAAACAAAGGAATATATGTGGTATTGTTTACACATGGAAAGAGGATTTAATATAGTACAATGCAATCTAAAAAAAGGAACTATATCAGGTAACATATTGTCCTATTCCATTGGAAAGACAATTTCTCCCGTGCCCAACATCCCTGAGTTTCTGCTAGATTGTTATGTAGGATTGCAGCCTCCTGGGTTTTTTATCATGCAAATTGGCACAGCAATTGTTGGATTATTTAGCTCCTGTTTGGGTACTCATATTGTTAAAACTTTATCAAATGGATAGAACATAAAACATAAATGAAATGTTTGTGAGTCCACAAATCAAGGGGAAATAACATAATCATATTATAATCTCAATGGCCAAACAAAAACAAACACAAGGAGAAATACCAGTATTCTTCTTACTTCATGGGAAGAGAGAACAACCTGGATATGTTGGGTTCTCTGTATATGTGGAATGGTTTAGTTTAAAGAACCAAAGAACAGCTAGGGACACTGAGTGAGGCTCTGTAGAATTTGTATCTCCATTTTCTATCAAGTGTGAAGAAAGAAAGCCCAGGCAACTTCTCTTCTTACCTAAGCTCCATTTATAGACACCTCGTGTGATAATTTTTGTTTTCCTGCTAAGTACAACAACTATTATAACTGTAAGACTATTTTTCTCTTTCTGTTTGGTCAAGAATTCAAGAGCCCTGCATGCTTTGGGAATGTACACTGTCCACCAGATCCACAGATCTTAAATCACCTTGGATGTCCAGAAGAATTACCTCCATTACTTGCAATCTCTCACATGAAACCAAAGAAAAAACTGAATGTATTACTAAGATAATTCAGTTTCAGCATAGAATTTCCATAGAATTAACACAGGTTTACTCACTTGATTCTAAGACCAGAGTCACTCTTCTAGTGTCAATGGCACCTCCACAATTTACAGTAACTATAAATATTGAAAAATTAATGTAACCTCATTATTAGCAGTAACAAGGTCCAGAAGCATCAGAGTATATATATATATATTATTAACACTTGGCCTAGAGTCAGAGACTAAGGCTTCTCAATAAGTAACAATAACATCCTAGCTTGAACAGTGTGGCAGGAACCTCACCTGTCTTTAGACCACAAGTTCAAAAGTGACACACAATGCCCTCAATTTTCATAGATGGTACTGTCCCCATTCATCTAGTGTTTTAGAGTGCATCAGATAGGTTAAGTTGGGCACCTATCTCAGAGAAAAGCAACTCCCACTTTAACCTCAATCTAGTATAAGAAATGGCTTAAAACCTTGCAGAAAGAAGGTAACAATAGAATAACTGTTTCCCGGGAAGATAATTCTGAGGCTTTTATTTCTTATTCCATAGTTTACTTCTTAGTTAATGTGACATTCTTCCAGAAAAGACTCTGAACATCTTTTGCTCAGGCAGTATTCAGTGGGATTAGGTACCCTTTATTAAGTAATAGTGCCAGGTACAAGGGTAATGTCGAAGGATTTTGCCTTGGCCTGATTGGAATCACCTCCCACTTTGTGCACAATAAAGTCTGTATGGTACACATATTTTGCATAATAAAGTGTCCTAAGGAAACACTGCATCTCAGCTGCTCCCTGCTTGTGGGTCCCATGATATGGGCAGAGAAAATCCCACTTGGGTTGCCAGGCAACAATATTGATCTCACAGTCTGTCACAATAGCCCCATGGCAAATCAACCCCACCCAATCATGACCTCACTTTATATCCTCATTTTTCTACTCCTGAAAACACAAGTCTCTCTGTGACTTGTAAGTATTTTTCCTTCTACCTTTAATATAGTAAACCAAGCATTATTGAAGGCATCATTTTTTATCCCAGTAGATTGTTGAACATTAAGACATGGTCCATATAATCTACTTCTCATATCAGGAGAATGGAAATAACCCCACTCTTGTGCCCATTATTTACTCAGGACTTTGTTACTTTACCCCTTTTAAATGTTAATATTTTCCACCTGAGGCTGTATGTCTATTATGAATAAATTAATTTTTTAAAAATCACTGAGAATTACAATAATTTGTCATATGAGGTTATTGGTGATTAAAAGAGAAACTTTTAGGGTAAGTTTTACTATTACATTGGTCGTTCAAATACTATCAATAGTTTGGGTAACTTATAATGTCATTATGCCACAAATAAATTATGCAGTACTATCAAAAGGCTTTGTAGAATATGGACACAACTAGAATTTTAGAAGCTTGGATAAGGCAGCTTAAATTATCTAACATCCTTCAGTTTTGCCTATCATAGTCTACAATCATGTCATTTTCTCTTTGGGTGAAATTGAGTAGTGCTATTTTTAAAACCCTATTCATTAAAAAATTGTGGTATTGAATAATATAAAAAAAATTTACATTCAGAATGTATTCATCTTTGGTACATTTAAGGTAGCTAAAGACAAAGATTGCAATGAATCCTATAAATGTATCCAATAAAAACAGACAAAAATAATAAGTTAGATGAAAGCATTCCCAAAACCAAAGCAAGAAGAAGAGAACTGGGAAGATTGAGTATAAATGTATGTGAGAGAGTCCAAATACACCATTAGACTAAAAATATTTAAGTAAAAACTATCTTTAAAACTTAAAACATATAGTAAAGGACATATAAGAAAATGACAGTAATAATTTTACAACTTGAGATAATTCTGAGTTTTAAGTGTCTCACATTCCAATTAGAAGAAATAGCCTGACAAAATAGACCACATAAATGAAAGAGAGCTGTTATTGGAGGTTATTGCTCTTTGACAGCCATCCACCCAGCTCCCAAGTAAATCATACACAGAGGCTTATTCTTACTTATGAGTTCCCAGCCCTTAGTTTGGCTTAATTTCCAACCAGCTTTTCTTAAATTAACCCTTTTATCTTTTTCCTCTGTCTTTTCTTATTCTCTAAATTCTGTAAATTTTACTTCTAATTTGTGCTTGCTGTGTAGCTGGATGCCTGGCTCCTGGAGCCTTCCTTCTACTCTGACTCTTTGATTTTAGAGCTTTCCACCCAGTTTTCTCCTTCTATATATACTGTAAGCCTGCCAGCCCCACCTATCATTTCTCCTTTCTTGCTATTGGCCTGTTTCTTTATTAAATCATCAGGTGTTTTACACAGGCACAGTAACATAGCTTCACAGAGCTAAAAAATTCAACATAAACAAAAGCAGTACACCTTAAAGTAATATTCTACTACATAGAGCTATTTGGTACCTGCAACCAATGAACTTCAGTGCCAAAGTATTAGGCAGAAAATCACATGTGGAAACAAACAAGTTTAACCATACTGATAGTCCACAATGTACACTTTAAAGTTAAACTAGTGAATGAGAAAATGAAAGTCACTACATATTGATAAAGTGAGAATTTCAACAAGAGTCCATAAACGTATGTTCTTGTGACATTGATGTTCCCAATTTTATAAAGCACACACTACTAAATATGAGCTAACAGACAGAACTCAACAATATTTTGGGTGAATTTAATACATGATTATATCAGTTATCAAAACAAAAGCAAACCTGTGAACAACCTATATACAAATAAATGGACTGATTTAACATTTACAGAACTTTCAGTGGAACAGTAGCAGAATGTATTTTTAAGAGCAGCCTAAGCAATTATTTTTCAAAATGGTTTTATGCAAAGCAAAATGGGTTTATGCAAAACAAATCTTCTCAAAAACACGGTAATTGAAATAACTATTATTTTTATAAGATCACAGTATAAAAAAATACAAAATAGAACAAAAATAAACTATAGAAAATATACAAACAAATGGATACTAGAAAATAAAACACCAAACAATCAGTGAGATGCTAAAGAAATTGGGAGTGGATTCCAAAGTTCTTACACAAAAATGGTGGTAGGAATAGAGCATAACATTCTTGAAATGTGCAAAAATAACAGAACATTGGAATCTACAAAAAAAAGGTGTTGCAAGAGGGAAGTCAAAGTCTATTGGTATAAAGGTATACATTTAAGAAGTTAGGGACCAGTAGATGGTTCAGCAAGTAAAGGTACATGCCAACACGTCTGAAAATGGGAAACATCAGCAAGTAGAGGACAAATCCTCTCTGAGTGAGAGTAGGAGACACTAGTGGTGTAGCAGTCCTATGGCAATAGACCCCTGCCCAAGACCATGCAACATACCTATCTCGTGTTGCAAACTGGACTTCTAAATGTCATGACTCATTTAGGGATGGAGTTACTCTTTCACAGGGGAGGCATCTCAGATACTCTGCATAACAGATATTTACATTATGATTGATAACAATAGTGTTTCCAATTATGAAGTAGCAAGAAAAATAATTTTATGGTGTTATGCCACAACATGAGGAATTGTACTTCAATGGTCATGGCATTAGGAAGGTTAAAAATAGTCGTTCTGGAGCTATAAAGTATGACAAAATGGGGTTGGGATTAGCTAACAGTCTCTTTCACTATTGGCAAAGCTGAGAATGAGATGCATAAGACAAAGCACTACTTGCTAAAGTAGCTTGCTAAGAGGCAGAAGGGCTGGAACCAGAGCTTCAGACTCTGCAGTACAGCAACAAGGAAAGCCAGAGAAGGCCATTGCACAATGTTGTGGTCCCCTGAACAACAGGCACTTAACAATGAAAGACTGACTCCTCGGCCAGACCATTTAATTTCTCTGAGACTTTGGTGTTCTCAATCTTCAAGCTCTGCATGTGTGACATGACCTGCTTATGTTCCATCTTGAGCTTTTCATAGAAAGGATTTGGCTGGTGGTAGGTCCTGGACCTAGAGGTAAAGAATTCCATAAACATAGGCCTCAAGTATCACAGAAATTCTTGGTATATTCTAGACTACTGGACATCAGGGGTGCCACATCCTGTGTCCTAAGCACTGGGAACTTCTGGCATTTATTAAACCTGCTATTTTAGGGACAAGGGGCTGGCTAAAGAAACCCATCCTGACCCTGGAGGCCAGAACTAGGGAATGAAGACTCAGATCAGGGCAGAAACAAACACAGTTTGGCTCAGTCAGATCAGAGCCATCTGTGCCCCTGGCCAACTGACTTGTGAAACCAACCAAACACAGAGTAGGACAGTAGAACCCTGGGCCCGAAGTCAACCCCTGGTTGACTCCACCCCCAAAACTTCTTGTGTAATCTGCCTGCCTGGTCAGTTAGAAGAAAAGGCTGTTTTCTCCACCCTGGTAGAGGCAGCTACTCTCCTGGACTCCTCCTTCCCAAATAAATCTCTTTCTCAAAAGAGTTTTGCCTGTGAACTCTTTATTCACTGGCATAGAGAAGATCATTGTTGAGACATCCCTCCATGTACAAACCAAGAGAGCTGAAATAGCAGAACAAGGAGGAGCTGAACAGAAGACCTTTGCTGAGACATCACTCAGTGGGCAGAGCAATAAAAAGCTAAAAGGTAACATTATTTTCCAGAGCCGGAGGACATAGCTACATTTCTGCAGGCATTTTCCCTTTTGAAGAGTGAAGCAAAAGAACAAACATCTTAGGCCAGAGAAGCAAAGCTCTGCTAGGAGCCACCTTAAGAGGGGCCTGAGCAAAATTCAGCTGTAGCAGCTCTCCAGGAGAAGAGCAGGATTGTTGTATCCTGCAGGGAGGTCATCCCCCATCAGTTCTAGGCCTGAATTTCCCAATAAGTCAGAAAATTGTCCCTTCCAGGGTTGGGCTGCTTCTTTGCAATTCTAGCTGTCAGAGATGTGCACAACAGCTCCAGGTCTCTGGGACACCTTCAGGGCAGAGCTGTTGTGAGCAGCTTGAGGTGTCCAGGATAACTCACTCTCCAGGGCTGATCTGTCTCCTTGACGTTCCAGCCATCAGCGCTGTGTTAAACAACTCCAAGTATCCAGGACACCTTCAGGGAACAGCTGCTGTTCTGATTAGCTCAAGGTGAGTGGGATATCTTGCCCTCCAGGGCTAAACTGTCTTCTTGCAGTTCCAGCCATCAGAGCTGTCCTAAGCAGCTCAAGGTGTTGCCTGACTCCCCAGGTAGTCAGGACACCTTTCCCCAGAGTTGTTGCAACAAATTTACTTACATTGTTTGTGCCAAAACTCGGGACCAAACCCACAGAGTTGCATACAATTTACTTACAGCTACTCTGACCCTAGGCCAGCAGAGGCAGGCTGTTTAAATGATAGGAGGTGGAGCTGCATGAGCTCTCTCAGGATGTTTGCTGAAATAGCTAAGAATTTACTTAGTGTCTACTTCACAGGTGTGTACCCTCCAGAATCTGTGAAGATGTTTCTCCTGTATTCAAAAACAAATTCTCTATAACCGTTCCTGTGACAATGGAGACAAAAATAACATCATGAACTGTTTTGAGGATGGGACTAAACATCATGATAGATTTATAAAATCCTCAAAGGTATATCTATGTGTCATTAAAATAAGTACATTGTCAGAACTATAATGCTCAAAGTGGTGCTCCCAATTTTCACCCAGGTATCACCTGGGAACTGTGAGATAGGGAACTGCTCATGCCCAACCACAGATCCCTGATTGCAGGAACTATTGGGATATACATGCACAAACACATCAAAAAATACATAACACATATAGAAGTGTGTGAGAGACAAAGAGACAGAGAAAGAGATACTTAGAGAGACTGAGTGAGTGTGGGAGAACTCTATCAATTGGATGCTGAACAAATGCATGCAGGTGTGTCCTCTCAGGGAGGAACAAAAGGAGCAGGAATCAGTCTCAGTCCCTGTATCCACACCTTTAGACGTGTGATCAGTCCTCTCCTACTGCTGCTTGGAGAATCAAACACACAAGGCGTTTCCAAGCAAGTAACAAAACAATCAACTCAAACTCACAGCAACTAACATCTCACACTAGCCAGCACTTGATAGAATCTCTTCAAATGCATTCTGGGAACTCACTTACTACTACCTCAATGCATGAGTAGTATGACTCATGCCACAGGCTCTGTTTTTGTTTCTTTTTAGAGGAAGCAGAAGAGTCTTTGTCCTCATGTCATTCCTGTCCACATTTGAGGTTCTGCCTTTAGGTGGAGTTCAGAGACATGATTTTGGCATACCCTGAAGGCAAACCCTGAACATGCAGCCTACCAGAAACAAAAACCTTGTATAAAATGAAGTAATCATGACAGAGTGGACCTAAGGTTGAAACCACATGGTTTAAAAGAATGAATACCTATTCTTCATGATCTCTTCTGTGATAAAGATCATGCGATCTCACTGCTAATTTCTTTCAATGGTCATTGCTGTAGCTGACAGGTCAGTCTCTGCATATTCTGCTCACCTGCATCTTGGTGAGAAAGGTTTGGTGGGATGGTGGCTCCCTGCTGCTCCTTGTGGGTAAATGAACACAAATTAGCTTGCAGTATGACAAGGCAAAGAGGATGGACAGACCACCCTGAGTCCTAATCAAATGTTTGAGAAAGCTTGTTTATTAATGACTAGTTGACACCCCAAATTATTTTGTCCCATGCTGTCTCCTCTATTTAAAGAGAAGTGGTTTTCTCAGCTCTCTGGTTCTCTCTGCCCTCATAACACATGCTCCAAGTAACCAAGGAGATAGCCTCTTCAGACTTATTCACAGCTGCAGACTCAGAATTTATCTTGGCTGCAGAGTCCGCAATCCTGTGGTTTTGCAAGTCAGCAGATAATTGCAATAGTTCATAATCACCCCAGTAATTTAGAGTTTCCCCAAATATCTTGAGAGGTCACTAACCATATATCTACTGATGGAGAAGACATAGAAGGGCAGAACATGGTCACCAGACTCAACAAGTCACCTCACTGACAACTCAGGAACACAAAGCAGCTTGGAAGTACCTAAGGTTAGCCAGTGTGGTTGAAGTAATTATGTCCTGCCTTGAAATGGGCACATCTCATTAATCCCTCCCTCTTTAATGTTGGTCTCATGTTCACTCACCAATGTCTATCCTCCAAAAGGAATGAAAGCCAAGAGTTTCCAGCATAAAGCTTTGATCTCACCAGTTCCTGACTTCTGAGGCAAAACAATTAATATCCTGAAATCCTTGAATTTCACGAGGCATGACAAGCAGGGAAGTTCTGTTGGTTTCCAGAGACTCCAGCTTTCTGTTCCCCATTACTGGAAGATTCAGCACAAGCCCATTTCCTCCAGGAAGCTTCCCTTTTCCTGCACAGAACTCATTGCACCATTCTCTCAATCATTTCTTCCTTGATGTTTTACACGGAGGCTGAAGATCAGCTTTCTTCTGTCACTCTCTGGTCTCTCTACCCTCTCCATTCTCTTTCCAATTTAGACTCTTCAGTATGCCATCATGTTCATCAGTAAATGGTGAAGGCACTGAATAAATTTCCCAAGGACAGTGGGTGTTGCCACAACATAGTGACATCACAGAGGATGCCAGGGCTCTCCAGGATACAATAGAATGTCTAGGGAAGAGCTGCAGATGTCATGGGAACTGACATTGCTTCCCTGCTAATGAGCTTTCCTTACACTAGAAGTCAAGTTGACCTTTGCAGGAGTCTCTGCTGGGATACAAGGGAAGCCCTTCAGTATCCCCTTCATCCAAAGCCAGAGATCTCTCCCTGATTGATTGAACATTCTCCAGTTCTTTGCCTGTGTAGAACTGAATCTTTATCTCCTACTGAAATTTTATGTACACAAGGTAATAATATCATAGAAATTTATATATGCTGAAGTTCATCATAAGTACCTGCAACTGAGGTGACTGGCCACACTAGTGGAAGCCCTTGAACTGTGGACTGGTGGCTGTGGAGCCCCCAAGAGACTGGACTAGGTCCTATGGATACAGAAGATGGTTGTTTGGCTCGAACTGTTTGAGAGGCACCCAGGCAGGGGATAGGGATCTATCCCTGGTCAATGGGCAGGCTTCTGGAACACAGTGCCTGTGGTGTGACACCTTGAACAGCCTTGGTTTAGTGTGGAGGGTGTTGGACTTGCTTAGGCTCAGTGTTCTGGACTCTGCTGACTGCCCATGGGAGACCTTGATTTGGGGGATGTGGGAATGTGGAGTGGCTTGGGAGAGAGGGATGGGGGTTTGTAGAGGGAGGATGGGGGCTCTGTGGACAGTATGTGGGGTGAGAAAAAAATTTCTTAATAATGAAAAATGAAAAAAACAAAACAATACAAAAAAGATGTAAAATAAAAAAAAAAGTACCTACATCTCCTTATCTCCTTAGCCACAAGACATTATAGTCTTAATGATGACTGAGAAGGACACTTGTTGAACAACTTCCTGGTAAAGTGTCTACAGGAAACAGGTAGGCAGAGTTATGCTTGAGAAAGAGGCTGATACAGTCTAGGAACAAGCACTCATAGGAGCGTGATATGGTCATGGAGCCCAGTGTGACTAAAATCTGTGTCATCAGCATGTGTGTAGTGGGTGTTGTACTCTCTGTTCAGTAGCTCAAAGTGGTCTGCTATTACTGGTTAGTAAAGGTGGCCAGATAGCTGGAGTCTTCCACACAGAACCTGAGTTTCCCTTAGAGCAAAGGATATTAGGAAAATCCTTTGCAAGCCCCTTCATAGTTAGCAACATAAACACTTGGGTTCCACTGGACACTCTAGATCAATGGTTATTTTTTTCCAATTCTCTGACCCTTTAAATCTTTAAATAGCATGAAGAGTAGTTCCTCGTGTTGTGATGAGCCCTAAACATAACTGTTTCATTGTTTCTTAACTTTAATTTTGCTACTGTTTTTTTAAAAGATTTATTTATTTATTATGTATACAGTATTCTGTCTGCACATATCCCTGCAGGCCAGAAGAGGGCACCAGATATCATTACAGATGGTTGTGAGCCACCATTTGGTTACTGGGAAGAGAACTCAGGATCTTTGGAAGAGCAAGCAGTGCTTTTAACCTCTGAGCCATGTCTCCAGTCCTAATTTTGCTACTGTTATGAATCGTAATTCAAATATTTGATGTGCAGTATATCTGATATGTGACACCCAATGGGGTGGTAACCCACACAGGTTGAGAACCACAGCTCTGAATGCAGGCAGAAATCTCCTCAAATCCTGTCAGTGATGCTGGGGCAATGTAATTCTTAGTTTTGAGACACGCTTTCTCTGTGGAGCCATTCCTGCAATTCACTTTGGAGACCAGGCTGGCCTTGAACTCACAGAGATCCGTCTACATCAGCCTCCCAAGTGCTGAGATTAAAGGTGTGCACCACCACCTCCTGGTGATTCTTAGTTTTTATTATCAGACTGAATCTAACTAGTCACCTGGGAAGAGGGACCCTCAATGTGGAATTATATAGATCAGGTTTACTTTGAGAAGGTCTCTGTTGGATTTTATTAATTGTTAATTGTTAATAGTCCCTAAAATGGACAGAATCATTTCATTGTCTGCAACCTGTACTGTGTACATGTGAAAAAGCTAGAGCATAAGCATAAGCAAACAGGCAGCATGGGTACATTTGTTAATTTCTGCTCTTGGCTGTGGATGTGATATAATTAGCTGAGTTTCTATCTTGATTTTCCAAAAATGGAACTATTACCTGGAATTGTGGGCTATGATCAATTTTTCCCATTCTAAGTTGCTGTACCTGATAACTCAGTGTAATAAAGATGTTAAGAAAGTACTCTATGACAGTGGGGTTTTCACAAGTCAGTGAGATATGTGTTTCATGAAATGCTCAACAGCACCATATCTGTTTCAGAAGAAGAGATCCTACTTCCTCCTGAACCCAACCTGTGTTTCCTTGTCACAGTTTTACAAAGACCCAGAGACACCCATAGACTCACAAACCACTTCACCCTGTCAACAAATGTGCCCTGATACTGTCTTGCCACATCATGTACCATGCTAAATTCTTCTAATGTGTTATATACAATGAATGTATTTTTCTTTGAATTTCCTGACCATTAAAATTTTCAGATATGGGAAATTGGGTTTGAATTCACAGCCTTGACTATGAATTTCAATCTTATGCTATGTCCTTCCTTGAAGGTCAGAAGAAGCTCCATAAACCTGAGAGCAAAGTAGCACCTTAAATTCCAGGTATGTGGGAGTGTAAGTAGTGACAGGCAATGTGTCCACTAGTTACCTTAGGTTGAAGATGGATGACACAGCCTAGGCCTGATGTACACAGACCCCTGTGAAAACTTCTCAGTATCCCTTAACTCCTGTGCCTCTTCATTAAGGTTTCTGTAGACAGATCTTCGACAAACTTCCTTCTTCAAATGTAAATAGACTTTATCAGATGTGAAAAGTCACTTTGATTTTGTTCTTCTCCTCCTAGGACCTGTAACAGGCCCTTTTGAGCTACATCAAAGGCTATCCAATGAGTATAAGGTCTGAAATAACCAGAGGTACAGGTTTAGAATGCAGGTCTGAGGAACAGAGTGCAAAACAAGGGCAGGACAGTGGGCACACATAGGAAATACTTGGTTATGTCTTTGGCAGTTTAGCCTCTCTGCATGTCAGTTTCTTCCACCTAGAGAAAGATGGGTTGGGATACACCATGGAGATGATTGCTGTCTCAAGGCATGACTTGTAAAATCACTTCTTCATAAGTGGGACTTTGTTTGTTTGTTTGTTTGCATGTTTTTTGGGGGATGGGGGTGATGAGCTAGCATTTATATGAGCTAAGCTGCACATTTCTTTCTAGTGAACGTCTTTTTCTGGGAACAGAAGAATCAGATCCTAAACTTACAAAAATGCTGAAAATGATGCTTTAGAGCAGGGAATCGCTTGACTTGGTTGAAAAAAATTACCACTTCACTTCATGACTGTTATCAAATATTGTGAGTGTCTCCTGTCCTTTGTCATTTGGAAAGAGTCACCAGCTAGCTATTCTTTATTGATTAAGCACTTTCAGATGCTAAAAGCAAAGAAAATGGAGAGCGAAGTTAGAAATGAACATGTTTGATCCTAAATATAGAATTGTGTTTGCCTGTTCCAATCTCAGAATTCTAATCCTTATCTGGCTAATCTCACAACAAATAAATGACACCTGTGTCCGTTGGTGTATTTTAATAGATGCACATAAATGATTTTGGTGACTTATTAGAACTCATGTAGTATATATGAAGTCCAGCTATTAATATTTTCTTCTCTGTCTTGCTATTCTTATTTGGAAGGTTTGTTTGTTTGAGTGGAAGTGAACCATCCCAATTTAAATGAGACAAAAAAATTTTTTAAATAAACTCCTGTAACAGAATATGTTTGGGAGTTGTAAAAGTTTTTCCATTGAAAAAAATCAGAATTGAGGAGGATCCTGTTACATGGTGGGGGCAGACATCAGAGTCAGCAAAGCTTGCAAAACAGATTTTTTTTTCTTTTAGCACTTTGATGGGAGAAGCACTTCATTTTTAAAAATTTTATAATTAATTTAATTTTACATATCAGCCATGTATTCCCCTGTCCTCCCTCCTCTGGTTCCACCTCCTCCCCTCCCCCCAATCAACCCCCATTCCCATCTCCTCCAGGGCAAGGACTCCCCTGGGGATTCAGCTCAGCCTGGTAGATTTAATTGAGGCAGGTCCAGTTTTCTCCTCCTTTCACCCAGGCTGAGCAAAGTGTCCCAGCATAGGCATCAGGCTCAAAAAAAAAAAAAAAACCCAGCTCATGCAGTAAGGACAGGTTCCGGTCCCACTACCTGAGGGCCTCCTGAATAATTCAAGCTAATCAACTGTCTCACTTATCCAGAGGTCCTGATCCAGTTGGGGGCTCCTCAGCTATTGGTTCATAGTTCATGTGTTTCCACTAGTTTGGCTATTTGTACCTGTGCTTTTTCCAATCATGGTCTCAATATTTCTTGCTCATACAATCCCTCTTCTCTCTCGCTGATTGGACTCCTGGAGCTCCACCTGGGGCTTGGCCATGGATCACTGCATCTGCCTCCATCAGTCATTGGAGGAGAGTTCAAGCACGACAGTTAGGGTGTTTAGCCATCTGATCACCAGAGAAGGTCAGTTGGGGCTTTCTCTTGACCATTGGCAGTAGTCTATTGTGGTGGTATCTTTGTGGATTTCTGGGGACCTCTGTAGCACTTTGCTTCTTCCTATTCCCATAGTGTCTTCATTTATCATGGTCTGTTTTTCCTTGTTCACCCTCTCTCTTCTTGATCCAGCTGGGACATCCCACTCCCCTAAGCTCTCTTTCCTCCAATATTTGCCCTTCATTTACCCCCTCATATCCAGTTTGCTCATGTAGACCTCATCCATTTCTCTGTTGTTTGGTGATCTTTGTTTCTTTCTTAGGGTCCTGTTTTCTAGGTAGCCTCCCTGGAGATTTTAGTAGCAGTCTAGTCATCCTTCATTTTACATTTATTATCCTCTTATGAGTGAGTACATACCATGTTTGTCTTTCTGAGTCTGGGTTACCTCACTCAGGATAATTTTTTTCTAGATCCATCCATTTGCCTGCAAACCTCATGAAGTCATTGTTTTTCTCTGCTGAGTAGTGATCCACTGTGTATATGTACCACATTTTATTTATCCATTCTTGATTTGAAGGTCCTCTAGGTTGTTTTTAGGTTTTGGTTATTACAAATACTGCTATGAACATAGCTGAGCATGTGCCCTTGTGCTACGATTGAGCATTCCTTGGGGATATCCCCAAGAGTGGTATAGCAGTGTCTTGGGGGAGAATGATTCCCAATTTTCTAAGAAATTGCCATATTGATTTCCAAAATGGAAAAGTACAAGCTTGCATTCCCACCAACAATGTAGGAGTGTTCCCCTTGCTCCACATCCTCTCCAGCAGAAGCTGTCTTCAGTGTTTTTGATCTTAGCCATTCTGATAGATGTAAGGTGGTATCTCACAGTACTTTTGATTTGCATTTCCCTGCTGATTAGGGATGTTGAGCAATTCCTTAAATGTCTTTCAGCCATTTCAGCTTCCTCTGTTGAGAATTCTGTTTAGCTCTATAGCCCATTTCTTAATTGGACTGTTGGACATTTTGATGTCTAATTTGTTGAGTTCTTTACATATTCTGGATATCAGTCCTCTGTCAGATGTGGGGTTGGTGAAGATCTTTTTCTATTCTGTAGGCTGACGCTTTGTCTTGTTGACTGTGTCCTTTGCTCTACAAAAGCTTCTCTGGTTTGAGGTCCCATTGATTATTTGCTTCTCTCAGTGACTATAATACTGGTGTTATATTTAGGAAGTGATCTCCTATGCCAATGTGTTTAAGACTACTTCCTACTTTCTCTTGTATCAGGTTCAGAGTAACTGGATTTATGTTGAGTTACAAATACATATATATATATACATATATATACATATATTTATATTTATATATATTATATATTTACATATATATATATAAATTTTGACATAAAATTCATACTGTAAGGAAAGTTTGATGAATCAAAACAGAACCAAAGTAGTATGAGAACAGTGGCAATAGAATTGTCCCTTAATTTTGGCTTTCTTCTGTCCCATATCAGTTGATTCTTCTGACATGATACAGAGATTTTGCATTTTCTTTTTTACATGTTTGGCCTTAAAGAAGGAGAGACGCATTCTCCAACTCCAAAGCCAGCTTTAATTTTTAATTGAAGTGGGACTACATAAACACCATTTGTGATAAGTGTTTGTAGAGAAGAGCAGAAACAAACATTTAGGAAGACATGAAGTTTATGTGTGATGTAATACCATTAGGCCAAGTTACTTTAAATTGGATGGTCCTGCTGGTTGAGGAACAATCACCTCTTCTAATTTCGAGGCCTGTCTTGTTCAAATCAAACCTTTATCATTTTTTTTGTGGAGCTGAGGATCAAACCCAGGGCCTAGCTTTTGCTAGGCAAGCACTCTACCACTGAGCTAAATCCCCAACTTCATAATTTTTTTTTTTTGGTTTTTTTTCAAGACAGGTTTTCTCTGTGTAGCTTTGTGCCTTTCCTGGATCTTGCTGTGTAGACCAGGCTGGCCTTGAACTCACAAAGATCAGCCTGGCTCTGCCTCCCAAGTGCTGGGAATAAAGGCATGGGCCACCACCGCCCGGCCCTTTATCAATTTTGATGGTATTTATAGCTTACCTTCTCTTGTAAAAACAGAAGCAAAATCTCATCCTCAATGTAAGACATATCCTGGTTTTCATTCTGAGGTTAGCACGTCCTTAAAATATACAGGCTGATTTAACTCTGTATTTTTTCTATTGTCTAGTGTCTCTCCACAGCTATTGTTCCTTTCTCATTAGCATTGAGAAAATACAAAGTTAGTAAAGAATTATGTAATCTATTTCTGGGGGGGGTTTGTTGCTCCTTTTTGTTTATTTAGCATACCTTTAGAGTTCAATTTGTTATTTCTATGACTTCTTCTCCTGTATGATTGCATGGTATACCTGTAATATATTTTATATCATATGGATATGATAAGATAAAAAGGAGATTATGGAATATACTTTTAAAAAGAAACTATATTTTATATAAGATAAATAATGAAAATTTTTTGGTCTGAGTTCATCAGATGTTACTGGACTGGACATTGTTAATATATATAATGGAATTTTTATCTGAATCTGTCAAATGTTAATGAACTAGACATCATTAATGTAATTTTTGGCTTTATATATTGTATATACTTATTGGATAGTTTTCTTGTATTAGTTATAAGCCTTTTTTAATTTCAGACAAAAAGAGAGAAAATGTGGTGGTATTGTGTTCCCCAAAATATTGTGTACCTTAATAAACTTATCTGGGGTCAGAGAACAGAAAAGCCACAAGATACTTAGGCTAGAAAATGTTAGCATACGCCTTTAATCCTAACATTCCAGAGACAGAAATCCCTCTGGATCTCTGTGAGTTCAAGGCCGCTTTGGAAACAGCCAGGCATGGTGACTCATGCCTTTAATCCCAGAAAGCAGCCTTTAATCCCAGGGAGTGGTGGTAGAAAGCAGAAAGGTTTATAAGGCGTGAGGACCAGAAACTAGCAGCATTTGGCTGGTTAAGCATTTGGCTGGTTAAGCTTTCAGGCTTTGGAGCAACACAGTTCAGCTGAAATTCATTCTGGATGAGGACTCAGAGGCTTCCAGTCTGAGGACACAGGAGCAGCTGAGGAATTGGCAAGGTGAGTTAGCTGTGGCTTGTTCTGTCTCTCTGACCATCCAGAATTTCACCCCAACAACTGGCCCGGGGTTTGATTTTATTAATAAGACTCTCTAAGATTCATGCTACAAATTTTGATGGTATTTATAGCTTATCTTCTCTTGTAGAAACAAAAGCAAAACCTCATCCCCAACGTAAGACATATCCTGGTTTCCATTCTGAGGTTAGCACATCCTTAAATTATACAGGCTGATTTAACTCTGTATTTTTTTTCTATTGTCTAATGTCTCTCCACAGCTATTGTTCCGTTCTCATTAGCATTAAGAAAATACAAAGTTAATAAAGAATTATGTAATCTATTTCGGGGGGGGGGGTGTGTTTCTCCTTTTTGTTTATTTAGCATAACCTTTAGAGCTCAATTTGTTATTTCTATGACTTTTTCTCCTGTAGGATTGCATGGTATACCTGTAATATATTTTACATTGTAATAAGCAAAAAAAACTGTTTCATTTTACCAGAGACATAGGCTAGATCATTGTTAGGTTTAACTTATACAGATATACACATGATGACCATAACTTCTAGCAATTACTGGATTAAAGAATCAGCCTTTTTGAAACTCAGAGCAGTTGCCCATGGAAATTCTGAGTAGGTATCAATGGTGTGGTGCACATGTTTCAATTTTCCAAATTCTACAAAATGAAACACATTCATCTGCCAGATTTCATTCTTCTGAGTGTCCTTTGGGTTACATCCTGCGGGTAGTGGAGTCTGATTGTAAAATGAACAAGTAGGATATTTCCATTTAATTTCCTTAGCTTGTTTCCAGGTTATGGAAAAATCCTTTTTTAAAATCTCACTATTGACATGATTTTTTTGTGAAATTCTTAGGCTTCCCACACATTTCCAATCATTGGTTGATCAATTTCCTCATTTTCTTGTGCTAAAGGGCCTGACAGTCTCATAAGGTATTTGATGTGAGTTATATATAAGGGATACTTCCTATTTCTGTTTATTTCTTGTAAATGAATAAATAACAAAGATAATTCTGACTCATCAGGGATAAATTCTGCAGTTCAATATGTAGGACTTCTTTTTCTGCTTACTGAGAGTCAGTAACTATGTTGAGAGGTTCTGAAGGGAGGAAGTGATAAGGCAGGGTGCAGAGAGGAGCTAAATCTCTCTTTTGGCAGAGGATTTCATAGGGCTAAGATGTAGTAGCTTGCTCTCTACCTCTCTAATCTTTCAGCTTTTACCCCAATATCTGGCTCTAGGTTTTTTATTAATAAGACCTTTTAAGATCTGTGTTGCAGGGAAGTGGTTTAACTGCTCCTTGAACCCAAAGAACCTTCATATAAAGAAGTCTGTAACAATGTAGTATGCTTTGCTGATGTTCCCTTGTCTATTGCTCAGCTGTATATAAGCAATGGTAGAGTAAACTGGATACAACAGTATTCAATGACAGTCCTCCTAAATCTATCCTATGTCTCTGTATTTCTTGTATGTCTCTATTTTTTCTATCTGTCTTTTCTTAATCCACACTCCCCTATTCAGGTATTGTTTGACAGGATGGCTGGTGCTGACAAGGGTCTGAGAAATAGAACGTCTGATGACATAAAGGTTTGCATTATATGGGTCTAAAAGTTCCAAATAAGGTCATAAATTTTAATTTCTGTTCGTAGTTTATATCTGTCTCAACAGGTTTGCACTTTGCTGACAGACACATCCAAGCATCAATTGTTAATGACATCTGCTCCACATGAGTATGAGACCTGAACGTCATGAAAGTTGATGTAAACTAATCCAACTGATACAAATGCTGTTTCTTCAGCTGGTCAATGAACCAGTGGTTTCTAAATTACCTCCTTACCTTTGACTAACACTCTAGCCTTCCAAGGCCCTGACAATAATGTGCCAATGTCAGCAGAAAGTAATTACAAAAGCCAATACATCGCCCTTGTTCCACCTCCCCCCTTGGTATGTTACATAAAAAGGTAATTTCTTGTCATAGGGAACCTGAGATAAAATAATTACTGATGCTTAGTCATGCAGCAGTGGTGGTCACCTTTAATCCTGGCACTCAGGAGGCAGAGCCAGGCAGATTTCTGTGAGTTCAAGGACAGCCTGACATACAGAGCAATATTCAAGACAGGCACAAAAAGTGAAAAGAGAAACCCTGTCTTGAAAAACCAATAATAATAATAATAATAATAATAATAATAATAATAATAATAACTGATGCTCATTCTCATTTCCAAGTTCCTTCTCAATAAGGAAGTCTGTTAGTCATCAAAGGCTTTTGGCTCTTCTGCTTCTGTTAATTACTATTGGCTCTTGCATCACTGATGCCTTAACTCAATGATAATTCTTGTCTGGGTACCACTAAACTGATGATGCTAAAGTCCCAATGTCAGCCCTTGGACCAAAACCGTGACAAGCTTGCAAATTACCATAACCAAATAAGGGGAGGCTCCCCTTGCCACTGGTACTGGAAAATGGTATCTGTTTAGAACAATGTCTGCATGGCTATTCCCAACTCTGCAACCTCACTTAGAGGCCAATGGGATCCAGCTTCCTGATCCCACTAGAAGATACCTGATGAGCTATACTTCTGGCTTAACCCCTCTTTTGTTAATGTCAAGGTTTTAAATCACACAAAAGACTCTTGCATCTTGGTCCAATGAATCTCCATGATAGTCTCCTACCCTGATGATGAAGTTTTTTTTTATCAATTAGTAACATCTCCAAGATTTGAGATCATGCACTACTCAAGGGGGGAATCAGAGGAGCAAGAAGATGCTATAACTAGATGATCAATCTCCTCTCAGAGGTCAGACCTCAATTTCCATTTCCTGAGACTGGGCAGGCAGTTTCTGAGAAGAAGCCATGAACAAAGGACAATTAATTACTAGTGCCTCTGACCACAAAGACAAGGGAGATAGGACACACCAGGCCTGGGTCACTGAGCTAGCCTCTATGGTCAGTGCATACTAGGCCAGCCATCCTTGACAGAAGATGAATGACAAATCCTAGAACTTGTCCAGGCCTGTACCAAATAGAAAAACTATAGCCTGATCAACAACTAATTTGCCCTGGCAAATTAAAAGTTACTAACATGATTGCCACTAGCATAAGTCAATCATATCTAAGATGAGCTGACTTCCTTGGACACTCACCTTCAGCTGTGGTTAAAAGGACCACATACATCTCTCTCACAGTATTTGCCATCTTGCGTTTACATGGGATGGCAGTCCCCAGCATTCTGGAAACTTTCTTGAGATAATAAGCATTCTTGCTGATTGCATACATGGATAGTGGTCTTATATGGGACTTCTACAGGATGCTAATAGAACTACATACCTAGTAGATGTTTGTTTACTGTGATGGCAGGGAAGGAACTAGCACCCTTACCCTGTCAAGTGAGGACCATACCATTGAGTGATGTCAGTCTGACATTCTTGTTTTTGACCTCTGACATGTATGTATGCTGCCTGGTTTGCTTAGCAAAGCCGTGTCCTCAGGGTGACAGTGTCTTCATGGAGTCCTCCACTGTGAGACATAATTCAAGATGGCTATATGCTCAGAATGTTGGTGTCCTGACTGTTGGAAGTAGCGAGAACATTAATTATATGTCTTTGATCACACCTATTTTCTAGCCAGCATGGTGGCACATATCTGTCATCCAAGTACTTGGGAAGCAGGAGAATCTCCTGAAACCAGGAATGTGAGGCCAGACTGGGCAACACAGTCAGGCACTGCATCCATGTCCAGCTTCAGCCATAAATCATGCATGCAGACATCCCCAACCATGGTAGGAAAGCCATATGGCACACCAGAAACCCAGAGAGACCCAGGCTGCTCTGATGGGGCATTTGTGCCTGAAGAGGCAGGGCAAGGAAGGCAGCAGAAGGTACTGGTTTGCATTGAGGGGCTGGACCCAGGAGTGTTCAGATGCATGGAGGGTTTTGGTTTGAAAGACCCAGAAGTAAATCAGTGTGTCTCAGCCTGGAGTGACGATTTAAGGAGGAAGGAGCTCCTGTCCTGCCTTCTTTCAATGATAAACAGTGATATAGATGTATATGCCAAAAAACTTTTTCTCCCAAACTTGCTTTTGTTCACTCATTGTGTTTCATCAATGTTATGTGGTGGGGAGATACCATGCAATCGTACGTGAAAGTCAGAGTATAGCTCTTGGGAGTTGTTTCTCTCTTTCCACTTGCATCCTAGGGGTTGAACTGAAGATGTTAGGTTTGACGGCAAGTCCTCTACCCAAGGAACCATCCCAATCAAGCCCTCTAGCCACTGAGCCATGCCAGTGGCCCTAGCTTTCACTTTCTAGGAGGTTTCTATCTTTTACTTGATGTTTGCTTTTTCTCCAAGCACCTGCGTACAAGAGGTATTCTATCAATGTCTTGTAAACACTAAGTATCCTTTGAAGGTTACTACATGCAGTAGGTGCCCTGTGCATACCTGGGGAGATTGAAGGAGCCAGTCTGCAGGTAACAGAAGGGTTGATGCTTTTCCTGTCATTGAGCATGAAGAGGCAGTGGCCCTAGATCTCCATTGTGTGGTCCAGGTCATGTTCTGTGTCTTCATGGTGCAGTATTCATGTTCTAAGACAAATACTGTGTTGAGTTGAGATTCCGGCAACATGAGAGGAAAACAAAGAACGTAATGGAGTCCTTTACTCCTGAAGGCACTGTGAGTGAGTGGGGGTGGAGGGCACATGGACAGCCACAGCCACATCCAGAAGGACACTACTTGGGCCTTTTTCATTTACTTGTGTCCTCCAGGTTTGGGCATAGGCATGAGTATCAGCATTAGGCAGTCTCCATGATGTGTGCTAGCATCTCATTTGTGGGTCCTTTTGCTTTTGGGGGCCTCTATTCTGTTAAGTCTCTCCTCCAGCACCATCCCTTCTGTAACTCAAGAGGCTTCTTAGTGATGTGCACTGACAGTGGTCACAAGCACATCTGGCATGGGAGATTTTGCTATCCTAACCAGAATGGTGTAAAATGTACAACTTTGGTGGTGTTCATTTCTGGAACTTCCTGTATGATATTTTCATCTCCAATGCTTAGCGAGAATAGGGAACACATATTCAGGTTATGGAGTGTCCTGGAGAGACCAGTCAGCAGCAAGTATATTCCTGTGGTGACACCTCACCCCCGGAGCATAGACTTTCTTGTTGTCTGGCAAAGTTAGGGCTCACTGCCGAGCAGAGGCAAGGTCATCCCTTGCTTGAATCTTGGTTTATGATAATCCAAATGTTATGTTTCCCTCTGCCTAGACTGTGCCTTGGGGAGAATGGTGTTGTGACTGGATGTCCGCCTTGAGGAAAAGGATTTTCACATCACTCAGCAGACAGTTTCCCCAAGCTGACTATCTTTGCTTCTATTCATGTTGCTGATGGTGCCTTGAAGGCTTGTCTGGCAGGAGTTTTAGGTCTGGTACATCAACAGAACCCTGCAGCTGAGTTTCATCCAGGCCCCAGATGGTGGCCCCTGGATCTGACTGGAGTCTTGAGTGTCTATGTTGTCATGATAATGCCTGCAGCTTTCTCCTGAGGCTGAGTGGATCTCAGATGGTGTGGCCCAGAGTGGAGTCCTCTGACTGGTTGAGGATTCTTGGAGGATCTGATCTCCATGTCCTGAGTAAAGCCACTTCCAGTTGAGCAGCATTTCCTATAATGAGGCACAGGGGCACCTGTATCTAAAATTCAGTGTTCTCAAAATCCAGATTTCAGGTCTTGGATTAAGGGTGCTCACGTTTTATTGTGTTTCCATTTCTTCCAGAAGCTGCCTCGTAAAGATCCATGTTTTGCTGCAATCAAACCTACCCAGTGGTTATTCAAACTACCAAACCATTTCCCATTTCCCTCAGGCACACTGGAGCAGTCCTCTTGGTCAGGTGCTCCAGTTTCTCCTCTAAATTCAATTGCCATCTCCACATCAGTTGATTGTGGGCATTGCCCTATACCCATTGCTTGTCTTGTGTGTGTGTGTGTGTGTGTGTGTGTGTGTGTGTGTGTGTGTGTGTGTGTCAGGTGTGACCATGCAGATTGCAGAATGTTCAACCCTATGTGTAAACATGGATACCAGAGAGAAATAACATGTATCTTCATTTTGTGACAGGGCTTCACTGAACTACATGCTCTCAGGATACATTTATGTCCTTCATCTATGCTGGGCTTAGAGGCTTCCATGACTTTGCAGGATTTGTTTTTATGTAGGTGCTGAGGATTCAGACTCAGGTCCTCAGGATTGCAGAGTGACTGCTCAAACCCTCTGAGTGTCTCCACAGCCCCACTTATTGGCCATTATATGTAGCTAGAGTTTTCCTGCCAGGCCCACAGTCAGGGCAAATTTCTTTCACCCACCAGTCCCACAGCCGCTCAGACCCAACCAAGTAAACACAGAGACTTATATTGGTTACAAACTGTATGGCTGTGGCAGGCTTCTTGCCAACTGTTCTTACAGCTTAAATTAATCCATTTCTATTAATCTATACCTTGCCACATGGCTCGTGGCTTACCGGCATCTTCACTTGCGGCTTGTCATGGTGGCGGCTGGCAGTGTCTCCCTCACCCAGCTTCCTGTTCTCTCAATTTTCCTCTCTGTTAGTCCCGCCTATACTTCCTGCCTGGCCACTGGCCAATCAGTGATTTATTTATTAACCAATCAGCAACACATTTGACATACAGACCATCCCGCAGCACTTCCCCTTTTCTTTTCTTAAAAAGGAAGGTTTTAACCTTTACACATCTCCAAAGTCAGCTTGGTATATTTGGGAATTTGGGCATAGCTTCTCTTACTACTTCCTGCTGGAGGGGGGCGCTGTATCTTATGGGGACACAAAGAATATTTTAGGAATATGGAGTAGTCCATGAGGGTGTATCGTCTGAGCCAGTTGCCTTGAAATGGTTCTGGATGTTGGATCATCTGGGCCATGGTGTCATCGGAGACCTTTCAGGTGGTCTTGGCTGGTTAAACCTGGTGTATCTTAATCTGGAACAAATCCATAGCCTTTGGCTTTCTGTGGAAACAAAAGCAGAGCCTCCTTTCCAAAGCAACATTTCCTTACATCCAAATTTTGAAGTCAAGGTACCTTTAAAATATACATTTTGGCATAACTCAACAGCTTTTGTAATCAAATGTTTTTCTTCAGTTATGAATATCAAAGAGAACATAATCCAGATTCTCTGTGTAGTAGCCATCTTTACATGGCTTATTTTTTTATATTAGCTTCAGCCTATAGCTTTAAACTGCAGCCTTCTAAGCCTGAAAGGGCGCTGGCGCTGCTGGTTCCGCCCACTTCAGCTCCCAACATGGCGGTGATACATTTTCCGCCAGCTCTGGGAGCCATCAACTCTCAGAAATAGTGGGTCTATGCTTCTATCAAAGCAGCATGTAGCCCAGAAACCTCTTCTTTTTTTTTAAAATATATACTAGTAAAGACTAAATTTACCACACAGCGTAATGTGCTGCTGGCAGACGCCTTATTCCTGCCATATTGCCAGTCAAACGTGCAGGCCAGGAACCCACCAGTAGTTCAAACCCGCGTTTTGCGTCGTCTAGCTGCCCATATGAGATGTGAAGCAGGAACCTGGTTTTGGCTCTGTTTAAAATTGGTTATTAAATATTCTCAAGTTTAAGGTGGAAACTCGAGCCGTTGGGCGCCATTTGTAGAGTTTTCCTGCCTTGCCCACAGTCAGGACAAATCTTTGTCACCTGCCAGTCCCACAGCTGCTCAGACCCAACCAAGTAAGGACAGAGACTTATATTGGTTACAAACTGTATGGCTGTGGCAGGCTTCTTGCTAACTGTTCTTACAGCTTAAATTAATCCGTTTCCATAAATCTATACTTTGCCACATGGCTCGTGGCTTACCGGGATCGTCACATGCGGCTTGTCATGGTGGCGGCTGGCAGTGTCTCCCTCACCCAGCTTCCTGTTCTCTCAATTTTCCTCTCTGTTAGTCCCGCCTATACTTCCTGCCTGGCCACTGGCCAATCAGTGATTTATTTATTGACCAATCAGCAACACATTTGACATACAGACCATCCCACAGCAATTATATCCTCATGCCATTTCTGACTTTTCTGTTCAAATATTTTCTAAGTTGAATATTTTTTCACTACTGTCTGAGGGTTTATTTATAGCCATTTGCCAGCATCTGCAACCAGGAGTTTTTTCTTGATGAGCACAATTTCTTGATTTGCTTTCAAAAAGACCAATATTCCATTATGCAGTTTTTTTCTTTTCCAGACAGGGTCTCTCAACATAGTCCTTACAGGCCTGAAACTCAGAGATCCACCTGCTTCTTTCTGCCTGAAGGCTGGGATTAAGGTCTTGGGCTACCATATCCAATCCTGCTTGTTGGTCATGTGTGTTCACAGGCCTGTGGAGATGTAACCCAGGCCATCCATATTCCAGGTGGGAGTGCAAAACCTTCCCATGGGTTGACTTTGTGGAATCATGAGTCAGTGTCAAGGGTGTGCTGATGTTGAGGGTCATCAAGACCCTGAACACCATGTCCTGCCTTACCATGTGGCTATTCTCCAGTTTCCTAAAGGGCTTCATACATGATATTTAGGAGTGGTATCTGGTTACAAAACATGGCAATTTCACTTTGAAATTATTAAGGATATGCTTTGGAAACATTTACTTTTATGTATTATTTTTTAGTTTGGTTTGGTTTTTTTTCAAGACAGAGTAGCTGTATGTATCCCTGACTGTCCTGGAACTTGGACTGTAGACCAGGCCACAAACTCAGAGATCTGTCTGCCTCTGCCTCCTGAGCTGGAATTAAAGGCATGTGCCACCATCACCTGGCTGATACATTTTAATTAGCATTGATTGTGAAAAACAACACATAGCTCTTTTGGATACATGAACACAATGTATGACTCTTAAGAGTTTGAGTATGTTTCAAGAATTGAAATGTCTCTGTACTCTTCTCCTCAACCATTAAAATCTCATTTGGGGAAGAGTAAAAACAAATTTTTGGAGCACCAAGTCTAAAGTAGTATTGAGTGATATCAATCTTATATTTCTTCTGGGTAACCTGGGCTGAGGTAAAGATGAACTTAGATTAGCCATCCACACCTTACTATATTAATGACATGTTCATTGGCTTGGATAGAAGGCTCAGCACTGAGAACACTACCTGTTCATACACAGGGTCTGACTCTCATTCCCTGCACTCACAAGACAGCTGACAACTGACAATACTTCCAGTCACAGGGGATCAGACACCATATTCTGGTCATCATTGTTACCTAGTATGAACATGGTATACTAACTTGCAAAAACTTATGCACTTAAATAAAATTTCACTCTTTTCTAAGATGACAGGCACATAAATAAAGACTTTCTTACACTATGGAATTACATATATATCTGTCCTTTTACCATTTGCATATCTGGTTTCCTAAGAGGCAAGGTGAATGTACTCAAGGACATGGAAATACAGGTAGATGTGACAAATCTGATGTAGGTTCTTGGAATCAAACTTGGGTACCCAATAGGACCAGAACTACTGAGCCAACTCTTCAGGTTGCAAATATGTCATAATTGTGGTGATGAAGATGTCCTACTGCTCTTTCTGTCTCCTGTGACTTGAAGGTGAAGGAAGTCTCCTCTAGATGGTTGTCAAAGGATTCAATGGATTTCTATACCTCTATAAATGGACTCTCTATATTGTTTTTTTCATTGTTAGCACATTTCTCTTGATGTGAGTAAAGATAACAAAAGCTTTTGTTGAAACCTGTCACAGTCCAGCCAGATTATATTATGAAAAATCCCATAATTTGAGATATGCTTTTTCTTTTGGAATTTTTTTGAAACAGGATGTGTCCAAATAGGCTGCACTTGAATTTACCATGGGGACCAAGCTGGCCTCAAACTAACAGAGATTGGCCCAACATATTCTCCCTGGGCTGGAATTACATCCATGCACCTCTAAGTAAAGAAATATGGGTTTCTAAGTGACCTACAATGGAATCAGAAAGAGAAGGGATAACACATATTTAAAAAGGAACAATAAATGTTTTGAAGAACATAATTTTTTTTAATTCTATAATTTAAATGGGCAAATCATTTTATATGTTCTCAATAACTGGGTTATTTTCTTTACTGGTATTTTCATCCACTTAAAAATGTTTGAACTGCATTTGTGTGTCTACACCTGTGTGAGGAAATACATGCAGCACTGAGAGGGCAACTTACATTTGTCTTTTATCTACTTCCCCTATGTGAAATCTAGTGATGAAACCTATGGAGCCATTTAGATGCAAATGACCTCAATGGCACTTATTCAAGTTTAAAAATAATTTATATATGTCTTGATGTAGGAGTGTGCATATGTCCATGCCCAAGTATAGAAATAAGAAAAAAAAGTTCTAGGAGTAATATGGATTACCCAGAGGTAAAACTCAGGTCCTCAGGCTTAGCAGAAACAGTTTTACAAATTGACACAATCCCCTGGTATTCGATTGTGGTTCTGAGATAATGTTATAAACAAATGCTTAGTCCCCATGACAAATTTTGAAAACTATATGGTTGCAAAAATATTTTAATATGCACAGAAGATTTATTATTCAAATTGTTCTTTGTTCTTCTATCCCTCTATGAAGTTACATTTACAATCTGAAAATACGACAATAATTTAATGTTGAAGTATTTCTAAAAATCTTATTTGAGCACCTGTGAGATGGCTCATTGGTAAAGTCTTTGGTGTGCAAAGCTGGAAACTAGACTATGATCACCCTATTAAGTGGACCACAAATCTGTCTTCTGGTCTTCACATATCTGCCATGAGCCTACGACCCATAATCATTTCACACGTCATTAAATGTTTTGTACAAGAGAAATCTTAGTGATATTACATTACCTGGCATCTCTGGATAATTCTCATGAAGGAAGTATTTGAAGATGAAATGCCAAATGGTTAACTCATGTGGATGGAACAATCATGAAACATCAAATTATATAAGTATTCATATATAACATAGCAAGCTATGGTATGAGGTGCATGGTGGATTGCTGATTATCCTTCTTTATTACATCTTTATCAGATAAATGAAAATACTGCTTTGAATACACAAATGAGGTATTTAATGTTTCTTATTTTCTCTTCCATTAAGCATTTTAACATTAACATTGTTAAATTGGGTTGAAAAAAAGCATACATGATGGGAGTACATCATCTAGCTTTGGACTTGTACTCAGAAGTTGGGCACATAAAAATCATGAGTTCAAATGTATCCCTGAATTATTACTCACATTCAAGCCAAACAGAATTACAAGCACATATCTCAAGGGAATTTGTGAACATATGAAAAACAAAGCCAACAACAAAAACCCATCACCATTTTACAGACAACCTTACTTGAAAAGTATGATCACACACTCTTTGATATTTAAGTAAACAGTGGACCACTTAGATTATGGGTATACCATTCTATACATTACAGCAGAAAAATACCTATCACTAAGAAACGTACAATGGAAAATGAAAAAAAGGCATAGGAGAAATACAAAGGCAACAAAATAAACATCACTAAATGTACTTTTCACATATATAGCACACTTTAGTATCAACCTCAAAAGTTTCAAGATAGAAATCACAATGCAGTGATCTCTACCATTAGTCTTAAGTCAACATGGTAACTAATTTATTTCCTTCAACTGTGTGATGAAAAATAAATGAAACATGATTTTTTTTTCTTGAAGCTGAAGACAACTGTGACATCTTTACTAAATTGTTTACATGAATATGTTTTTTCCTTTGTATGAGTTTGTCATCATTTCCACACTTCAAAATGATATAAATAGACTTTAAAAATTTTACAGCACTAGAGATAGGACTGGACAGTTAAGAAATGTTCATTCCCAGGACCAAGGTCTGATTTTTGACAACTTCCTGTCATTCATCTCCAATATCCAATGATCTAACATTTTCAGGAACCAGTTCACATGATCACATACCCAAACAAACACAGACACATCATATAATTACAGGTACAACAATTGTTTATAGAAACAATTTTAAATGAAGGGTTTTTTTCCTCTTGTAAGCATTAATTACTATAACAGGTGTTGAAGCATTTAAATGGCTTTCAAAGTTTTCTTTTTCATGAATTGGTCTATGTAACAGAAATCCAGCATATAGGCTTGAAGCCAAAGAAATCAATCCTTCTAAGCTGGTGGTAACATTTCAATTTTTTTAGGAAATGCTGCCCTGCAGGAGTAAACATGTGAGTGTGGTTAGGCTTTAAGAAATTATATCCACACACCATTTCCAGATCCCATTCTCTGCTTCAGGCTGCAGTTTAAGGATGTGAGTTCATAGCCTCGTGCTTTAGCTGCCATGTCTGACAATTATTGCCATACTCTTTCATGCTGATGCTGTATCCCGTTGAAACCAATGGCCAAATTATGCTTGTTTATAAGTTAGTCTGGATTATATCCCAACAGAAAGGGAAATAATACAAGTACATAATTTTTTTTTTTTGGTTTTTCGAGACAGGGTTTCTCTGTGTAGCTTTGCGCCTTTTCCTGGAACTCACTTGGTAGCCTAGGCTGGCCTCAAACTCACAGAGATCCTCCTGGCTCTGCCTCCCGAGTGCTGGGATTAAAGGCATGTGCCACCACCGCCTGGCTAAAATACATGAATTTTTATACCTGAATTAGTTATTTAATGCAATTTAAGATGACAATATCTAAAATGGTTACATTATCATTTAAATCTGTAGTTCAAGTTCCAAAACTACACAGAAAAACGCTGTCTCGAAAAAATAGTGCAAGTTTTACACCTCTGAAAGAAAAGATACCTCAACTGTCAGAAGTCATCTATTAACTAGAGCTATGAAGGGAAGATGTCCTGGATACCTCCAGCTGTGAGGGAAAATGTAACCTGAATATTGAGAAGTCAGACTACACCTGATGCTGTGCTTCAGTGGAAAATAGTCTCCATGCAAAAGGTATTAATCCTGCTCCTCTCCAACAGAGAACCCTTACAGCTGAACTCAGCTCCACACTGCTAAAAGAGTTTCCCAAGAGAGATGTCCATTGCTGCGGTTCTCCACTCCCCTGAGGGAGTTTCTCAGCAGAGCTGTCAATTCATTTTCTGTTCTGCTTTATTAGAATTTCTAACAGAGATATCCGTTTTTTCTCAGCTACAGCTCAATTTGTTCCTTCTATGCTTCACTCAAGCAAAGGGTGAAATACTGCAGAAATTTAGCAGTCTCTGGTGAAAAGTTGTTGCTTCAGCTCTGATCTTTTAAGAGTGTTTGGCAGTAGAAGGATCTATAGTCAGAATCTCACCTACTCCAGGGAAATGTCTTCACCCAAAATGCATTCAATATATATATATATATTTGATAGCAAGGGATCTAGGAGTGTTCCAGAATTCCCAAGCAAGAAAAAGGCAGCTGCCAAATGAACAGGAACAGGGCTTGGGAAAGCTCAAATAATGGGTGGGTTTCATGCTCAGGAATTGGTTGTTTTCAGGATCAGGGAATGGTTGGATTTGTGCTTAGTTGGTCAAGGTTAGATTGTGTTTGTTTGGCTCTGGTTACAGGTCCAAAGTGTGTCTGTTTTATTGGCCCCTTTTAAAATTTTAATTCTGGTTTCAGGATTAGGGTGTTTCTGTAACTGGTTCTGGATTCAGGAAGAAAGTGTGTTTCTATGACTCTGATTTCAATGTCTGGATGTTTTTCACTCTGATATCAGGGCCAAAAGGTGTGTCATTCACTGGCCCTATTTTCAGGGTCAGTGTTTGTTTAAGTGGCTGCCTCACTTCCCCTATACAAAAGGCTTCATATATTCATAAAATTTTCCATGAATGTTTTGCTGTAAACAATATAAAAGCAGACACCATAATGCCTGAACATTTTTTGACACTGTCAAATACTTTTCTATTGAAGACATACTCTTCTGTAACTGATTATATGTGTGTTGCCTAAAGTCTTAACAAATATTTTTTAAGCAGATTGCCTCCATAACTTTTAATATAGGTGCATATTGAAATTTCATATTGAAGACAATTGAGTTGTACAGAGTTTCTACCACACTAATTACATTCATATGTTTTCTCTCCAGTATGTGTTCTTTTATATATTTGCTGATTGTAATGACATGCCAAGGCTTTACCACACTAATTAGATTAATAGGGTTTGTCTCTAGTATGTGTTCTTTTATGCCTTTGAAGATATCTGTGATGTGCAAAGGTTTTACCACACTGATTACATTCAAAGTGTTTCTCTCCAGTATGTGTTCTTTCATGCATTTGAAGATGACTGTGATATGCAAAGGCTTTACCACATTCTTTACATTCATAGGGCTTCTCTCCAGTATGTGTTCTTTTATGCATTTGAAGATTACGATTAAATGCAAAGGCTTTACTACACTGATTACATTCATAGGGTTTCTCTCAAGTATGTGTTCTTTTATGCATTTGAAAAGTACTGTGCCATGAAAAGGCTTTACCACAGTGATTACATTCATGGGGTTTCTCTCCAGTATGCTTTCTTTTATGTTCTTTAAGATGCCTTTGACGTCCAAAGGCTTTACCACACTGATCACATTCATAGTGGTTCTCTCCAGTGTGTTTCCTTTTATGTATTTGAAAAACTTTGTGACATGCAAAGGTTTTACCACATTGATTACATTCATATTGTTTATCTCCAGGAGGTGGCCTTTTATGCCTTTGAAGATGACTGTGAAGGGCAAAGGCCTTACCACACTGATTGCAAACATATGGTTTCTCTCCAGTATGTGTTCTTTTATGTCTATTAAGATGGTTATGACTTGTAAAGGCTTTCCCACACTGATTATATTCATAGGGTTTCTCTCCAGTATGTGTTCTTTTATGCCTCTGAAGATGACTATGATATGCAAAGGCTTTACCACATTCTTTACATTCATAGGGTTTCTCTCCAGTATGTGTTCTTTTATGCCTCTGAAGATGACTATGATATGCAAAGGCTTTACCACATTCTTTACATTCATAGGGTTTCTCTCCAGTATGTGTTCTTGTATGCCTTTGAAGATAACTGAATTGTACAAAGGCTTTACCACACAAATTACATTTATAGGGTTTCTCTCCAGAATGGGTTCTTGTATGCTTTTGAAGACTACTGAATTGTGTAAAGGCTTTACTACACGGATTACATTCACAGGGTTTCTCTCCAATATGAGTTTTTTTTCTATGAATTTGAAGACTACTTTGACATGAAAAGGCTTTACCACAGTGATTTTCTTCATAGGGTTTTTTTTTTCCAGTATGCTTTCTTTTATGTTCTTGAAGATGGCTTTGAAATTCAAAAGCTTTACCACATTGATTATATTCATAGGGTTTCTCTCCAGTATGTTCTTTTTTATACATTTGAAGAGTACTGGGATATGAAAGATCTTTAACACATTGAGTGTTTATAGTATGTTTCTTTCCAGTTTGATTTTGTTCATGACTTCAAAAATAATGGGACATGTAAAAACATTATCACATCTAATACACTGTTTAATCTTTATATCTGTATGAATTAATTTTACAATTTGGTTCAGTTGTAAAGAAGAACCAGATATTAAGGTTTTATCATTGTTCACACTCATGTTATTCCACTTTATTAAGAGTTGGTTTGCATCTGTGAACATACTTGTGTTGGTAAGATCCTTTATTACATGGTTCACATATACAGAATATTTTTATATATGAGGTTATTCATATATTTGAAGAAAACTGGAAAGTGACAGAGCTTCAACATCTGCATTGCATTAATAAATTTTCCTATACTGTGGTATAGGCATTAAGGTTTCTTCACAATAACTGACAGTAGACTCTTGACTCTAACAGCCCCCTCTCTTAGCAGCACAATCACAAGTATACAAACTACATTACCATTACTATTCACTATTTCCTTATTAAAAAATTTTAAAAATATAATTATCACCTCTTCACTATGTATACTTTTATAATATGAGTAATATGAAATGAATTAATTGCCAGTTCTATAGCATATTTCCCATGGTGCTATGATTCAAATTGAGATATATGCTAAGGCATTGTTCCCTTGTCTTTTTTTTAAAGAATGCCTTGTGAATTTATTTCAACAACTTAAAGTATAGATATATGGTTTTCTGAAAATTTAATAATCACTGCTGTACTTTAATCTGTGCTTATTTACACTGCTGCTTTTGGTTAAAACTTTCAGGACACATTTTATTTTTATTTATTTATTTTTTTTGGGGGGGGGTTTTGAGACAGGGTTTCTCTGTGTAGCTTTGTGCTTCTCCTGGAACTCACTTGGTAGCCCAGGCTGGCCTCAAACTCACAGAGATCCACCTGGCTCTGCCTCCCGAGTGCTGGGATTAAAGGTGTGTGCCACCACCGCCCGGCTACAGGACACATTTTAATTTCTTCAGAGGCACATTTGTATCAACTTGCACAAGAAAATTACCTTTCATAGCCTCTAGAACTTTGAAGATGGTCTTCAGTATTATGGTCTTCCCAATTGTATCCTAAAGTAACGCCTCTAGAACTTTGAAGATGGTCTTCAGTATTATGGTCTTCCCAATTGTATCCTAAAGTAACGTACCAGAAAATATATGTTATTTTCTTTAAAACTGTCCAAAATTTATGTTACTGTTTTCAATGAAACTTAGAATATGACTGATTTATTCACCTAATATTCTTTCTCAATTAAATTACAGAGGAGCATCCAAAACCTAAGAACAGTTGTCCTCTCATTTTAATATGTGAAGAAAACTCTATCTTTCCTGTAATAGTGAGGTTCCTGTAGGTTTCCAGCATCACATCTTTGTAGAGATTCTTCTGGGAAGGATCCAGTAAAGTCCACTCTTCCCAAGTGAAGTCGACATGCACATCATAATAGGTCACTACATTCTAAAATATCCCATACATGTGTACAAGAGAAACCATAATACTTACATCATTGTAAATGTATACTTCTTTGAGAGTATAGTCATATAATTCTGAAGCTCCTCACACTTACTTCATGACATACAAATTATATGTAATCAACAAGTCCCTTTAGAAGGAAACTGAATAGGAGGATCACTTCTGTCATTTCTGTACCGTTTGAATGGGATATCACCTTGCAAGAGAAATGCTTATTAACAAATATAGAGAGACAAGTAAACAAATCAACAGTACAGAGTACACACGAGAGAAATTGTATTAACAATTACTAACTATAATGAAAAATAAGATGGACAAACTAGGTGTATTGGCTCATTCCTTTAACAGCAGGACTCAGAAGGCAGAGGCAGGTATATCTGAGTCTGAGTTGAATTCAAGCCTAGTCTATGCAATCAGGTCTAGGAAAGCCTATAGTACATGTTAAGACCCTGTCTCCCAAGCAAAAGTCAGAATAAGAAAGAAAGAACTAAGAAGTTTTTACTGAAGTTCCTACAAAGAATTATGCATTTACTTTAGTTCTGTATTTCTCAAGAATGCTGAAGTGCCACAATTCATACTATAACATATGTAAAAATTTACTAAAAAGTAGTGCATGTTTAAATAGTTATAAAGGGAAAGATGACAGAATTAGCCATATAAATGTTGATTATAAATAATCAACACAGATTATGCAAGAGAGATGGCAAGCTAGTTAAGAGCTCTTGCTGATCTTGCATAGAGGTGGGCTCATTTGCCAGTACTTACATGAGGAAACACATCTATCCATGATTCCAAGTTCAGGGTTACTGAGACCATCTTTTTTATCACTCTGAGGATCAGGTACCCACATGGTGTATATCCATGCATTCAAATAAAATACTCATATTCATTTCAAAATCAAAATAAATGTAACAGGCAGGAGGAAGTTCATGCACCTGCCATACAGTGACTCAGAAGGCTCAAGAATGTTAATATCATGAATACATTCCAAATAGAGAAATAGAATGATAACATGTGTCAAATTTTAAAATTCAAGTTATATGTGGAGCTCCGTAAAACAGCATATGCTTAATATTTATAAAAACCTACATCCCAGGCCCATTATTCAATAATATAAAAACAAAAAAGGCAGGAATGTTCACCCAGAGTAACCTGTGGACTTGGGAGACAGAATCAGGGGGTTTTGTGAGTTCCAGGCCAGCCTGGTTTACAGAACTCCTTTCAGGACACTCGGGGCTACACAGACCAATCTTGTATTCAAAAATAACCAACAATGTTAAAAGACCAGGTTAACAAACTGCCTTAGCACTGAATATCAATTGCTTCTACTCTACCTTATGTGATATAGAGATAGAATCTCTAATGGTGGTAAAGGCTTGACAGTAGAAGGAAGCTGGCTGATTAGTTTCAACCACAACTCAGTACACACAAAGAACAGGAAGTCATTTGAGGCTATAGAGATGCATATCACAAAACTAGTGAGGAATTTTCTCCCAAAAGGCTCCTCCAACTAAAGAGGCAATCAAAAGAGAGTCACCAAGGAGAGACACATGTTCACATATATCATTGTGTCTGAGAGGTTTTTCATTCAATCAACTATATTCTAAACAAGGCTATAGGCTATAGCCTATAGCCTATAGGCTCATGATCATCTAGGAACAAAATGCATTTAGTCACTTCAATGATCCTCATACTTTGCCACATCCCCTACACTATTTCAAATGTTGAAAGCCTCTCCTGACAAATAAGACGGTCTCTTGATGGTGACATTTGTGAAATCAGAAAATGGATTATAAGTTTCCAAAATACAATGGCACAGAATACCATTTAAAATCTAAAATAGAAGCTGGGTGGTGGTGGCGCAAGCCTTTAATCCCAGCACTCGGGAGGCAGAGCCAGGCGGATCTCTGTGAGTTTGAGGCCAGCCTGGGCTACCAAGTGAGTTCCAGGAAAGGCGCAAAGCTACACAGAGGAACTCTGTCTCAAAAAAGCAAAAAATAAATATCTATGTGTTATAATGTGATTAACTATTTTTACTGTGATTGTACTTTACTTAACAGCTAATTTCCACAATTAAGTGAGTACAACATGTTTGTCTATGTGCTTCTGGGTCTTCTCACACAAGATAATAAAGAACCCAAGAAATTAGACAACAACAAACCAAGCAATGCAATTATAATGAGGTACACCTCTAAACAGAATTCTCTGTAGAGGTACCTAAAGTGACTGAAAAAGACTTAAAAAATGTTCAACATCCTTAGCCATCAGGGAAATGCATATGAAAACTACTTTGAGCTTTCATCTTACACTTATAAGAATGGTTAAGATCAATAACACAAGTGACATCTAGTGCTAGGAAGGACATGGAGCAAGGGGATTCATTGCTATCACAAGTTGCAATTTGTACAGACACTGTGGAAATCAATATGTAATTCTTAGACAGTTGGGAGTCAATCCAACTCAAGACCCCGCTATACTTCTCTTGTGCATATACCCAATGATACTCCTCCATCTTATCACAAGAACAATTGCTCAACTAGGTTCTGGCTGTCTTGGACCTGATTGCATAGACTATTCTGGCATTCCAATCAGAGGCAGATATACCTGCACCTGACTTTGGAGTGTTGGTTTTAAAGTCATAAGACAATACACCCGGCTCTTCCATCTTATTTTCTTTCTGTAGTTAGTTATTGTTCATATATTTTCTCTCATGTATACTCTGTACTGCTCATCAGTTTCCTTGTCTCTATGTTTGTTAATAGGCATTTCTCTTGTAAGGTGGTATCCTATTCAAAGGGAACAGAAATGACAGATGATACCCTCCCATTCAGTTTCTTTCTAAAGTGACTTTTTGGTTACATTATAATATGTATGTCAGGAAATAAGTATGAGGAGCACCAGAATTGTATGAATATACTGTCAAAGAAGTATAGATTTATAATGTTCTCAGTATCATGCTTTCTGCTGTACATATGTATGGGATCTTTTAGAATGCAGTGACCTATGATGATGTGCATGTCAACTTCACTTGGGAAGAGTGGACTTTGCTGGATCCTTCCCAGAAGAATCTCTACAAAGAGGTGATGATTGAGACCTACAGGAACCTCACTATTATAGGTAAGACAGTGTATTTTCCTTCACATTTTAAAATAAGGGGACAACTATTTCTTGGTTTTGGATGTTCCTGTGTAATTTTATTGAGAAAGAAGAGTGAAGTGAATAAAACAGGCATGTTTCTCAGATTCACTGAAGATAGTAACATAAATTTTACAATGCTTTCAATTATATAAATTTTCTGGTACTCTATTTTAGGATACAGTTGGGAAAATCATAATATTGAGGAACATTTTCAAAATTCTAGAAGACATGTAAGGAAATTTTCTTGTGCAAGCTGATAAAAAATACTTGAGAAGAAATTATATTGTGCCCCGGAAATTTTAAACAAAAGCAGCAGTGTAATAAGTACGACTTAAAGTGCATTGATGATTATTAAATTCTCACAACATCATAAACCTCAATTTCAGGTTTGTGAATTGCATTTGCAAGGCATTCTTTTAAGATCAATGTCAATGAAACAATTTCTCAAAATTTATCACCATTAAAATCATAGCACCACGAGAGGTATGCTGCACAACTGTCTTTTTATTTCATAACATTAATATTACAAAAGTAATACACAGTGAAGAGCTGATAAATATATTGTCAAAGCTTTCTATTGAGCAAATAGTATATAGTAAAGCTAGTGTAACTAATATACTTGTTGTGACTGTGCTGTTTAGTGAGTGGGGCAGTTAGAGTAAAAAATTATGGGATGTTGTCGAGGAGAAACGTTAATCCCTATACCACAAGTCTATGAGGACAGAAAGTCAAATGGAATTCAATGTGGAAATCTTTTATTTGTTATTCTTCCTTTACGAGGTATATCATATATCACTCTGGATACAAGCCATATGAGCACAGGGATATGGAAGTCATAATATACGTCATTCTCATAACAATGAGAAGATATGTAGCAATCCCCACATTGAGTATACTTGTTGAATTTCATTCTAGTATAAACATAATTGATTTTTTTATCTTCATAGTTAATACATTAACAAACTCACACTACAGAGAAGCCCAGTGAGTACTAGAACTGCATAAATAAAACATGGGTGTAAAAACAATGATGAAATCTTAAGATCTGATTCCTCTTTACAATTAGACCAAATTTAAATTTAATTCATAAAGATATAAAGAGTCAACAGTGTAGTGATTATGGTTAAGATTTTACATGTGCTTGCAGGCATGAAAGAAGTCAAACTGGAGAGAAGAAAACTTTCATATATACTGAATGTGGTAAAACTGTTGTATATGAGAGTCATCTTCAAAGGCATGGAAATTCACCTATGGGAGAGAAACCCTTTCAATGTAATCAGTGTGTTAAAACCTTTGCCCATAACAGTCATCTTCAAAGGCATAAAAGAACACATACTGAAGAGAAACTCTATGAATGTAATGAATGTGGTAAAGCCTTTGCATATCATAGTAATCTTCAAATACATAAAAGAACACATACTGGAGAGAAACCCTATGAATGTAATCAGTGTGATATGCCTTTGCATATATCAGTAATCTTCAAGTGCATAAGAGAACTCACACTGGAGAAAAACCCTATGAATGTAATCAGTGTGGTAAAGCCTTTGCACATCATAGTTCTTTCAAATGCATAAAACAATGCATACTGGAGAGAAACCCTATGATTGTAATCAATGTCTTAAAGCTTTTGCATGTAATAGTTATCTTCAAGTGCATAAAAGAAGACATAATGGAGAGAAACCCTTTGAATGTAATCAATGTGGTAAAGCCTTTGCTCAACATGGTGATAGCTGTGCTGAGAATCTCCCTCAAAGGAGTGGAGCAGAGCAGCAATGGACATCTCTCTTGGTAAACTCTCTTAGCAGAGTGGTGCAGAGCCCAGTTGTAAGGGCTCCCTTTTGGAGAGAAGCCAAACTATGACATTCTGTAGGGAGACAATTCCCCCTGAAACACAGGTTCAGATATGTCCTGACTTCATGATAGACAGGGTACCTTTTGCCTCTCAGCAATAGGTATCCAGTCTATCTCCCTTTGCAGCTGAAGGTGGAGCCTGACATCCAATAGTCAGTGTTCCTTTCTCTTCTGAGCTATAAGTATCTAGGATACCTTCCTTTCATAGCTCTAAGTATAGCCTGACTTCTGATAGGCTGGTTACCTTTCCCTCTAGAGCTGTAAAACTTGCACTATAAATTTAAATGATAATGAAACCCTTTTAGATTTTGTACTTGTTTGAAATTGCAATAAATGTCTAATTCAGGTGTAAAACTTTATGGATTTTTGTTAGTTCTTTTTCTGTTGTTGTGATATATTTTCTAGGTCAACTTATAAAAGAGTTTAATTTGGCCCTTGGTTCCAGAGGGATACAGGCTCACCATGAAAGTGGCATGGCAACAAGTGTCAGACATGACAGCTAAAACAGGAGGCCATGAACTCACATCCTTAAACTTCACCCTGAAGCAGAGTGTAGGAACTGTGAATGGATGTGTGTGGATGTAATTCTCAAAGCCTCCCCCCAGTGGCATGTTTTCTCCTGCAGGGCAACATTTCCTAAAACTTACCAAATGATAAGATATGGAGTGACTTCCTGTTACTCCACTACACTTAGGGTAGTGGGGTGTGCAAGGAAGTATCTATGGAAAGCAGGAAGACAGCAAGGTCTGCTCTTGGAGCCAGGAGCAAATGGTATTGAAACGCATATCTCTGCTGATCTAGAAAATGTCTTTGTCTGGGGTGGAAGGCAGGGTCAGAATCCATTGTGCTGTGTCTTTAAGCACAGGGTAACCCTTAGGGAGGTGCTCTTGTCACTCAGGCTTCACCAGCCAATCAGGCACTCCAGGAAATTGTCCACATCAGAAGTTGTGCTGTGTCCTTTCTGCCTCAGGCTTCAGGCTTGGCTTTGAAGAGAAGCTGGCACCAGTGGTTTTGTGTGCTGTGTTATGAACGCTGCTGCAGGGAGCTGAGCAGGGAGCGTGGGTGAGCTGGAAAACCACAACATGGTGAGTGAGGGGCTGCCATCCCCAGACTGGGACTAACAGTCAGGTGAGTCATGGGAGCCAGTATGTTGGGTCCTCTCCTGGCTGGCTGGGTGCATGTGGCCAAATGCAGAGTTTGTCATGTTCTTGCCTGGTCCTGCATGGTCCAGCATGATCCTGCTTGTCCTTCATGCTCCAGTGTGGTTCAGCGTGGTCCTATGTGGTCTTTGCAATTTCTGTGGCCAGCTATTACCGTCTGCATATCTTCACTCCACCAGCAGTATCTGTGTAGAGCATTAGGAGTGGGACTGTGCTCTGAAATATCCTTGTTGACATCACTGTGAAATGCTGGTGCCCTTAGTGCTTATGTTGCTGCTATAGAACACAGATTTGACAAACTCAGGACCCCCTGGTTCATCTCACATCTCCCAAAAGTTCTGCACTTTGAAATTTAATATTAAGGTTTAGGAAACAACTGGTGTTTGTGAAGGGGCCCCAAAATAGCTTGACCACACAGCAGCCATGACAGGTGTAGGGTCCTAGACATGGCTTCTGAGACAGGCTTACTGGCAGGCAACATCCAGATGCAGGAAAAGCCTCTAGCAGATACCACCCAGGGATCCACCCAGGGATGAGGAAATTCCTAACATTCCTACCATAAGGTGGCCAGATGTCCTTGAGTGTAGCACACACCTATTTTTGTTTTACAGATAGCCCTAGACATTTGTCAGCCAATCAGCATCCTAAACCCAGGAAATCCTCTCACCCCTACCTCTGCTTTGATTAAAACAAAATCCCACCCTGCCTGGCTCAAGGCTATCTGCTCTCACCCCTGCTTTTGAAAGACAGAGGGACTGAGCCCCAGAGCTTGAATAAAGGCTTTTTGGTTTAACACATGGAATTTGGTCTCTGTGATGGTCTTTAAGGGTCCCTGTGATCTGGGCATAACAGAGTTAATTTTGATTAACTCTAAGTATCTTCTGTGTCAAGTAGCACTCCACTGCTAACTTGTGATGTAGAAGAGTAGAATTGATGGTAATAGAATTGATGGTATAAAGACTTCCCAGTTCTTAGGAGACATCGATTCACAAAGTAGAATTTAGAAAAGGGAGGGCTGCATCCCAGTATCCCAAAGATAAGTAGTATGCTAACCATACCTGTTAGAGATTAGTAAAATAAGATGATAGTGTTTGTTTCTCAGGATTAACCAGCTACATTCCCATAATAAAGGGGACAACCTTGATTTATAACCAGCAGAAAGGCCCATTCCCTCCATTAAAAACCTGGCCTCTAAATGCTTCTCCAGTGACAATTACAAGATTACAGCCAACATTAAGTCCTGGTGTGCCACAAAACTATGTTAATTTTAGAACAGGGGCATCTCTAGTCTTTTTGAAAGTCAGTTTTGAGCCAAGGCCTTCTGTGTGATTGAGGTGGACTTGAACCCTGTCTGTAGCACCACAGGGCATTTCCTTTGCTATCTTCCTGACTAACTAATCCTAAATCTTGGTTTATACATCTGCAGCACTACAGAGTTCTAAAATTACCAGTCTGAGTCTCATAGTGGACTGTCCATTGCAGAACAGGGAAAGGATTTGTGTGTGGAGCATGGCTCCTCCCTTCAGGCCAGAAGAGGAGGAACAGTATACTGTGTTCACTGTAGGGGGAAACAGTAGACAATAGCTAGGTCATAGACTGAAGTTGAAGGCAGCGAGCTGGAGGGGTCTCCACTACACTGAATGATTGTTGTGGCATGGTGAGTGACTTTCTCTGTAATTTCCCTGCATGCATTAGTTTTTTCCAGGTGAATGAAGACAGACAGAATTGATGGGTGTACAGTTTTGGGAGGATAGCTACTAAGTATTTAGATTCCAACAGCAAACTCTCCCATGAAGATGTGTGTAATCCTGGTTGACACAGTTAAGTTGGCTTAGAGTTTTGAGGCACAGGCCATTGGCTGTAAATCTGTGTCCGCTTACAGCACTCAGCAGCTAATAATTTACATGAGACAAAGTCATACAAAGTCTTACTAAAGGCATTTTCTTTAACAGGAGAGTGATTACTCTTTTTCAACACCATCATAGCCTATTATTCCTTCAATTCTTTTCACAATTTTAAAGTCAATTATTGGTATCATTTTAAAATTTTATCTTCTTTAAATGAATTACTGCTCTAATGAATATTTGTTTCTATTTCCTAATGGTTTTTTAAGTCACTAAAAATTTCATTCTATTTTTTATTAAGTGTAAGTTAATTAATAAATTAAGTTAACTAATTAATATCAGCTTAAAATAGTAGTCCTCCACCTGGGAATTACGACTCCCTTTGGGGGTGTCAAAAAACCCTATCACAAGGGTTGCTTAAGACCATCAGAAAACACAGTTGTTTACATTATGGTTCATAACAGTAACAAAATTATAGTTATGGGGTAGTAGTTAAAAGAATTTTATAGTTGTGGGGGTCACTACAATGTGAAGAACTGTATTAAAGGGTCACAGAATTAGGAAGATTGAGAACCACTGGTCAAATTAATGTCTTCTGTAGCTCAGGTTTCTCTCACAATACACAACTGAAACTTGTTTAAAAATTTAATGCTTACTCTGCTGCCTAGTCTTGGAAGACAGTCTTGCAACTGCCTCCAGGCAGGGCCTAGACTGGTATGTGAAAACAAAGAATAAAAGGGTGAATGAGTTTCCTCCAATCTCTCTGACTTTTATTGGGAACTTAAAATGAAGAGGTTCTGTGCAAGAATTGAGTTCACAGATGAACAGTAAAGCCAGGTGTATTCACAGCACAGCAAGGGAGGGCCAAGAAGGAGTTTCACTTTTCCTACTCTGACAGTAGTTGATATTAACAATGAGAAGTGAGGTATTAATTTTTTCATGATGTCATTGTTTTAACAGTTGAGTAATATTACATTATATAAATGTACCACATCCTCTTTATACATTCTTCAGTTCAGGGATATCTTCACTATTTTTTAGTTCCTGGCTATTATGAATAAAATCCTCATAAATGAGTGTAGTTGAGCAAGAGTTCCTAGGATAGGATGGAACATCCTTTGTTTATATGTCCGAGAGTGGTATAGCTGAGTCTTGAGGTCAATAGATGCCCAGTTTTCTGAAAAACCATGGTATTGATTTCCATGGTGCCTGTATTAGTTTTCACTCCTACACACAGTGGGGTTGTGTTGTCCTTGCTTCACTTCCTCATTAGCATGACATGTCACTTGGGTTTTTCATATTTGCCATTCTGACAGGTCTAAGATGGAATCTAAAAGTAATTTTGATTCAAATTTCCCTGGTGGCCAATGATGTTAAACATTTCTTCAAGTGTTTCTTGGGTATTTGACATTCCTCTGTTGAGAATTCTCTGCTTAGATCCATACTCCATTTTTTTTAATTAGTTAGATTTTAAAGGGTAGGTACATGTATTTTTCCTGGTTGCAGCTCACAAATAAATACACTGAGGCTTATATTTACAAGTGCTCAGCCTACAGCTCAAACTTATGACTAAGTAGCTCTGATAACAGAAATTAAACCACTTCTATTCATCTATGTGCAGCCCAGAGGCTTGTGGCATTTACAATTCTGGCTTGTCTTAATTCCTTTCTGTCTGATTGGTGACTCCTCTGTCTCTGAACTCTTTTTCCCAGAATTCTCCTAGTCTGACTCTCCCTTCCAACCTCTTCCTACCCAGCTATAGGCCAGTCAATTTGTAATTAACCTGTGAGAGTACTCCATATTCACAATGTACAGAAGGGTTATTCCGTAACATTCAATATCTTGTTTTTGTTTTTGGGTTTTTTTTTGAGTTCTTTGCATATATTGGAGATTTAGCCTCTATTGGTTATGGAATTGTTAAAAAAATTTTTCCCATTCCTTAAGCTGCCTCTTTAATCGACTATGTCCTTTGCCTTATAGAAGTTTTAGAGCTTCATGAGGTCCCATTTATTAATTATTGACCTTAGTGTTCTGTTCAGAAAGTTGTCTCCTGAGCCAGTGCATTCAAGGCTTTTCCCCACTTTGTCTTGTATCCTTTTCAGTGTTTCTGGTTTTATGTTGGGGTTTTTGACCCACTTGGACTTGAGTTTTGTTCAGCATGGTGAAAATGGATCTATTTGAATTCTTCTACATGCAGAAATTCAGATTAATAGGCACCATTTGATGGAAGTGCTGTCTTTTTTTTTCTTTTCATATTTATTTTCATTATCAGAAAGCAGGTGTCCACATGTTTATAGATTTATGTCTGGATCTTAAAAACTTGATTCCATTTTTCAACTTGTCTTTTTTACTAACAATGCCATGTTGCTCTTTTATTGTTCAAGATTGTTTTAGCTATCCCATTCTTTTGGTTATTCATATGAATCTGCAAACTGTCTTTTCAAGGTGTTCAAACAAATGTGTTTGAATTTTGATGGAGATCGTGCTGAATCTTTACATTGCTGTTGGTAGGGTGGCCTTTTTACTGTGTTAATCCTACTGATCCATGAGCATGGGGGATCTATCCATCTCCTGATATATTCTCCAATTTCTGTCTTCAAATACTTTGAAATTTTGATCACGCATGTATTTCACTTGCTTTGTTAGAGTTACTTGAATATGTTTTATAATATTTGAGGCTATTGTGAAGGGTGTTTCCCTTATTTCTTTCTAAGTCAGTTTGTCACTTTTTAGAGGAGGATACTGATTTTTTTTTGAGTTTCCCTTGTATCTAGCCACTTTGCTGAAAGTGTTAATCAGCTGTAGTCCTCTTGTTGGAATTTTATTGTCGCTTAAGTATATTATCATATCATCTACAAATAATAATACTTTGACTTTTTCCTTTCCAAATTATATCTCTTTTATGTTCTTCATTTGTTTTTTTTTTTTTTGGTCTTATCTAGAACTTCAAGTACTATATTGAGTAGCTACAGAGAGTTCACAGCATTATCTTGTTCCATATTTTAGTGCAATTACTTTGGATCTCTCTCCATTTAATTTGTTGTTAGCTATAGGCTTGCTGTAAATTTCCTTTATTACACTTATGTATTTACCTTGCATCCCTTATCTCTCCAAGACTTTTATGATGTATGATTTTGTCAAAGGCTTTTTCAGTGTCTAATGGGATGATACAGTTTTTTTTTCCAGTATATTTTTATGGTGGATTACATTTACTGATTTTTATATATTGAGTCATCACTACCTCTCTATGATGAAGCGTACTCCATCAGTTTGGATGATCTTTTGGATGTTTTCTTGGAATCAGTTTGCAAATCTTTTATTGGGTATTGTTTCTCTATGTTCATGATAGCAATTGCTCTTTAATTCACTTTATATTTACCACAACACTGGAAGTCTGTGCTTAATTAGTTTAATGATCTCAAGGATATCAAGCAGTGAGGCTATGACTCATTGAATAGCTGAAATTGGAACCCCAGAGTCTGTTTACCTCCAGATTGTTGCAATCTCCAGATTTTTAAGGGCCAGTTTTGTTTTTGATTTTGTAAATTAGAATATTATCTCTGTGTCTCTTAGTTTGAATTAGGATTTGTATGTCTTGTTGATTTTCTCACAGAACCAAATCTGTGCTTCATTGACTCCTTGTATTTTTCTTTGTTTCTATTTTGTTGATTTTTTTTTTGCTCAATTTGATAGTTTCTTCCTGTCTACTCCTCTTAGGTATGCTTACTTATTTTTGTTTTAGAGTTTTCATATGTGCTGTTAAGTTGCTAATATGAGATCTCTTCATTCTTTTAACTTTTTTATATAGGCTCTTAGTGCTATGAAGTTTCCTCATGTCAGCACTTTTGTTGTGTCCCCTGAGTTTGCATACATTATGTATTATTTCCTTGAATTCTAGAAAGTCTTTAATTTCCTTCTTTATTTTTGTCTTGACATATTTTCTTCAGTGGAGATTGGTTCATTTTCCATGAGTTTGAAAGCTTTCTGTTTTTTGCTTGCTTGGTTTTAATATGTAGCTGTAATCCATAGTGGTCTGATAGGATGCAGGTAGTTGTTTCAATCTTCTTGTATATGTTGAGACTTGAATTGTGTCCAAGTGTGTCATCAACTTTGGAGAGAATTCCATGTTGTGCTGAGAATAAGGTGTATTCTCTTTCTTTGGGTAGAATATTCTCTAGTATCTATTAGATTCATACGGTTTATAAAATCCATGAGATCCAATATTTCTCTGGTTTTCATCTGGATGACATGTCCATTGGTGAGAGTGGTATATTAAAGTCTACCACTATCAAACACTGTGTGAGAGTCAATGTGTCATTTGATCTGTATTAAGTGTTTCTTTTACAAAAGTGGGTTACCTTGTGTTTTGGGCACAGATTTTAACAATTGAAATGTAATATTTGTGGAATTGTCCTTTGATGAAGATGGAGTATTTTTCCCCAATTCTTTTGATTAATTTTTGGTTGACATCTATTTTGGTAGTTACTAAAATGGCTATAGAAACCTGCTTCTTAGTTCCAATTGATTGAAATTTTTTTTCCATCCTTCACCTTTCACAAATATCTATCTTTGATGTTGAAGTGTGTTTCTTGTATGCAGTGGAAGGATGAATTTTGTTTTTGAGTCCATACTGTTAATTTGCGTCTTCATTGAGGAATTGAAACTATTGATATTGAGAAATATCAGGAATTATGATTATTAATATTTGTGATTTGTTCTTGTTATTGGTGGTGATGATAGTATGTGAATGAGAGTATGTTTGTGTGTGTGTGTGTGTTTCCATTTCCCTTCTTTTGTTTTTGCTGATGTGATACTATTTATTTACTGTGTTTCCATGTGTGTAGCTAGCTTTCTTCGGTTGGATTTTTTTCTTCTAGTACCTTCTGTAATGCTTGATTTATACATAGATATTGCTTAAATTTGACTTTAACTTGTAATATTTTATTTTCTTTTTCTTTTTTTTTTTTTTGGTTTTTCGAGACAGGGTTTCTCTGTGTAGCTTTGCACCTTTCCTGGAACTCACTCGGTAGCCAAAGCTGGCCTCGAACTCACAGAGATCCACCTGGCTCTGCCTCCCGAGTGCTGGGATTAAAGGCGTGTGCCACCACTGCCTGGCCTTATTTTCTTTACTATGGCAATTGAAAATTTTATGGATACAGTAATTTGGCATGGCATCTCTGGTTACTTAGAGCCTGCATCAATGTATCCAAGTCCTTATGGATTTTAGAATCTCCACTGATAAGTCAGGTGTAATTTTCATAAGTCTGTCTTTATATGTTACTAGGTTTTTTTCATTTGCAGCTTTTAATATTCTCCTTTGTTCTGTATGTTTATTGGTTTGCTTATTATGTGACAAGGGATCTTTCTTTGCTGACCCAATTTATGTGGTGTTTTGCTTGCTTCTTTGTGCCTTCATCAGCACCTTCTGTAACTTGGGAAACATTTATTATATAATTTTATTGAAAATATTTTCTGGACATTTGAGCTGGGTTTTTTTTGTTTTTGTTTTTGTTTTTTTTTTTTGTTTTTTGAGACAGGGTTTCTCTGTGTAGCTTTGCGCCTTTCCTGGAACTCACTTGGTAGCCCAGGCTGGCCTCGAACTCACAGAGATCCACCTGGCTCTGCCTCCCGAGTGCTGGTTGAGCTGGGTTTTTTCTCTTTCTTCTATTCCTGTCATTCATAAGTTTGGTCTCTGCATAATGTCCCAGATTTTTTGGTTGTTTTGCCTCAAGTAATTTTTATATTTAACATTTTTTGACTGATGTATCCATTTATTCTACTGTATCCCCAGTGCCTGAGATTCTCTCTTCTATCTCTCTATTCTATTGGTGAACCTTGCCTCTGTACTTTTTGTACTGTTTGTAGTCTTAAATTTTTCATTTCTGGAATTCCTTCAGTTTCTGTTTTCTTTATTGTTTCTATTTCCATTTTCAGGTCTTAAACAGTTTTGTTTCCTTCAACTATTTGTTGGTTTATCTTGGCTTTATTTAAGTTGTTTTTTGGTTTACTGCAATTGTTTGTGTTATTCTAGCTTTCTTGGAGGAATTTATTGATTTCCTCCAATTGTTTGTTTGTTTGTGCTTTCATGAATTTATTTAAGGTATTTATTAATTTTCTTTTTAAGGACCTCTATCATCTCCATACAGTTTGTTTTAAGGTCTTTTTCTTGTATTTCTGCTATGTTAGAAAATTTTGGGGGCTGGAGAGATGGCTCAGAGGTTAAGAGCACTAACTGCTCTTCCAGAGGTCCTGAGTTCAATTCCCAGCAACCACATGGTGGCTCATATCCAACTATAATGAGATCTGGTGCCCTCTTCTGGCATGCAGTCATGTATGCTGTATATATAAAATAGGTAAATCTTTTTTTTAAAAAAAAATTGAGGGCCTACTGTGATAGTATAGCTGAGCTCTGTTGGTTCCATGTTGCCCTGACTGTTACTATGTTCTTATGCTCAGCATCTGGGTTTGGGGTGATTATAAGTCTAAGTGCTGGTTTCTAACATCATCTTGGTTTGATTGGAGTTTTGTTTCTGTGTTTCTCTTTGTTCTTTGGAGTTTCAGAGTATGTGTTGAGTGAATAGTGCCTTTTGTCCTGGCCTTCTTGGCTGTTATGTTCAAGGGAGAAGACTTGGTGGTGTTGGAAGCTGGGGGAAAATAAATGCAGGGGAGCTGATATTAGGGATCCACAGAAGACATGGAGAGGGCAGAGGTGAAGATGCCTCTGGTGTTCTACTCCAGTGGTAAGGGCAACTTTTAGAATAAGGTCTAAGGTAAGTGACTGTGTCATAGATATGCAGACATTTTAACTGGAATTCTTGAAGATGTAGCAAATAATTGAGCCATGAGTGTCTGCCCATTTGAGTGATGTGACTCAGATATGAAGTGAGTAGGGAAGGGTAGGTGGGGATGGTTTTGGAACCCAGAGGGGACATGGAAAGGGAAAGGAGAAGCTGCAGTTTTTTTTTCAGCCCTTGGGGTGACCCTGAGTATTGAGTCTTAGATAATAGAGAGTGGGGAAAGTCTGTAGGTAGCCTACCTGATCCCATACCCAACGTCTTTATACCAATTCATTAGGTTCCCAGGGATTATTCATTTCCTTATTACCTTATTTAGGTTTCTGTTGTGGTTAATCTGTGAAAGACTTTCAGTTTGTTGGATAAAAAGTACTATGCATGTCACTCTGCAAGTATTCTTCTTGGAGGAGTTCAGATACCAGCATGCAAGTTTTTAGGCTTATAACTATTTGATATTCCCAGATCCAGGGGATCTGATATGCTCTTTGTTGTGTCATCTGTACACATGGAAAATATGCTCTTTTACACATACAAATATACACATAAAATATGGCTAGATTTGTTTTCAAAGGCCCTTATGACTTATAAAACAATTAGAGGAAATCAGCTTGCTTTAGGTATAGAATAGAAATCCCACAATATTTATTTAAAAGGCTTTTACCTTTCATTTGGTTTGAAAATTTTCCATTTTCCCACTCTGATTCAGACTTACATCCAATCTTCAATCATAGGAAAGAAAATCGTTTCTAAATGATCTAACAGACATCCTTTTCATTACCAACAGAGAATGATATAGCTCTAAGAGCCAAAACTATTTTCTACAATGCAGAAATATTAGAATTCAAGGAAGTCTATCCAATTTTGGTGGAAGAGTCCTTCTCACCCAAACCATTTTTTTTTTCGTCTTTTGCGACAAGGCTTTTCCATGTAGTTTTGGTGTCTGTCCTGGATCTCACTCTGTAGACCAGTCTGGCTTTGAACTCATAGAGATCTTCCTGGCCCTGCCTCTCGAGTGCTGGAATTAAAGGTGTCTTCCACCACTGATCCCATTTTCTATTATTGGTGAAGGCAAGAACTGGAGTGCACAAAGTGAATGTTAGTCAGTGTTTTCTTTGATTTGAATTTTTATTAGAATGTAATATTTCTTGTTCAAGTGACAATGTTATATTTGTATGTCTGCCTCTCTGTCTTCTTTTGTCAATGATACCATCTATGTTGTGTAATTATTTTTTTATTTTATTTTATAATTTAATTTAATTTTACATATCAGCCACGGATTCCCTTGTTCTCCCCCTTCCCGCCCCCCCCCCCGTCTTCTCCCCAGCCCACCACACATTCCCATCTCCTTCAGGGCAAAGACTCCCCTGATTGAGTTCAACCTGGTAGATTCAGTCCAGGCAGGTCCAGTCCCCTCCTACCAGGCTGAGCCAAGTGTCCCTGTATAAGGCCCAGGTTTCAAACAGCCAACTCATGCACTGAGTACAGGACTCAGTCCCACTGCCTATAATCTAGTCATATTTGTTTCTCTGGAAAATGATGAACCTTCACCTATTTTTATTTTCTGGAAAACTGATACATTATGTCAGGAGTTTCTTGAGTTTATTGGTTTGGCGACTTTCTGTGGAGAAAAAAATTAAGCTTCCTTTTCTTGTTCCTAGAAATTTGTATTTCCTCATTTTTTAGCATATCTGTGTTTCTAGTTGTTATTATCATTAATATTTGCATTTTAGCTACTTAAGTTATTGGTGTAGTTGATATATTGGTTTTTGTTTTTTAAAATCTTCTCACATATTATTGTCTTAATTAATGTCAATAATTCAGATTCTACAGTCACCTTTGGGAACATCAGTTGAGGATGTTCCCATCAGAATGGCTGGTTGCTAAGTCTTTGAGAGATTTTGTTGATTGATGATTTATGGATGATGGCCCTTCCACTGAGTGTGCAATATCCCTAAAAAAATTTTCCTGCACTGGATAAGACAGTAAACTAAGCATTAGACAATGACCAAGTAAGAGAGAAAGCCAGGAAATGAAGATTCCTCATGGTTTTTGCCTTCAGTTGCTAGATTGAATTTCTAACCTGAGTTCCCACAATGATGGATTGTGATCTGACAGAATGAGCCAAATAGGCACATCCTTTTCCTGGGGTGCTTTTGTTTAGACAATTGAATCAGAGCAAGAAAAATTTAAGTTATAACAGAATGTGATAAACCAAAAGTGATTTTATTATTCAAAGGTCCTGGGAATGATGACTTTTGGAGGAATGTTAAAGATAACAAAATTTAGATGGCAAAGGACATAGAAAGCTGTACACAGAGAATAATTGGTTATTCTTATAATATTTAGAATAAAGTACTCTTGAAGGTACTGTAAACAGTTGGGGTAGAGGACATAGGATTAGAGTGGGAATTAAGATAGAGGTCATTTGTATGATATTTTGGCACCTAACCTTTCTTATTATGCCATGTTCCCAAGAAAATGAGTAAGGAAGCATTAAAAAAATAATGGGGCTGATTTCTTAGATGGAATAATGACTCTCTTGGATGCCTATTATTTATGATTCATTCAAGATTACAGTGAAAAAATTCAAGAAGTACATCATAAATATATGAAAAGACTGTGGGTTGTAGAGAAAAACAGGACTATGTGTTTTCAGAAGACAGTCAAATGCTGAACAGAGACAAGAATTTCAGGAAGATTATAACCATTATAAAGAAGGCTTTTGCTCTACATTGGAAGTCTAGCAAGGTGTCCTAAGGGTAAGAATCCATTCTTCTATGCCATCAGTTAATGGAGGGATTAGGCAAAGTGATTAACATTCCCAGGAAGGAACTTCATAAAAACCCTGATGCAACTCTGATCCAAGCATGGTAGGGGCCATCAGAACTTAGAAGCCAAATTGGGGTGAATCATTGATGGTGAATTGGTTCTAGAAACCAGAATGATACAAAATTTAAGTTCATACATTGTTAGTCTGGGTTTTCAGGTCAACACTGTTGTAGACATGAGTGTTTGGTATGGTAAGAGCTCCAGTGAGGACACTGTCTAAGTTCATTGCATGATACTATGAGGATGCAGCCTGGGTTGCATTTGGAGACCATAAGATGTTGAGATACTTAAGCTATGAGATATCTTCCATGGAGAGCTGCATATATGGAGAGGAAGTAACCAAAGAGAGAGATGTATGGGAAGTTGTGGGTTGAGAGCCATCTAAGCCCTTTGAAAATGAAGCTCCATGTGTCTGACACATAACTACTAGATTTGATGGTTGCCCTGCTGAGTTTTCATCTTGTCTTTGTCCAATCTTTCCTCATTATGTCTCAGTTCCTCTCCTTTGGAATGGGAATGGGTTTTCTCTGCCTTTTATTTGTTGAAAAGATTTAAATTGTTTTCTGATTTTATAAGATGACACAGTCAAGAATTTGTCTGGAGTGTCAAAAGAGACTTTGGACATTTGAACAATGTAGAGGTGGGGAAGACTCTGAGGATTATTGAGGTGGCTAAATGATCATGGATAATCCTGAGCCTATAGTGACGTGGGTCAGAATCTAGTCGACTGTATGAAAAGATGCCAGATAGGATGAGGTATTTGAACATATGTCTCTCCTTGACAGCTTCCTTTGGGGTGCTTTTAGAACCTTAAGTAGGAAAAAACTCTCTGCATGAAATATCTCATTGGGGGGGTATGATATGTATCTCTATAGCCTCAACTCATTTTCTTTTCTAGGTTTCTGTTATGTTGTGGTTGAAATGAATCAACCATATTCCTACTTGTACTGTCATGACTTCACCACCATTATAGATGGTATTACTAAATCACATAAGATACAATTAAACAAAGTAGTATTCAATTCTAAGCCATTTTCTAGCATGATTTTTTTAAATTTTGCTGTTTTTATATTTGTTTCTGATGATACACTTTGTCTGAGTCACCCTGACTGTCTTAAACATAGTTCCATACACCAGCCTGGCCTTAAACCCTGAGATTCACCTGACTCTTTCTTCTACATGCTTACATTAAAAAGTTGGCCAACATTCCAGGTTTTTTTTTATAGATATTATTGGGTGATTGGCCTAGAGTATACAATTTTGTACATGTCAAACTTATGCTGTTTTTCTGAGCTTTATCCCCAGCTTGAATTTCTAAATTTGGCAGAGGATATCATTCTCTTTCCCAGGATGGCAATATTCATGACAGTAATAGTGCCTGGGTCTTCTAAGTCTTTAAATTACATGTGTGTGACATTCCTATTGCTCATTTTGTTTGTTTTGATTTTTTGTAATAATTATGATTCTTTTGCCTGTATACATGGATATGCACCACACATATGTATGGCCCTAGCAGCAGTCAAAAGAGAGTCTTAGAATCTATGAGCTTGAAATAATGAACAGTTGTGTGATTTCCCCATTTAAGTCCTGGCAACTGAACCCATCTATATGAAGGAACAGCAAAAGCTCTTAACTTCTGAGTCACCTGTCCTGCCTTGTGTTGATTATTTATAATCAACAGTGATATTGCTAATGTTATCATCTGTCTATTTGTAACTGTTTTGATAAACAGTTCTTTTTAATAAGATTTTTTAAACTACAGTTTAAACTAGAGAAATTCAGGTTTCTGGAAGATGAATACAGAACTGGAGTGAATGCCTAACTCTTTGCAGCAACTTCATTTAAAAAAGTCTCTGAGTTTATCCTATCTTTTTTGTATATTTGATTGATGTTTGCAGTGCAGACAGGTTCTTAATATTTACTTCTTGCTGTCCTGGAGCTGATTGCATAGACTAGACTAACTTTCATCTCAGAAACACATATACCTGCCTCTGCTTTCTGAGTTCTGGGATTCAAGGCATGAGCCAATACACTAAGCTTACTCATCTTTTTTGTAGTTAGTTATTATTCATACAGTTTCTCTGATGTGTACTCAGTACTGCTGATGTGTTTGCTTGTCTCTCTATGTCTGTTAATAGGCATTTCTCTTGCAAGGCGATATCCCATTCAAAGCATTCAGAAACCATAGAAACAAACCTCCTATTTTGTTTCATTCTAAAATAAATTGATGATTGTATTGTAATGTCTGGGTTGTAGAATAAGTGTGAGAAGCACCAGAATTATATGACTATATTGTCAAAGAAGCATGCATTTACAATGTTGTCAGTATCATGCTTTTGTTTTATACATATGTATGGCATATTTTAGGATGCCGTGACCTATGATGATATGCATGTCAACTTCACTCAAGAGGACTGGGCATTGCTGGATCCTTCCCAGAAGAATGTCTATAAAGATGTGATGCTAGAGACATATACGAACCTCACTGCTATAGGTAAATTTTCCTTCACACTTTAAATTAAGGCAACAACTGTTTCTTGGTTATTGATGTTCTGTGGTAATTCTGATTGAGAGTGAGAAAGAATGAGGTGACTAAATCAGGCATGGTTCTAAGGATCACTGAAGATAGTAACTTAAATTTTGCACAAATTTCTGTAATATTTCATACATTTTCTTGTCCTATATTTTAGGATACAATTGGGAAGATCTTGAAGTTGAAGAACATTGTCAAAGTTCTGAATGACATGAAAGGTAATTTCCATGTGAAAGCTGATACAAATGTGCCCCCGGATATATTTTAATGTCTCTTTAAGTTTTAAAGAAATGCAGCAGTGTAAATAATCACAGCTTAAAGAACATTCATGATGTTCATAATCCATATACCTGAAAGGCAGGTAAGTGAATTGTGTTGGCAGGTCATTCTTTTTAGAAGAAAGACAAGCAATCAATACCTTAACAGAAATCAGCATTGGAATCGTAGATCTATCAGAGCTGTGTTGTAGAATTGCCAGTTCATTTAGATTCATATCACTCATACTACCAAAGGTATACACATTGAATATATGATAAGTCTATATCCAAAACATTCTAATAAGCAAGTAGTCCATAGTAAAGCTAGTGTTAATCTCTAGTTGTTCTGACTCTGCTAAGTTTAATGAAATGGGTTGTTAGATTCAAGAGTTAATGGAGGATTGTAGTGGAGAATCCTTAAAACCCATAGGACATGTCCATGAGGAACAAAATGTCAAACTGTGGAGGCATTGTAGAAACTTTGTATTTGTTATTCTTAATTTACTAGGAATATCATATGTCACTCTGGATACAAGCCATATGAACATAGGGATATGGAAAGAAGAAATGTATCTTTGTCCATCTCAGAACAATTATAAGTTGTGTAGTAGTCCCATGTTGAGTAGACTTGCTAAATGTGATTCAAGTTTACATGTAATTGGTTTCCCAGCTTAAAAGAGAATACATCAGCAAACAAACTGAAGAGAAGCCCTATGAGTAGTTGGAAGATGTAATACTTCTGTCTTCCCTGGTTCACTTTGCAAATATAGTAGGATTCACAGTATAGGAAAATATATTGATGAAATAAGTGGGGTGAAAGTCTGAATTCTTCCAGTTCTTTTCATATATATATATATATATATATATATAATCTCCTTGAGAAAAAATATGCCATAAATGTGAGTCCTGTAATAAAGGTTCTTACCATAACAAGCATCTCCAAATGTGGAAAATAATCTTTATTAAAAGGGAACAACATGAGTCTAAATTAAGTGATAAAACCTTAAGATTTGATTCCTTTTTACGTGTACAACAAACTGAAAAATTAATTCTTAGAGAAATAAAGATGTAACAGTTTAATAATTGTGGTTAAGTTTTACATTTTTAAATTATCCACGTAGGTATGAAAGAAGTCAAAGGGGAGAGAAACAAAATGAATGCAATCAATGTGGTAAAGCCTTTGCACAACATGGTAATCTTAAAAGGTATCAGAAAACACATATTGGAGTGTAATCAATGTGGTAAATCCTTTGTACTTCACAGTAATCTTGAAATGCATACAAGAACACATACTGGAGAGAAACCCTATGAATGTAATCAGTGTGGTAAAGCTTTTGTACTTCATAGTAATCTTGAAATGCATAGAAGAACACATACTGGAGAGAAATCCTATGAATGTAATCAGTGTGGTAAAGCCTTTGTGCATTACAATCATCTTCAAAGGCACAAAGGAATACATACTGGAGAGAAACCATATGAATGTAATCAGTGTGGTAAAGCCTTTGCTCAAAACAGTGTTCTTCAAATGCATAAAAGAACACATACTGGAGAGAAACCCTATGAATGTAATCAGTGTGGTAAAGCCTTTGCTCGCCACAGTGTTCTTCAAAGGCATACAAGAACACATACTGGAGAGAAACCCTATGAATGTAATCAGTGTGGTAAAGCCTTTGCTCGCCACAGTGTTCTTCAAAGGCATACAAGAACACATACTGGAGAGAAACCATATGAATGTGATCAATGTACTTAAGCCTTTGGACATCATAGTAATCTTCAAAGGCGTACAAGAACACATACTGGAGAGAAACCCTATGAATGTAATCAGTGTGGTAAAGCATTTGTTTATTACAGTCATCTTGGAAGGCACACAAGAACACATTCTGGAGAGAAACCATATGAATGTAATCAGTGTGGTAAAGCCTTTGCTCAAAACAGTGTTCTTCATATGCATAAAAGTACACATACTGGAGAGAAACCCTATGAATGTAATCAGTGTGGTAAAGCCTTTGTACAGTATGGTCATCTTCAAAGGCATGCAAGATCACATACTGAAGAGAATCCCTAGAAAAGTATTACTATTAGTGTGTAATTGGTGTATAAAAGCCTGTGAATATAACTTTACATCTTGAGCATCTATAAAAAAACTCATACCAAAGAAATGTGACTATAAGGGATTTGATAAGATCTTTAGCAAACACACTTATATTCAGTTACACATGATTATTATGGAGAGAAATATCTCACAGGTGTCAAAATTCTCTTCAAGAATTGTGATGTCCTTCTGTATTTGGTTTATACCTGCAAATTCACATGCTCAAAAGGACTATGGGTTTAAGCAATATGGTAACTCATTTAGATTTTATACTTCAATTACATGAGATAATGAATCCAGGTGTAAAACTTCATGAATGTGTACTAATTCATTTCTGTTGGTGTGATGTAACATCATGTTAATGTGAACCTATGAAAGTATTTAATTGGCCCATGGTTCCAAAGCAATACAAGATCAGCATGAAAGTGGCATGGAAACAAGTATCAGACATTGCAGCTAAAATAGGAAACTGAAAATTCACATTCTTAATCTGCAACGTAAAGCTTAAAGTATAAATGGGAAATGTTATACTCTCAGGCCTACCCCCAGCAGGCAGCATTTCCTAAATTTTCCCAAATAATACCACAGACTGAGAATGATTGATTTTTCTGAAGTCAAGCCTACATGCTTGCTTTCAGTTAAATGAATCAATACATGATTGGGAGTAACTCTGTAAGCCTTCAGATGCCTCAATACCTTTATGACTAGAATTACAAGAGAAAAACATTTTTAAGTAAAAATTAGTTTGAAGATTTCTTTTAATTTTAATTATGTGATGTCTGTCTCTACTTGTGCATGTGCATTCTGCTTCTCCAGAAGGTTAGACCCCTGGAACTTCTTGCAGTGGGAATTACTGTAAGTTGTCAAAACCCTGATTTTGGTCCTGGGGATGAGCTTGTATTAAGAGATTGGCCATGTCTCTAGCCCTGTAAATATTTTAGAGCTTTCTTTTACGTCATATTGATATCAGGACATAGGAAAAAACTCATACAAGAGAAAAACTGCATTTGTGTAAACATTTGGTAAAACTGTTAGACACTACAGTTGTCTCATTTTTGACACAAAAAACTTAGAACATCCTGTTTTCATTTTCTTGAATTAAGTAAATTAATCAACATGTTCACTAAAGACTGATGTAAAGATCACATTATAGCTTCTATTTTGCAACATTTGAGGTATATATTAAAGTAGCTATATGTAATGCAAACCATTTAGCGAAGTTTATTTTTTGGTCCTTATATTCCTTCTGTGGCTTTGTTTCATGTTCTATGGTGCTTTCACTTAGTGAGAGGTATTTATCTGCTGCAATGTATAGAATAATGGCCATCATGTAAGTGATCTATTTATATTTAAATATCAGGCAGTATGTGACCCTAATTTTCAAGTAAGTGTATCTGTAAAAGGGTGGTGGGTATTTGTTCCTTGTTTTATTTTTCATATTTTTTATAAATTACTTTGAAATGCTATTTGTTATCCAGCCTGGCTTGGACATCAGTAATTAGTCAAGGATATGTTGGAACTCATAATACTCGTGTTTTGGTCTCCTAAGTACAATTCTATGTGTAGATGATGCACGCCCAACATTTTCTGTTTTGTAAAAGCATTTTAACAATGGTAATGTTAAAATAATTAATAGAGAATATAAAAAAAATAAAATACCTCATATGTTTATGCTAAGAAAGAAACCTTGTATTTCCTTGTCATTAAATTTTTCTTTGCATTTTTCTCAGGTATTAATTATTTTTTCTATTTAGTGCACTTTCTTCTTTAGCTCAGGGTTTCCTCACACAATGTAATTGAGAATTGCTTTGATCTTTTAATCCTGATTGTGCTGTTGAGGGTTGTGAAGATAGTTCTGCCATTTCTTCTAGTCTGGGTCTTAACTGGTCAGTGAGAAAGAAAAATAGACCAATGAATGAGTGTCCTCCAAACTCTGGCATTTCTGGAAACTTACAATTGAAGAGGGACCACAAACTATACTATGAGGAGTGTAGGGTGTTCAGAACATGTCTGTTGAGCTGTCATTTCTGTTGGGATTTGGATGTATTACAAAATGGAGTATTATATTACTAAGTGGTAAAAATCAATTACAGCATAAAATTTTAAGCAAATCGATGGTACTAGAAAAAGTCATCCTGAGTGAGGTAACCCTGATCAAAAGAGACAAACATAGTGTGTCCTCACTCATAAGTGGATATCAGAGTTAAAATGAAGGATAACCTGGCTACAATTGACAATCCCAGAGAAGCTAGGTAACAAGAACAACCCTAATGGGGCATGCATGGATAGCCCTTGCAAGGGAACATAGATGAGATCTCCTGCTTAAACTAGGAGTGTGGTGGGGAGGGAATGGGGGATAAAAACATAAGGGAACAGGATTGTTGAGTTGGGGGGCACAGGGAGGGAGAGCAAGGAAAGAGGTATCTTGATAGAAAGAGTCATTATGTGGTTAGGGAGAAACCTGGTACTAGGGAAATAACCAGGACTCCACAAGATTGACCCAAGATAAGACTGGCCTTCCCCTGTAATCAGATTGATGACTACCTATAGCAGACTATGTGGGGTATAGCCTCCTGATAGCCCTCTCCTAGAGTCCATGAAGGATGTACCACCAGCTGAAAACCTAATCTTTGATAATAATAAATGAATCTAATTACATTAAACTCTTTGGTCCATACATTTTGTTTTTCTGAGTCAAGATTCTATCTATGCTGCTTCAATTCTATTCTTCTATTTAGCTCCTCTCTGTCTCTTCTCTTAATGAGTTCTCTCTCTACATGGCTTAGTTCTGTTCTCACACTCAGCTTCGCCCTGTCCCTTCTCTTCCTGTCCTCTCATAGCCTTAGGTAAGCTCTTCTGCTATCAATCTCATCTTCATCCTCAGTTTCTCCATCCATGCTCATGCTTTCCTTTCTTACTCTTCTGACCTGACTCAATCCCTACCATCTAAAAAACTGACTTGTTCTTTCTTTGGCTACCTGACTCTGGTCTGAGCTAGTAATTCTGCCTCAATCCTCCCTCACCTTGTATGCAAAAAAACCCTTTTTGTTGTAAGTTAATTGTTCTGGAATGCCATTTGGCCTGTGAGGGGTAGGACGGTCTGTCCTTCATTTGCACAAGAAACAAAGCAATGCATCTACACATCCAAGGAGACAGGCATTGTTTCTGTAAGGGTGTTACCTAGTTCAGATCAGCAGTAGGTCTGAGAAGCTTATACTGTTTGACTTATGGCCTAGGAGTATGAGCACACAAGAAATTGAAATCAGGAAGCAGCTGGTATATTAAAAGCTGAATAACATCAAATATTCTTTGATATTTGATTTCTCCTATAGAAGAATTTTTGGATCCTTCTAGATATAGCTTTATCATATATAGCTGAGTCTCTATTTCAGATTCTTGTGGCCTGCAGCAACTACCCTAATTGTCATCATAGAACCTTCATCCAGTAACTGATGAAGCCGATGCAGAGATCTACATCAAAACACTGGGTCAAGCTCCTGGAGTCCAGTCAAAGAGGGGGATGGATTAGATGAGCAAGTGGGTAAAGGTCATGATGGGGAAAAGAACAGACACAGCTGACCCTAGCTAATGAGAGCTCACAGACTCAGAATGACAACTCAGGAGCCTACATTGGACCAAACTAGGCCCTCTGAATGTGGGTGATAATTGTGTGACTTGGTCAGTTTGTGGGGCCCCTGGCAGTGGAACTAGGATTTATCCCTAGTAAATGAATGGGATTTTTGGAGTCCATTCCATATAGGGGGATGACTTGCTCAGCTGTAAAGCCGAGGGGAGGTGCTTGGTGATACGCCAGACTTTGTTGAGTGAGTGGCAGGTGTGGTGGGGGAAAGTGGAGGATGAGCAGGAGGAGGGGAGAGAGGGGAAGTTTGGTAGGTATGTAAAATGAAAAAAATAAAATAACATAAAGAAAATTAATCTGGAACTTCTGTTCATTGAGACATGATAACTGCTGGCTGTGGCTGCTGACAACTTGCCACAAAGGCTGACTACAGAAAACCATCTCACTTAGTAGTGAAAAAATATTCCATTTAGAAATTATTTGAATGGACATGTCAGCATTGATGTGATAATTTAATGACTAACAAGCAGGGCTGTGTGGAGGGTCTGAGTTGTTGGTCCACAAGCCTGAGGACCTGTTTGAACCCCCAGCACCTACATAAAAATGAATCTTGGAAAGGCATGGGAGCCTCATACCCAGGCAAGGGATAAAGGACAATAAAATATCCTGAGAGCTGGTAGTTCAGTGATACACCATCACAAAAGGAAGACACTCGCACTTGCCCAGACAAGGGACAGTGTGAGTAGCATGGCTGCAGGATATCCCAGCAATGTACTGGCTTCTTGCCCCCCTGGTTGCATTCTTGAGAAGCTAGCTGGGAGGGTTCTCCCTGCTCTTCAGAACTGGGAGAAGGGAATCTGCCAAACAAGGTGAACATCACCAGCAAGCCCTCGGATGGGGTGGGGCCTTAAAATTCCTCACGTCTTTGACATGCTTGTACTCAGTCCCTCAAGAACTTGGGAGTATGGGCTTGCTTGAAATGGCAGGCAGGGCAGCTTAGAGAGGAACTTCTTGTAGGTTGGCAGGTGTCCATGTTTCCAGAATCCTGGACCAGCAATGTAAGTTGGCCAAGGTCCATGTGATTTCTCATAGAGGCCCTCAGGAGAAACAGGATCCCAGGACACATATGGGGTTTGTACTGGGGTCCTCAGGTCTCAAAGGCAGGATGCAACCTGGGGTGTACTGACACCCATGAGAGCAAGGCAAGAGAACCTGAATCTTGCTATTCTATGGTCATGTGGGAGTCTCCTGGAAGAAGTGCCTTATGTTCCCTGCAAAACTCCCAGCCTGTTTTTCCTCCTTTGCAAAGTGACTGGATTGGCTTGTGTTAGTCCTTTTGAAGAGCCCACCCCACTTATTAAATTTCATGTCTCTGGTATATACCCTTTGGTGTTATGGAACTCTAACTTTTCTGTCTCCTGCCCTGCCATCCTGGGCATGAAACTAGCCTTATCCATGCATGCAGGATAAGTATTCCACCATGGAGCCACATCCCTATTCAGGAATCAAGTATGCTTCTTGCACAAAGCACAAATCTTTAGTTTTGACCTCTTTATTGGGCAAAACTATCTCTCAAGTGTAGCCGGTGACAAGATAGGTCAGGTGGGGACTCAGAACTACTGGTTTGACTCCCTTCCTGACAAAAGAACATGAACTTGTGACTTCCCTTCCTTCAGCTCTCTGGAGTGACATGTGCTGGATGGGTCCAACATCTCAGCAAGAAAGAACTTTTTGGGCCAAGTGCTTGGATGCTTAGATCTCTGTGTGCATCACAAAGACAGCTACTGTCCCTTTACATGGAATGATTGAAATTTCCCACAGGCAGGCCCTCACAGTGATAGGTGGCTTGGGTTATCACACAGGCAGAATTGGGGACATGAAGAATGAGGCTTGGGATGAGGAGAGTCCATTATGTTTTCTCAGAATAGGTGCCTGGCCCCCAGCCAAACCTGGAAAGCCACGTTAGTGATAAATCCATGACGACAAGTTTAGCAGGAATCTTATAAGGTCTTAATAATAAAATCAAACCTGAGGTCAGTTATTGGGGTGAATGCTGGAAGATCATAGAAGCAGAACAAGCCACAGCTACATCACCTTGCCAATTCCTCAGCTGATCCTCTGACTCAGACTGGATGCCTCTGAGTCCTCATCCAGAATGAATCTCAGCTGAACTGCTGCTCAAAAGCCTGAAATCTTAATCAGCCAAATGCTTCTAGTTCCTGGTCTTCACACCTTATATACCTTTCTGCTATCTGTCATCACTCCGATCTGCCATCACTCCCTGGGATTAAAGGCTCACTTCTTGGGATTAAAGGTGTGCGTCACCATGCCTGGCTGTGTCTAATGTGGCCTTGAACTCACAGAGATCCAGAGGGATTTCTGCCTCTGGAATACTAAGATTAAAGGCGTGTGCTACCACTGTCTATCCTCTATGTTTAATATTGTGGTTGTTCTGTCTCTGACCCCAGATAAGTTTATTAGGGTGCACAATATTTTGGGGAACACAGTACCACCACAGACAAGAGTAGAGACCCCATCACTCTGGTCTTTGGGACATTTGCTGTGGTCCCTGCCTTTGTTTGTCTCAGCTGTCTTTTCAGTCAGTCTCCAGGAGAAGATCCTTGTTCTTAATTCCCAAAATGGATTCAGGCAGGGGCTGGCTTCAGACAAGAATCCCTAGGCTTTCCAGAACCAGGAAGCTTGGCTGGGAGACTAGGCTCATGTTCGAGCTCTTAGTGCATGCAAGCTACCGGCATCCCCAGAATACCAAGAGAGCAAAATGACAAGTCCTTGAACTGCTACCCTCTACAATAGCCTTTGCTTATGAAATCTGGTGTGGAGTGTTCCTTCGCTCCATGGTCTACCTTTTCCATCCTCTGATATTGTAGTGTCTCTAGCTTGTATCATCACAAGGGTGGTGACCAAAGGTGATGATAGGTTGTATCATGTCAAGTGGGCCATGTTGCTGGAGAATTTTTCTCCAGCTCCCGCCACCAAGTCCCGCCAGTCCCAGAGCCCACTTATAAAATAAACACACAAACTCTTATATTATTTAAACTGCTTGGCCATTAGCTCAGGCCTGTTATTGTCTAGCTCTTACGCTTATATTTAGCCCATTTCTATTAATCTTTACTTTGCCACGTGGCTTGTGGCTTACCGGTACTTTACATCTTCCTTGTCCTGATGGCGGCTGGCAGTGTCTCCCTCTCAGCCTTCCACTTCCCAGAATTCTTTTCCTTGTCCCGCCTATACTTCCTGCCTAGCCAATGGCCAATCAGTGATTTATTTACTGACCAATCAGCAACACACTTGACATACAGACCATCCCACAGCACTTCCCCTTTTCTTTTCTTAAAAAGGAAGGTTTTAACTTTAACATAGTAAAATTACATATAACAAAACAATTATCAAGCAAGAATTACAGTTACAATATTAAAGAAGAGATCCTATCTATCTTATATTTGTAAGTTTAAGGTTTTATATCTAACTTATCTTTTATTATAACTAAGGAAAATTGTAAGTATCTAGTCTTTAACCACATCAAAGACCTCAGAAGGATATATTACTACCTGAGAAATGGAGAAGGACGCAAGCAACTTTTGGGAGTCTTGTAGGGTAGACAGAGACAGCTGAGCCTGGACAGTCATCCAAAGTTCTCTTGTAAAGTTGGGGCATCTGTCTTCAGCCCACAGGCCTAGAGTCTCTTATTCACTTTTTTCTGTGTCCTGTAGAATGTCTGGCAGTTTTCTCTGCAAAGCAGGAACCTGAAGGACCATTTTGTCAAGCAAAGTTCAGTGGTCACCTTTGTATGGGTCCTGCATGTCCAGTTGATCAGACAGTCCAGGCAAGAACAGTTTCTTGCCCAAATGGCTATTTTTGTCAAGGTGAAGATAAACTCCGTATGGAGTGTCTTCGATGCCCATCCTCCTCTCTGAAGTAAATCGGTGCTGTCAGGAGCAGACATGTCTCACTGTCCAGAAAGTCTAAATTTTTAAAACATTTTAAATGCCATATTCTGTAGGTCTTTGAAGTGTTTGAAGACTACCTATCTATCTGAAATATAACTATGTATACCTAGAAGACTTAACTAACATGGCTACAAATATGATTATCATAGATGACTAATTATTAATCTATTTTTTAATTATCCATTATAATTTTAAATGAGTTACATAAACATAATACCTCAAACAAGAATAGAAATATATATACAGTATAACAAAATTAAGTTTAAACTTGTATCAATAAACTAAAATCTATAGCGATGTAAAACATTTTAAACAAGTTATTACTCTTTCAAAGTAGGTTCATTAATTTACCCTTTCATCCTATCATATCTAAACTATCCCCCTTTTTGTTTTAGAAAGAGATTGTATTTATAATCAACCTGATTTAAATAAAAATATTGTTTTTTCTCTGTCCCACACCAGAGGGCTCTTCTGATTTGGGACACAAGAATCTCTTAACCATTTTTTTTTTGAGCAATATGTCTGGGTTTAGAGGGGGAGTGAGCCAATTCCATCTCTAAAGCCAGCTTGGTATATTTGGGAATTTGGGCGTAGCTTCTCTTACTACTTCCTGCTGGAGGGGGGCGCTGTATCTTCTGGAGACAGAAAGAAAATTTTAGGATTATGGAGTAGTCTGTGAGGCTGTATATCTGAGCCAGTTGACTTGAAACCATTCTGGATGTTGAATCATCTGGGCCATGGTGTCATTGGAGACCTTTCAGGGGGTCTTGGCTGGTCAAACCTGATGTATCTTAATCTGGAACAAATCCATAGTCTCTGGCTTTCTGTGGAAACAAGAGCAGAGTCTCTTTTCCAAAGTAACATATCCTTACATTCAAATTTTGAAGTCAAGGTATCTTTAAAATATACATTTTGGCATAACTCAACAGCTTTTACAATCAAATGTTTTTCTGCAGTTAAAAATCCCAAAGACAAAACAATCCAGATTCTCTGTGTAATATCCATTTTTACATGGCTTATTTTTTATACTACCTTTACTGTCTCTTTAAAGACTTCATTTTTTAAAACTATGTATTTGTTTCTATAACTCTATATATATCCTTTTTTGTCTCTTTCAAGCCTACGTATCTTTTACACACATTGTAAACTATTACATCTGAATCTGTCTTATTGTGAATCTGTAGCTTTAAACTGCAGCAGCTGTGGCTGCTGGCTCCGCCCACCTCAGCTTCCCAACATGGCTACCTTTACCACCAGCTCTGGGAGCTATTGTAGGTCTATGCTTTTATCCAAGCAGCGTGTAGCCCAGAAACCTCTCTTTTTGTTTTGTACTAGTAAAGGCTAAATCTTCCACACACCTTAATGTGCCACTTGCAGAGCCCTCATTCCTGCCATACTGCAGGTCCAGCTCACACGCCAGGAACCCACCAGTAGCTCAAACCGGCAGCTGCTGCTCATTTGAGAGAGACAATTAGGAAGCTGTTTTTAGCTCTGTTTTAGAATCTTTTTTCTCAGTTTTTAGGTGGAAAATCTTGCCACCACGTTGGACGCCATTTGTTGCTGGAGAATTTTTCTCCAGCTCCCGCCACCAAGTCCCGCCAGTCCCAGAGCCCACTTATAAAATAAACACACAAACTCTTATATTATTTAAACTGCTTGGCCATTAGCTCAGGCCTGTTATTGTCTAGCTCTTACGCTTATATTTAGCCCATTTCTATTAATCTTTACTTTGCCACGTGGCTTGTGGCTTACCGGTACTTTACATCTTCCTTGTCCTGATGGCGGCTGGCAGTGTCTCCCTCTCAGCCTTCCACTTCCCAGAATTCTTTTCCTTGTCCCGCCTATACTTCCTGCCTAGCCAATGGCCAATCAGTGATTTATTTACTGACCAATCAGCAACACACTTGACATACAGACCATCCCACAGCAGGGCCACATGGAATGGACCCAAGGTGAGACTTGATGCTTTGTGTTGTTTTGAGCCCCTCGCCCATTGTAACATTCCAAGGATTTTCTCCAGGTCTTTGTTTATTTCAGGGAATTCATCTTTCCTCCCCACCATCCTGTTTTAATTTACCAGCAGCCTTTTTATCTCATTGAGTATGAATCTTAAGGTGGGAAAGAGCCAATCTTAAGCACTGTTTGAAAAGTTAGCCCTAAACACCCCACAAAGAACAGTTTGTAGTGAAGCATTGCTAGACGTCTGGCTTTAGAAGGAAGAGGTGCTGAAGTTTCCCTGTAAGTGAGGAAAGGCTCCTGGGAAGGGCAACTTGAAGTGAGGTAGTTAGCAGGTAGGCAAAAGCTGTGACATCAGCAGTCCCATACTTGAGTACTCTGTGGTATCCTGGAGAGCCCTGTCATCTCCTGTGATGTCACCAGTGTTGCTGTGATACCAGCAGGCTATGGGGCATTTATTCAGTGCCTTTATGGTTAACCTATAGACATGGTGGCAAGATGAAGCAAGCTACTTGGAAAAGAGAATGGAGAACATAGAGAGACCAGACAGAAGCAGAAGAAAGTTGGCCTTTGGTACCATTGTAACACAGCAAGAGACAAATCTTCCGAGGATGCCATATTGAGCCTTGGCAGGGGATGGAGTGCTTCCTGCAGGAGGTAGGCTTGAACTGGGCCTTCAAGGAGTAGGGCATGGGAGGTGGCAGTCTCTGGGAAGCAATGAGACTATCCTGATTCTTTGAGTTCCTACAGAGCATATATAGAGTCAAGGATTTCTGATGATTAGTTTGGCAGAGATCCAGGAATTATCTAGGCTGCATATTCTGTAAGTCTTTGAAGTGTTTGAAGATTATCTACCTAATTGAAATATACCTTTATATATCTAAAAACTTAATTAACATAACTATGAGTTTGATTATCCTAGGCTACTATTAATCTGTACTTCTTAATTGTATATTACAATTTTAAATGAGTTGCATAAACATAATACCTTAAACAAGAGTAGAGATATATACAGTATAACAAAATTAACTTTAAATTTGTATCAATAAATTAAAATCTATAGCAATGTAAAATATTTTAAACAAGTCGTTGCTCTTTAAATGTAGATTCAATAATCTACCCTTTCATCCTATCATATCTATATGCCCTTTTCTTTTTTAGAAAGAGATTGCATTTATAATCAATATCCTTTAAATAAAAATAATCATTTATAAATAATATAGTGGGAATTTGGGCATAGCCTCTCATACTACTCCCTGCTGGTTTGGGGCACTGATAATCTAGTGGGTATCCTGAGAAAATTAAGAATTATAGTTAAATTTTGGCTGTAATCTATGAGAATGTATTGTCTCAACCAGTTTTTTGAAGCTGATTTTGGATGTTGGAACATCTGGCTACCTCTCAGGGGGTCTTCCTTGTTCAAACCATAATAGCTTGGAAGCAATCCAGAGGTTCTCATCTTCTGTGGAAACAAACGCAGAACCTCTTTTCCAAAGTAATGTATCCTTAGACAAATTTTGAAGTCTTTATATATATATTATATACTGGCTTATTTCATCAGCCTTTATAATCAAATGTCCGTTTGCATGTAAAAATCCCAAAGACTATAGAATCCAGACTCTGTGTATGATTTCTGTCTTTACATGGCTTATCTTTATACTATTTTTATTGTCTCTTTAAAGACATTATTTTTTAAAACTATGTATTTTTATATAACTTCATATATTCCTTTTTCTCCCCCAAGCCTTCATACGTTTTTACACACATTGTAAACATTTTAGAATTTTATGCCATCTAAATCTGTCTTATTGTGAATCTATAATCCTTCTCTGACCAAGAGAGATTTTAAACTGTTAAACTGAATGGCTCGGATGAAAAGCAACAGCCTTGGCTGCTGACACCACCCACCTCAGCTTTCTAACATAGTGGTGATAATTTACTGCCAGCTCTGTGATCCATGCTCTTGGCTGACTCTGGAAGTCAGTAGGTTGATGTCTCTATCAAGGAACATATAGCCCAGAAACATTTTTGTCTATACTAGCAAATGCTAAGTCTACCACACAGGATGCTGTGTAGCTTGAAGATGTGACAGTGTACCATGGCAGGAATCCACCATGCTGTGCTCTAGCCCACATGCTGTAAACTCAATGTACTGTAGCTCAAGCCTGTATGCCACACCTTGCCTGAGAGATAGAACTAGGAAGCTGTTTTTAGATCCATTTTAGAATCTTTTTTTTTTTTGAAATTCTTGCTACAATATCTGGGTGCCAAATGTAGGCAGAAGATTTCTGCAGTCTTGCCTAGCCCCCCCCACAGTCCCATCAAATCTCTCCCACCAATGGTCCCAGAGCTGCTTGGACTCAAGTAAACACAGAGAGGTTTCTTTTTATTTACAAACTGTGAGGTCTATGACAGTCCACTTGCTAGCTAGCTCTTATATCTTAAATTAATCCATTTCTATTAATCTTTGTTTTGCTATGTGTTCCATGACTTACCAGTCTGTTGGCATGTTTTTCCTTGGGCAGCAGGCTGGTGTCTCTTCAGATTCTGTCTGTCTCTTTCCTTTCTCTCTCCTTGGATTTTCTGCCTACCTCTAAGCTGCCTTGACATAGGCCAAAGCAGCTTATATATTAACCAATGAGAACAACATATATTCACAGCATACAGAATGACATCCCCAAGATAGCTACATTTTACTTGGACTTAATATCTGCTTAAAAAGAATAAAATCACTCTTGTTTCTGGAAGCCTATCTATCTATTCAATGCCAAATAAAGTCATGGTTATTAGAGGAGTACCTACAAATACTAATTTTCTGAATCCTAATTACAAATGCTAATAATCAATAAACATTTGGGCTTATACTTACTTGTCAGTGTAGTCTACACAACTCATCAAATAAATTTCTATTTCCAGTAGATGAAGTCCTCTATAGAAAACCACAGCCAATTAAATATAGAGGTGGATCTTAGGCACAATGGATATACAAAATAATGACTGCACCTAAGTCTTACATAATATTGTGGAAGTGGTAACAAAAAGATTTAAGAGCCAGAGGCTAAGTGACTTTGCTCAGAAATTGTGTCTCCTGCAATGTCAGAAGTTACAGTCATTTATTCTCAGCAACATAGCTTTCTAAACATGATCTGACTAAGCACAGCAATGACTGCAATGCCAAGAAGGGCAAGGAAAAGCCCATGAGTCTTCAACTTTACACAAAATACTATAGGCAACCAAGGATTGCTCAGAATGGAAAAAATAGTCTTCCCAAAGGAAGAGCACAGCAATTGGTTAACTAATGCATAAATTAAAAGTACAGAAAAAAGAATTTCCATGCACAGTTGTGAAACAGGTTTTCTGGTTCATTCCAGATATCTTCATTTGGTTAACATGACCAATTGTTTGGTTGGCATCTAGAACATTTGTGAACTGTGTTCAGAAGCTCTACTTTTGGGAGGCTATAAGCACAGGAAGGCCCTAACCAGTTGATGATACCTTTGTGATCTAATCAGAGTTGTAGCAAGTGTCTTTGTTCATACAGTTTCCATGTGATGAATAGCATTTTGTTCACATATTCTCACCATTAGTGACTGAAATAAGAGAAACATAAGAAAAATCAGCCTTTCATCCATCTACTGATATTTCCTCTTCAATTTTCTAAGAGCAATGGAGTTCAGGAGACCAAGTGAATTTATCTTACTTGGCTGAACAATACCTTACATTATAGGAATATGTCAGCAGGCATGAGACCACACATCTTCATTAGACCTATAAACACACAAAAGCAAAAACATTAATCTAAGGTTGACTTTAAAACATATTTTTAATTCAATATACTTGAATTTATATGTAAAACCACATACTGAAGAGTGGGAGATTAGAAGCATAGATATGGGAAATACTATCTGTAGTATTACAATATTGATTAAGGGCCTACAAATGATTCATTCATACATATAATATGCCAAATTATTTTTTATCCAATCCAATGCCCTTGTAATATTACAACATCCATTTAGAATAGTATTGTAACTGAGGCTTGCCCCAAGGTGCTGTGGTCCAAGAGAGGAGGTAAGGAAGAGGTTAGGATAGGATGAGCCAGGGATGATTGTCCAGACAATCTTGTAGCCTTACTAACTAGCAGCCAGAGTGTTTACTTATTTGTACAGAATTCATTAATCAGGGATAGATTCACAATTTTCTAAAACATAGATAATATGAATTTTATTTTTGGGCATGTGTTTTCTCTTGTATATCTGGGGTTATAAGTTTTGTCATCATTGATGAATTGTGACAGAATACAGTTATCTTTTATAATTATTTTCCTCAAGTTTAGTCACCATTGATAAACAGTTATCCTTTACAATAAATTTTATAATTCAACCCCATAATCCAACTTTTAAAGAAACTAGAGGCATATGATAGCCTGTTTTCAAGTTTGTAACTTTTGTGGCTTCAAGGACTCTAGACCAAAGTGAAATTTCCTTGCCAGCCTTGGCAGTTTGCCATGTCCCAAGCAATATATTATTAACATACATGAGAACAAAAAATCCTCAGGTAAAAGTTTTGCAGTTATTATTCAATTTCTGGCATAACACAATGCTTATATTTTATATCTTTATAGAATTTATTTATCTGTCTAATTTTGGAATTCTTGTGTTCCTTGGTCAAAGCAGCACAATGGCTCTTCATATGCTAACTTTTTTTCAGAAAGAGAGGTTCTTATATCTCATTCCTTTATCATCATTTCACATCATTCTTGTCCTATCAATATATATTTCTGTGTGGGGCAGAGGTAATTTTTGTTAATTTCACTTTAATGCTGCATGTGCCATGTAATTGCCAGAGTGTATAGTCAGAAGGGGCTGGCAATCTTATCTGAGGCTAACTCTTCTAGCCCACCGGATCTTCTTGACCTTTGTAAGTTTACTTTGGTTCGATTATCTTGTTCCTGAGTAAGTACAGGGACAGATATTTTAAGAATAACTCATGTCCTCATGAAGAGAACTCTTCTATATGTGTGTCACAACCTCAAAGGCTAAGGAAGAGAGTGAAATATATAAAGCTATCTCTCTAAAAGAGGAAGGGGTAGTATGCTCAGGCCTTTACTGGAGAAGCTTAGAAGCAGAATCATGGGTAAAGGCATAAATCATTCATAAGAAAATTTCTAGCAATCCAATATCCCCATAGTGTACAAATATTAAAAGTCCCAAAGTCTGAAATATATCAAGATCTAAATGAAAAATGGCATGGCAGACATTATGCTGCTCAGGTTTTCTGGATCTTCTTCAAACAGTTGACATGGCTTTCTGACTTTTGCTCTTCCCATAAGATATGGCTGGATCAGTATTGTGCACATTAAGTGAGTAACAATTTCTTCAGGAATTATTTCTAGAGTAAGCATCCATTATGACTCAATTATAGGGGATACAAATTAATTTTTCTTAGGTGTACAAGTATTGAGGAAGATTTAAAGGATGTGGATAATTTTCTATCTTTGATGTACATTTTATTTTTTATTACATCAATGAATGTAACACACTATGTTCATTAAAATAAACTTTCAAGTTGAAAAATTCACATGTACATGAAAAAACTGATGAGATAAGGCATTGAAGAAACAACAGTTTCTAAGTTAAATGAGTCATCTTTCTAGTTTGGAAAACTAGTTCCAATTTATGTGCTTATATGGGGACTAGTTTAGTATTTATTTTCATGTATTCTAAGACTAGGTACGATTTGCTGATGGTTGTTATGTTCATTTCTATCTATGAAATTTTATTGTGGAAATCCTAATCTCAGGCTCATTAGTACTTAATAAGTAGGCAATTTTCTTCCTTAGTGAGAAATGATTACAATTCATTTCAAACTCTCAAATAACATCTCCCCTGTTTAAATAGAGACTATTTCTCTATTGCTTTCCTGTCCAGTATGTCTCCAGTGATAGATATAAGTGGTGTCATGTGATAATGAAGAAACTACAGATGTATGTAACACTGAGACCCACAGAAAAGCTGGGATCAGGTGTTCTTTGCTCTCTGAGGAGAGACTACAATACCTCAGAAGCTTTGTGTCTGCAATACCTACATTCAAATAGAGTTGAAGATTTACTGAATGGTAATCATAGAAAGCAGAGTAACTATCTAAAGCTATACACATACTCAATCTTGGCTCATCTCAGTACTTTCAGTCTCTTTAGCCTTGAATTGTTGAGGCCTAAACATCTGAAAAGAGCAAATTATGGTGGAGAGTTGTTTCCTACTAACATCCTCATGAGGATCACAGGAGGATTTGTAATGTTCCAAGCCTCACATGATGAAGGGAAGTTTGTTTGTCTTTTTTGTGTGTCTATGTCCATGGTTCATCTACATCTGTAAACAGTAGGTCACTCACAGACCTACTCCGGCCTTATTTTGTTCCCCATATATACTTCTAATGATTAAATCTGTTACAGTTTTCCCAAAAACATTTGGTTTATATTTTCTTATTTTTTATTTTTTTTGGTTTTTCAAGACAGGGTTTCTCTGTGTAGCTTTGCGCCTTTCCTGGAACTCACTTGGTAGCCCAGGCTGGCCTCGAACTCACAGAGATCCACCTGGCTCTGCCTCCCGAGTGCTGGGATTAAAGGCGTGCGCCACCACCGCCCGGCCTTGATTTATATTTTCATGACATGTTTTTTTGAACATTTCCTGTAATGCAGTAATTCACTATACAACATCAATTTAAATGAATATCCAACATTCCAAAGAAGCAGAAATTGAATACAAGTTTTATTATATTTATTGATAATTGAGAAAAATTTGGGACTAACTGGAGGTTCAAAACAATCTAAATTCTATAAAATCTTAAATACTAGCAACACAATAATATTTATATAAAGCTATAGCAGTCTCAGGTCAATATTCTGTTTCATAAAATATACAGAAAATTATGCAGTAATTTTGAAATAATATAGTTATCCATAAAATTATCCTGACATGTCTTCATTTTTTAAATTATTACTGCTTTCATATCTTGTCAAATTAATTCTATATCATTTTAATACATGATTATTGCATAATTCTTTTTGTTATATTGCTGTATATATAGTTTTCCAAGGAACTTTTGTGAACATAAATTTTATTTCTTGGCAAAATGTTTCTAAATCATTCCAAGAATAGGGATTCCTGATGTCACTCATCTGACATTGAGCAAGGTTTGAACAATTGCTGAAGGTTTCCTTCCACTACTCACATTATAGAGAACCCTTTTATTGTATGATTACTGGGGCAGTAATTACCAATTGAGTTAGATTCTTTCATGAATTTTCTGACATGCTCTAAATTTTGAGCCCTTTGTAAAGAATTTTTAAATTTCTGTACGTTTGTTAAGTTTCTTCTCATTAGTGAAACTCTGCTAGGCTTGAATATCTGAGTACTCCATAATATTTCTCACATTCTGAATATTGTAAGGGTTCTCTCTAGTATAGATTATGTTATGATCTTCAAGATTTAAGAACCCAGATAAGGTTTTCCCACATGCTTTGTATTTGTATGCTTTCTCTAATGTATGGTTTTAGTAGAGATTATCCATGAGAAAAAGACATAACAAAAACACATTCATTACAATTTTAAGGGTTCTGCATTAAATGGGTCTTTAGTAGCCTTGAACACATGAATCATGGGTAAAGGACTTGCCACAATCTGTATATTTTTAACTTTCTTCTCCATTATGGATTCTTTGATGAACTTAAATTGTTGAGGACCTGATAAAGGATTTGCCACATTCTTTTCATCTGTAAAGTTTCCCTCCTGTGTGTACTTTGTGATGTCTTTGTAGATGTGAGATCTGCTGAAAGGACTTTCCACATTCTTTACATCTCTAAGGTTTCACTCCTGTATGTATTCTTTGATGAACATAAAATGTTGAGCTCTGTAAAGGACTTGCCACAATCTGAACATTTGTATGGTTTCTCTGCAGTGTGTACTCCTTGATGGCCTTCAAGTGTTGAGCCTGAGGTAAAGGACTTTCCACATACATTATATTTGTAAGGTTTCTCTGCAGTGTGTAAACTTTGATGAATTTTAAGTGTTGTGCCTCTGGTAAAAGACTTTCCACATCCTTTACATTTGTAAGGCTTCACTCCAGTGTGTATTCTTATATATATTGAAGTGTTGAGTCTGAGTAAGTGACTTGTCACATGTATTACATTTGTAAGGTTTCACTCCAGGATGTATTTTCTTATGAACTTGAAGTGTTGAGCTATCAGTAAAGGTGTTTCCACAATCAGAACATTTGTAAGGCTTTTCTCCATTGTATATTCTTTGATGAACTTTAAGATTTGAGCCTACGGCTGGGCGATGGTGGTGCATGCCTTTAATCCCAGTACTCGGGAGGCAGAGGCAGGTCGATCTCTGTGAGTTCAAGGCCAGCCTGGGCAACAGAGTGAGTTCTAGGACAGGCTCCAAAGCTACACAGAGAAACTCTGTCTCAAAAAATCAAAAACAAAACAAAACAAAAAGATTTGAGCCTACATTAAAGGACTTTCTACATTCATTACATTTGTAAGGTTTTTCTTCCAGTGTGTATTTTTTATGAACATTAATTTTTGAGCCAACAATAAAGGACTTTCAACATACATTACATTTATAAGGTTTTTCTCCAATGTGTATTCTTTGATGAACTTTAAGTGTTGAAACTCTGGTAAAGGACGTTCCACATTCTTTACATTTGTAAGGCTTCACTCCAGTATGTATTCTCTTATAAACTTGAAGTGGTGAACTCTGAGTAAATAACATGTCACATCTTTTACATTTGCAAGGTTTATCTGCAGTGTGGACCCTCTGATGAACTTGAAAAATTTGAGGCCTTGTTTAATGACTTGCCACATTCTTTACATTTGTATAATTTTTCTCCAGTATGGATCCTCTGATGTATATGAAATGTTGAACTCTGAGTAAAAGACTTGCCCCTTGCTTCACATATGAAAGGTTTTTCGCCAGGATTGGTTCTCTGAGGAAGATGAAGAGAAAACCCATGGGTAAAGGACCTGCCATACTCTACATTTGAAAGCTTTCTCTTCAGTGTGAATTTTGCAGTGACCTCTATATTTTGATGCATGTGACAAGAACATGTCATGCTCTGGACTTTTGTATGATTCTTTTTTTTTTTTAATTTTTATTTTGCAATACAATTCAGTTCTACATATCAGCCACAGATTCCCTTGTTCTCCCCCCTCCCGCCCCCTCACCTTCCCCCCAGCCTGCCCCCCATTCCAATCTCCTCCAGGGAAAAGCCTTCCCCACAGACTGAGATCAACCTGGTGGACTCAGTCCAGGTAGGTCCAGTCCCCTCCTCCCAGGCCGAGCCAAGGGACCCTGCATAGGCCCCAGGTTTCAAACAGGTTTCAAACTCATGCAATAAGCACAGGACCCGGTCCCACTGCCTGGATGCCTCCCAAACAGATCAGGCCAATCAACTGTCTCACCCACTCAGAGGGCCTGATCCAGTTGGTGACCCCTCAGCCATTGGTTCATATTTCATATGTTTCCGTTCGTTTGGCTATTTGTCTCTGTGCTTTATCCAACCTTGGTCTCAACAATTCTCGCTCATATAAACCCTCCTCATTCTCGCTAATTGGACTCCCAGAGATCCACCTGGAGCCTAGTCATGGATCTCTGCATCCAGATCCCTCAGTAGTTGGATGAGGTTTCTAGCACGACAATTAGGGTGTTTGGCCATCCCATCACCAGAGTAGGTCAGTTCGGACTGTTTCTCGACCATTGTCAGCAGTCTGTTGTGGGGGTATCTTTGTGGATTTCTGTGGGCCTCTCTAGCACTTTGTTTCTTCCTATTCTCATGTGGTCTTCATTTACCATGGTCTCCTATTCCTTGTTCTCCCTCTCTGTTGTTGATCCAGCTGGGATCTCCCACTCACCCAAGCTCTTGTACGATTCTTTTATCATATGGATTTTTTTTTTTTTGGTTTTTCGAGACAGGGTTTCTCTATGTAGCTTTGCACCTTTCCTGGAACTCACTTGGTAGCCCAGGCCGGCCTCGAACTCACAGAGATCCACCTGGCTCTGCCTCCCGAGTGCTGGGATTAAAGGCGTGCGCCACCACCGCCCGGCTATCATATGGATTTTATACTGCGCCTTAAGTGCTGACAACAGAGAAAATGACTTTCCACACTTTTTACGTTTGCACATTTTTTCTCCAACGTGAACTGTGTTAGTTCTAAAGAGGTCCGAGCATCTCTTGTAACTTCTCCCAAATTTCTTATATATTTGTTCAATGCAGGAATTCTTCCTGAAATCTGAAAGGTAGGTTAAAGACTGTCTACTTGCTTTGGATTTTGGTTTTTTTCCCTTCAGTGTGGCTTGAGTCATTTTGAATATTTGAAAGGAAATTGTGTGATCTGAATGGAAATGATACAGAGTGAGCCTTTTGAGGAGAAACTGAAACTTCTTCATCTATTCTGTCAGGAATATCAGTGATGGATGCTGCATAAAGATCAATTCCATCAGCACATGATTCAGGCTCTTCGTTCACAGACCTATATCTGCAGAACTTCCTTATGTGTAATTCACCAAGGCTATTACTTTTAAACTGTCCAGACAGTTCTGCCTGGAAAGTATCCTGTGTGCACTCTTTAGGGGACAACTCCTGAACGGGATAACAAAACAGAGCTGGAAGAAATGAAAGGCAATTCTAATCTAACTGTGTATAAATATACAAAAATAACATAGAAATTTTTACTTAAAATGACACTAATATGTGGAAAAATAGCAAAAAGATGAAACAAAAAATTTCAGCACTTCTTCCATAACGAATTAATGTCAAAACATGATAAACATAAAGAAAGCAATTTCATGGACTTTTATTTTATAATATGTAAAATTTGAAAAGGTCATCTTTAAACATGTCATGTTACCAACAACTGTAAAAATATTAAATGAAACTATTAGCCATTATTAAAAATATTCCATTCACTTGGAAATTGAATTATTAATCTAGGTAAAAATATTCTTTCCAAATATATTAATGATAAAATGAAAAATATCATATATAGATTTCTAAGATTAATGATTATTAATACATGTTAATGTGTAGTTATTAAAGGTGAGTCATTATTAAAAAAACAATAAAATGATCATGAAAAACAAATTTGCCTATCAGGTCCACAGAGCTTTATGCCCCTAAGGAGAGAGTGTTTCAAAATCCCCACAATCACACTGATAATTCTTTAGGACTTTCATTTCTTCAGATGCCCAAAAATATCTTAAATTAGTAAAAGATGGGCCTTTAATCTCAGCATTCGGAAGGCAGAGGCAGATGGATCTCATTGGGTGTGAGGGCAGACTGATCTACATATTTAGTTCCTGACCAATCAGGTCTACGTGGTTAGAGACCCTGACACAAAAAAAGGGAAAAATGAGAAAAATTAAATATATGTCCAGGAAAGAAAAGATGATCCATCCATGTGAATCACAGTCTGGCTTTTTCTTAGTGTTCTTCACTGACTTCAATGCAGAATATGAATGGTGACCAGAGTGCATTACAATCTGTTTTTTTCTGAAGAGTCTTAGATCTCTGATATGTTTGGATTCAAAAACACAAAAAAGGATGCTGGGTGGTGGTAGCAGATGCCACTAGGACTCAACAGGCAGAGACTTTAATCCCAGAACTCAGGATGCAGAGGCATGTAAATCTCTGTGAATTCAAGGCCAGCCTGGACTACAAAGCAAGTTACCGGATAGCCAAGGGAGTTACACAGGGAAAACTTGTCTCCAACAACAACAACATCAAATTGATAAAAGTCCTACTGAATAAAATTTATATTTTCAAAGTAGACTGAAATGTAGAATTCTCTTTCAAAGTAAAATATCATTACTCAGAGTTTACATGTGAAATTCAAAAATTCTTTTTTAAATGTAATTTTAATTTAAATATAATTATATCATTTCATTTCAAGCTTATCCCAGCCACTTTCCCTCCAACTCTTCCCACATCCACAAATCAATAATGTAATCTTCATTTGATAATTGTTACTCTTAGGAATTTATGTATATATTTTTTCAAATATATATATACATAAATATATATGTACATGAAATATATTTAAATATATTAAATATATATGAAAGTTAAATATATATTTAACTTCAGAATGTCAGTCCAGCTTTATTGTAAATGATTATATCATTTCAGGTCTCACCACTTTGCACTAGACAAGCAATAATGAGGGTAACCCATGGCAGATGATAATTCTCTTTCTCACAGTAATCATTAGGTGTCCATAATTCTTTCATTAGAGATTAGAGATAGAGGGACACTATGAATTGGGAAACATTAATTTAGGAGATTTCTTCAGTTATGATGGAATGAAAGTCAGTACTAAAGTTGAAGGAGAGACTAACAATAAACTTAGCTCCATGCATAAGAATCTTGATTTAAATTTTCTGGTATAAAATAAATATTATGTGTAATGAGGAAACTATGATGCTTTTCTTCCTTGTCTGTATCCCCTTGAAGTTCATGTTATCTTAGATGGACACTTAAGACTTCAAGCAGAACATCTAACATGTATTTTGAGAGTGAGTATCCTTTATTTTCCCAATTATATAAGAAATATTTTGAGTTTTCTCCATTTATGGTGATTATGCTGGTAATTACTTACAGTAAACATATTCTATTATATGTGGATATGTTCCTCCTACTGTTGGAGTTTTATAATGTAGGGATGTTTTATTTTGATGAAAATATTTTCTGCATTTAATGAAGAGATCATTTGGTCTCTTTGTTATAGTCTGCCCTCCTAATATATTATGGGTATTTATTTGCTTATGTTGATCCTATTAGCATCTCTTGGATGAAGTCACCTTGATCCTAGTAGATAATGATTTTGAGGTTTTCTCGAAATGGTAATTTTGTCATATAATTGGAAATGGATTAGTGTTAGTTTTTCTTTAATGTTCTGGTGGGATTATGTCCTGAATCCATCTGGATTTCTTAAGTTGAGTTTTTTTTTAATTTTTCCTTCTATTCAATTTCAGAATACATGACATGATAAATTATTTATGTCATTTGATTTATCTCTATTAGTTTATATGCTAAGAAATTCATTCATTTGTTTTTGATATTTCATATATTGTAGGCAAATGGATGTAACTGAAAAGAAGTATCCTAACTTAACCCAGAAAGACAAATACTGCATATTTTCTCAGATTGGTGGATGCTAGCTTTTAAGATTTTGGTTTCTATGTTTTCAATAGTTTAGGTAGCTAGTATGGGGCCACTGGGGATGTAGGGTTTTTTTTTCCAAAAAAGGGAAAATTAAAAACAGTATTGTAAAAAAGGAGGAGAAATTAAAACAGTATTAAATCATGAAAGTGATTATAGAGTAATTTAGAAGAGCAAATACAAAGAGGAATAATTAAAATTACAGTCCTTTCCTTGATAATCTTAGAAATATATTTATATATTTACTGACTATATGTATGTGGGCATATGTGTGATTAGATGGTAGTTTTCAGAAACCTCTTTCCACTGTCTGTGTCCTAGTGATTGAACTCTGGTCATCAGACTTGAAGGGAAGCATCTTTACCTTTCTGGACATGAGAAATCTTTTGAAGAAACATAGGAAACCATACTTCTGTAGAAGCTTGTTAAAATGCATACATGTCTAAAAACTATTTAAATGTCATTACTGTACAATAGTGTAGTCAATACCCAATCTTGAAATCATGTGCCAACAAATAAAGCCTCCTGTACACGTAATGGGTTTCATTGTTTTCTGGTGTTATACCAAAACATTTTGGGTATTGACTTTCTAATTAGTTACCATCAACAACCCAATGATAAGGCTCACATACTTAAAACATTGAATGGGAAGATATCAAACTTGTGTGCAACTGACACTTTAAACCAACTGAAATACATGCATGGTGTTAGAAGACGCTATATATGCTACATGAGGAGAAAAGTACTCATCAGTCTTTCACCATTATGAACCATGTAACTGAATATTCTCGCTGGTCTGAAAGCAATGTGCAAAATTAACAATTTGTGTTGGCAATAGATAACCAGTATTTGATTGTCTTAACTTCAACTGCATTGTTGGAACTCATACCTGACATTGTTATTGCTGCCAAGGAACTGAGACCAAATTGGACATGGGCCCTAGAAAAAAAACTATTATTATTCTGCTTAATGAGCATGGCATTAAGTGAATGTTAAATTTTTACACCCATTGATTTGTGCATCACTCATCCTTCACTAGAGAAGCATAATATGGAGATTTTGCAGAACTGAGCCCTATCTTGGATACCTTTATTTTAACTCTTGCATCAGGGGTCAGACACCTATGAACATATGGACACAGAGAGAACATAAAGACAAGCAATGGGAAATGACTCTATGGAAAAAGAAGTTTACTCATATTATAGGAATAATGGCCATACAATCACCAAGTCTGTGACAGCAAGACCCAAACGCACACAAGCCCGATACAGACAAATTCTCACATTCTAATGTGGAAAGTAGGCCCAAAGTCACAACTTTTTGACAAGAATATACGTGAAGTCCCTGTCTTTCAGGAGTAAGAAAATCTGTTTTTCAATTGAGTAACATCAATGTATGTCAATCATATTCAAAGTCTTATGTTCAGAAGCAGTTGGCCAGCACAAACATTCCTTGATTTTTTTATTTATTTTCTGCTCTTTCCTTGAGAGAATAAGATGGGGTGTGGGAATCATGACATTGGGTAAGTATGGTAAAGTGATAGTATGCAAGGAAGTAAAAGAAATAAAAATAAATTGATCCAGATATATTGTAAAAATACAGAAAAAAAACAATAGAATCACTGACATACAGGAGAAAGATTCAGACATTTATTGGAACACAAAATAAAGCCCCACATACATTGTCAAATTGCTACTGACCTACTAAGTTTCATCTAATCACTCTTTTGATGAAAAGAGGGAAAACCATGTAAAATTCTCTTTGTGTTAGATTCTAGTGTACAATTCAAAATGAAATTCTTAGGCATTGCTTCTAGTGAGGAGTTGGGCTAATCCCACTGCATTTATGGTTTGTTTCTTGTTTTGTACTCTACACATAATCCATTGTTTCCTTTCATCTTACCTGGTTCTATACCTTCTGCTCCCTCTATGTTCATAATCCAGGGTTCTTTGTTCTGTTTGAGACAGGTGAATAGCTCTGGTTTTGATACAGAAAGACCTGTGAATTAGAAGAGACATATGAAAATTTATTTACATGATGTGGAAAAGAATGGGGTTCTAACACAGGCATCTACTCAGTGGATATGAAGTAACATAAGGAAAGACTCATAAGTGAAGTCTTATTAGTCCATACTTAACAGGTGTTGTAGGCTTTTAAGAAATACACAATTTTAAATTTTTATACATTCAACTTTCCTTAAATTAACCATTACAAAAATAAAACTGTTGGAATCAAACTGTATTCACTTTATTGCTACTGAGTGACTGCAAAAAAAATGACATAAGGTATCGAAGGAAGTATTCTGTCAAATTAAAATTTTCTTATTTAGAATAAGAAAAATTGCAGTAAATATCACACTCACCAATATCTAGAAATAATTGGGAGCTAAGATTCTCTGATAGGAAACAATTCAAAATACTAATACAAGTTGCTAGACATTCCTAGAACTAAGCAGCAATCATGAAAGAATTTATTCTCACCTACAGAAACCAGGTTGCTGTAGTTCTCCAACATGACCTCTCTGTACAAATCCCTCTGACATGTGCCCAGGCATTCCCATTCTTCCTCAGAGAAATTGATGGCCACGTCCTTGTATGTCAACAGACTCTGGAGTGAAAAATGAAAATTTTCTTTGTTACAATGGTTTGAGTCCTTTTTTTCCCCAGAAAAGAGTATTTAACTAAAGAACTTTTTTTCAGTAATCAATCTGCATTTTTTAAATGTTATATATTAAGAGGAAGGATGTTGTAGCTTTTCATGAGATCAAAGTTGCAACATCTAAACACTTCATGAAATATGCACCTTTTCCCAGTGATGTATAATGTCTGAAGTTGTCCTCAATAGGAATTGAGTTTCAACATTCACCTCTAATATCAGAAAATTTGTAAATATTTTAGGTCATAAGCTGATGTAGGTAAGTCATATTGGAAAATAAAAGGTGGAAAAGAGTGGAAAGCAGGATGTAGAACAGAAATGACAGTTATAATAAAGAATTTATATTAAAATATAATAAAACACAAAAATATGGTTTTCCACAGTAAGGAACTATAGTGAAGTTTGAGAACTCTGCAAATGAAGCACTTATGTTTGTAATGTCATCAACCTGTCCCATCCTTGTGCCTACATTTACCTGAGAACATGCCATCTGTCCTTCCCCTTTTTTTTGGATCTTGTTATAAAATTTATCTTAAAGTTTCACCTTTCTGATACTCTTCCATGTGCAAAGGCAGCAGTACCTGCATTCCATGATTCCATACTCAGAGAACCAAAAGAAATTTTAAAAAAAGTCCCAAATCAGTGACTTGTGCCACAGCAGGGATGCAAAAAACATAAATGTTTACAACAGATTAAAACTTAGCTTCTCCTTCCCTGCATTGAGAGGGTCCATTATTCCAGCAGATCATAGAAATCTGTACAGCCTGGGTATGTGGCTTCAGTGCTTTGCTTTATAATGTGCATAGACATTTTAATTAGTCTAAACACAGCTGTAAAAAGTTGTACTGACCCTTCCTCACATTCCATTTCCCTGAGATTGTTAAATAAAACATAACTGACACATGTATTTGAAATAGTGGATGGACTCTCAGGGGTAGTCCCAGGTGAAAGTATTTCTCACCCTGGGTAAGTAATATACTTGCCTATAGCCAAGGCCCAGTGATGCACCACCAATGTCTCCAATGAGGTATTCCCTTTAGCTTCCAGGTTTCATTCTAAAATCCCAACATTTCACAGATTTTCAGTGAGACGAATCATTAGATTCTCATTTAAGTTTATTTTAAACAGTTAAAATGCTTCATTTGGATTCACTTGCAAATGCTATATCTACTAACACCTAAATATGGCATCCCAGCACCTAGTTTAATACTTTTGATCATTAATGAAGACACTTCAACTGCAACCACATAAATTTTCCTTGTAGAAACATTTCGATTGTTTATGAAATTGGCCTAAATATAAGTATTCTTTGCCAGTCAGTTCTCTATTAGTTCATTTGTTCAAAAAATGTACTATATAACCATAGGAGGTAATATTGCATCAGCTCCCAGAGAAGTGATTTTTAGCTGGTGTGAGCATAACAGAAGGGCATTGCAGGTTCACTGTAAAGTCAGTAGCTAGCAAAGAGAAATGATGGAATAGACTCTCTGAATCTAGTCATAAAATGGAAGAATAAAAGGAACAAAACACTCCTGTTAGGATAATTTCACACCACCTATGACTAACAAATACCATTTGGAAGGTTGTATCACATTTAAATACTTCATCTTAGTATATCTCACAGTATGTCTTTCATAGAAATTCTACTTTAAACATTACTTTTGGCAGGGCAGAAATTCCACCCTGTTTCTTTGTGCCCCTTTCTTTGATTTTATGTAATGGGCAATTGATCCCCATTAGAAAGCATCATGGAACATGGGTCCTTCCTCACTGTTAAAAATGTTAAATGTTTGTAGGACTATCAGTTAACAATTAACCACAGAATGCCCCAATGCCAGAGATAGTCTACAAAGTTTGACAAAAATCCCATCAAAACTGCAAAGTAAGGTAACATAGATATTTTGAAAAGCCCCTAAAACTTGAGACAATCAATATTGTACCCATACTAGCACTCCTAACTGATGTAAACTTGTGATTTTTGCCTTTAAAAACTGAGCTTGCAGAGGGGTGGGCACCTACTCTAGCCTCTACTGCATCAGGGCACTTGATGAGGTCCCTGATGCGCTGCTTGAACTGCTCCAATAAATTTTGCTTTTGCATTTTGGTGAGTTTGTGTCTCTGGTGGTCTTCTCGGGGGTCTTGTGCCCAGAGCCCAACATTTGGGGACTCATCTGGATTTTGGGAGGAAAATCTCTCCAGAGGCCCTGAATCCCGAACCTTTATACCAGCTGGTCGGATGCGTTTGTCTGTGCGTCTTGCCTGTTTGTTGTTTCTGTTTTCTGTTTCTCTTTTTGATTTCTGATTGCTGCCAGCAGCTGTCCATTTCTGAGAAGTTCCACTTTAGTGGATGCACAGTATCAGCAAACCTGGATGAGTTGAGAGATGTCCCCTGTCCTTGTCTGGGCAGGGTTCTCAAGTCTGAGGATACTTTGCCAGGGACCCACAAGGGTCGCATCTGTATATCCAAGAATTCTGGGGATCAGGAGACTCTGTTGACTTGTCTCCACCCCATCTGTACAGTCTTTGGCATAATCAAGGCACGATCTCCAGATGCCTGTCTGCCTGGACCATCTGTCAGCTGCTGTTGAACTCTGCTGTGGGCCCTAGTTGTTCTGTTTTGTCTGTCTTGTTGATAACTGCTGTGTGTCACATTTCTGTTCATCTTCATCTGTACATGTACCAGGTTGAGCCATGGGAAATACTCCTTCATCCCTACTTGACCTGACCCTAGCTCATTGGAAGGATGTAAAGTTGATTTCTCATAACAACAGCTTCCCATGAGACCCAAAGAAGGTGACCCAAAGCTCCAAGTCATTTAAGGAAGAAGGGAGGAATCTAACTTTTCCCTCCATCCTACTTTCTCTGCTCAATCCATCTCACCCCATCCATCCCCCACGCAATCCATATCCCCAACCAGAACCACCTTTACAGGGGCCAGCTTAAGCAACCCAAAGCCAAAAAGGGGCCACCCTGCAGCCAGACACAACGGTGGCCCTACCACTTAGATGTACCAGACCTGTGGATGCTGACAGGAGCTAACCCTATCATTATTGGCCATTTGCAACCAGTAGCCACCACACAGAATGCCCCATTTTCCAAAAACCCCAGGATTTAATTAATCTTTTAGAAACTGTTTTTTTCCCAACCAGGCCACTTATGATGATTGTGGTCAGCTTCTAAACATTCTGTTCACCACTGAGGCGAGGAATAGAATCCTGGAGGCTACCCTGAAATTGGTTCCAGGTCCCACAGAAGCTCCCACCACTGATCCAGTGACCATCAATGCTTATTTTCCTTCCAACCATCCTGATGGGGACTATAACATGGCACAAGGTAAGGAGAGGATCCATGTCAGAGGGGATAAACTGAGACCAAACTGGGAACTGTCAGGGAGAATGTCTCTCTGACAAAATGGAAAAAGGACAGATTCCTCCCCACAAAGCTGCTTGAGTTTGAGGCAGATTCAGGGGGAGAAAAAAAGCCCCTACCTCCAGAGGCAGCTAGCAGAGGAACAGAGCCACAGCCTGAGATATCTGAAGCTCTGCATCTGTGGGGGAAAGAAAAAGCAAAATGAGATAAAGATCGATCCATGGAAGAAAATCTCTCTGAAGGAGCTGTGGAAAAGCTCTGTTGTTAACGCTTCTGTTTTTCACTGACTGGCTAAGGCAAACACAAGCTCTGAGGGAAGTTGGGAAAAGGAATGCCTGCCTCAGTGCAAGCTAAGGATGCAGATGTGGTTCTAATGCGGGGCTCATGTCTGATGGAGAGGCACCTGTTAAAGCAAGCTGAGGAGAGAATGGAAATCTTCAAATATCCCATAATTAAAAATGCAAAAAGCTTGGTTGAAATCTCATGGGCAAAAACTTTGAGATCAAGTCTGGTAAAAGAGAACCAAAAGTTGACTTTTAGACCTGAAAAGAAGTGTGGGAAGTGGAGTCCATAAGCTAGTTCATAACAGTAATCGAATGAGGAATGCATTTTAGGAAAGGTAGTTTTTCCGCTAAAGATGCAACATTGGAAAAACTTTTCAGCTTGAAAAGAGATTCATAGTAAACTTAAAATACAACTTTTAAAAGAATAAGAAAGGCTGGGCAGTGGTGGCCAACGCCTTTAATCCCAGCACTAGGGAGGCAGAGGCAGGCGGATCTTTATGAGTTCGAGGTCAGCCTGGTCAACAGATCGAGATTCAGGAAAGGCGCAAAGCTACACAGAAAAACCGAAAAAACAAACAAGCAAACAAACAAAAAGAATAAGAAGGACAAAAATTGTCTAGAGTTTCTTGAATGTAGGTCCAAGGAAAGACTGTAAGAATACAAAACTTGGAGCTATGCTGCTTTTTGGCTTTACCGGCTCCTTGAGAAAATGCCTTATTTACCCTAATAGCTGTGCAAAGTTTTTACAGTAGTTGGATGACAAAAAGCCGACATGTAGAAGATTGCAAAAAGCTACCTACAAGAGCAAACAAGCCACTTTCAAATCCTTAAAGCAAGAGAAAGTAGTTTATACACCAAACTTTGTTTTATGTATGAAGAAACTTATGGGAAATTAAACAATTCTTTCCCTTTTGAACAAACAAAATGAGTGATTTCTTTGCAAATCTAATAGGGAGACAAGGAAACAGGCATTCAAAAAGAAATGACTGCTTAAGAGATGGAAAAAAAACTTCAGGAAATCTGTCTTAAAAAATGGAGTTGCCTCTCGACCATTGCCAGCAGTCTGTTGTGGGGGTATCTTTGTGGATTTCTGTGGGCCTCTCTAGCACTTTGTTTCTTCCTATTCTCATGTGGTCTTCATTTACCATGGTCTCCTATTCCTTGTTCTCCCTCTCTGTTGTTGATCCAACTGGGATCTCCCACTCACCCAAGCTCTCTTTCCCTCGACCCTCGCCCTTCACTACCCCCACTCATGTCCAGGCTGTTCATGTAGATCTCATTCCATTTCTCTGTCATTGGGCGATCTCTGTGTCTTTCTTGGGGTCCTGTTTTCCAGGTAGCCTGCCTGGTGATGTGAGTAGCAGTCCAGTCATCCTTGTTCCACATCTAGTATTCTGTTATGAGTGAGTACATACCATGTTTGTCTTTCTGAGTCTGGGATACCTCACTCAGGATGATTTTTTCTAGATCCATCCATTTGTCTGCAAACCTCATGATGTCATTGTATTTCTCTGCTCAGTAGTGTAACAGTAACGCCCGCGTTACTGTCACCCGTTCACTATGTCCAAGCGAGGGTCTGTGGATTAAAAAATAAGGGACAAGAGACAGCGGGTCATTTGCCTCAGCAGAATGCCAAATGCCAAATGCCGTTTATTGAAAGAGGGAGGAAACCTTAAATACAGGCTTACAGCACAATGGTGGATCCCCGGAGGGCAGAAGTTTGCTACTGAATGTTCTACATTCTTGTATCTAAGCTGTTAACGCCCAATATGCAGGATACACAAACAAGGAACTTCCCTAAAGCATTCAGGTGGGTGGATACCGGCAGGGAATTAGCATAGGGAGGACATCTGGTCAAGGTCGGCAAGCAGGCAACGGCTTTACTCAATATGGGAGGAGACCAGGGCCCTACAGGTCCCCCCTTTTTACTAAAAAATGAGCTTCTGACTTAGGTTGCGTGGGACGTCAGCAGGTCACCTTACCCGTCATGGAGACACCTGCCCAGGCCCCGCAAGTGCTCTGTCTTAGGTTGGTGAGCGCCCCCCAAGTATTACCTGTCTCTGAATACTCATTATCATACAGGATCAACCACATGAGCTGTAGAGTAAACTGTTGCCAAAGATCTCAAAGTGGCGCTGGGCTTGAAATCTGTGCGACACAGAAAAGACCAACAGTAGTCCTAACCCACCCATAGCCAGGAGGCTAAAGGCAATTGAGCCATTCCCTTCTTAAACGAGCCTTACTGCAAATATTGGAGTCCTTGTAAAGTGGTATCCCATAAACAAATGGAACTTGAGTTTAAATAATTTTTACAACTTTTAAAGCCAATTTAAATGTATAAATGTAGAATTAAGTTTATCATGCCCAATAAAATAAAAGATTAACTAACTGTGGTAGCTACTTTTGCTGCCAGGGTCTCCATTGTGCTAGCTGTAGAACCTAATTATGAAATAGCCATCCCAGAAATAGTAGCAGCAGTGGCCACCACCGCTATAACAGCAACAACGGCAACAGTGATGTCAGTCTCTTCTGGAGCGTGTTAGCATCATCTGTGTCTAACTGCCATGGTCCACTGGCATGGACGCAGCTCCAGGAACACGAACCACCAAGGCCCATTTTTCTTGATCCCAGCACTACTTAGGCTGGCAGGTCTGCAAAAGAACAACTAAGAACCATAAAGAAAACAAAAACAAAAACAGCAAACAAGGAGCAGAACTAATGGTCTCATAAATGGCTACATTCAAGCTCACAAATTTTAAGGTGTCTTCAAAAGAGGCTAGATGAATTTCAGGAGGCCAATAGATGTTGCACAGAGCCATTCCTGAAAAGTAGGTACTACACCAGCTTGAAGAGGGTTGCAAAATGTGAAAAGGCTTAGCTGGCATGTTACTGTTAACAAATGAAGGTCATTGACCTTCGGGGTTATCCTTAATCTCCAAGGTGTGACACATTCTTAACACTTTTGAAAAAAGTTACCATACATTACCTTCTGAAGAATCCAACCACATGGCTACACTTCCTAGGCTTACAATAATGTTTGCCAAGGCTGGCCGTATTGGGCTCTCAATCCCCATTGGCATCAGAAGGGGAGAGTTTTTTATGAAGGCCCAATAGGTCTCTGCCATGTCGGGATTCAGCAGCAGCCACAGGGCGCACACAGTGCTCAGGAACCCGAAGAGGAACTTCATTGTCCTGTGGAAAGACACAAACAGATCCCCGGGCCCACACCAACACCGGATCGGGTCCCCTCTAAGTGCCAGTAGAAAGATCCTTCCATCGCACCAGAGGATGATTTGCAACAGGAGCCCTCCAGTGCTTATCTGCAGCGGATACTCCAGCAGAATCCACCGATAAAAAATTTAAAATATATAAAACAAGGGAAAGAATAGAATGTGGAGAGGAGAGGTGAGCCCCTAGCTCCCCCCTTTTTACTTTAGAAATATATGTTTTTAAGGTACGATGGCAGCGTTCTACTATAGCCTGTCCTTGAGGATTATAAGGAATACCAGTCTTATTAACAATAGAAAAGTCTTGGCAGAATTTTGAAAATCCCGTACTGCTGTAGGCGGGACTATTATCAGTCTTTATGCATTTTGGCACGCCCATGTAAGCAAAAGCATGAAGGCAATGATTCTTTACATCCTTAACCATTTCCCCTGAATGGGCAGAAGCAAAAATTAGAGAAGAATATGTATCAATAGACATATGGACATATTGTAATTTTTCAAAGGAAGGCACGTGTGTGACGCCCATCTGCCACACATGATTAGGTAAAAGTCCTCGGGGATTAACTCCCAAATGAGGAACAGGTAAAAATTCAACACAAATAGGACATGATTTAACTATCTGGATGGCTTGTTCCCGGGTTATGCCTGTATGATGATGAAGAGATCCAGCATTAAGATGATAACGTTGATGCAACTGAGTAGCCTTATCAAAGGCAGAACAAACTAATGTGACAGCCATACGAGTAATGGCGTCAGCCCTCTGATTACCTTCACTTAGAGGTCCAGGCAATTGAGTGTGAGCTCTAATATGGCCCACATAAAGGTTATGTGAGTGGACCATATGAGTCCTTGCACTTGCAATAAATATTCATGAATGGGAGAAATGGATGGTATGTAGGCTGTTGTCTCCAAAGGCATAATGGCATGTGCCACATATTGACTATCAGTATAAATATTTACACTCTCATCAGAAAACATCTGTAAAGCAAGCAACAGCGCCTGTACCTCTGCCATCTGGGCAGAAGTGCCATGGACTTTCATTCTCTTTACTATGTTACCAGAAACCACCACAGCAAAACCATGTGAAGTGCCATCAGTAAATACTACACGGGCCTGAGGAATAGGAGTCATCTGTACTATTTTGGGAAATATAACAGGATGCAATTTAAAAAAATGACACACATCATTGGAGGGGTAGTATCAAACCGACCCTGCATGGAGCATGTCAATATGGTCCAATCATTATCATTAGCTTGCAACCATGCTATTTGAGACTGGGTGTATGGGGTCACCACAATATCTGGCTCCTTACCGAAAGTTTAAACACTGATCTTGATTCCCTTAAATATAATCTGAGCAATAGCCTGTGGATAAGGAGTGATGTTTTTTGCTGGAGAAGCTGGGGAATGTACCCATAGAATAGAACCTGTTTGCCAAAACGCTCCAGTAGGTGAATGAGAAAAACAAAATATTCATGACCTAAATAATGATAGGGAAAAGATACCTGTACCTTTTCTGGGGCAATCTGTAAATTAGCCAGGCTAAAAACCTCTTGTAATTTAGAAAAGGCATCAAAAACAAGTTTTTTATCTTTAGCAGCCAATAAAATATCATCCATATGAGTCAATCACAATTAAATGCCAATGTTTAGAAATTGCCATGGGGCAGGCAAACCAGGCTGTGTTGCTCCCATGAGAAGCATGGTATTATTTATAGCTCTAAGATCTTGTAATAGCCGCCATTTTCCTGACTTCTTCTAGAGGCCAGTTGGGATCTCAGGATTCTTGTGAAGTTATAGATATGTCCAGCACCAGAATCCAGTAATCTTTTAATCTCAATCCCATATAATTTTATTTTTAATTTAGGCTGTTTATCATTGATAACTGTTTGCCAAAACACCCCTTTTCCTATACTTTCAAAGCCTCCAGTTCTACATATAGGTGCCATTTTGCAATTAAAATATAAAAGCAATATTAATCGAGCAATTTTATCACCAGCTTCTATTTTCATGGTCCTTTTTACATATACCAATTATAAAAGCATTAAATACAATCTCTACAGGATTAAGAGGTAACTTTAGGTAATACTTCTGAGTATTTTTATAAAATCTTAAAAAGAGGATCCTTTTTTATAGATTCCAAGTAACATTAATGTAAATTGCCAAATATTAACAATGTGGACCAAACAATTTACTTGTATTTTATTTACTGGAAAAATAATTTTGTAACCTCTTTATCAGTAAGAGATTATTATTTATGGGTTTATCTTAGCAACATTATTTAATAAGCTAACAACCCAATCCATTTCAGGTATTATATTTCTATAGAATTAAACCAAGAATTTCTAGAAAGCAACTTAAATTGCAGAGCCAAATTTTCAGTAATGATCAACAGACAAGAGCATACCTAATATATAGTTCACAATTATGAATTCTGTTCCTTAGTTTATCTACCATGAGAATCCAAACATTTATTAAGACAATCAAAAGAACAGAACATCCTTTATACAATGAATAATTAATATCCCTGGAAATTCAACAGCATTGACTTAGTATTCCATGTCTGACCGAAACCATTTTTCACCAGAAGTTGGGCCCGTTTAAACTTTTAGTGCTAGTCCCTCTCCTGGCCTTTGCTTGTTTGCCTGCCCGAGAGTCTGTTCCCCTCATCAGCCTTGTGGCTAAGCCTCCCACCTGCTGCTCTGGGCTATCTCACACACATCTTTACTGCCATGCTGGTCGCATGCCCCGCACAAGCGCACTCACGTTTAAACTTTCTCTTACTTCCATGAAGGGACTACCTAATGAGTTATTCCCACCATAAGGGAAAAACAGAAAAACATTTCCCATGAAGGGATCCTAAATATTGAATTATTCCCATTCTGAGGGAAAGAAATAAAAAACATTTGAACCAAAATTAAGCAAACAGACAGCAAAACTTCTAACCTCTGGGCTCGCTTGCTGTTCAGCCAGCAGCAATGAGGCCTACCTGCCGACTCTTTGTAATTCAGATGCTGCACTGCAGAAAGAGCTCAGAGTTTCAGCTATCCTGAAAACTCTACAATTGGAAAAAGTCTTTTCTTCCTCCATTACCACTGGGAAGAGGCTTTTTTCTTGTTCATCCTTCCTCTACAGGGCCCCAATCTTTAGGCCTAGTTTCAAAATTTTTCCCCTTTTTTACCGGGAAAATCCTTTTTTCTTGATTAAAATTTTTTCTCCCTTTTCTAACGGGAAATTTCCTTTCCTTCCCTCTTCTCTTTTGGGAAGATTTCCTTTTTTATTTAAAATCTTTAGCTGTCTTGCCCTTTCTTAACTTCGGTGCCTTCCTGCTTCAACAGTCCAATCAACTGACTGTGAGCTAGCTGCACCCATTTCAATTCACCCTTATCTTTTCTTTTTTTCTTTAAATTGCTGGCCAGCCTTACCTTTCGGGTGTCCATCAGCTTGTCCCTTCTTTCTCGGATCTCGGTAACGTCTTGGTAGAATCTCGGTGGGACCTCCATTTGTAACAGTAATGCCCGCGTTACTGTCACCCGTTCACTATGTCCGAGCGAGGGTCTGTGGATTAAAAAATAAGGGACAAGAGACAGCGGGCCATTTGCCTCAGCAGAATGCCAAATGCCAAATGCCGTTTATTGAAAGAGGGAGGAAACCTTAAATACAGGCTTACAGCACAATGGTGGATCCCCGGAGGGCAGAAGTTTGCTACTGAATGTTCTACATTCTTGTATCTAAGCTGTTAACGCCCAATATGCAGGATACACAAACAAGGAACTTCCCTAAAGCATTCAGGAGGGTGGATACCGGCAGGGAATTAGCATAGGGAGGACATCTGGTCAAGGTCGGCAAGCAGGCAACGGCTTTACTCAATATGGGAGGAGACCAGGGCCCTACAGGTCCCCCCTTTTTACTAAAAAATGAGCTTCTGACTTAGGTTGCGTGGGACGTCAGCAGGTCACCTTACCCGTCATGGAGACACCTGCCCAGGCCCCGCAAGTGCTCTGTCTTAGGTTGGTGAGCGCCCCCCAAGCATTACCTGTCTCTGAATACTCATTATCATACAGGATCAACCACATGAGCTGTAGAGTAAACTGTTGCCAAAGATCTCAAAGTGGCGCTGGGCTTGAAATCTGTGCGACACAGAAAAGACCAACAGTAGTCCTAACCCACCCATAGCCAGGAGGCTAAAGGCAATTGAGCCATTCCCTTCTTAAACGAGCCTTACTGCAAATATTGGAGTCCTTGTAAAGTGGTATCCCATAAACAAATGGAACTTGAGTTTAAATAATTTTTACAACTTTTAAAGCCAATTTAAATGTATAAATGTAGAATTAAGTTTATCATGCCCAATAAAATAAAAGATTAACTAACTGTGGTAGCTACTTTTGCTGCCAGGGTCTCCATTGTGCTAGCTGTAGAACCTAATTATGAAATAGCCATCCCAGAAATAGTAGCAGCAGTGGCCACCACCGCTATAACAGCAACAACGGCAACAGTGATGTCAGTCTCTTCTGGAGCGTGTTAGCATCATCTGTGTCTAACTGCCATGGTCCACTGGCATGGACGCAGCTCCAGGAACACGAACCACCAAGGCCCATTTTTCTTGATCCCAGCACTACTTAGGCTGGCAGGTCTGCAAAAGAACAACTAAGAACCATAAAGAAAACAAAAACAAAAACAGCAAACAAGGAGCAGAACTAATGGTCTCATAAATGGCTACATTCAAGCTCACAAATTTTAAGGTGTCTTCAAAAGAGGCTAGATGAATTTCAGGAGGCCAATAGATGTTGCACAGAGCCATTCCTGAAAAGTAGGTACTACACCAGCTTGAAGAGGGTTGCAAAATGTGAAAAGGCTTAGCTGGCATGTTACTGTTAACAAATGAAGGTCATTGACCTTCGGGGTTATCCTTAATCTCCAAGGTGTGACACATTCTTAACACTTTTGAAAAAAGTTACCATACATTACCTTCTGAAGAATCCAACCACATGGCTACACTTCCTAGGCTTACAATAATGTTTGCCAAGGCTGGCCGTATTGGGCTCTCAATCCCCATTGGCATCAGAAGGGGAGAGTTTTTTATGAAGGCCCAATAGGTCTCTGCCATGTCGGGATTCAGCAGCAGCCACAGGGCGCACACAGTGCTCAGGAACCCGAAGAGGAACTTCATTGTCCTGTGGAAAGATACAAACAGATCCCCGGGCCCACACCAACACCGGATCGGGTCCCCTCTAAGTGCCAGTAGAAAGATCCTTCCATCGCACCAGAGGATGATTTGCAACAGGAGCCCTCCAGTGCTTATCTGCAGCGGATACTCCAGCAGAATCCACCGATAAAAAATTTAAAATATATAAAACAAGGGAAAGAATAGAATGTGGAGAGGAGAGGTGAGCCCCTAGCTCCCCCCTTTTTACTTTAGAAATATATGTTTTTAAGGTACGATGGCAGCGTTCTACTATAGCCTGTCCTTGAGGATTATAAGGAATACCAGTCTTATTAACAATAGAAAAGTCTTGGCAGAATTTTGAAAATCCCGTACTGCTGTAGGCGGGACTATTATCAGTCTTTATGCATTTTGGCACGCCCATGTAAGCAAAAGCATGAAGGCAATGATTCTTTACATCCTTAACCATTTCCCCTGAATGGGCAGAAGCAAAAATTAGAGAAGAATATGTATCAATAGACATATGGACATATTGTAATTTTTCAAAGGAAGGCACGTGTGTGACGCCCATCTGCCACACATGATTAGGTAAAAGTCCTCGGGGATTAACTCCCAAATGAGGAACAGGTAAAAATTCAACACAAATAGGACATGATTTAACTATCTGGATGGCTTGTTCCCGGGTTATGCCTGTATGATGATGAAGAGATCCAGCATTAAGATGATAACGTTGATGCAACTGAGTAGCCTTATCAAAGGCAGAACAAACTAATGTGACAGCCATACGAGTAATGGCGTCAGCCCTCTGATTACCTTCACTTAGAGGTCCAGGCAATTGAGTGTGAGCTCTAATATGGCCCACATAAAGGTTATGTGAGTGGACCATATGAGTCCTTGCACTTGCAATAAATATTCATGAATGGGAGAAATGGATGGTATGTAGGCTGTTGTCTCCAAAGGCATAATGGCATGTGCCACATATTGACTATCAGTATAAATATTTACACTCTCATCAGAAAACATCTGTAAAGCAAGCAACAGCGCCTGTACCTCTGCCATCTGGGCAGAAGTGCCATGGACTTTCATTCTCTTTACTATGTTACCAGAAACCACCACAGCAAAACCATGTGAAGTGCCATCAGTAAATACTACACGGGCCTGAGGAATAGGAGTCATCTGTACTATTTTGGGAAATATAACAGGATGCAATTTAAAAAAATGACACACATCATTGGAGGGGTAGTATCAAACCGACCCTGCATGGAGCATGTCAATATGGTCCAATCATTATCATTAGCTTGCAACCATGCTATTTGAGACTGGGTGTATGGGGTCACCACAATATCTGGCTCCTTACCGAAAGTTTAAACACTGATCTTGATTCCCTTAAATATAATCTGAGCAATAGCCTGTGGATAAGGAGTGATGTTTTTTGCTGGAGAAGCTGGGGAATGTACCCATAGAATAGAACCTGTTTGCCAAAACGCTCCAGTAGGTGAATGAGAAAAACAAAATATTCATGACCTAAATAATGATAGGGAAAAGATACCTGTACCTTTTCTGGGGCAATCTGTAAATTAGCCAGGCTAAAAACCTCTTGTAATTTAGAAAAGGCATCAAAAACAAGTTTTTTATCTTTAGCAGCCAATAAAATATCATCCATATGAGTCAATCACAATTAAATGCCAATGTTTAGAAATTGCCATGGGGCAGGCAAACCAGGCTGTGTTGCTCCCATGAGAAGCATGGTATTATTTATAGCTCTAAGATCTTGTAATAGCCGCCATTTTCCTGACTTCTTCTAGAGGCCAGTTGGGATCTCAGGATTCTTGTGAAGTTATAGATATGTCCAGCACCAGAATCCAGTAATCTTTTAATCTCAATCCCATATAATTTTATTTTTAATTTAGGCTGTTTATCATTGATAACTGTTTGCCAAAACACCCCTTTTCCTATACTTTCAAAGCCTCCAGTTCTACATATAGGTGCCATTTTGCAATTAAAATATAAAAGCAATATTAATCGAGCAATTTTATCACCAGCTTCTATTTTCATGGTCCTTTTTACATATACCAATTATAAAAGCATTAAATACAATCTCTACAGGATTAAGAGGTAACTTTAGGTAATACTTCTGAGTATTTTTATAAAATCTTAAAAAGAGGATCCTTTTTTATAGATTCCAAGTAACATTAATGTAAATTGCCAAATATTAACAATGTGGACCAAACAATTTACTTGTATTTTATTTACTGGAAAAATAATTTTGTAACCTCTTTATCAGTAAGAGATTATTATTTATGGGTTTATCTTAGCAACATTATTTAATAAGCTAACAACCCAATCCATTTCAGGTATTATATTTCTATAGAATTAAACCAAGAATTTCTAGAAAGCAACTTAAATTGCAGAGCCAAATTTTCAGTAATGATCAACAGACAAGAGCATACCTAATATATAGTTCACAATTATGAATTCTGTTCCTTAGTTTATCTACCATGAGAATCCAAACATTTATTAAGACAATCAAAAGAACAGAACATCCTTTATACAATGAATAATTAATATCCCTGGAAATTCAACAGCATTGACTTAGTATTCCATGTCTGACCGAAACCATTTTTCACCAGAAGTTGGGCCCGTTTAAACTTTTAGTGCTAGTCCCTCTCCTGGCCTTTGCTTGTTTGCCTGCCCGAGAGTCTGTTCCCCTCATCAGCCTTGTGGCTAAGCCTCCCACCTGCTGCTCTGGGCTATCTCACACACATCTTTACTGCCATGCTGGTCGCATGCCCCGCACAAGCGCACTCACGTTTAAACTTTCTCTTACTTCCATGAAGGGACTACCTAATGAGTTATTCCCACCATAAGGGAAAAACAGAAAAACATTTCCCATGAAGGGATCCTAAATATTGAATTATTCCCATTCTGAGGGAAAGAAATAAAAAACATTTGAACCAAAATTAAGCAAACAGACAGCAAAACTTCTAACCTCTGGGCTCGCTTGCTGTTCAGCCAGCAGCAATGAGGCCTACCTGCCGACTCTTTGTAATTCAGATGCTGCACTGCAGAAAGAGCTCAGAGTTTCAGCTATCCTGAAAACTCTACAATTGGAAAAAGTCTTTTCTTCCTCCATTACCACTGGGAAGAGGCTTTTTTCTTGTTCATCCTTCCTCTACAGGGCCCCAATCTTTAGGCCTAGTTTCAAAATTTTTCCCCTTTTTTACCGGGAAAATCCTTTTTTCTTGATTAAAATTTTTTCTCCCTTTTCTAACGGGAAATTTCCTTTCCTTCCCTCTTCTCTTTTGGGAAGATTTCCTTTTTTATTTAAAATCTTTAGCTGTCTTGCCCTTTCTTAACTTCGGTGCCTTCCTGCTTCAACAGTCCAATCAACTGACTGTGAGCTAGCTGCACCCATTTCAATTCACCCTTATCTTTTCTTTTTTTCTTTAAATTGCTGGCCAGCCTTACCTTTCGGGTGTCCATCAGCTTGTCCCTTCTTTCTCGGATCTCGGTAACGTCTTGGTAGAATCTCGGTGGGACCTCCATTTGTAACAGTAATGCCCGCGTTACTGTCACCCGTTCACTATGTCCGAGCGAGGGTCTGTGGATTAAAAAATAAGGGACAAGAGACAGCGGGCCATTTGCCTCAGCAGAATGCCAAATGCCAAATGCCGTTTATTGAAAGAGGGAGGAAACCTTAAATACAGGCTTACAGCACAATGGTGGATCCCCGGAGGGCAGAAGTTTGCTACTGAATGTTCTACATTCTTGTATCTAAGCTGTTAACGCCCAATATGCAGGATACACAAACAAGGAACTTCCCTAAAGCATTCAGGAGGGTGGATACCGGCAGGGAATTAGCATAGGGAGGACATCTGGTCAAGGTCGGCAAGCAGGCAACGGCTTTACTCAATATGGGAGGAGACCAGGGCCCTACAGGTCCCCCCTTTTTACTAAAAAATGAGCTTCTGACTTAGGTTGCGTGGGACGTCAGCAGGTCACCTTACCCGTCATGGAGACACCTGCCCAGGCCCCGCAAGTGCTCTGTCTTAGGTTGGTGAGCGCCCCCCAAGCATTACCTGTCTCTGAATACTCATTATCATACAGGATCAACCACATGAGCTGTAGAGTAAACTGTTGCCAAAGATCTCAAAGTGGCGCTGGGCTTGAAATCTGTGCGACACAGAAAAGACCAACAGTAGTCCTAACCCACCCATAGCCAGGAGGCTAAAGGCAATTGAGCCATTCCCTTCTTAAACGAGCCTTACTGCAAATATTGGAGTCCTTGTAAAGTGGTATCCCATAAACAAATGGAACTTGAGTTTAAATAATTTTTACAACTTTTAAAGCCAATTTAAATGTATAAATGTAGAATTAAGTTTATCATGCCCAATAAAATAAAAGATTAACTAACTGTGGTAGCTACTTTTGCTGCCAGGGTCTCCATTGTGCTAGCTGTAGAACCTAATTATGAAATAGCCATCCCAGAAATAGTAGCAGCAGTGGCCACCACCGCTATAACAGCAACAACGGCAACAGTGATGTCAGTCTCTTCTGGAGCGTGTTAGCATCATCTGTGTCTAACTGCCATGGTCCACTGGCATGGACGCAGCTCCAGGAACACGAACCACCAAGGCCCATTTTTCTTGATCCCAGCACTACTTAGGCTGGCAGGTCTGCAAAAGAACAACTAAGAACCATAAAGAAAACAAAAACAAAAACAGCAAACAAGGAGCAGAACTAATGGTCTCATAAATGGCTACATTCAAGCTCACAAATTTTAAGGTGTCTTCAAAAGAGGCTAGATGAATTTCAGGAGGCCAATAGATGTTGCACAGAGCCATTCCTGAAAAGTAGGTACTACACCAGCTTGAAGAGGGTTGCAAAATGTGAAAAGGCTTAGCTGGCATGTTACTGTTAACAAATGAAGGTCATTGACCTTCGGGGTTATCCTTAATCTCCAAGGTGTGACACATTCTTAACACTTTTGAAAAAAGTTACCATACATTACCTTCTGAAGAATCCAACCACATGGCTACACTTCCTAGGCTTACAATAATGTTTGCCAAGGCTGGCCGTATTGGGCTCTCAATCCCCATTGGCATCAGAAGGGGAGAGTTTTTTATGAAGGCCCAATAGGTCTCTGCCATGTCGGGATTCAGCAGCAGCCACAGGGCGCACACAGTGCTCAGGAACCCGAAGAGGAACTTCATTGTCCTGTGGAAAGACACAAACAGATCCCCGGGCCCACACCAACACCGGATCGGGTCCCCTCTAAGTGCCAGTAGAAAGATCCTTCCATCGCACCAGAGGATGATTTGCAACAGGAGCCCTCCAGTGCTTATCTGCAGCGGATACTCCAGCAGAATCCACCGATAAAAAATTTAAAATATATAAAACAAGGGAAAGAATAGAATGTGGAGAGGAGAGGTGAGCCCCTAGCTCCCCCCTTTTTACTTTAGAAATATATGTTTTTAAGGTACGATGGCAGCGTTCTACTATAGCCTGTCCTTGAGGATTATAAGGAATACCAGTCTTATTAACAATAGAAAAGTCTTGGCAGAATTTTGAAAATCCCGTACTGCTGTAGGCGGGACTATTATCAGTCTTTATGCATTTTGGCACGCCCATGTAAGCAAAAGCATGAAGGCAATGATTCTTTACATCCTTAACCATTTCCCCTGAATGGGCAGAAGCAAAAATTAGAGAAGAATATGTATCAATAGACATATGGACATATTGTAATTTTTCAAAGGAAGGCACGTGTGTGACGCCCATCTGCCACACATGATTAGGTAAAAGTCCTCGGGGATTAACTCCCAAATGAGGAACAGGTAAAAATTCAACACAAATAGGACATGATTTAACTATCTGGATGGCTTGTTCCCGGGTTATGCCTGTATGATGATGAAGAGATCCAGCATTAAGATGATAACGTTGATGCAACTGAGTAGCCTTATCAAAGGCAGAACAAACTAATGTGACAGCCATACGAGTAATGGCGTCAGCCCTCTGATTACCTTCACTTAGAGGTCCAGGCAATTGAGTGTGAGCTCTAATATGGCCCACATAAAGGTTATGTGAGTGGACCATATGAGTCCTTGCACTTGCAATAAATATTCATGAATGGGAGAAATGGATGGTATGTAGGCTGTTGTCTCCAAAGGCATAATGGCATGTGCCACATATTGACTATCAGTATAAATATTTACACTCTCATCAGAAAACATCTGTAAAGCAAGCAACAGCGCCTGTACCTCTGCCATCTGGGCAGAAGTGCCATGGACTTTCATTCTCTTTACTATGTTACCAGAAACCACCACAGCAAAACCATGTGAAGTGCCATCAGTAAATACTACACGGGCCTGAGGAATAGGAGTCATCTGTACTATTTTGGGAAATATAACAGGATGCAATTTAAAAAAAATGACACACATCATTGGAGGGGTAGTATCAAACCGACCCTGCATGGAGCATGTCAATATGGTCCAATCATTATCATTAGCTTGCAACCATGCTATTTGAGACTGGGTGTATGGGGTCACCACAATATCTGGCTCCTTACCGAAAGTTTAAACACTGATCTTGATTCCCTTAAATATAATCTGAGCAATAGCCTGTGGATAAGGAGTGATGTTTTTTGCTGGAGAAGCTGGGGAATGTACCCATAGAATAGAACCTGTTTGCCAAAACGCTCCAGTAGGTGAATGAGAAAAACAAAATATTCATGACCTAAATAATGATAGGGAAAAGATACCTGTACCTTTTCTGGGGCAATCTGTAAATTAGCCAGGCTAAAAACCTCTTGTAATTTAGAAAAGGCATCAAAAACAAGTTTTTTATCTTTAGCAGCCAATAAAATATCATCCATATGAGTCAATCACAATTAAATGCCAATGTTTAGAAATTGCCATGGGGCAGGCAAACCAGGCTGTGTTGCTCCCATGAGAAGCATGGTATTATTTATAGCTCTAAGATCTTGTAATAGCCGCCATTTTCCTGACTTCTTCTAGAGGCCAGTTGGGATCTCAGGATTCTTGTGAAGTTATAGATATGTCCAGCACCAGAATCCAGTAATCTTTTAATCTCAATCCCATATAATTTTATTTTTAATTTAGGCTGTTTATCATTGATAACTGTTTGCCAAAACACCCCTTTTCCTATACTTTCAAAGCCTCCAGTTCTACATATAGGTGCCATTTTGCAATTAAAATATAAAAGCAATATTAATCGAGCAATTTTATCACCAGCTTCTATTTTCATGGTCCTTTTTACATATACCAATTATAAAAGCATTAAATACAATCTCTACAGGATTAAGAGGTAACTTTAGGTAATACTTCTGAGTATTTTTATAAAATCTTAAAAAGAGGATCCTTTTTTATAGATTCCAAGTAACATTAATGTAAATTGCCAAATATTAACAATGTGGACCAAACAATTTACTTGTATTTTATTTACTGGAAAAATAATTTTGTAACCTCTTTATCAGTAAGAGATTATTATTTATGGGTTTATCTTAGCAACATTATTTAATAAGCTAACAACCCAATCCATTTCAGGTATTATATTTCTATAGAATTAAACCAAGAATTTCTAGAAAGCAACTTAAATTGCAGAGCCAAATTTTCAGTAATGATCAACAGACAAGAGCATACCTAATATATAGTTCACAATTATGAATTCTGTTCCTTAGTTTATCTACCATGAGAATCCAAACATTTATTAAGACAATCAAAAGAACAGAACATCCTTTATACAATGAATAATTAATATCCCTGGAAATTCAACAGCATTGACTTAGTATTCCATGTCTGACCGAAACCATTTTTCACCAGAAGTTGGGCCCGTTTAAACTTTTAGTGCTAGTCCCTCTCCTGGCCTTTGCTTGTTTGCCTGCCCGAGAGTCTGTTCCCCTCATCAGCCTTGTGGCTAAGCCTCCCACCTGCTGCTCTGGGCTATCTCACACACATCTTTACTGCCATGCTGGTCGCATGCCCCGCACAAGCGCACTCACGTTTAAACTTTCTCTTACTTCCATGAAGGGACTACCTAATGAGTTATTCCCACCATAAGGGAAAAACAGAAAAACATTTCCCATGAAGGGATCCTAAATATTGAATTATTCCCATTCTGAGGGAAAGAAATAAAAAACATTTGAACCAAAATTAAGCAAACAGACAGCAAAACTTCTAACCTCTGGGCTCGCTTGCTGTTCAGCCAGCAGCAATGAGGCCTACCTGCCGACTCTTTGTAATTCAGATGCTGCACTGCAGAAAGAGCTCAGAGTTTCAGCTATCCTGAAAACTCTACAATTGGAAAAAGTCTTTTCTTCCTCCATTACCACTGGGAAGAGGCTTTTTTCTTGTTCATCCTTCCTCTACAGGGCCCCAATCTTTAGGCCTAGTTTCAAAATTTTTCCCCTTTTTTACCGGGAAAATCCTTTTTTCTTGATTAAAATTTTTTCTCCCTTTTCTAACGGGAAATTTCCTTTCCTTCCCTCTTCTCTTTTGGGAAGATTTCCTTTTTTATTTAAAATCTTTAGCTGTCTTGCCCTTTCTTAACTTCGGTGCCTTCCTGCTTCAACAGTCCAATCAACTGACTGTGAGCTAGCTGCACCCATTTCAATTCACCCTTATCTTTTCTTTTTTTCTTTAAATTGCTGGCCAGCCTTACCTTTCGGGTGTCCATCAGCTTGTCCCTTCTTTCTCGGATCTCGGTAACGTCTTGGTAGAATCTCGGTGGGACCTCCATTTGTAACAGTAATGCCCGCGTTACTGTCACCCGTTCACTATGTCCGAGCGAGGGTCTGTGGATTAAAAAATAAGGGACAAGAGACAGCGGGCCATTTGCCTCAGCAGAATGCCAAATGCCAAATGCCGTTTATTGAAAGAGGGAGGAAACCTTAAATACAGGCTTACAGCACAATGGTGGATCCCCGGAGGGCAGAAGTTTGCTACTGAATGTTCTACATTCTTGTATCTAAGCTGTTAACGCCCAATATGCAGGATACACAAACAAGGAACTTCCCTAAAGCATTCAGGAGGGTGGATACCGGCAGGGAATTAGCATAGGGAGGACATCTGGTCAAGGTCGGCAAGCAGGCAACGGCTTTACTCAATATGGGAGGAGACCAGGGCCCTACAGGTCCCCCCTTTTTACTAAAAAATGAGCTTCTGACTTAGGTTGCGTGGGACGTCAGCAGGTCACCTTACCCGTCATGGAGACACCTGCCCAGGCCCCGCAAGTGCTCTGTCTTAGGTTGGTGAGCGCCCCCCAAGCATTACCTGTCTCTGAATACTCATTATCATACAGGATCAACCACATGAGCTGTAGAGTAAACTGTTGCCAAAGATCTCAAAGTGGCGCTGGGCTTGAAATCTGTGCGACACAGAAAAGACCAACAGTAGTCCTAACCCACCCATAGCCAGGAGGCTAAAGGCAATTGAGCCATTCCCTTCTTAAACGAGCCTTACTGCAAATATTGGAGTCCTTGTAAAGTGGTATCCCATAAACAAATGGAACTTGAGTTTAAATAATTTTTACAACTTTTAAAGCCAATTTAAATGTATAAATGTAGAATTAAGTTTATCATGCCCAATAAAATAAAAGATTAACTAACTGTGGTAGCTACTTTTGCTGCCAGGGTCTCCATTGTGCTAGCTGTAGAACCTAATTATGAAATAGCCATCCCAGAAATAGTAGCAGCAGTGGCCACCACCGCTATAACAGCAACAACGGCAACAGTGATGTCAGTCTCTTCTGGAGCGTGTTAGCATCATCTGTGTCTAACTGCCATGGTCCACTGGCATGGACGCAGCTCCAGGAACACGAACCACCAAGGCCCATTTTTCTTGATCCCAGCACTACTTAGGCTGGCAGGTCTGCAAAAGAACAACTAAGAACCATAAAGAAAACAAAAACAAAAACAGCAAACAAGGAGCAGAACTAATGGTCTCATAAATGGCTACATTCAAGCTCACAAATTTTAAGGTGTCTTCAAAAGAGGCTAGATGAATTTCAGGAGGCCAATAGATGTTGCACAGAGCCATTCCTGAAAAGTAGGTACTACACCAGCTTGAAGAGGGTTGCAAAATGTGAAAAGGCTTAGCTGGCATGTTACTGTTAACAAATGAAGGTCATTGACCTTCGGGGTTATCCTTAATCTCCAAGGTGTGACACATTCTTAACACTTTTGAAAAAAGTTACCATACATTACCTTCTGAAGAATCCAACCACATGGCTACACTTCCTAGGCTTACAATAATGTTTGCCAAGGCTGGCCGTATTGGGCTCTCAATCCCCATTGGCATCAGAAGGGGAGAGTTTTTTATGAAGGCCCAATAGGTCTCTGCCATGTCGGGATTCAGCAGCAGCCACAGGGCGCACACAGTGCTCAGGAACCCGAAGAGGAACTTCATTGTCCTGTGGAAAGATACAAACAGATCCCCGGGCCCACACCAACACCGGATCGGGTCCCCTCTAAGTGCCAGTAGAAAGATCCTTCCATCGCACCAGAGGATGATTTGCAACAGGAGCCCTCCAGTGCTTATCTGCAGCGGATACTCCAGCAGAATCCACCGATAAAAAATTTAAAATATATAAAACAAGGGAAAGAATAGAATGTGGAGAGGAGAGGTGAGCCCCTAGCTCCCCCCTTTTTACTTTAGAAATATATGTTTTTAAGGTACGATGGCAGCGTTCTACTATAGCCTGTCCTTGAGGATTATAAGGAATACCAGTCTTATTAACAATAGAAAAGTCTTGGCAGAATTTTGAAAATCCCGTACTGCTGTAGGCGGGACTATTATCAGTCTTTATGCATTTTGGCACGCCCATGTAAGCAAAAGCATGAAGGCAATGATTCTTTACATCCTTAACCATTTCCCCTGAATGGGCAGAAGCAAAAATTAGAGAAGAATATGTATCAATAGACATATGGACATATTGTAATTTTTCAAAGGAAGGCACGTGTGTGACGCCCATCTGCCACACATGATTAGGTAAAAGTCCTCGGGGATTAACTCCCAAATGAGGAACAGGTAAAAATTCAACACAAATAGGACATGATTTAACTATCTGGATGGCTTGTTCCCGGGTTATGCCTGTATGATGATGAAGAGATCCAGCATTAAGATGATAACGTTGATGCAACTGAGTAGCCTTATCAAAGGCAGAACAAACTAATGTGACAGCCATACGAGTAATGGCGTCAGCCCTCTGATTACCTTCACTTAGAGGTCCAGGCAATTGAGTGTGAGCTCTAATATGGCCCACATAAAGGTTATGTGAGTGGACCATATGAGTCCTTGCACTTGCAATAAATATTCATGAATGGGAGAAATGGATGGTATGTAGGCTGTTGTCTCCAAAGGCATAATGGCATGTGCCACATATTGACTATCAGTATAAATATTTACACTCTCATCAGAAAACATCTGTAAAGCAAGCAACAGCGCCTGTACCTCTGCCATCTGGGCAGAAGTGCCATGGACTTTCATTCTCTTTACTATGTTACCAGAAACCACCACAGCAAAACCATGTGAAGTGCCATCAGTAAATACTACATGGGCCTGAGGAATAGGAGTCATCTGTACTATTTTGGGAAATATAACAGGATGCAATTTTAAAAAATGACACACATCATTGGAGGGGTAGTATCAAACCGACCCTGCATGGAGCATGTCAATATGGTCCAATCATTATCATTAGCTTGCAACCATGCTATTTGATACTGGGTGTATGGGGTCACCACAATATCTGGCTCCTTACCGAAAGTTTAAACACTGATCTTGATTCCCTTAAATATAATCTGAGCAATAGCCTGTGGATAAGGAGTGATGTTTTTTGCTGGAGAAGCTGGGGAATGTACCCATAGAATAGAACCTGTTTGCCAAAACGCTCCAGTAGGTGAATGAGAAAAACAAAATATTCATGACCTAAATAATGATAGGGAAAAGATACCTGTACCTTTTCTGGGGCAATCTGTAAATTAGCCAGGCTAAAAACCTCTTGTAATTTAGAAAAGGCATCAAAAACAAGTTTTTTATCTTTAGCAGCCAATAAAATATCATCCATATGAATCAATCACAATTAAATGCCAATGTTTAGAAATTGCCATGGGGCAGGCAAACCAGGCTGTGTTGCTCCCATGAGAAGCATGGTATTATTTATAGCTCTAAGATCTTGTAATAGCCGCCATTTTCCTGACTTCTTCTAGAGGCCAGTTGGGATCTCAGGATTCTTGTGAAGTTATAGATATGTCCAGCACCAGAATCCAGTAATCTTTTAATCTCAATCCCATATAATTTTATTTTTAATTTAGGCTGTTTATCATTGATAACTGTTTGCCAAAACACCCCTTTTCCTATACTTTCAAAGCCTCCAGTTCTACATATAGGTGCCATTTTGCAATTAAAATATAAAAGCAATATTAATCGAGCAATTTTATCACCAGCTTCTATTTTCATGGTCCTTTTTACATATACCAATTATAAAAGCATTAAATACAATCTCTACAGGATTAAGAGGTAACTTTAGGTAATACTTCTGAGTATTTTTATAAAATCTTAAAAAGAGGATCCTTTTTTATAGATTCCAAGTAACATTAATGTAAATTGCCAAATATTAACAATGTGGACCAAACAATTTACTTGTATTTTATTTACTGGAAAAATAATTTTGTAACCTCTTTATCAGTAAGAGATTATTATTTATGGGTTTATCTTAGCAACATTATTTAATAAGCTAACAACCCAATCCATTTCAGGTATTATATTTCTATAGAATTAAACCAAGAATTTCTAGAAAGCAACTTAAATTGCAGAGCCAAATTTTCAGTAATGATCAACAGACAAGAGCATACCTAATATATAGTTCACAATTATGAATTCTGTTCCTTAGTTTATCTACCATGAGAATCCAAACATTTATTAAGACAATCAAAAGAACAGAACATCCTTTATACAATGAATAATTAATATCCCTGGAAATTCAACAGCATTGACTTAGTATTCCATGTCTGACCGAAACCATTTTTCACCAGAAGTTGGGCCCGTTTAAACTTTTAGTGCTAGTCCCTCTCCTGGCCTTTGCTTGTTTGCCTGCCCGAGAGTCTGTTCCCCTCATCAGCCTTGTGGCTAAGCCTCCCACCTGCTGCTCTGGGCTATCTCACACACATCTTTACTGCCATGCTGGTTGCATGCCCCGCACAAGCGCACTCACGTTTAAACTTTCTCTTACTTCCATGAAGGGACTACCTAATGAGTTATTCCCACCATAAGGGAAAAACAGAAAAACATTTCCCATGAAGGGATCCTAAATATTGAATTATTCCCATTCTGAGGGAAAGAAATAAAAAACATTTGAACCAAAATTAAGCAAACAGACAGCAAAACTTCTAACCTCTGGGCTCGCTTGCTGTTCAGCCAGCAGCAATGAGGCCTACCTGCCGACTCTTTGTAATTCAGATGCTGCACTGCAGAAAGAGCTCAGAGTTTCAGCTATCCTGAAAACTCTACAATTGGAAAAAGTCTTTTCTTCCTCCATTACCACTGGGAAGAGGCTTTTTTCTTGTTCATCCTTCCTCTACAGGGCCCCAATCTTTAGGCCTAGTTTCAAAATTTTTCCCCTTTTTTACCGGGAAAATCCTTTTTTCTTGATTAAAATTTTTTCTCCCTTTTCTAACGGGAAATTTCCTTTCCTTCCCTCTTCTCTTTTGGGAAGATTTCCTTTTTTATTTAAAATCTTTAGCTGTCTTGCCCTTTCTTAACTTCGGTGCCTTCCTGCTTCAACAGTCCAATCAACTGACTGTGAGCTAGCTGCACCCATTTCAATTCACCCTTATCTTTTCTTTTTTTCTTTAAATTGCTGGCCAGCCTTACCTTTCGGGTGTCCATCAGCTTGTCCCTTCTTTCTCGGATCTCGGTAACGTCTTGGTAGAATCTCGGTGGGACCTCCATTTGTAACAGTAATGCCCGCGTTACTGTCACCCGTTCACTATGTCCGAGCGAGGGTCTGTGGATTAAAAAATAAGGGACAAGAGACAGCGGGCCATTTGCCTCAGCAGAATGCCAAATGCCAAATGCCGTTTATTGAAAGAGGGAGGAAACCTTAAATACAGGCTTACAGCACAATGGTGGATCCCCGGAGGGCAGAAGTTTGCTACTGAATGTTCTACATTCTTGTATCTAAGCTGTTAACGCCCAATATGCAGGATACACAAACAAGGAACTTCCCTAAAGCATTCAGGAGGGTGGATACCGGCAGGGAATTAGCATAGGGAGGACATCTGGTCAAGGTCGGCAAGCAGGCAACAGCTTTACTCAATATGGGAGGAGACCAGGGCCCTACAGGTCCCCCCTTTTTACTAAAAAATGAGCTTCTGACTTAGGTTGCGTGGGACGTCAGCAGGTCACCTTACCCGTCATGGAGACACCTGCCCAGGCCCCGCAAGTGCTCTGTCTTAGGTTGGTGAGCGCCCCCCAAGCATTACCTGTCTCTGAATACTCATTATCATACAGGATCAACCACATGAGCTGTAGAGTAAACTGTTGCCAAAGATCTCAAAGTGGCGCTGGGCTTGAAATCTGTGCGACACAGAAAAGACCAACAGTAGTCCTAACCCACCCATAGCCAGGAGGCTAAAGGCAATTGAGCCATTCCCTTCTTAAACGAGCCTTACTGCAAATATTGGAGTCCTTGTAAAGTGGTATCCCATAAACAAATGGAACTTGAGTTTAAATAATTTTTACAACTTTTAAAGCCAATTTAAATGTATAAATGTAGAATTAAGTTTATCATGCCCAATAAAATAAAAGATTAACTAACTGTGGTAGCTACTTTTGCTGCCAGGGTCTCCATTGTGCTAGCTGTAGAACCTAATTATGAAATAGCCATCCCAGAAATAGTAGCAGCAGTGGCCACCACCGCTATAACAGCAACAACGGCAACAGTGATGTCAGTCTCTTCTGGAGCGTGTTAGCATCATCTGTGTCTAACTGCCATGGTCCACTGGCATGGACGCAGCTCCAGGAACACGAACCACCAAGGCCCATTTTTCTTGATCCCAGCACTACTTAGGCTGGCAGGTCTGCAAAAGAACAACTAAGAACCATAAAGAAAACAAAAACAAAAACAGCAAACAAGGAGCAGAACTAATGGTCTCATAAATGGCTACATTCAAGCTCACAAATTTTAAGGTGTCTTCAAAAGAGGCTAGATGAATTTCAGGAGGCCAATAGATGTTGCACAGAGCCATTCCTGAAAAGTAGGTACTACACCAGCTTGAAGAGGGTTGCAAAATGTGAAAAGGCTTAGCTGGCATGTTACTGTTAACAAATGAAGGTCATTGACCTTCGGGGTTATCCTTAATCTCCAAGGTGTGACACATTCTTAACACTTTTGAAAAAAGTTACCATACATTACCTTCTGAAGAATCCAACCACATGGCTACACTTCCTAGGCTTACAATAATGTTTGCCAAGGCTGGCCGTATTGGGCTCTCAATCCCCATTGGCATCAGAAGGGGAGAGTTTTTTATGAAGGCCCAATAGGTCTCTGCCATGTCGGGATTCAGCAGCAGCCACAGGGCGCACACAGTGCTCAGGAACCCGAAGAGGAACTTCATTGTCCTGTGGAAAGATACAAACAGATCCCCGGGCCCACACCAACACCGGATCGGGTCCCCTCTAAGTGCCAGTAGAAAGATCCTTCCATCGCACCAGAGGATGATTTGCAACAGGAGCCCTCCAGTGCTTATCTGCAGCGGATACTCCAGCAGAATCCACCGATAAAAAATTTAAAATATATAAAACAAGGGAAAGAATAGAATGTGGAGAGGAGAGGTGAGCCCCTAGCTCCCCCCTTTTTACTTTAGAAATATATGTTTTTAAGGTACGATGGCAGCGTTCTACTATAGCCTGTCCTTGAGGATTATAAGGAATACCAGTCTTATTAACAATAGAAAAGTCTTGGCAGAATTTTGAAAATCCCGTACTGCTGTAGGCGGGACTATTATCAGTCTTTATGCATTTTGGCACGCCCATGTAAGCAAAAGCATGAAGGCAATGATTCTTTACATCCTTAACCATTTCCCCTGAATGGGCAGAAGCAAAAATTAGAGAAGAATATGTATCAATAGACATATGGACATATTGTAATTTTTCAAAGGAAGGCACGTGTGTGACGCCCATCTGCCACACATGATTAGGTAAAAGTCCTCGGGGATTAACTCCCAAATGAGGAACAGGTAAAAATTCAACACAAATAGGACATGATTTAACTATCTGGATGGCTTGTTCCCGGGTTATGCCTGTATGATGATGAAGAGATCCAGCATTAAGATGATAACGTTGATGCAACTGAGTAGCCTTATCAAAGGCAGAACAAACTAATGTGACAGCCATACGAGTAATGGCGTCAGCCCTCTGATTACCTTCACTTAGAGGTCCAGGCAATTGAGTGTGAGCTCTAATATGGCCCACATAAAGGTTATGTGAGTGGACCATATGAGTCCTTGCACTTGCAATAAATATTCATGAATGGGAGAAATGGATGGTATGTAGGCTGTTGTCTCCAAAGGCATAATGGCATGTGCCACATATTGACTATCAGTATAAATATTTACACTCTCATCAGAAAACATCTGTAAAGCAAGCAACAGCGCCTGTACCTCTGCCATCTGGGCAGAAGTGCCATGGACTTTCATTCTCTTTACTATGTTACCAGAAACCACCACAGCAAAACCATGTGAAGTGCCATCAGTAAATACTACACGGGCCTGAGGAATAGGAGTCATCTGTACTATTTTGGGAAATATAACAGGATGCAATTTAAAAAAATGACACACATCATTGGAGGGGTAGTATCAAACCGACCCTGCATGGAGCATGTCAATATGGTCCAATCATTATCATTAGCTTGCAACCATGCTATTTGAGACTGGGTGTATGGGGTCACCACAATATCTGGCTCCTTACCGAAAGTTTAAACACTGATCTTGATTCCCTTAAATATAATCTGAGCAATAGCCTGTGGATAAGGAGTGATGTTTTTTGCTGGAGAAGCTGGGGAATGTACCCATAGAATAGAACCTGTTTGCCAAAACGCTCCAGTAGGTGAATGAGAAAAACAAAATATTCATGACCTAAATAATGATAGGGAAAAGATACCTGTACCTTTTCTGGGGCAATCTGTAAATTAGCCAGGCTAAAAACCTCTTGTAATTTAGAAAAGGCATCAAAAACAAGTTTTTTTATCTTTAGCAGCCAATAAAATATCATCCATATGAGTCAATCACAATTAAATGCCAATGTTTAGAAATTGCCATGGGGCAGGCAAACCAGGCTGTGTTGCTCCCATGAGAAGCATGGTATTATTTATAGCTCTAAGATCTTGTAATAGCCGCCATTTTCCTGACTTCTTCTAGAGGCCAGTTGGGATCTCAGGATTCTTGTGAAGTTATAGATATGTCCAGCACCAGAATCCAGTAATCTTTTAATCTCAATCTCATATAATTTTATTTTTAATTTAGGCTGTTTATCATTGATAACTGTTTGCCAAAACACCCCTTTTCCTATACTTTCAAAGCCTCCAGTTCTACATATAGGTGCCATTTTGCAATTAAAATATAAAAGCAATATTAATCGAGCAATTTTATCACCAGCTTCTATTTTCATGGTCCTTTTTACATATACCAATTATAAAAGCATTAAATACAATCTCTACAGGATTAAGAGGTAACTTTAGGTAATACTTCTGAGTATTTTTATAAAATCTTAAAAAGAGGATCCTTTTTTATAGATTCCAAGTAACATTAATGTAAATTGCCAAATATTAACAATGTGGACCAAACAATTTACTTGTATTTTATTTACTGGAAAAATAATTTTGTAACCTCTTTATCAGTAAGAGATTATTATTTATGGGTTTATCTTAGCAACATTATTTAATAAGCTAACAACCCAATCCATTTCAGGTATTATATTTCTATAGAATTAAACCAAGAATTTCTAGAAAGCAACTTAAATTGCAGAGCCAAATTTTCAGTAATGATCAACAGACAAGAGCATACCTAATATATAGTTCACAATTATGAATTCTGTTCCTTAGTTTATCTACCATGAGAATCCAAACATTTATTAAGACAATCAAAAGAACAGAACATCCTTTATACAATGAATAATTAATATCCCTGGAAATTCAACAGCATTGACTTAGTATTCCATGTCTGACCGAAACCATTTTTCACCAGAAGTTGGGCCCGTTTAAACTTTTAGTGCTAGTCCCTCTCCTGGCCTATGCTTGTTTGCCTGCCCGAGAGTCTGTTCCCCTCATCAGCCTTGTGGCTAAGCCTCCCACCTGCTGCTCTGGGCTATCTCACACACATCTTTACTGCCATGCTGGTCGCATGCCCCGCACAAGCGCACTCACGTTTAAACTTTCTCTTACTTCCATGAAGGGACTACCTAATGAGTTATTCCCACCATAAGGGAAAAACAGAAAAACATTTCCCATGAAGGGATCCTAAATATTGAATTATTCCCATTCTGAGGGAAAGAAATAAAAAACATTTGAACCAAAATTAAGCAAACAGACAGCAAAACTTCTAACCTCTGGGCTCGCTTGCTGTTCAGCCAGCAGCAATGAGGCCTACCTGCCGACTCTTTGTAATTCAGATGCTGCACTGCAGAAAGAGCTCAGAGTTTCAGCTATCCTGAAAACTCTACAATTGGAAAAAGTCTTTTCTTCCTCCATTACCACTGGGAAGAGGCTTTTTTCTTGTTCATCCTTCCTCTACAGGGCCCCAATCTTTAGGCCTAGTTTCAAAATTTTTCCCCTTTTTTACCGGGAAAATCCTTTTTTCTTGATTAAAAATTTTTTCTCCCTTTTCTAACGGGAAATTTCCTTTCCTTCCCTCTTCTCTTTTGGGAAGATTTCCTTTTTTATTTAAAATCTTTAGCTGTCTTGCCCTTTCTTAACTTCGGTGCCTTCCTGCTTCAACAGTCCAATCAACTGACTGTGAGCTAGCTGCACCCATTTCAATTCACCCTTATCTTTTCTTTTTTTCTTTAAATTGCTGGCCAGCCTTACCTTTCGGGTGTCCATCAGCTTGTCCCTTCTTTCTCGGATCTCGGTAACGTCTTGGTAGAATCTCGGTGGGACCTCCATTTGTAACAGTAATGCCCGCGTTACTGTCACCCGTTCACTATGTCCGAGCGAGGGTCTGTGGATTAAAAAATAAGGGACAAGAGACAGCGGGCCATTTGCCTCAGCAGAATGCCAAATGCCAAATGCCGTTTATTGAAAGAGGGAGGAAACCTTAAATACAGGCTTACAGCACAATGGTGGATCCCCGGAGGGCAGAAGTTTGCTACTGAATGTTCTACATTCTTGCATCTAAGCTGTTAACACCCAATATGCAGGATACACAAACAAGGAACTTCCCTAAAGCATTCAGGAGGGTGGATACCAGCAGGGAATTAGCATAGGGAGGACATCTGGTCAAGGTCGGCAAGCAGGCAACGGCTTTACTCAATATGGGAGGAGACCAGGGCCCTACAGAGTAGTATTCCATTGTGTATATGTACCACATTTTGTTTATCCATTCTTCAGTTGAAGGGCATCTAGGTTGTTTCCATGTTCTGGCTATTACAAACAATGCTGATATGAACATAGCTGAACAAGTGCTCTTGTGGTGTGGTTGAGCATTCCTTGGGTATATGCCCAAGAGTGGTATAGCTGGATCTTGGGGGAGATGGATTCCCAATTTTCTAAGAAATCGCCATATTGATTTCCAAAGTGGTTGTACAAGCTTGCATTCCCACCAGCAGTGGAGGAGAGTTCCCCTAGCTCCACATCCTCTCCAGCATAAGGTGTCTTCAGTGTTTTTGATCTTAGCCATTCTGACAGGCATAAGGTGGTATCTCAGAGTTGTTTTGATTTGCATTTCCCTGATGATTAGGGATGTTGAGCAATTCCTTAAATGTCTTTCAGCCATTTGACCTACTCTGGTGATGGGATGGCCAAACGCCCTAATTGTCGTGCTAGAAACCTCATCTCATCCAACTACTGAAGGATCTGGATGCAGAGATCCATGACTAGGCCCCAGGTGGATCTCTGGGAGTCCAATTAGCGAGAATGAGGAGGGTTTATATGAGCGAGAATTGTTGAGACCAAGGTCGGATTAAGCACAGAGACAAATAGCCAAACAGAGCTTGCTCCCGACCCCATCCCTGGGCACCAGCCACTCCGGGGAAGACCTGCCCAACTTGTGCCCAGGTTCTGGTCCCCGGGCAGGTGCCCTTCTACCCCAACTGGGAAGGATCCCCTTCTCCAAGACCCCTGGCAGACCCTGCAGTCTCCACGCCCTGCCCCCACGCCCATCTGCCTGAGCCCCAAGCCTCTTCCTGAGACTTAGAGGCCGGCCCCCAGCTCCCATCTTCCCCCGGACTTCCCTTCTGAAGCACAGGTGAGTGCCCTAGCTTGCCCCCGACCTCATCCCTGGGCACCAGCCACTCCGGGGAAGACCTGCCCAACTTGGGCCCAGGTTCTGGTCCCCGGGCAGGTGCCCTTCTACCCCAACTGGGAAGGATCCCCTTCTCCAAGACCCTTGGCAGACCCTGCAGTCTCCACGCCCTGCCCCCACGCCCATCTGCCTGAGCTCCAAGCCTCTTCCTGAGACTTAGAGGCCAGGCCCCCCAGCTCCCATCTTTCCCAGGACTTCCCTTCTGAAGCACAGGTGAGTGCCCTAGCTTGCCCCGGACCCCATCCCTGGGCACCAGCCACTCCGGGGAAGACCTGCCCAACTTGGCCCCAGGTTCTGGTCCCCGGGCAGGTGCCCTTCTAGCCCCACCGGGAAGGATCTCCTTCTCCAAGACCCCTGGCAGACCCTGCAGTCTCCACGCCCTGCCCCCACGCCCATCCGCCTGAGCCCCAAGCCTCTTCTTGAGACTTAGAGGCTGGCCCCCAGCTCCCATCTTGCCGTGGATTTCCCATCTGGAGGAGAGAGAGAGAGAGAGAGAGAGAGAGAGAGAGAGAAGAGCACCCATCCTCCCCCGGACTTCCCTTCTGAACAAGAGCTTCCATCCTGCCCCGGACTTCCAATTTGGACAAGAGAGCTCCCATCTGGACAAGAGAGAGAGACTTCCTGAATCTGTCAGCTCTGTCTGAACCAAGTGTGCGGATAAGGCCAGGAACGAACCACAAGGAGATGGGCAGACGTCAAGGCAGAAACACATACAACAAAATGAATAGTAATACACCATCACCAGGCCCTAGCCCTCCTCCAACACCTAGACCTGAACATCAGAAATTGGAAGAAGCAGAAGAAAATAGCCTTATGAATGTCATCATGAAGAAGCTAGAGGCTCGTGTAGAGGAAAAGACAAAAAAATGTGAAGAACGCTGTAAACAACTAGAGGAAAGGGCAAACAAATTAGAAGAAATCAAAAAAGTCCTGGAAGAGAACAATAAAATACTGAAAGAAAATCAAGAAAAATCAATGAAACAAATGAAGGAAACAGTCCAAGACCTGAAAAGGGAAATAGAAAAAATGAAGAAGACACAAACAGAGGGAATGCTGGAAATAGAAAATCTGAGAAAACGATTGGGAACTTCAGATGCAAGTATAATCAACAGAATGCAAGAGATGGAAGAGAGGATCTCTAGCGTTGAAGATACAGTAGAAGAAATAGATTCATCAGTCAAAGAAAACACTAAAGTCAACAAAGTCATGAACCAAAATGTCCAAGAAATTTGGGACACCATGAAAAGACCAAACCTACGAATAATAGGGGTAGAAGAAGGAGAAGAATACCAACTCAAGGGCACAGAAAATATATTCAACAAGATCATAGAAGAAAACTTTCCCAACTTAAAGAAGGAAATGCCTATGAAGATACAGGAAGCCTATAGAACACCAAACAGACTAGACCCCCAAAAAAAGTCCCCTCGCCACATAATAATTAAACAATTAAACGTACAGAATAAAGAAAGAATATTAATAGCAGCAAAGGAAAAAGGCCAAGTGACATATAAAGGCAAACCTATCAGAATAACACCCGATTTCTCAATGGAGACTTTGAAAGCCAGAAGGTCCTGGACAGATGTAATGCAGACATTAAGAGACCATGGATGTCAGCCTAGACTAATATACCCAGCAAAACTTTCAATCGTCATAGATGGAGTGAACAAGACATTCCATGACAAAGCCAGATTTAAACAATATTTATCCACAAACCCAGGCCTACAGAAAGCACTAGAAGGAAAATTCCAACCTAAGGAAGTCAGATACAACCTCGAAAACACAGGCAATAGATAAAGCCACAGCAGTAGACCCCAACGAAGAAAAGTACACACACATCACCACCAAAAAATAACAGGAATGAACAATCACTGGACATTAATATCCCTCAATATCAATGGACTTAATTCACCTATAAAAAGACATAGGCTTACAGAATGGATACGAAAGCAGGACCCATCTTTCTGCTGCATACAAGAAACACATCTCAAATTCAAAGATAGACACTACCTAAAAATAAAAGGCTGGGAAAAGACTTTCCAATCAAATGGTCTTAAGAAACAAGCGGGTGTAGCCATCCTGATATCCAGCAAAATAGACTTCAAACTAAAATCAATCAAAAGAGATCAAGAAGGGCATTACATACTCATCACAGGAAAGATCCACCAAGATGAAGTCTCAATTCTGAACATTTATGCCCCAAACACAAGGGCACCCACATATGTAAAAGAAACATTATTAAAGCTTAAATCACATATAAAACCCCACACATTAATAGTGGGAGACCTCAACACCCCACTTTCACCACTGGACAGATCCCCCAAATCGAAACTTAACAGAGAAATAAAGGACTTAATTGATGTCATGACTCAAATGGACTTAATCGACATCTACAGAACATTCCATCCTAACAAAAAAGAATATACCTTCTTCTCAGCACCCCATGGAACCTTCTCTAAAATCGACCACATACTTGGTCACAAAGCAAATCTAAACAGATACAAAACAATTAGAATAACCTCCTGTGTTCTATCAGACCACCATGGTCTAAAGTTGGATTTCAACAGCAACAAAAACTACAGAAAACCTACAATCTCATGGAAACTGAACAATACGCACCTGAATCACCAATGGGTTAAGGAAGAAATAAAGAAAGAAATTAAAGACTTCCTAGAGATCAACGAAAATGAAGACACCACATATCCAAACCTATGGGACACTATGAAAGCAGTACTAAGAGGGAAATTCATAGCACTAAACGCCCACATAAATAAGCTGGAGAAATCTCACACTAGTGACTTAACAGCACACCTGAAAGTTCTAGAACAGGAAGAAGCAAAGTCTCCCAGGAAAAATAGATGCCAGGAAATTATCAAAGTGAGAGCTGAAATCAATAAAATAGAAACAAAGAGAACAATAAAAAAAATTAATGAAACAAAGAGTTGGTTCTTTGAGAAAATCAACAAGATAGACAAGCCCTTATCCAAACTAACCAAAAGACAGAGAGAGAGCATCCAAATCAACAAAATCAGAAATGAAAAGGGGGACATAACAACAGACATTGAGGAAATCCAGAGAATCATCAGGTCATACTTCAAAAACCTCTATTCCACAAAACTGGAAAACCTAAAAGAAATGGATAATTTTCTGGATAGGTACCACATACCTAAATTAAATCAAGACCAGATAAACTATTTAAATAGTCCAATAACCCCTAACGAAATAGAAACAGTCATTAAAAGTCTCCCAACCAAAAAAAGCCCAGGACCAGATGGTTTCAGTGCAGAATTCTACCAGATCTTCAAAGAAGAGTTAATACCAATACTCTCTAAATTGTTCCATACAATAGAAACAGAAGGAACATTACCAAACTCCTTCTATGAGGCTACAATTACCCTGATTCCCAAACCAAACAAGGATACAACAAAGAAAGAGAACTACAGACCGATCTCCCTCATGAACATTGATGCAAAAATACTCAATAAAATACTGGCAAACAGACTCCAAGACCACATCAAAACAATTATCCACCATGATCAAGTAGGATTCATTCCAGGGATGCAAGGATGGTTCAACATATGAAAGTCTGTCAATGTGATACACCATATAAACAAACTCAAAGAAAAAAACCACATGATCATCTCACTAGATGCTGAAAAGGCATTTGACAAAATCCAACACCCCTTCATGATAAAGGTCTTGGAGCGATCAGGAATACAGGGAACATACCTAAACCTAATAAAGGCAATTTACAGCAAGCCAACAGCCAACATCAAATTAAATGGAGAGAAACTCAAAGCAATTCCACTAAAATCAGGAACGAGGCAAGGCTGTCCGCTCTCCCCATACTTATTCAATATAGTACTTGAAGTTCTAGCCAGAGCAATAAGACAACATAAGGAGATTAAGGGGATACAAATTGGAAAGGAAGAAGTCAAGCTTTCCCTATTTGCAGATGACATGATAGTATACTTGAGCAACCCCAAAGATTCCACCAAGGAACTGATACAGCTTATAAACACCTTCAGCAACATAGCAGGATACAAGATCAACTCCAAAAAATCAGTAGCCCTCCTATATACAATGGACAAAAAAGCGGAGAAGGAAATCAGAGATACATCACCCTTTACTATAGCCACAAATGACATAAAATACCTTGGGGTAATACTAACCAAGCAAGTGAAGGACCTATATGACAAGAACTTTAAGTCCCTGAAAAAAGAAATTGAAGAAGATGTCAGAAAATGGAAAGATCTCCCATGCTCATGGATAGGCAGAACTAACATAGTAAAAATGGCAATCTTACCAAAAGCAATCTACAGATTCAATGCAATCCCCATCAAAATACCAACACAATTCTTCACAGACCTGGAAAGAATAATACTCAACTTCATATGGAAAAACAAAAAACCCAGGATAGCCAAAAGAATCCTGTACAATAAAACAACCTCTGGAGGCATCACGATCCCTGACTTCAAGCTGTACTATAGAGCTACAGTAATAAAAACAGCTTGGTACTGGCATAAAAAACGACATGTGGAACAATGGAATCGAATTGAAGACCCTGATATTAATCCGCACACCTATGAACAAATAATTTTTGACAAAGAAGCCAAAAGTGCACAATGGAAAAAAGAAAGCATCTTCAACAAATGGTGCTGGCAAAACTGGATATCAACATGTAGAAGGCTGCAAATAGATCCATATCTATCACCGTGCACAAAACTTAAGTCGAAGTGGATCAAGGACCTCAACATAAATCCAGCTACTCTGAACCTGCTAGAAGAGAAAGTAGGAAGTAGTCTTGAACGCATTGGCATAGGAGACCACTTTCTAAATATAACACCAGTAGCACAGACACTGAGAGAAACAATCAATCAATGGGACCTCTTGAAACTGAGAAGCTTTTGTAGGGCAAAGGATACGGTCAACAAAGCAAAGCGACAGCCTACAGAATGGGAAAAGATCTTCACCAATCCCACATCTGACAGAGGACTGATATCCAGAATATATAAGGAACTCAAGAAATTAGACATCAAAATGCCCAACAGTCCAATTAAGAAATGGGCTATAGAACTAAACAGAGAATTCTCAACAGAGGAAACTCAAATGGCTGAAAGACATTTAAGGAATTGCTCAACATCCCTAATCATCAGGGAAATGCAAATCAAAACAACTCTGAGATACCACCTTACGCCTGTCAGAATGGCTAAGATCAAAAACACTGAAGACACCTTATGCTGGAGAGGATGTGGAGCTAGGGGAACTCTCCTCCACTGCTGGTGGGAATGCAAGCTTGTACAACCACTTTGGAAATCAATATGGCGATTTCTTAGAAAATTGGGAATCCATCTCCCCCAAGATCCAGCTATACCACTCTTGGGCATATACCCAAGGAATGCTCAACCACACCACAAGAGCACTTGTTCAGCTATGTTCATATCAGCGTTGTTTGTAATAGCCAGAACATGGAAACAACCTAGATGCCCTTCAACTGAAGAATGGATAAACAAAATGTGGTACATATACACAATGGAATACTACTCAGCAGAGAAAAACAATGACATCATGAGGTTTGCAGACAAATGGATGGATCTAGAAAAAATCATCCTGAGTGAGGTATCCCAGACTCAGAAAGACAAACATGGTATGTACTCACTCATAACAGGATACTAGATGTGGAACAAGGATGACTGGACTGCTACTCACATCACCAGGCAGGCTACCTGGAAAACAGGACCCCAAGAAAGACACAGGGATCGCCCAACGACAGAGAAATAGAATGAGATCTACATGAACAGCCTGGACATGAGTGGGGGTAGTGAAGGGCGAGGGTCGAGGGAAAGAGAGCTTGGGTGAGTGGGAGATCCCAGCTGGATCAAAAACAGAGAGGGAGAACAAGGAATAGGAGACCATGGTAAATGAAGACCACATGAGAATAGGAAGAAACAAAGTGCTAGAGAGGCCCACAGAAATCCACAAAGATACCCCCACAACAGACTGCTGGCAATGGTCGAGAGACAATCCGAACTTACCTACTCTGGTGATGGGATGGCCAAACACCCTAATTGTCGTGCTAGAAACCTCATCCAACTACTGATGGATCTGGATGCAGAGATCCATGACTAGGCTCCAGGTGGATCTCTGGGAGTCCAATTAGCGAGAATGAGGAGGGTTTATATGAGAGAGAATTGTTGAGACCAAGGTCGGATAAAGCACAGAGACAAATAGCCAAACAAACGGAAACACATGAAATATGAACCAATCCTGAGGGGTCACCAACTGGATCAGGCCCTCTGAGTGGGTGAGACAGTTGATTGGCCTGATCTGTTTGGGAGGCATCCAGGCAGTGGGACCGGGTCCTGTGCTCATTGCATGAGTTGGCTGTTTGAAACCTGGGGCCTATGCAGGGTCCCTTGGCTCGGCATGGGAGGAGGGGACTGGACCTACCTGGACTGAGTCCACCAGGTTGATCTCAGTCTGTGGGGAAGGCTTTGCCCTGGAGGAGATTGGAATGGGGGGCGGGCTGGGGGGAAGGTGAGGGGGGCGGGAGGGGGGAGAACAAGGGAATCTGTGGCTGATATGTAGAACTGAATTTTATTGCAAAATAAAAATTAAAAAAAAAAAAAAAAAAACAAAAACAAAACAAAACAAAAAAAAAAAACAAATAGCCAAACAAATGGAAACACATGAAATATGAACCAATGGCTGAGGGGTCACCAACTGGATCAGGCCCTCCGAGTGGGTGAGACAGTTGATTGGCCTGATCTGTTTGGGAGGCATCCAGGCAGTGGCCCCGGGTCCTGTGCTCATTGCATGAGTCAGCTGTTTGAAACCTGGGGCCTATGCAGGGTCCCTTGGCTCGGCCTGGGAGGAGGGGACTGGACCTACCTGGACTGAGTCCACCAGGTTGATCTCAGTCTGTGGGGAAGGCTTTGCCCTGGAGGAGATTGGAATGGGGGGCGGGAGGGGGGAGAACAAGGGAATCTGTGGCTGATATGTAGAACTGAATTGTATTGCAAAATAAAAATTAAAAAAAAAAATGGAGTTGCTTCACACCTGAAAGTTCCTCATAAGAAATCAATGCTAAATATCACAACATCAGGGGTTAAAGCTAATGAAGTGAAAATACTAATTTCTGAAAATGCTTTTTCTCTGAGTAAGCTAATGAAGGATGTTTCATGGAAGAACACCTATGTTCTTGACTCCTTTGAATAGTAGCAGTTTTGGTGAAAATACTGGACTAATAAAAATCTATCAGAAACATCAGCATTGTTAAAGAACTCAAGGCAAATACAGCTTAAAAATTAAGGAGGAAAACTGTATTAGACTTTAAGTATGAAAAGCAACTAAATCAATTTCATGATATTAAGGTTCCATTTTGCAGTCTGGGATTATTAAGAGTATAAAGAGGCCTCCAGACTGCTGAGGAGTTTGAGACAATTGTAACTAAGTTTCAGCAATGTTTTCAGACCTGCTGAAAGCTGCAGGTCTGGAACCCGACTCCAATTTAGACAATTATCTTCTCCATTGGAAAATTGTCTATTGAAACTGGATGATCCTTACAAAGTTTCTCTTTTCTTTCTTTTTGGGTTTGCTGTAAATGGTGATAGCTCTTATTAGAGTTTTTGTAAAAGATCTGAAATGCACAAAGTACAATTTAGCAACACTCACTAAATACCAGAGTTAAGAGAGCTATTAAAAAATTACACCCAGGTCAGGCGGTGGTGGCGCACGCCTTTGATCCCAGCACTTGGGAGGCAGAGCCAGGAGGATCTCTATGAGTTCGAGGCCAGCCTGGGCTACCAAGTGAGTTCAAGGAAAGGCACAAAGCTACACAGAGAAACCCTGTCTCGAAAAACAAAACAAAACAAAACAAAAATTACACCCAATTCAATCTATCAAAAACTTTCAGAATATCAAAGCTGTCTATAAGTTCTTAACTTTAGAAATGATTTGTGTACTTCCTGTCTAGTTAAGAGTGTCTTTCTAATGGAGATAGTGATAATAATTAAGAGTAAGAAATAGCCGGGCGGTGTTGGTGCACGCCTTTAATCCCAGCACTTGGGAGGCAGAGCCAGGCAGATCTCTGTGAGTTCGAGGCCAGCCTGGGCTACCAAGTGAGTTCCAGGAAAGGCGCAAAGCTACACAGAGAAACCTTGTCTCGAAAAACCAAAAAAAAAGAGTAAGAAATAGAAAATTATTTCTGTCTTGTTAGAAAATGTTAAATCCCTTCAAAGTGTTCAGAAATTTTTAGGTGTTTGCTAAGTTAGATATATGCTCGTGGAAGCCCTGTAGAGTTTGCTTAATAATTCTTATGAATATGTTTGGAAAATAGATCTATAGAGTTTCTTTAAGAACACAAGCTTGCAAGAAGTATCTAAGGTAGTCATAAGTCATGTAGTAATAAGCTTGCAAGAAGTAAAGATGCTAGTTGTAAATGTAAGTTTATTTAAGAATATAAGAAGTAAATAAGTAAAGATGCTAGTTGTAAAAGATGAATATAAGAAGTAAATAAGAAGTATATTTGCTAAAGTAGTCTTATAGTTTCCTTAGGTACAAATAAGTAGATTGTAATGCTGTATGTGAGTTTGTAAAAAAGTGTAAATATTGAATGTGAGTCTAAATGCTTGCAAGGTATGTTATATGTGAATTTGTAAAAAAGTATATATGTTAAGTGTGAGTCTGTGCTTAATGCATATGGTTTAAAAAACCCTGAGATACAGAAGTTAGTGTACTGGCAGACTGCAAAGCAGGCAGTCTAAGTGGTTTCAAAAGCTCCAGAAACCACTAAAAAGCTGAGAATGGTGGACACCAGAACCAGCACAAGGCATCCGCAGCTGAGATCTATGGAAAATCAATTCAACACAGAAAAACCTGAGCTAACATCCAAAACAGTGCAGTTTAAAATGTTACTATAACCAAAAAGGTCTCTGGCTTGAGAATGAAAGTTGCAGAGATGCTTATTGCAACTAAAATTGTTTGGTCATTAAGTGTCTCTTCATATTTGGAAATGAAAGTCTGATACCAGAATTTACTTTTTTTTTTTTTTAGCTTTTTGAACTTAAAAAAAAATGAGAAAACTACAAAAAGGGTTTTGTTATGGATTTCTTCATATTTGAAAGGCTAGTACCAGAATTTATTTGAATTTGGGGACTTAATGAAATGAACAATAGTGATTTGATTGCAATGGGATGATTTTGAATTTACTTATAGTGATTACCTACAAACTTCTGGAATTATTTGTGTTAAAAATGAAACTGTTTAAATGAAGAAATTTATTGTTTCTACCTAGACTCAAGATGCAGTTTTGTGTATGCATATATGCAGGAGATCCGTGAATTGTTCTGTGTTAAAAATTAAATTGTTTTATGGAACAGATGTAAAAATGGAATCACTTATGGAACTGGTTTTGTGTAACAAATGGAACTGTTTAAATGGAAAAGTTTGGGTTTTCCAAATAGGCTTGAGATTTTGCTTAAAAATTATCAAGAACCAAAGAAGTAATATTCCTTAGTCTATTCAATTTTAAAAATGTATTATTTAGATGGATTAATGTCATGTTTTGTTAGTAAGAAATGCAATTGAGATTACTTTAAAGTGTACAGAGTTTTATTAAGAAACTACTTTTGGATGTTTTGCTAAAAGTTTTCCAAGTGTTAATGGTTAGATTGTGAACATTGCTTTTAAATATGAGTTTGGAAGGATTTTCACAGTTTGGGATTTCTAACTAGGTTTGAGATTGTGTTTAAAAATTATAAAGAAAAGGAAGAGTTATGAGTGAATTAAGGTTGAATGTATGTTTGCAGAAATTATGTTAACCTATTGACATTAATGTACCCTGGTTTTGTGAAGTTAAGGAAATATTTAAATTTGACATAAAAACATCAGAAGTTTTTCCTATGTTCTGTTAGAAAGAAAATTTAAATGATTCTATTAAGAGTTAAAGTTCTAAGACTGAAAAAATTGTTAACTATATATAGCACCATATGTGTTAATTCAAGTGATTCTGTTAAGAGTTTGCTTTGAGTTGTAAGATTGAGAGAAATGTAACAGTGGATAGCAATATTTATTTATATTAATATTAATATTAAGGGTAATGATGAAGGTAAGGGATTCTTTATGTTTGCAATTGCATTAAGAGTTTTTAGTTTAGAAAGGGCTTGATGCAGCTAAGAATGCTGGAGTCAATTGGACCTAATCCAAAAATGAAAATGCCATCTTTATCATCCTCTATTCCCACACTGGGAGGTGTAACAGCTATGGAGAGTGCTGTGAACTCTTAATAACAAGTATATATATATGAAAGAGGGACTTGTGGGAGCCTGTTTTCAGGTTCCTCATGGCTTTATCCAGTAGGTCCACATAGAGAGGATTAATAGGACCATGGACTGAGCACAGGCTTCTGAGATGGTCTGCACTTGGCTGTGCTGGGGGGAGGTATTTTGCTCCACCCCTTGGCGTCTCTATACATACCCTGGGGCAGAGACAGTCAGGGCTTGTTAGAATAGGTTCCAGGCCCTCTCGAGTCTATCCTTTATTTTCTATCTGTTCATCTCCACCTTCGAAATCCTTCTATCTAATATTTCCTGCTGCTCACACTGTAGAAAGCTCTGGGGAACTGTGGGGTTGGTGTGTAAATTCCATGCAATATCTGATTTCAAAAGATGGCATTTTCACTCTGAAATTGTTAAGAATGTACTTTTGAAATGTGTATTTTTGTTTATTTATTTGTTCTTTTTTTTGGTTCAGTGTGGTTTTTTTCAAAACAAAGTAGATCTATGTAGCTCTGACTGTCCTGCAAATTGCGATGTATATCAGGCCTTGAACTCAGAGATCTGTCTGCCTCTGCCTCCTGAGCTGGGATTAAAGTCATGTGCCACCATCACCTGACTAAAACATTTTTATTAGCATTGAGTTTTGTGGTGACATTTTTAGACATGACATTTTTATTTCATTTGGGTCAGAGTTCAAGCCAACATATCCATAAAGCTGTCACAGGACAACTTATGGAATTAGTTCTCACCCTTGGCTGTGAGGCTTGGTGGCAAGCACCTTTACCCACACACTGAGGGATCTCACTGGCCTAAATTTTTGTTTTGACCTTTTCCTGATAAAGTTGAATATAGGACGCACACATGCTAGGAAAACTCTCATTCAGCCAACTCTCTATTATTTTGAGACTGCCTCATGGTGAGAGTTTCCTTTCCTTTTTTGCTTCTCCGACAGAAGCAGTCTGTCATATGATCCATTCAACTCCCAGCAGATCTGACAGCTCAGCCATCCTGCTCCTCCTCCATGGAAGGCAATGTACCCCCACTAACCATGTCATTGCTTAAGGTCTACCTCATGGTTCCCTGTGTCTGAAATAGAGGAGAACCCTTAAAAAAACTCATACTCTACCTCCCACTGGTGCTCCTGATTGCTAAGCTTGCCCAAAGTTGCTCAATAGCTTGTCTCTAACAGGGCCTCAGGACAGTAGTAGCTTCTCTACTAGGTAAGCAGAGATCAAATGACTAAGGCAGCACAGGGCTTCACTGCTCTGGATTCCACCCTAGGGGCAGACAGTACTCTAGTCTGGGAAATATGTATTTTAGTAGAAACTATTCCAGTATCTCAGAGCACTTTCTGTTCCTCTTCCAAGAGGTATGTGTTTTATTACACAGTCACTGGCCAGTGCAGCCTACCATTTCCTTCATAGGTCAGAAATCCTGCAGCCAAACTTAAGTCACATAAAACAGTAACTGCTGTTAAAGGAGACCGTGAATTAAAAAAACAATGAAGTGTCTATGGAAAGGCTTAGAGGTAGAAAAGCAACAATGCAAATGAGGTAATATAATCCCCAAAAATTATTTTAAAAAATTGAAACAGGCTACATGGCCTTGTCCTTCAGAGACTAGGGATTTGTGTTAGAGCACACCACATGTTTAGTCACACATTTTCTCTCAGATTGTTCATGTTAAACCTATAAAATAATAGTTCTTTTAGGCAGAGCTACACCATTTTCTCCAGTTCTATTTTGGTCAAACTAGTGTAACTACTGTTGTTTGGATTTGTGATAAGTTCAGTTCTTTATCCACATTCTTGATTTCCTGTTATGTGAATGCAAATGGCCAGTCAGAACAATTAATAATCATCTAAAATACATAAAATTGATCACCTCACTACTTATTTCTAATGTGAGCTACAGTCAAAGGAACAGAGCTTTCATGTTCCTTCTTGCCGATCCCTTTCTGTAATGAGAGTACTCCTGCTTTAAAGTTGGTCAGTGAACTCAGTTCTTACACAGGTCCCTCTTCATATGGAAGTTTGGAATGCAATCAAGAGAAGTTGGAGGACACTCATTTACTGGTTTATTTTTACTTCACAATGACCAGTTTAGGTCCAGTTTTGAAGCAGTTTGCAGAACTTTCTTTCCCACACTGGGCAGCAAAGTAGAATTAGATGTTCAAAGCAATTCTCAACTGCATAGTATGAGGCAAGCCAAAGGAACAGGAGACATTGCTCTAAACAGAAATAAATAATCAACTGCACTTGGAAAAAGTGGAAACAAATTCTTAATGATGTGAAAAATGAGGAATAGAAGAAAATAAGAGATTAGAGCAGAGATGAATTTAAACAAAATCAAATTTTAACAGTGAAACAAATAATTGTCTTTTTAAAAAAATAAACAGAATTGAAAAAACACATGGCTCTACTGACTTTCAAAAAGAGAACATCATTCTCTGGTAGAGGGAATGGTATTAATAAGATATCATATCATCATGCCCCTATGTGCAAAGTTAGCTGCTAAGACCTGTGACCTGGCACACACAGCTACAGCTAATGGAAATAACCATGACAAGCAGGATAGAAAATATCTGCATATGCAAAGGAGAGTTCTTTGTTCAAAATTCAATATTCATGGGCTCAAGCTAACCTTCCAAAATTGTACACCCAAAATCTAGCCTGCCTTCACTCACATGACATGGATCAATACATGCTGGGGAATTACAAAATCACTGATCCTGCCACAATCAGGTCCTATTTCATAGTGGTGACTTCTGCAGCTGTTTGCCTACCCTGTTTCCCCCAGCAGTGTACACAATAAATTATTCTTACTATTCTAGTATCCAGGCAAACAAAAGTCTCTTTCCTGTTACTCAAATGGACAGTTGACTACATAACCCAAATTTTTAATTTAAAATCTCATTGGTAGATGAGTTCTTCAGTCTAAAATTGTAGGTGGTTTAATCACAAGGACAACACAATGAAATAGATTTTGCTCATGGCTATCTGATCCAACATAAGAAAGTTTGTCTCAGAAATTTTATTTACAAGGATGGAGGTACTGCTCTTAGAGAATATGCTTCCCCAGGGATAAATTATTCCACACACCTAAAAGTTTAATGAACAAAAATACCTTAAATAACAACAGGCATCAAGTGGTGGTTAATGTCAAAAGAGAAGCTAGTCTGGCACAGATTTTGCATGCTACATGGGCTGTCATCCTTAAGTTTCTCTTAAGTCTTGTGTGAAGTAGTACATTGAACAATTTAAATAGGGACAGGAGAATGCAAGTTTAGCCACTTAGGCAGATGAAGATTTATAGAGTATAATTATCTTTTAGATCATACAGTATTATCTAAACATAAATATATCTTGGTGCATGATTTAAAAGAGAAATAGATCATAATATATAACCTAAAAGATACATTTAAAGAATGTATCAATGCCACAATTTTCAGAGAAAGGACATAGAATAGAAATACAAAAACAGGCATGGGAAAGTCACCTATTCATACTATGAATGGTGGTCTCAAATGAACAGTTATTCTGAGCTATTCTAACCTGAGAATAAGGATTCTTTTGCCTACAATTAAGCTGGCTCAGAAAACCACAAATGCTTCTATGAAGGACCAGAACAAGTTCATTTTAACTAAGCCATGACTGCTCACTATCTCAAGGCTAAGACATTTCTATGCAGAATTTCATTTTTTTTGTTGTTTCTATAGCTCCAGTGGCCCTCCTGTAACTCACTCTGTATACCAGGCTTGCCTTGTACTTAGAGATTCACCTGCCTTTGCCTCTTGGGTGCTGTGATTAAAGGCCTGCACTACCAGAACCTGGCTTTTAATTTCTTTTTTTTTTTTTTTTAGTTTTTAAATAATGTTTCTCTGTGTAGCCCTGGTTGTCCTAGAACTCACTCTGTAGCCCATGCTGGCCTTGAACTCACAGAGATCTGCCTTCCTCTGCCTCCCAAGTACTGGGATTAAAGGTGTGCGTCACCACTTTCCAGCAAGAATTTCATTTTTTAAGCTGTGTTTTATGTATAGGAGTATTTACCTGCTTGTGTCTGTGTGCAGTACCTGCAGAGACCAGAAGATGGAATCAGAGCCCTTGCAACTGGAGTTATAAGCAACCACCATGGTTTCCAGCATGTGGAGGTATCTCACTCCCACAGCTGAGTGACTATTGAGTACAGTCCATGCCAGCTTGTCCTCAGGTACACCTCAAGCATTGCTCTGGCATTTGAACCTTGGGCTTTCACACCCAAAGGTCCATCCTTAAAAATTCTTCAAAATGTCACAGCTCTTTGTAGATGCCTGATTGCCTTAGCCTTAGACAGACTTCAGTTCAAGTCATAGGATCTTCTCATAACCTGGATATCTTCTAAAGTCACCACCATTCAGAGCTCCAAACTGAATGTTTTGCAGGCATCAGGGAAGCAGAAAATAATTTCATTCACACAAGTCAGACTTTATGCCTGCAAGTTCCTTTTCTCTCCTTACAGGAGGAATAAACTCAAGAAGGGGAACACCTGACATGTGATTTATTGTGCTCCAATTGCTGCCTATTTACCACATTGGAGATAAACTCACTCTTGTGACTTGGATTAAATGGTCAACCATCTTTTAAAGACTTTTAGTGTCAGTTCCTCTCCTATTTGTATTCTTTGTATTTTCCACTCATTTTGTGGAGATTTGGGTTTAGAAAACTCTTGGAACAGTTCTCCCACTGGCCCTGCAGTTCATGTGGTGGCAGCTAAGGCAGTGCAGCACCATGACAGGTTCAACATCACACATTCCTCCTACCCAGTGACACCACAATCATTGTCCAAGAGAAGGAATGCTGAAGTCAGAGTCCAAGTGATGCTCCATGAGATTGTTTTCCAAGCCTGCCTCTGCCAAGGTGGATGCAACACTGGAAAAGGCCATGGGAAAGGATAAAGGATCACACAGAAGAGTGCAAACAAAAGGGAACAGGAAAGGAAAAGGCAACAGGCTAAAGTGGCTGACCAACAACTCCAGATCTGCCAGCAGAAAATGGAGACACTGAAAAACAGAGTCCAGTCTCTGAAGTAGAAGAGAAAGAAGCCAAGTCTGACAAACCATCCATTATGTCTGTCAGTATCCCCACCTCGCTACTTGTACAATCCAGAGAAATATTTTAACCAACTATTTGTAAATGTGAGTTTTTTAGTAGCTCTATAAACATTTTTAAATGGTGGGTAAAAATCCTATTTCATTCCATATTTTAAGTGTAAATGATTTTTTAAGAGGTTAAATCACTTGAGAGTTTTTGTTTTTTTAATACAATCAGAAAATATCAGGATAGTGTATCAGGAGAGGATGTGACTGTCTCAGGGGTCACCATAACATTCAGTATAGGGGGCTAGTTTTATATCCTACAACACAAAGGATTCTAAATGAAATTTGAAGTTTCTTGGTCATGCATTTGTACCCAGAATATCCTTAGGTATATCTGCTCTCATATTTCTAGTAGAAATGTTTCCTAAAAAACCACTCCTTGCTCCTTGCCTCTTCAGAACTGTCTCCTTCATAGGGTTTCATAGGGTTTCTCTCCAGTATGCTTTCTTTTATGTTCTTGAAGATGGCTTTGAAATTCAAAAGCTTTACCACATTGATTATATTCATAGGGTTTCTCTCCAGTATGTTCTTTTTCATACATTTGAAGAGTACTGGGATATGAAAGATCTTTAACACATTGTTCCCTTGTCTTTTTTTTTAAGAATGCCTTGTGAATCTATTTCAACAACTTAAAGTAGAGATATATGGTTTTCTGAAAATTTAATAATCATTAATGTACTTTAATCTGTGTTATTTACACTGTTGCTTTTGGTTAAAACTTCCAGGACACAATTTAATTTCTTCAGAGGCACATTTGTATCAACTTGCACAAGAAAATTACCTTTCATCTCCTCTAGAACTTTGAAGATGTTCTTCAGTATTATGGTCTTCCCAATTGTATCCTAAAATAACGTACCAAAAAAATATATGTTATTTTCTTTAAAACTGACCAAAATTTATGTTTCTACCTTCAGTGAAACTTAGAATATGACTGATTTATTCACCTAATATTCTTTCTCAATCAAATTACAGAGGAGGATCCAAAACCTAAGAACAGTTGTCCTCTCATTTTAATATGTGAAGAAAACTGTATCTTACCGATAATAGTGAGGTTCCTGTAGGTTTCCAGCATCACGTCTTTGTAGAGATTCTTCTGGGAAGGATCCAGTAAAGTCCACTCTTCCCAAGGGAAGTCGACATGAACATCATCATAGGTCACTGCATTCTAAAATATCCCATACATGTGTACAAGAGAAACCATAATACTTACATCATTGTAAATGTATAGTTCTTTGAGAGTATAGTCATATAATTCTGAAGCTCCCCACACTTACTTCATGACATACAAATTATATGTAATCAACAAGTCCCTTTAGAAGAAAACTGAATAAGAGGATCACTTCTGTCATTTCTGTACCGTTTGAATGGGATATCACCTTGCAAGAGAAATGCTTATTAACAAATATAGAGAGACAAGGAAACAAATCAACAGTACAGAGTACACACGAGAGAAATTGTATCAACAATTACTAACTATAAGGAAAAATAAGATGGATAAACTGGGTGTATTGGCTCATGCCTTTAACAGCAGGATTCAGAAGTCAGAGGCGGGTATATCTGTGTCTGAGTTGAATCCCAGCCTAGTCAATGCAATCAGGTCTAGGAAAGACTATGGTACATGTTAAGACCCTGTCTCCCAAGCAAAAATAAGCAGAACAAGAAAGAAAGAACTAAGAAGTTTTTACTGAAGTTCCTACAAAGAGTTATGCATTTACTTTAGTTCTGTATTCCTCAAAAATCCTGAAGTGCCACAATTCAAACTATAACATAAGTAAAAATTTACTAAAACGTAGTGCATGTTTAAATAATTATAAAGGGAAAGATGAAACCATTAGCCACATAAATGTTGATCATAAATAATCAACACAGGGCAATAGAGATGGCAAGCTAGTAAAGAGCTCTTGCTGGTCTTGCATAGAAGTGAGCTCAATTGCCAGTACTTACATGAAGAAACACATGTATCCATTATTCCAAGTTCAGGGTTACTGAGACCATCTTTTGATCACTGTGAGGATCAGGTACCCACATGGTGCATATCCATGCATTCAGATAAAATATTCATATTCATTTCAAAATCAAAACAAATGTAACAGGCAGGAGGAAGTTCATGCACCTGCAATGCAGTGACTCAGAAGGCGCAAGAATGTTAATATCATGAATACATTCCAAATAGAGAAATAGAATGATAACCTGTGTCAAATTTTAAAATTCAAGTTATATGTGGAGCTCAGTACAACAGCATATGCTTGACATTTACAAAAACCTACATCCCAGGCCCATCATTCAATAATATAAAAACAAAAAAGCCAGGAATGTTCACCCACATTAATCTGTGGACTTGGGAGCCAGAATCAGGAGGATTTGTGAGTTCCAGGCCAGCCTGGTGTACAGAACTTGTAGCCAGAGTTTTCCTGCCTGGCCCACAGTCAGGACAAATCTCTATCACCTGCCAGTCCCACAGCCACTCAGACCTGACCAAGTAAACACAGAGACTTATATTGCTTACAAACTGTATGGCCGTGGCAGGCTTCTTGCTAACTGTTCTTACAGCTTAAATTAATCCATTTCCATTAATCTATACCTTGCCACATGGCTCATGGCTTACCGGCGTCTTCACATGCTGTTTGTCATCATGGCGGCTGGCAGTGTCTCTCTGACTCAGCCTTCTACTTCCCAGCTTTATTCTCCTCCTTGTCCCGCCTACACTTCCTGCCTAGCCAATGGCCAATCAGTGTTTTATTTATTGACTAATTAGCAACACATTTGCCATACAGAACATCCCACAGCACATGAATTATGAACCCATGGCTGAGTGGTCCCCAACTGGATCAGGGCCTCTGAATGGGTGAGACAGTTGATTGGCTTGGTCTGTTTGGGAGGCATCCAGGCAGTGGGACTGGGTCCTGTGCTCATTACATGAGTTGGCTGTTTGAAACCTGGGGCCTATGCAGGGTCGCTTGGCTCGGTGTGGGAGGAGGGGACTGGACCTGCCTGGACTGAGTCTACCAGGTTGATCTCAGTCCTCAGGGGAGGCTTTGCCCTGGAGGAGATGGGAATGGGGGATGGGATAGGAGGAAGGTGGGGGAGGGAGGGGGAAGGACAGGGAAATCCATGGCTGATATGTAAAATTAAATCAAATTATAAAATAAAAAAATATATATGTATAGAACACAATTAGGTAAATGAAAAAAATTCTCCTCTGATAAAAATCTAATAACTATAACATATATTGAACATAGGAGATTAAATAAAATAGAAATTTTTATCTGATAATAGTCTATTATCCAAAATATACATATTAAACACAAAAATTCCAATAAAACAAAAATTCTTGTCTGATAAAAGTCTAATAACTAAAATATTCTTGTTGAACACAAGAAATTAAATAAAATAAAAATTCTCATCTGATATAGGTCAAATATAAAAATATACATTGAACACAAGAATTCAGATGAACAAAACAAAAATTCTCATCTGAAAAAGGTCTAATATCCAAAATGTACATACTGAACACAGGAAATCATAAACAGGACAAAATTCTCATGTGATAAAAGTCAAATATCAAAAATATACTTATCAAACACAAAAATTAAATAAAAGAAAAATTCTCTGCCGGTAAAGTTCTAATATCCAAAATATACACATTGATGACAAGAAAATGAAAGAAAAATTCTCAAATGCTAACAGTCTAATAACCAAAAAAACACACTGAACATCAAAAATCAGATAAATAAAATGAAAATTGTCATCTGATAAAGGTCAAATATTAAAAGTGTATTATATTACACAAGAAAATAAATAAAACAAAAAATTTTCACTGAGAAAATTCTAATATCCAAAATAAACATATTGAACACAAAAAGTTCAATAAAACAAAAATTCTTATCTTGTAGAGGTCAAATATCAAAAATATACTTATTGAACACAAGAAATTAGATAAATAAAACAAAAATTCTCATCTGATAAAGGTCTAATATCAACAATATCATTATTGAGCACAAAAAAACTAAAGAAAAGAAGAATTCTAATCTAATAAAAGTTTAATACTAAAATTATACATATTAAACATAGGTAAATAAAGCAAAAGTTCTCATCTGCTAAAAGGTGTAATATCAAAAATATACATATTGAACACAAGAAATCATAAAAGAAAACAAAATTTTCATGTGATAAATATCAAATATCAAACATACAGTTATTGAACATAAGAAATTAAATAAATAAAATTCAACTTATAAAAGTCTAATATCAAATGTATACATATTTGTATATTTCTTACTGTATTTATAACATTCATTTAACAATGCAATACAATTTTCTGATCCTTGAATGTTATTATTATCAACTATTAGGATATAAAGACGTGAAAGTTAGTAGTTAGACATTATAATAGAACTTGTAGTAAAATTAGATATGTTTTCAAGATTGAGCAGATATATTTTAGATAGACAGGTCATCTTCAAACACTTCAGAGATCTACAGAATATGGCATTTAAAATATTTTAATAACATAGAAAATTTTTCTTTTTTGTTATGACTATGAGACACGTCAGCTCCTGGAAGTACCAATCTACTTCAGAGAAAATATGGGCACTGAAAAAAACTACAATTAGGGATAACTTTCATTGTGGCAAAAATTAGCCACTGGACAACAAAGTATCCCCGAATCAACTGCTGACAAACAGGACAGACAGGACACGAAACAAAGGAGTACTGATTTTGCCAAATCAAGTGTGGTTATGGCTTTACCAAAAGGCATCTTCTGAGGACAGGATAATATGGCACCATCCCTGAAGTGGCCTTCGCAATCCAGAAAAGGTACTGTGCTCTTTTCTTTGAAGGCAGCTGAACAGGCAGTGGGTCGATGGCTTCTGATGTGCAATGGAACAGCAGCTGAAACAGTTATTCTTGAAGAGTAAGCTCACGCCTCTTAATAGTAGAATGGCATTTAGTAGAGGGATGTGGAGAAGAACAGGATGCTGAGATGAAGCCACATACACACATAGCCAAGAAGAATGGACAGCGGAATTAAAAAAAAATCAACAATTTCCAAAATTTAAAATCCTGAATCATGACATGACACTAGTGGAATTCAGGTGTTTCTGGTATATAGACTGCTCTCACCCAATGTGATGTTGAACTGTTGACCTTGTGTCCATCCTACTTCACAAATGAGTCTGTCAGATGTGCTAAGCCTACTTCACAAATGAGTCTCTCAGATATGCTAAGCCTATAGGCTGATGATGATGCCCCAGCACTGCGGAGAAACCTCAGGTGACTGTCCAGGCAGCTGGCTCTTTCTGTCAACTCACAATTTTTTGGAAGTTGCTTGCATGTACTTCCTGTTTTTATTTTTGTTAGCTAATATTATTTCCTTTTTGGGTCTCTGAGGGAGATGAAGATTAGTTAGTTACAGTTGAAGATTAATTAGGATAGAAAGTGAATTAGACACAATAGGATAGATAAAGGAATTATTTTCTCTGAATTTGTCAAATACAAATGGACTAGACATTGTTTAGATATTTATTACTTGTATGTATTGTATATAGTTATTGTACTTTTGTATATAGTTTTTCTTATGTTAGTTATAAGCTTTTTCCTTTTTTCTTTTTATTAAAATAGAAAAGGGGAAATATGGTGATATTTTATTTTGTACTAAAATATTATTTGTATGTTAATAAATAAAGTTGCCCAGTGGTCAGAGCTTAATAGCAAGACATAGGAAAGCCAGGTGGTGGTGGTGCACGCCTTTAATCCCAGCACTTCGTAGGCAGAGCTAGGTAAGTCTCTGTGTGTTCAGGAATACAGCCAGCATTGGATACATATGCCTTTAATCACAATACCAACCATAGAAGACCTGGAGGTCTATACAGACAGGCAGTGACGAGCCGGTCATGTGGTTGGGTTTTCAACCAATGAGAAGGCAGAACAAAAAGTCTATATAAAGACTTTAACACAGGAAGTAGCTTTGTTTCGGAGAGGTAGGACCTCTGCAGGAGGAAGGGTAAGGTTTTAGCTCTTAGCTCTGACTTCTTGGCTTTCTTCTTTGCATTGGTTCTGTGTTTCTTATTTAAAAAGACAGTTGGTTACATCTACACATATTGAACAAAATAAATAAAAGAAACATTTTTACCTAAAAAATGTCTATATCCAAAATTTACATATTGAACCTAAGAAATCAAATAAATATAACAAAACCTCTCATATGATAGAATTCGAATATCCAAAATATACATAATGAAACTAAGAAATAAAAAAAAAATCAAAAATTTTATTCTGATAAAGGTCTAACATCCAAATATATGTTTTATCCCAAGAAATCAGAAAAATAAAACAAAAAGTCTCATCAGATAAATGTCTAATATCCAAATATATATGCTGAGCATAAGGTATCAGACTACTATAACAAAAAATATCACCTGATAAATTTCTAATATCAAAAATATACATATTGAACATATTTAAATAAATAAAACAAAAATTCTCATCTGATTAAAATCTAAAATCCAAAATATGCATACTGAACACAATAAATTAATTAAATAAAAATTCTCAACTGACAAAGAACTAAAATTCTGCCCTGATAAAGGTCTAATATTCAATATATATATAAAATAAAAAATTAGATGAATTAAACAAAATTTCTCCTCTAATAAAGGTCTAATACTCACAATATGCATATTGAACACAAGAAATTAGACAAATAAAAAATTCTCATCTGATAAATGTCTAATATTTAAAATATACATTTTAAACACAGGACACTAGATAAATAAAACAAAAATTCTCACCTGATTAGGGTCTAATATCAAAAATATTCACATTCAACAAAAGAAATTAAATAAAACAAAAATTCTCACTTAATAAAAACTAATATCCAAAATATGCAAAATGAACATAAGAAATCAAATACACAAAACAAAAAGTCTCATCTGATAAAGGTCTAATATCAAAAATATACATAATGAACACAAGAAGTTAAATAAAACAAAAATTCTCACCTGATGATGTGGTGATTTCTAAAATATACATACTTAACACAAGAAATTAAATAAAACACAAAATCAGATATTATTAAGCTCTAATATCAAAAATATACATATTGAACACAAGAAATCATAAAAGAAAAAAAAATTTCTCATCTCATAAGGTCTAATATCCAAAATACACATACTGAAAATATTTAGAAAAATAAATTTTCTCACCTGTTAATGGTCTAATATTCCAAAATATACATACTGAACAGAAGAAATTAAAAGAAAAAAATTCTCACATGACAAAAGTCTAATATCCAAAATATATATAAAAACCTCGAGAAATCATATAAATAAAACAAAAATTCTCACCTGATAAAGGTCTAATAAATAAAATACACATACTGTACACAAGGAAATAAATAAAAGAAAAATTCTCATCTGATAAAGGTCTAATATTTAAAATATGCATGTGGAACATAAGTAGATGAATAAAACAAAAATTCTCATCTGATAAAGGTCAAATATCACAAATATACCTATGGAATGCAAGAAATCATATAAACAAACAAAAATTCTCATCTGCTAAAGGTCTATTATGCAAATATACATATTGAAACAAGAAATCAGATCAACAAAACAAAACTTTTCACCTCATAAAGGTTTAACATACAATATATACATATAGAACACAAGAAATCAGGAAAACAAAACAAAATAATCGAGTGATTAAGGTCTAATATGAAAAATATACTTATTGAAGACAAGAAATAAAATAAAACAAAAATTCTGTTCTGATAAAGTTCTTATATAAAAAATATATCAATTTAAAACAAGAAATCAGATAAATAAAGTGACAATTCTCATCTGTTACAGTTTTAATATCCAAAATATCGATGTTGAACAGACAAAATCAGATCAATAAAACAAAAGTTCTCACCTGATAAAGGTCTTATATCCAAAATATACATATTGATATTATTAGATAAATAAAACAAAAATTCTCATCTGTTAAAGTTTAATATTGAAAATATACATAGTAAACACAGGAAAGTAAATAAAACAAAAATTCTCACCTAAAAAATGTCTAATATCCAAAATATACATATTGAAAACACAAAAAATTATTAGATGATAATTTTTGTTTCAATTAATTTCTTGTGTTCAGTATGCATATTTTTGATATTAGAAATTATTCAGATGAAAATTTTCATTTTATTTGTCTGATTTTTTGTGTTAATTATGCATATTTTTTCTATTAAACCTCTACCAGATGAAAATTTTTGTTATGTTTATATGATTTCTTGTGTTCAATATGTATATTTAAAACAAAATTTCTCATCTGATAAAAGTCTAATATCCAAAATATATATATTGAACATAAGAAATCAGATAAATAAAACAAAATTTCTCATCTAGTAAAGGTCTTTTATAAAAAGCATACTGAACACAGTAAATTAATTAAGACAAAAATTATTATCTCATGAAAGTCTAATATCCAAAACATACATACTGAACACAAGAGTAAATAAAACAAAAATTCTCATCTCATAAAGGTGTCATATTCAAAATATACATATTGAATACAAGATATCAAATAAATAAAAGGAAAATTCTTATCTGATAAAAGTCTGGTATCCAAAATACACATATTGAGCAAAAGAAATCGGAAAAAGGAAACAAAATACTCATGAGATAAAGGTCTAATATGAAAAAATATACTTATTGAATAAAAGAAATAAACTAAAACAAAAATTCTGTTCTGATAAAGGACTAATACAAAAATATACCAATTGAACACAAGAAATCACATAACTGAAACAAAAATTCCTGCATGATAAAGGTCTCATATCCAAAATATACATATTGAACACAAGAAATCATATAAACAAAAAAAAAATTCTCACCTGATAGAGGTTTAATACCAAAAATATGTATAATGAACACAAAAAAATCAGACAAATAAAATGAAAATTCTCACCTGATAGCAGTCTAAAATTCAAAATATACATATTGAACACTAGAAATCAGTTAAATGATAAAAAAATTCTCATCTAATAAAAATTAACAACTCGAGGACATTGAAGCATCTGCCGGGGGTCTTGGAAAAGGGAGGCCTTCCCAATGACTCTGAGATACCACCTTACACCTGTCAAGATGGCTAAGATCAAAAACAAGGAAGACACCTTATGCAGGAGAGGATGTGGAGCTAGGGGAACTCTCCTCCACTGCTAGTGGGAATGCAAACTTGTACAACCACTTTGGAAATCAATATGGCGCATTCTTAGAAAATTGGGAATCCATCTCCCCCAAGATCCAGCTATACCACTCTTGGGCATATACCCAAGGAATGCCCAATCATAACACAAGAGCACTTGCTCAGCTCTGTTCATATCAGCATTGTTTGTAATAGCCAGAACCTGGAAACAACCTAGATGCCCTTCAACGGAAGAAGGGATAAATAAAATGGAATACTACTCAGAAGAGAAAAACAATGACATCATGAGGTTTGCAGGAAAATGGATGGATCTAGAAAAAAATCATCCTGAGTGAGGTAACCCAGACTCAGAAAGACAAACATGGTATGTACTCACTCATAGCAGGATACTAGATGTGGTACAAGGATGACTGGACTGTTGCTCACATCACCAGGGAGGCTACCTGGAAAACAGGACCCCAAGAAAGACACAGGGATCACCCAATGACGGAGAAATGGATGAGATCTACATGAACAATCTGGACATGAGTGGGGGGGAATGAAGGGCGAGGGTCAAGGGAAAGAAAGCTTGGGGGAGCCGGAAATCCCAACTGGATCAAGAACAGAAAGGGAGAACAAGGAATAAGAGACCATGGTAAATGAAGACCACATGAGAATAGGAAGAAGCAAAGTGCTAGAGATGCCCACAGAAATCCACAAAGATACCCTCACAATAGACTGCTGACAATGTTGAGACAATCCGAACTGTCCTACTCTGGTGATGGGATGGCCAAACACCCTAATTGTCGTGCTAGAAACCCCATCCAATGACTGAGGGAACTGGATGCAGAGATCCATGGCTTGGCCCCAGGTGGAGCTCTGGGAGTCCAATTAACAAGAAAGCAGAGGGTTTATATGAGCAAGAATTGTCTAGATCAATGTTGGGTAAAGCACAGGGACAAATAGCCAAACAAATAGAAACACATGAACTATGAACCAATGACTGAGGAGCCCCCAACTGGATGAGGCCCTCTGAATGGGTGAGATATTTGATTGGCTTGATCTGTTTGGGAGGCATCCAGGCAGTGGGACCGGGTCCTGTGCTGATTGCATGAGTTGGCTGTTTGAAACCTGGGGCTTATACAGGGTCGCTTGGCTCAGCCTGGGAGGAGGGGACTGGACCTGCCTGGACTGAGTCTACCAGGTTGATCTCAGTCTTTGGGGGGAGGCTTTGTCCTGGAAGAGGTGGAAATAGGGGGTAGGCTGGGGGGAAAGGGAGGCGGGTGGGAGGGAGGAGAACAAAGCAATCTGTGGCTGATATGTAGAACTGAATTGTATTTTAAAATAAAATTAAATTAAATTAAAAAAAATTAACAACTCATGAAAATCTAATATCCAAAATAAACATATTGAACTCAAGAAATTAAATGACACAATAATTCTCACCTGATAAAGAACTTATATCTAAAGTATACATATTCAAATAAAGAAATCAAATAAATAAACAAAATTTCTCATCTGATAAATGTCTAATATCCAAATATTATTTACTGAACACTAGAAATTAAATAAAAAGTTTTGTCATCTGATAAAAGTCCAATATCAAAAATATTATATTAAACACTAGAAATCAAATAATAAAACAAATATTCTCATCTGATGAAGGTCTAATATCTAAATTAAACCTGTTGAACAGAAGAAATCAGATAAATAAAATAACAATTTTCATCATAGAAATGTCGAATATAAAAAATATACATATTGAACACAAGATATCATTAATCAATTAAAAATTCTCACCTGATAAAAGTGCAATATCCAAAATATACATATCGAACATAACTAGCTAAATAAAAAAATTCTCATCTGATAAATGTCTTATATTGAAAATATACATATTGAACTTAATTAGATAAATAACACCAAAAAGTCACATCTGATAAAGGTCTACATCCAAAATATACATATTGAATGCAAGAAATAAAACAATAATTGTCACCTGATAAAGGTCTAATATCCAAAATATACATATTGAACTGAAGAAACCAGATCAATAAAACAAAAACTTTCATCAGATAAAGGTCTAATATCCAAAATATACATGTTGAATACAAGATATCAGACTAATATAACAAAAATTAGCATTTGACAAATGTCTAATACCCAATGTATACATATAGAATGCAGTATACCATATAAATAAAACAAAAATTCTCACCTGATAAAGTATTAATATCAAAAATATGCATGCTGGACACAAGAAATCAAATATATAAAACAAAAATTCTCATCTGATAAAGGTCTAATATCCAAAATATACATATTGAACTTAATAAGATAAATAAAACAAAAATTATCATCTGTTAAACATTTACTGTCCAAAATATACATACTTAACAGAAGAAATGAAATAAAACAAAAATCTGATCTGATAAAGGTCTAATATAAAAAATGTACATAGTGAACACAAGAAATCAGATGAATAAAACAAAAACTTCATCTGTTAAAGATCTAATATCCAAAATATACATATTGAACACAAAAAAATCCAACAAAACAAATGAAAATTCTAAATTGATAAGGATCTAATATCAAAAAATGCATATTGCACACACGAAATTAGATAAATAAAACAAAAATTCTCATCTGATAAATGTCTAATATCCAAAGTATACATACTGAACACAAGAAATTAAATAAAACAAAAAATTCTCATCTGAAAAAGGTCTAATAACCAAAATATACATATTGAACATAATAAGATAAATAAAATAAAAATTCTCATCCGTTAATGGTATAATGTCCAAAATATACATACTAAGCACAAGAAATTAAATAAGACAAAAATTTTCATCTGATAAAGGCCTAATATCCAAAATATACATATTGAATAAAAGAAATCATACAAATAAAACAAAAATTCTCCTCTGAAATCGGTCCTATATCCAAAATATATATATTGAACATAATTAGATAAATAAAACAAAAATTCTCATCTGATAAAGGTCTGATATCAAAAATATACATAGTGAACACAAGAAATCAGATAAATAAAAGGAAAATTCTCATTTGATAGAGGTCTAATATCCAAATATACAGTTTGAACAAAGGAAATCAGACAAACAAAAAAAAATTTTCATGTGATAAAATTTTAATATCCAAAATACACATATTGAACAAAATAGAAGAAAAAAACAACAATTATTAGATTATTAGATATACATATTGAACATATTTAGATAAATGAAAACAAAAATTCTCATTGGATAAAAGTCTAATATCCAAGCAGTGTGGTGGTGGCACATGCCTTTAATCCCAGCACTCGGGAGGCAGAGCCAGGCGGATCTCTGTGAGTTTGAGGCCAGCCTGGTCTACAAAGTGAGTTCCAGGAAAGGCGCAAAGCTACACAGGGAAACCCTGTTTCGAAAAAAAAAAAAAAAAAAAAACTAAAAAAAAAAGTCTAATATCCAAAACATAGATATTGAAAACAGGATACCAGATAAATAAAACAAAATTTCTCATCTGATCAAGATCTAATGACAAGTATGTATATTGAACACAAGAAATCAGATAAATAAAACAAAAATTCTCATCTGATATCAAAAATATGCATACTGAACACATGGTATCAGATAAATAAATCAAGAATTCTAACCTGATAAAGGTCTAATATTCAAAATATACAAAAAACACAAGAAATCAGAAAAACAAAACAAAATTCTCATGTGATAAAGGTTTAACATGAAAAATGTATTTATTGAACACAAGAAATTAAACAAAACAAAACTTCTGTTCTGATAATGGTCTAATATAAAAATATACTTATTGAACACAAGAAATCAGACAAAAGAAGAATTCTCATCTGATAAAGGTATCTTTATAGGCGTTTCCTTCTTTAGGTTGTGAAAGTTTTCTTCTATGATTTTGTTGAATATATTTTCTGTGCCTTTGAGTTGGTATTCTTTTCATTCTTCTATCCCTATTATTCTTAGGTTTGGTCTTTTTATGGTGTCCCAAATTTCTTGGACATTTTGGGTCATGACTTTGTTGGCTTTAGTGTTTTCTTTGACTGATGAATCTATTTCCTCTACCGTATCTTCAACACCAGAGATCCACTCTTCCATCTCTTGCACTCTGTTGGTTATGCTTGCATCTGTAGTTCCTGTTCATTTATTCAGATTTACACTTCCAGCATTTCCTCAATTTGTGTCTTCTTTGTCTCCATTTCAGTCAGGCAGCAGACCTCCTGCAGGCAGATCAGACTACCACCATCCCCCATGAGACCCTGTAACCAAGCCCCACCTCCCCCCATCCCACCCATTCTTCAAGACTGCAACTGTTCCCTGAGACAGAGATGGCCAAGACCCGATTGGACTAAGAGGTGAGTCTTTATCCTCAATCCTGAACACCCCAGACCCTAGGCTTTGGGCCCAGGGGCACAACCCTGCACCCCTACACCACTACCCATTGCAGTTCCAGTTTCGGGCCAGTCAGCAGGCAGACCTACTGCAGGCAGTTCAGACTTCCACCATCCCCCACCAGACCTTGTAACTCACAAGTCCCACCCCTCCCAACCCACCTGTGTGCCAAGATTACAACTACTCCCTGAGACAGAGCCCACAAGGGCCAACTGGACTAAGAGCTTCTCCCTGAGACAAACAGTCCATCAGAACCCAATAGACCAAGAGCTCCCACTGGACCAAGATTATTGATCCGACTGAGAGAGCCTCCCTCAGACACAGACACCGCTTGCACCAAGTGGAGAAAGAGATGGATAGAGGTCAGTGCAAAAGTACAGTCAACAACAAAAAACACACCATGGTTCCATCAGAACCTACACCAGCAAGACCTGAACATCCCAACACAGAGGAAACAGAAGAAATCGACCTTAAAAATGATCTTAAGAAGATGTTAGAGATCTTTAAAGAGGAAATGAAAAATTCCCTTAAAGAATTAGAGGAAAAGTCAAACAAAAAATGGGAAGCAATCAGTAAATCCCTTGAAAGCCAAGAGAAAGCAATTAAATATTTGAGGGAAACAGCTCAAGATTTGAAATCTGATTTCTCATTTGCAATATGTATATTTTGCATATAGACATTTATTAGGTGAGAATTTTTGTTTTATTTAATTTCTTGCATTCAATATGTATATTTTGGTTATTAAACCTTTATCAGATGAGAGTTTTTGTGTTGTGTATATGATTTCTTGTGTTTAATGTATATATATATATATATATATATATGACACTAGATCTTTATCAGATTAAAATTTTTGTTTTATTTAATTTCTTGAGTTCAATATGTAATTTTCAACATTAGAAGTTTATCAGATTAGGATTTTTGTTTAATTTATCTAATTATGTTACATTTATCAGATGAGGATTTCTGTTTTATTTATCTGATTTCTAGTGTTCAGTATTTATATTTTGGCTTAGTCCTTTATCAGATGAGAAGTTTTGTTTTATTTATCTGATTTCTTGTGTTCATTATGTATATTTTGAATATTAGAACTTTATCAGATGCAAATTTTTGTTTTATTTATCTGACGTATTGTGTAAAATATGTATATTTCTGATATTAGACTTTTATTAGGTGAGAATTTTTTTATTTATCTAATTATGTTTGATGTGTATGTTTGGGATAGTAGACCTTTATCATATGAGAATTTTTGTTTCATTTAATATCTGTGTTCAAAAAGTATATTAGGGATAGTAGACCTCTATCAGATGAGAATTTTCATTTTATTTATATTATTTATTGTGTTCAATATGTATATTTTGGATATTAGACCTTTATCAGATGAGAAATTTTGTTTTAATTAATTTGTTGTGTTCTGTATGTATATTTTGGATACTAGAAATTTATCATGTGATAATTTTTTGTTCTATTTATGTTATCATGTTCAATGTGTATACTTTGGGTATTAGAACATTATCAAATGATTTTTTTTATTTATCTGACTTCTTAGAATCAATGTGTATATTTTTGATATTAGACTTTTATCAGATGAGAATTTTTGTTTTATTTATCTGATTTCCAGTGTTCAATGTGTATATTTTTGATATTAGACCTTTAAAAGATGAGAATTTTTGTTTTATTTAATTTATTGTGTTAAATGAAAATATTTTGGATATTAGACTTTTATCGGATGAGAATTTTTGATTTACTTGTCTGATTTCTTGTCTTCACTCTGTATATTGTGGTATTAGACCTTTATCAGATGAGATTTTTTTGTTTTATTTATTTGATTTCTTGAGTTCCATATGTATATTTTGGATATTAGACCTTTATCTGATAACAATATTTGTTCTATTTACCTGATTTCTTGTGTTCAATATGTATATTTTAGATATTAGACCTTTATCTAATGATAATTTTTGTTTTATTTTTCTGATTTCTGGTGTTCAATATGTATTTTGGATATTAGACCTTTATGAGATGAGAATTTTTTTTATTTAATATCTTGTGTTCAATATGTATATTTTGGATATTAAAGTTTTATAAGATGAAAATTTTTGTTTTATTTACCTGATTTCTTGGATTCAACATGTATATTTTGGATATTAGTCCTTTTCAGATGAGAATTTTTGTTTATCTGACTTCTTGTGTTCAATATGTGTAATTTGGATATTAGACCTTTACCCTATGACAATTTTTGCTTTATTTATTTGATTTCTTGTGTTCAATATGTAATTTTGGATATTAGACCTTGATCAGATGAGAATTTTTGTTTTATTTAATTTCTTGTGTTCAATAAGAATATTTGTGATATTAGACTTTTATCCAATGAGGATTTTTTGCTTTATTTATCCAAGTATGTTCAATATGTATATTTTGGGTACTCGACCCTTATCACATGATAATTATTGCTTTGCTTTTCTGTTTTCTTTTTTCAATATGTATATTTTGTATATTAGACCTTTATCAGGTGACAATTTTATTTTATTTATCTAATTTCTTGTGTTCAATGTGTATAATTTGGATATTAAAACTATACTGGTGAGAATTTTTGTTTTATCTAATTTCTTGTTTTCAATAAGTATATTTTATATATTAGACCTACCGATGAGAATTTTGCTGTTTTTAATTTCTTGATTTCAACATATATATTTTGGATATTAGAACTTTAGCAGATGAATTTTTGTTTTACTTAATTTCTTGTGTTCAATATGTATATTTTTGTTTTTAGACCTTCATCAGATGAGAATTTTTGTATTTTTATGTGATTTCTTGTGTTGAGTATGTATATTTTTGATATTAGATCTTTATCAGATGAGAATTTTTGCTTTACTTCCTTGGTTTCTTGGATTTGATTATGAATATTTCGGAAATTAGTACTTTATCAGATGAGAGTTTTTGTTTTCTTTACCTGATTTCTAGTGTTCTGTATGTATATTTTGGATATGAGACCTTTATCAGAAGAGAAATTTTGTTTTATTTTATTTCTTGTGTTCTTTAATTATATTTTTGATATTTGAGCTTTATCACATGAAAATTTTGTTTTCTTTTTCTGATTTTTTCTGTTCTATATGTATATTTTGGATATTAGAAAATTATCAGATGATAATTTTTGTTTTATTTATCTAATTATATTTGGTATGTATATTTTGGAAATTAGACCCTAATCAGGTGAGAATTTTTGATTTATTTATCTGATTTCTTTGGTTCAATGTGTATATTTAGGATTTTAGACCTTTATCAGATATGAATTTTTGTTTGATTTATCTGATTTCTTGTGTTCAACATGTATATTTTGGATATAAGACTTATGTCAGATGAGAATTTTTTATATACAGATGATGATGTCTTGTGTTCAATATTTATAGTTTAGGTATTAGACCTTTATCACATGAGAATTTTTGTTTTATTTAACTAATTATGTTCAATATGTATATTTTGGATATTAGACTATTGTCATATGAGAGATTTTGTTTTATTTTTCTGATTTCTTGTGTTCTATAAGTATATTTTTGATAGTAGAACTTTACCGGTGAGAATGTTTGTTTTATCTAATTTCTTGTGTTCCATATGTATATTTCTTTTCTTTATTAAGAAATTTTCTATTCACTCTATATACCACCCACAGTCCCATCTCCTCCCTCCTCCTGTCTCCCAAACCTCCAGCCCAAGCCACTCCATATCTGCACTTCCCTCAAATCAAGGTCTCCCATGGGGAGTCAGCAGAGCCCTGCACACTGAGCCTAGACAGGTCCAAGCCCTTTCCCACTGTACCAAGGCTGCACAGGGCACCACACTACAGGCACCGGATACCTAAAGCCCTGCCCATGCAGCAGGAATGGATTCTGATCCCTCTGCCTGGGTGTTCCCCAAACAGTTTGAGCCAAACAACCGTCTTCCATATCCAGAGCGCCTAGTCCAGTCCCATTGGGGCTCCACAGCCACCAGTCCACACAGTCCACAGTTCATGGGCTTCCACTAGTGTGGCCGGTCATCTCTGCACGTCCTCCCATCATGATCTTGACGTCCCTTGTCTGCAGTATCTCTCCTCTCTCTCATCAATTGGATTCCCAGAGCTCAGCCTGGTGCCTGGCCGTGAATCTGTGTATCTGTCTCTATCAGTCACTGGACAAAGGCTCTATGATGACAGCTAGGTTATTCACTAGACTGGTCACCAGAGAAGACTGGTCCAGGCACCCTCTGGACAACTGCCAGCAGACCAAGGTGGGATCAACCTTGTGGATTCCTGAAAGCCTCCCCAGCACCCTGCCTTTTCCTATTCCCATGATGTCCTCATCTATCATGGTATCTTCCTCCCTGCCCTCCCACTCTGTCCCTGTTCCAGCTTGACCCTCCCATTTCCCTATGTTCTCATCCCCCACTCCTCACCCTCTGCCACCCCCCCACACCCAGTCCACTCATGTAGATCTCATCCACTTCTCCTTCACAAGATCATCCATGTGTCCCTCCTAGGGTCTTTTCCTGTTAGCTAGCCTCTCTGGAGTTGTGGGCTGCAGTCTGGCCATCCTTTCCCTCACATCTGGTATCTACTTATGAGTGAGTACATACTATGGTTGTCCTTCTGAGTCTGGGTTACTTCACTCAAAATGATATTTTCTAGTTCTATCCATTTGCCTGCAAATTTCATGATATCATTGTTTTTTACTGCTGTATATATTATTTACCATTTATATTTACCATTGTATATATGTGCCACATTTTCTTTATCCATTCTTCAGTTGAGGGGTCTACCGCTGATAATTTTTCTTATTTTCTAAAAATAGTATTCAATATGTATATTTTAGATATTAGACTTTTATCAGATAGGAATTTATTTATTTGATTTCATGTGTTTAATATGTATATTTTTGATATTAGACATTTATCAGGTGAGAATTTTTGCTTATTTATCTAGTATCTTGTATTCAAAATGCAGATTTTTATATGAGACCTTTATCAGATGAGAATTTTCATTTTATTTATCTAATTTCCAGTGTACAATATGTATATTTTGGATATTAGATCTTTAACACATGAAAGTATTTGCTTTATTTATCAGATATCTTGTGTTCAATATGAGTGTTTTAGATATTAGACCTTGATCAGATGAGAATTTTTGTTTTATGTATTTGATTTCTTGTATTCAGCATGCATATTTTCAATATTAGTTCTTTATCGTGTGAGAATTTTTGTTTTATTTATTTCTTGTGTTCAATATGTATATATTTGATATTGGACCTCTATCAGATGACAATTTTTATTTATCTAATTTCTTGTGTTGGATACACATATTTTTGATATTAGACCTTTATCATGTGAGAATTTTTGTTTTTTTTATCTGGTATGCTGTGTTTACTATGTATGTTTTGGATGTTAGACCTTTGTCAGGTGAGAATTTTTGTTTTATTTATCTAATTATGTTCAATATGTATATTTTGGATATTAGACATTTATCAGGTGAGAATTTTTGTTTTATGTATATATTGATTTTTTGTGTTCAGTATGCATATTTTTTATATTAGTTCGTTATGAGATCAAAATTTTTGTTTTTTTAATTTCTTGTGTTCAGTAAGTATATTTTGAATATTAGACTTTTATCAGATGAGAATTTTTGTTTTATAAATTTGATTTCTTGTGTTTATATGTATATTTTCGATATTACTTCTTTATCAGGTGAGAATTTTTTTAATTTCTTGTGTTCAATATGTATATTTTTGATATTAGACCTTTATGAGATGAGAATTTTCTTATTATTTATCAGATATCCTATGTTCTGTATGTATATTTTGGTAATGGGACCTTTAAAAGATGAGAATTTTTCTTTTATTGAGTTATGTTCAATATGTTTCTTTTTGATATTAGACTTGTATCAGAAGAGAATTTTGGTTTTATTTATCTGATTTCTTCTGTTCAATGTTCATATTTTGGATATTAGACCTACCGCTGATAATTTTTTAATTTCATTCAATATGTATATTTTGGATATTATACTTTTATCAGAGGAGAATTTTTTTGTTTATCTGATTTCTTGTGTTCAATATGTATATTTTGGTTAGTAGACCTTTATCAGATGTGAATTTTTATTTTGTTTAAGTGATTTCTAATGTTCAATATGTATATTGTTGATATTAGACCTACTGCCAATATATTTTTTCTTATTTATTGTGTTCAATATGTATATTGTGGATATTATACTTTTTTTTTCGTTTTTTTGAGACAGGGTTTCTCTGTGTAGCTTTGCGCCTTTCCTGGATCTCACTTGGTAGCCCAGGCTGGCCTCGAACTCATAGAGATCCTCCTGGCTCTGCCTCTCAAGGGATATTATACTCTTATCATATGACAAGTATTTTTTATTTATTCGATTTCTTGTGTTCAACATGTATATTTTTGATATTAGATCTTTATCAGACGAGAAATTTTGTTTTATTTATCTAATTTCTTGTGTTTAATGTGCATATTTTTGATATTAGTCCTTTATCAGATGTGAATTATTTCATTTATCTGGTATCCTGTGTTTAATATATATATATTTGATATTTGAATTTTTTATCAGATTGGAATTTTAGTTTTATTTATCTGATTTCTTGTGTTCAGTATGTATATTTTGGATAATGACTTTAATCAGTTGATAATTTTGTTTTATTTAATTTCTAGTGTTCAATATGAATATGTTTGATGTTAGACTTTTATCAGATGAGAATTTTTGTTGTATTTATCTGTTATCCTGTGTTCAATATTTATATTTTGAATATTAGATCTTTATCAGATGAGAATTTTTGTTTTATTTATTTAAATCTTGTGTTTGATATGCATATTTTTTATATTAGACCTTTATCAGATGAGAATTTTCATTTTATTTATCTGATTTCTTGTGTTCAATATGTATAATTTGGATATTACACCTTTAACCAGTGAGAACTTTTCTATTCTATTATTTATCTGATTTCTAGTTTTCAATACGTATATTTTGGATAATGACTTTATGAGATGAGAATTTTTGTTTTATTTAATTTCTTGTGTTCGATATGTATATATTGGATATTAGACCTTCATCATATGAGAATTTTTGTTTTATTTAATTTCATTTATCTGATTTTTAGTCTTCAATATGTTTATTTTGGATAATGACATTTTTCAGGTTAGAATTTTTGATTTATTTAATTTCTTGTGTTCAATATATACGTTTTGGTATTGGACCTATATGGTGAGAATTTATGTTTCAATTATCTGATTTCTTGTGTTCAATTTGTATGTTGTGGATATTAGATATACTGCTGATAAATTCTGTTTTTTTCTATATAATGGTGTTCAATATGTATATTTTGGATCTTAGAGGTTTATCAGATGAGAATTTTCATTTTATACACCTGATTTCTTGTGTTCAAAATTTATATTTAGGAAAATAGACATTTATTTCAAATCAGAATTTTTGTTTACTTAATTTCTTGTTTTCAATATGTATATTTTTATATTAGTCCTTTATCACATGAAAATTTTATTTTGTTTTTCTGAATTCTTGTGTTCTATATGTATATTTTGAATAGTAGACCTTTATCAGATGAGAGTCTTTGTTTATATATCTGATTTCTTGTGTTCAGTATGTATATTTTGGATATTAGATCTTTATCAGATGAGAATTTTTGTTTTATTTATCGAATTATGTTCAATATGTCTGTTTTAGATAATAGACCTTTATCAGATCACAATTTTGTTGTATTTATCTGATTTCTTGTGTTCAATATGTATATTGTGGATGTTAGACCAATAGGTGAGAATTTTTGTTTTTTTCTTATTTATTGGGTTCAGTATGTATATTTTGGATATTATACTTTTATCAAATGACAGTTTCTTATCTGATTTCTCATTTTTAATATGTATACTTTTGATATTAGGTTTATATCAGATAAGAATTTTTATTTTATTTTCTAATTTCTTGTGTTCTACATGCATATTTTGGGTATTAGACCTGCATCAGATGAGATTTTTCATTTTATTTCTCTGGTATCCTGTTTTTAATATGTATATTTTGGATATTAGACATTTATGAGATGAGAATTTTTGTTTTACTTATCTAATTTTTTGTGTTGATATGAATATTTTGTATATTATATCTTTATCTGGAGCGAATTTTTGTTTTATGTATTTAATTATGTTCAATGTGTATATTTTGGGTATTAGACATTTATCAGAGAAGAATTTTTCTTTTATTTAAATAATGTTCAATATGTCTGTTTTGAATATTAGACCTTTATCAGATCAGAATTTTTATTTTATTTATCTGATTTCATGTGTTCAATATGTATATTTTGGATATTAGACCTACTGCTGATAATTTTTGTTTTTTTTTATTCATTGTGTTCAACATGTATATTTTGGATATTATACATTTACCGGATGAGAATTTATTTTATTTATCTGATTTCTTGTGTTCAATATTTATATTTTGGATATTAGATCTTTATTAGATGAGAATTTTTTTTTTATTTTTCTGATTTCTTGTGTTTAATATGTATATTTTGGACATTTGATTTTTATCAGCAGATAATTTCTGTTTTATTTATCTAATTACAATCAATATGAATATTTTTCTTATTAGTCCTTCAACGCATTAGAATTTTGTTTTGCTTTTTTTGATTTCTTGTGTTCTATCTGTATATTTTGAATGTTAGACCTTTCTCAGGTGAGAATTTTTGTTTTATTTAATTTCTTGTGTTCAATATATACATATTTGATATTAGACCTTCATCAGATGAGAATTTTTGTTTTATTTATCTCATATCCTGTCTTTAATATGTATATTTTGGATATTAGACCTTTATCAGATGAGAATTTTCATTTTATTTATCTAATTATGTTCAATATGTCCTTTTGCAATGTTAGAGCATTATCAGATCAGAATGTTCTCATATTTATCTGATTTCTAGTGGTCAATATGCATATTTTGGGTATTAGAGCTACAGCTAATAATTTTTGATTTTTTCTAATTTATTGTGTTCAATATGTATATTTTGGATATTAGACCTTACTCAGTGAGAATTTTGTTTTGTTTATCTGATTTCTTGTGTTTTATATACACATTTTGAATATTAGACCTTTATAAGGTAAGAAATTTAGTTATATTTATCCGATTTCTTGTGTTCAACATGTATAGTTTTGATATTAGATCTTTATCAGATAAGAATATTTGTTTTATTTGTCTTAATTCTTGTGTTCAATATGTATATTTTGGATATGATATATTTATCAGGTGAGAATTTTTGTTTTATTCATATAATTATGTTTATTATGTCTGTTTTGCATATTAGATCTTTATTAGGTGAGAATTTTTTCTTTTATTTGATTTCTTGTGTTCAATATGTATATTCTGGATATTAGACCTACCGCTGACAATTATTTTTTCTTGTTTATTGTTTTCAATATGTATATTTTGTATATTAGGCATTGATCAGATAAAAATTTTTTATTTATCTAATTTCTTGTGTTCAACATATCTTCTTTGGATATTATATCTTTATCAGATGAGAATTTTTGTTTCATTTCTATGATTTGTGTATTCAATATGTATATTTTGGATATCAGATCTTTATTAGAGAATTTTCATTTTACTTATCTGATTTCCTGTGTTCAATATGTATATTTTTGATATTAGACCTTTATCAGATGAGAATTTTTGTTTTATTTATCTGATTTCTTGTGTTATATATATATATATATATACATATATATATATATATATATATATATATATATATATATATATTTTAGATATTAAACATTTATCAGGTGAGAATTTTTGTTTTATTTATTTAACTATATTGAATATGTCTGTTTTGGATATTTGACTTTTTCAGCTCAGAATTTTTGTTTTATTTATCTGATTTCTTGTGTTTAATATGTATATTTTGGATATTAGATCTACCACTAATAATTTTTTTTTAGTAATTGTATTCAATATTTATATTTTGGATATTAAACCATTATCAGATGAGAATTTTGTTTTGTTTTTCTAATTTCATGTGTTCCATATGTGTATTTTTAATATTAGACCTTTATCTGGTGAGAACTTTGGTTTATTTATCTGATTTATTGTGTTCAATATGTATATTTTGTATATTCGACCTTGATCAGGTGAGAATTTTTGTTTTATATATTTGATTTCTTGTGTTCATAGTGTATTTTGGATACAGTTTTTCTCAGGTGAGAATTTTTGTTTTATTTAATTTCTGTGTTCAATATGTATATTTTTGATAATACACCTTTATCAGATGAGAAATTTCATTTTATTTATCTGATTTCTTGTGTTCTGTATGTTTATTTTGGATATTAGACTTTCATTAGATGAGAATTTTCCTTTAATTTAACTACTTATGTTCAATACATCTGTTTTGGATAATACACCTTTATCTGATGTGAATATTCATTTTCTTTATCTGATTTCTTTTATTCAATATTTATATTTTCCATATTAGATCTACATCAGATGAGATTTTTTGTTTTATTTATCTGATTTCTTGTGTTCAATGTGTATATTTTGGATACTAGATATTTATCAGGTGACAATTTTTGTTTTATTTATCTAATTATCTTCAGTATGTCTGATTTGGATATTTGACACTTATCAGATCAGAGTTTATGTTTTATTTTTCTGATTTCTTGAGTTCAATATGTATGTTGTGAATATTAGAACTATCACTGATAATTTTTGTTTTTTTAATTATTGTATTCAATATGTATATTTTAGATATTAGATTTTTATCAGATGGGAATTGTTCTATTTATCTGATTTCTTTTGTTCAATATATATATATATTTTTGATATTAGACTGTTATCAGATGAGAATTTTTGTTTTTTTTAATATTGTATTCTGTGTTTAATATGTATATTTTGGATATTAGACATTTATCAGATGAGAATTTTTGTTTTATTTATCTAGTTTCTTGTGCTCCGTATGCATATTTTTGATATTAGACCATTATTGGCTGAGAATTTCCTGTATATTTTGGATATTAGATCTTTATGAGATGGGAATTTTTGTTTTATTTGTCCAATTTCTTGTGTTCAATAGGTGTATTTTTTATATTAGAACATTATCAGATGAGAATTTTTGTTTTATTTAATTTCTGGTGTTTCATAGTAATATTTTTGTAATTTGACCTTTGACACATGATAATTTTTTGTTTTTTTTAATCTTGTGATCAATATGTTTATTTTCGATATTAGACCTTTATCAGATGAAAATTTTTTATTTATCTGATTTCATGTGATCAATATGTATATTTTTGATATTAGATCTTTATCACATGAGTGTTTTTCTTTTATTTGTCTGATTTCTTGTGTTCAATATGTATATTTTGGATAATAGACCTTTATCGTGTGAGAATTTTTGTTTCATTTAATTTCTTTTGTTCAGTGTGAATATTTTTGATGTTACTTTTATCAGATGAATTATTGTTTTGTTTATCTAATTATGCTCAATATGTGCATATTTTATATAAGACCATTCTCAGTTCAGAATTTTAGTTATATTTATCTGAATTCTTTTTTTTTTTTCGAGACAGGGTTTCTCGGTGTAGCTTTTTGCCTTTCCTGGAACTCACTTGGTAGCCCAGGCTGGCCTTGAACTCACAGAGATCCGCCTGCCTCTGCCTCCCGAGTGTTGGGATTAAAGGCGTGCGCCACCACCGCCCGGCTGATTTCTTATGTTCAATTTTTATATTTTTTGTTTTGTTTTGTTTGTTTTGTTTTTTCGAGACAGGGTTTCTCTGTGTAGCTTTGTGCCTCTCATGGAACTCACTTGGTAGCCCAGGCTGGCCTCGAACTCACAGAGATCCGCCTGTCTCAGCCTCCTGAGTGTAATATTTTTAATTTTAAACTTACCACTGATAATTTTCTTTTCTAGTTTATTGTGTTCAATATGTAGATTTTGGATATTAGATGTTTACTGAAGGAGAATTTTTGTTTTATTTATCTTACCTCTTGTGTTTGATATGAATATTTTTGGTATTAGACCTTTATAAGATCAGAATTTTTGTTTTATTTGTCTAAATTCTTGTGTTCAATGTGTATATTTTGAGTATTAGACATTTATCAGATAAGAATTTCTGTTTTATTTAATTTCTTGTGTTCAGTACATATATTTTGGATATTAGACCTTCATCAGATGAGAATTTGCATTTTATTTATCTAATTATGTTAAATGTGTCCATTTTTTGATATTACACCTTTAGAAGATGAGTATTTTTATTTTATATATTTGATTTCTTGTGTATAGTATGCATATTTTGGATATTAGTTCGTTATCAGGTGGATTTTTGTTTTATTTAATTTCTCATGTTCAGTGTGTATATTTTGGATATTAGACCTTCATGAGATGAAAATTTTTGTTTTATTTATCTAGTAATGTTCAGTATGTCTGTTTTAGATTTAGCACCTTTATCAAATCAGAATATTTGTTTTATTTATCTGATTTCTAATTTTCAATATATATATTTTGGAAGATGACCTTTGTCAGGTTAGAATTTTTAGATTATTTAATTTCTTGTGTTCAATATGTATATTCTGGTATTAGAGCTTTATCAGATCATAATTTTTTTAATTATCTGATTTCCTGTGTTCAATATGTATATTGTGAATATTAGACCTAACACTGATAATTTTTGTTTTTTTCTCAATTAATGTGTTCAAAATGTATATTTAAATTATTATACTTTTATGAAATGAGAATTTTGTTTTATTTACCTGATATCTTGTGTTCAATATGTATATTTTGGATATTAGACCCTTATCAGGAGAGAATTTTTGTTTTATTTATCAGATTTCTTGTGTTCAATATGTGTATTTAGGATATGAAACCTTTATCAGATCAGTATTTTTGGTTCATTTAATTTCTTGTGTTCAATATGTATATTTTTCATATTAGTCCTTTATCACATGAGATTTTTTTTTCTGATTTCTTGTGTTCTGTATTTACATTTTGAGTATTAGACCTTCATCAGGTGAGATTTTTTGTTTTATTGATGTGACTTCTTGTGTTCAATATGTATATTTTTGTATTAGACCTTCATCAGTGGAGAATTTTTGTTTTGTTTATTTCACATCCTGTTTTTAATATGTATATTTTGGATATAAGGCATGTGTAAGTTGAGAATTTTTGTTTTGTTTATCTAATGTCTTATTTTCAATACATATATTTTGGATATAAAACTTTATCAAGTGAGAGTTTCTGTTTTTTTTTAATTTCTTGTGTTCAGTATGTATATTTTGGATATTAGACCTTTATCAGATGAGGATTTTTGATATATATATTTGATTTCTTGTGTTCAATATGTATATTTTTGACCTTAGACCTTTATCAGATGAGAATTTTCATTCTATTTATGTAATTATGTTGAATATGTTCATGTTCAATATTAGACATTAATTAGATGAGAATTTTTGTTTTATTTATTTTCTTGTGTTCAATAAGATAATTTTTTGTAATTTGACCTTTATCACATGAGAATTTTTTTTATTTCTTGTATTCAATCTTTATATTTTTGATGTTAGACCTCTATCAGATGAGAATTCTTTTTAATTATCTGAATTCTTGTGTTCAATATTTATATTTAGTATATTAGACTTACTGCTGATAATTTTTGCTGTTTTTTTCTAATTTCTTGTGTTTAATATGTATATTTTGGATATTAGACCTTTATCATGTTAGAATTTTTGTTTCCTTCATCAGATATCTTGTGTTCAATATGTATAATATGGTTATTAGACCTTTATTAGGTGAGAAGTTTTGTTTTATTTAATTTCTTGTTTTAAATAAATACATTTTTGATATTAGACTTTTAACCGATATAATTTTTTGTTTTATATATCTAATTATGTTCAATATGTATTTTTTGAAATTAGGTCTTTATCAGATGAGACTTATTTTTATTTATCCGATTTCTTGTTTTCAATATATATATTTTGGATAATAGACCTTAATCAGATCAGAATTTTTGTTTTATTTATTTATTTATGTTCAATATATATATTTTAAAAATTAGACCTTTATCAGATGAGAAGTTTTGATTTATTTGTATGATATCTTGTGTTCAATGTATATATTTTGGATAATAGAGTTAATCTGATGAGAATTTTTATTTTATTTATGTGATTTCTTCTGTTCAGTGTATTGATTTTGGATATTAGACCTTTTACAGATGAGAATTTTTGTTTTACTTATCTGATTTCCTGTGTTCAGTATGCATATTTTGGATATAGTTTCTTTTTCAGGTGAGAATTTTTGTTTTATTTAATTTCTTGTGTTCAGTAAGCATATTGTGGAAATTAGACCTTTATCAGTTGATAATTTTTTATTTAATTTTTTTAGTATGTATATTTTGGATATTAGACCTTTATCAGACCAGAGTTTTTGACTTATTTATCTGATTTCTTTTTTTTCAATATGTATTTTTTTTATATTAGAGCTTTATCAAAGGAAAATTTTTGTTTTATTTAATTTCTGGTTTTCAATATGTATGTTTTGGATATGAGAAATTTATCAGAACAGAATTTTTGTTTTACTTATCTAATTATGTTCCTTATGTATATTTTGGATAATAGACCTATATCAGATGGGAATTTTTGTTTTATTTATCTGATTATGTTCAATATGTATATTTTTGACATTATACCTACATCACAACAGAATTTTTGTATTATTTATATGATTTCTAGTTTTCAATTTTGTATATTTTGGATAATGACGATTACCAGGTGAGAATATTTGTTCCATTTAGTTTCTTGTGTTCAATATGTATATTTTGGATATTAGAATACTTTCAGATAAGAAACTTTTGTGTTGCTTTTCTAATTATGTTCAATATGTGTATTTTGGATATTAGATGTTCATCAGATCAGAATTTTTGTTTTATTTATCTAATTATATGCCATGTGCATATTTAGGATATTAGACCTTTATCAGGTGAGAATTTTCTTTTATTTAATTTCTTGTGTTCAGTATGTATATTTTGGAATATTAGACCTTTAACAGATGAGAAATTTTGTTTTATTTATCTATTTATGTTCAATTTGTATATTTTGTATATTAGACCTTATCAGATGAGATTTTTTTGTTTAAATATTTGATTTCACGTGTTCAGTATGAATATTTTTGATATTAGTTCTTTATAAGGTGCAGATGTAACCAACCATCTTATTAAATAAGAAACACAGGAGCAATGCAAAGAAGAAAGCCAAGAGGACAGAGCTAAGAGCTAAAACCTTACCCTTCCTCCTGCGGTGGTCTTACCTCTCCGAAACAGAGCTACTTCCTGTGTTAAAGTCTTTATATAGACTTTCTGTTCTGCCTTCTTATTGGTTGTAATCCCAACCACATGACTACCTCCTCACTGCCTGTCTGTATAGAGCTCCAGGTCTTCTATGGTTGGTATTGAGATTAAAGGCATGTGTATCCAATGCTGGCTGTATTCCTCAATACACAGAGACTTACCTAGTTCTGCCTACCAAGTGCTGGGATTACAAGCATACGCCACCACCACCCACCTTTTCTATGGCTTGCTAATAGCTCTGACCCCCCCAGACAACTTTATTTATTAACATACAAATAACATTTTAATACAAAATAAAATATCACCATATTTCTCCTTTTCTATTTTAATAAAAAGAAAAAAAGGAAAAACCTTATAACTAACATGAGAAAAACTATATACAAAAGTACAATAACTATATACAATATATACAAGTAATAAATACCTAAAAAATGTCTAGTCCATTTGTATTTGACAAATTCAGAGAAAATAATTCCTTTATCTATCCTATTTTGTTAAGTCCAAAATGTATCTAATTCACTTTCTATCCTAATTAATCTTCAACTATGATTAACTAATCTTCAATTCCCTCAGAGACCCAAGAAGGAAATAATATTAGCTAACAAAAATAAAAACAGGAAGTACATGCAAGCAACTTCCAAAAAATTGTGAGTTGAAAGAAACAGCCAGCTTCTTGGACAATCATCTGAGGTTTCTCCGCAGTGTTGAGGCATCATCTTCAGCCTATAGGCTTAGCATATCTGACAGACTCATTTGTGAAGTAGGATGTACACAAGGTCAACAGTTCAACATCACATTGGTTGAGAGCAGTCCATGTACCAGAAAAACATGAATTCCACTAGTGTCATGTCATGATTCAGGATTTTAAATTCTTGAAATTGTTGATGTTTTTTGAATGCAGCTGTCCATTCTTCTTGGCTATGTTTGTATGTGGCTTCATTTCAGCATCCCGTTCTTCTCCACATCCCTCTCTTAAATGCCATTCTACTATTGAGAGGCATAAGCTTAATTACTCTTCAAGAATAACTGTTTCAGCTGCTGTTCCATTGCACATTAGAAGCCATCGGCCCACTGCCTGTTCAGCTGCCTTCGAAGAAAAGGGCACTGTACCTTTTCTGGATTGCGAAGGCCACTTCAGAGATGGTGCCATATTATCCTGGCCTCAGAAAATGCCTTTTGATAAAGCCATAACCACACTTGATTTGGCAAGAATCAGTAGTCCTTTGTTTCGTGTCCTGTCTATCCTGTTTGTCAGCAATTGATTTGGGGATACTTTGTTGTCCAGTGGCTACCTTTTGCCACAATGAAAGTTAACCCTAATTGCAGTTTTTTCAATGCCCACATTTTCTCTGAAGTAGATTGGTATTGCCAGGATCTGACATGTCTCATAGTCATAACAAAAAAGAAAAATTTTCTAAGTTATTAAAACATTTTATATGCCATATTCTGTAGATCTCTGAAGAGTTTGAAGATGACCTGTCTATCTAAAATATATCTGCTCAATCTTGAAAACATACCAAATTTGGCTACAAGTTTTATTATAATGTCTAACTACTAACTTTCATTTCTTTATATCCTAATAGTTGGTAATAATAACATTCAAGGATCAGAAAATTGTATTACATTGTTAAATGAATGGTATAAATACAGTTAGAAATATACAAATATGTATAATTTTGATATTAGACTTTTATAAGTTGAGAAGTTTTGTTTTATTTAATTTCTTGTGTTCAATAACTATATGTCTGATATTTGACTTTTATCACATGAGAATTTTGTCTTTTTATGATTTCTTGAGTTTAATATGTATATTGTTGATGTTACACCTTTATCAGATGACAATTTTTGCTTTATTTACTTATGTTTAATATGTATAATTTTAGTATTAAACTTTTATTAGATTAGAATTCTTCTTTTCTTTAGTTTTGTGCTCAATAATGATATTGTTGATATTAGACCTTTATCAGATGAGAATTTTTGTTTTATTTACCTAATTTCTTGTGTCCAATGTGTATATTTTTGATATTCCACGTCTAAAAGATGAGAATTTTTGTTTTATTGAACTTCTTGTGTTCAATATGTTTATTTTGGATATTAGAATTTTCTCAGTGAAAAAATTTTGTTTTATACAGTTTCTTGTGTAATATAAATACATTTTTAATATTTGAACTTTATCAGATGAGAATTTTCATTTTATTTATCTGATTTTTGGTGTTCAGTGTGTTTTTTTGGTTATTAGACTGTTAACATTTGAGAATTTTTGTTTTATTTATCTGTTTTCTTGTCATCAATGTGTATATTTTGGATATTAGAACTTTACCTGCAGAGAATTTTTCTTTTATTTAATTCTTGTGTTCAATAAGTATATTTTTGATATTTGACTTTTATCACATGAGAATTTTGTCCTGTTTATGATTTCCTGTGTTCAATATGTACATTTTGGATATTAGACTTTTTTAAGATGAGAATTTTTGTTTTGTTTATCTGAATTCTTGTGTTCAATGTATATTTTTATATTTGACCAGTATCAGATGAGAATTTTTATTTTATTTAATTTCTTGTGTTCAACAAGTATATTTATTTTAGTTATTAGACTTTTATCAGATGAGAACTTTTGTTTTATTGGAATTTTTGTGTTTAATATGTACATTTTGGATAATAGACTTTTATCAGATAAAAATTTCTATTTAATCCTCTGTGTTCAATATATTTTATAGTTATTAGACTTATATCAGAGGAGGATTTTTTTCATTTTCCTAACTATGTTCTATATGTATATATTTTTTATTTTATAATTTGATTTAATTTTACATATCAGCCATGGATTTCCCTGTCCTCTCCCCTCCCACTCCCCACTTGCTCCCAGCCCATCACCCATTCCCATCTCCTCCAGGGCAAAAACTCCCATGGGGATTCAGCTCAACCTGGTAGACTCTGTCCAGGCAGGTCCAGTCCCCTCCTCCCAGCCTGAGAGAAGTGTCTCTGCATAAGTCCCAGGTTCCATACAGCAAGCTCATGCACTAAGGGCAGGTTCCGGTCCCACTGCCTGGATGCCTCCCAAACAGATGAAGCTAATCAACTGTCTCACTTATCCAGAGGGCCTGATCCAGTTGGGGGCTCCTCACCTATTGGTTCATAGTTCATGTGCTATTTGTCCTTGTGTTTTTTCCAATCTTGGTCTCAATAATTCTTGCTCATACAATCCCTCCTCTTTCTCACCAATTGGACTCCTGGAGCTCCACCTGCAGCCTGGCTGTAGATCTTTGCATCCACTTCCCTCAGTCATTGGATGAGATTTCTAGCACAACAGTTAGGGTGTTTGGCCATCCTATACCAGAGTAGGTCAGTTCAGGCTTTCTCTTGACCATTGCCAGTAATCTATTATTGAGGTATCTTTGTGGATTACTGGGGACCTCTCTAGTATTTTGCTTCTTCCTATTCTCATGTGGTCTTCATTTATCTTGGTCTTTTATTCCTTGTTCTCCCTCTCTGTTCTTGATCCAGCTGGGATCTCCTGCTCCCCTAAGCTCTCTTCCCTTCAACCCTTGCCTTCAATAACCCCACTCTCATCCAGGTTGTTCATATAGATCTCATCCATTTCTCTGTCATTGGGCAATCTCTGTGTCTTTCTTAGGGTCCTGTTTTCTAGGTAGCCTCCCTGGAGTTGGGAGTAGCAGTCTAGTCTTCCTTTGTTTTACATCTAGTATCCTCCTATGAGTGAGTACATACCATGTTTGTGTTTCTGAGTCTGGGTTACTTCACTCAGGATGATTTTCTCTAGATCCATCCATTTGCCTGCAAACCTCACGACGTCATTGTTTTCTTCTGCTGAGTAGTACACCATTGTGTATATATACCACATTTTATTTATCCCTTCTTCAGTTGAAGGGCATCTAGGTTGTTTCCAGGTTCTGGCTATTACAAACAATGCTGATATGAACATAGCTGAGCAAGTGCCCATGTGGTATGATTGATCATTCCTTGGCTTTCTGTGGAAACAAAAGCAGAACCTCTTTTCCAAAGTAACATATCCTTATATCCAAATTTTGAAGTCAAGGTACCTTTAAAATTTACATTTTGGCATAACTGAACAGCTTTTACAATTAAATATTTTTCTTCAGTTACAAATATCAAAGACAACATAATCGAGATTCTCTGTGTGATAGCCATCTTTACGTGACTTATTACCTTTATTATTTCTTTAAAGACTTTACTTTTAAAAACTATTTGTTTATATAACTGTGTATGTTCCTTTTTATCTCTTTTTGAAGCCTAAAGCACTGTGGCTCTTGGCTCCGCCCACTTTAGCTTCCCAACATGGCGGTTCTGCCAGCTCTGGGAGCCATCAAGTCTCAGAAATATTGGGTCTATGCTTTTATCAAAGCAGCGTGTAGCCCAGAAAGCTCTCTTTCTCTTTTTTTTAAATACTAGTAAAGGCTAAATCTACCACACAGCGTAATGAGCCGGTGGCACACGTCTCATTCATGCCATACTGCAGGTCAAGTGCACATGCCAAGAACCTGCCAGTACTCAAACCTGCGTTTTGCAGCATCTAGCTGCCCATATGAGACATTTAGCAGGAACCTGTTTTTGGCTATGTTTAGAATTGGTTATTAAATATTGTTAGGTTTGCCGGGCGGTGGTGGCACACGCCTTTAATCCCATCACTCTGGAGGCAGAGCCAGGTGGATCTCTGTGAGTTTGAGGCCAGCCTGGGCTACCAATTGAGTCCCAGGAGAGGTGCAAAGCTACACAGAGAAACCCTGTCTCGAAAATCCAAAAAAAAAAAAAAAAAGAAGAGCTTTCCCTTTTGGGCTGGAGAAATGGCTCAGAGGTTAAGAGCACTGACTGCTCTTCCAGAGGTCCTGAATTCAATTCCCAGCAACCACATGGTGGCTCACAACCATCTGTAATGAGATCTGGTGCCTTCTTCTGGCCAGCAGTCATACATGCTGTATACATAATAAATAAATAAATCTTTAAAAAAAATATTGTTAGGTTTAAGGTGGAAACTCGAGCCATTGGGCGCCATTTGTAGCTGGAGAATTTTTCTCCAGCTCCCACCACCAAGTCCCACCAGTCCCGGAGCCCACTTATAAAATAAACACACAGACTCTTACATTATTTAAACTGCTTGGCCATTAGCTCAGGCTTATCATTGTCTAACTCTCACTCTTATGTTCAGCCCATTTCTATTAATCTTTACTTTGCCACGTGGCTCGTGGCTTACCGGTACTTTACATCTTTCTTGTCTTGACAGTGGCTCCAGCTGGTCTCTCTTTCCTTTCCCCTTCCTCCATTCTCCTCTCTCCTTGTCCCACCTATACTGGCCAATCAGTGCTTTATTTATGTAGAGCGATATCTACAGCATAAAGGAGATATAATAAACTGATAGTAATTACTTTATAACTTGAGATAATTCTGACTTTTAAGTGTCTTACATTCCAATTAGAAGAAATAGCCTGACAGAATAGTCTGTATAAGTGAAAGAGAGCTGTTTTTGGAGGTTATTGCTCTTTTGATGGTCTTCCATCCAGCTCCTAAGTAAATCATACATTTAGGCTTATTCTTACTTATGAGTACTCAGCCATTAGTTTGGCTTAATTTCCAGCCAGCTTTTCTTAAATTAACCCTTTTATCTTTTGCCTTTAGCTTTTCTTATTCTCTAAATTCTGTAATTCTTACTCTTACTCTGTGGCTTGCTGTGTAGCTGGGTGGCTGGCTCCTGGAGCCCTCCTCCTCCTCCTCCTCCTCCTCCTCCTCCTCCTCCTCCTCCCCTGACTCCTTGATTTTAGAGCTTTCTACCCAGTTTTCTCCTATATATGCTCTGAGCCTGCAAGTCCCACCTATCCTTTCTCCTTTCTTGCTATTGGCCAGTTCTTTATTAAATCATCAGGTATTTTACACAGGCACAGTAACATAGCTTCACAGCCTGAAACAAATTCAACATGAACAAAAGCAGTACACCTTAAAATAATATTCTATTACATAGAGTTACTTGGTACCTACAACAAATGAACTTCAGTGCCAAAGTAATAGGCAGAAAATCACATGTGGAAACAAACAGGTATAACCATACTGATAGTCCACAATTTACCCTTTAAAGTTAAATTAGTGAATGAGAAAATAAAGGTCACTACATATTGATAAAGTGAGAAATTCAACAAGAGTCCATAAACACATGTTCTTGTGATATTGATGTTCCAAATTTTATAAAGCACTCACTATAAAATATGAGATAACAGATAGAATTCATCATTATTTGGGGTGATTTTAATACATGATTATATCAGTTATCAAAACAAAAGGAAAGCAATGAACAACTGATATACAAATAAATGGACTGATTTAACATTTACAGAACTTTCCATGGAACAGTAGCAGAATTCATTTTTATCAGCAGCCTGAGCAGTTACTTTTCAAGATGGTTTTGTGCAAAGCAAATCTTCTCAAAAACAAGGTAATTGAAATAATTTTTATTTTTATAAGATCACAGTATAAAAAATACAAAAAAGAACAAAAATAAACTATAGAAAATATGTAAACACATGGAGGCTAGAAAACAAAACACTGGACAATCAGTGAAATGCTAAAGAAATTGGGAGTGGATTCCAAAGTTCTTAGACACAAATGGTGGTAGGAATAGAGCATAACATTCTTGAAATGTATGAAAATAACAGAGCATTAGAATCTACAAAAAATAAAGTGTTGCAAGAGGGAAGTCGAAGTCTATTTGATATAAAGGTATACATTTAAAAATTAGGGACTAGTAGATGGTTCAGGAAGTAAAGGTACATGCCAACAAGTCTGAATTCAAATCCTGGGAAACATGGTAGAATAAAGGCATTGAACACTAGTAAACTATTCCCATCCACCATCTACATGTGAGTTATAGTGTGTGCACAACTGAGTGAACACTATGTGTGTGAGTTCATTCACAAATAACTATGTGTTGAAAACATAAAAATGAAATATCATTAGTCAGAAAGAAACAACAATGATCAGAACTCAAGTCAATGAGTTCTGAATCTCAACCCATACAGCACAAGAGAATACTCAGCCAATACTAATAAAATCAAACCTGACAAATCATACAAAAGAACCAGTAAAACACTTAGTTCTATAAAAGAATCGCCGTATATAACACACTCCTCTAATAAGAATGATACCACTTCAAGTTAAAAGACCATACAAATGGAAGGATGAATGGAACCTCACAATTAGCTGGGTCAGGGCCCAGAAGCTTCAGAAACAAAAATCACTGATGCTGAGTCAGGGGGCAGAGCTCAAGACCTCTCAGCATGGCAGAGCTACATACTGACAAGGAGAGTAAAACAGTCCCTCAGCGGTAATATGGGCATCACGTTCAAAAGTGACAATGCATTCAGTCTTCCCTAGTGTTATTGACACTGTGGTTCCAACATTTTGGAGAGCATCAGATAGGGAATTTGGTCAACAACAATAGGAGAGGACAAAAGAAAAGAGAACAGAACACACAGTAAACACTGCTGCCTATCTCCCTCTGACATCTCTATAAGTGTAAACTAACAGCTTGTCAAAGTGAAGAGACCACCTTGGCATGCAGAGCATGGGAGGAAGAAGGCCACATGCCACCCAACAAGGTGACAAAAAGAATGATTCACTTGACCTATGCAGGGGGCCCTCCTACTTGCAAGCTGCTATCCCCACTGTGATCATATATAAACCCTGGAAAGCAAATGTGCAAAAAACAAATGGTGCTGGACTTTGAACTTATTCCCTCAAGGCTGTTCATAGCACCTCTCTCCTCATAATGACGTGAAGATATGTGATGTGTGACTGATCCATCTGCATCATTGGACTTCAGCTTCAGGCAGAGAAGCAGGGATTGATTGCCAAATGATTCTCACAAAACACTCACTTCCCAGAACTACTGGTGCATGGACAAAAAAATAAACAATTGACTGTCATGAAAGTGGTGATGGGGTTGAATGTGTGTGGGGGGAGGTATGTGTGTATGAGTAAACTGATGAATTAAACACAAGTGGGTTGAAGGTTAAAGAGGCTAATGTTACAGGAGGAAATGGTGCTGGACCTAACCTTGACCCAGCTGCTTGTTCTTACCTGCTCTTTCTGTGTCTGGGGGGTCTCTGACATTTTCCTCTTGGCCACTGGTAGAGAAAAGGGAATTCCAGAAAGAATCATACTATTTCTGAAAACTCCAACAACAAAAGAAATCCAAGAACCTATCGTAAGAAAACAGATTGCCCATCTACCCTTCTCTGACCATGGAAATGGGGAAACATCAGCAAGTAGAGAACAAATTCTGTCTGAGTGAGGGTAGGAGACACTAGTGGTATAGCAATCCTATGGCAAAAGACCCCTGCACAAAACCATACATGATATCCATCTCATGTTGCAAACTGGACTTCTAAGTGTCATGACACATTTGGTGATGGAATTACTCTTTCAAAGGGGAGGCATCTCAGATACTCTGCATAACAGATATTTACATAATGATTGATAACAGTAGTGATTACAGTTATGACATAGCAAGAAAAATAATTTTATGGTGAAATGTCAAAACATGAGGAATTATTATTCAATGTTCACGCCATTAGGAAGGTTAAAAATAGTAGTTCTGGAGGCTATTAAGTATGACAATATGGGGTTGTGAGTAGCTAACAGTCTCTTTCACTATTGGCAACGCTGAGAATGAGATGCGTAAGCAAAGCACTACTTGCTAAGGAAGCTTGCTAAGAGGCAGAAAGGCTGGATCCAGAGCTTCAGACTCTGCAGTACAGCAGCAAGAAAAGCCAGAGATGGCCATTGCACAATGTTGTGGTCCCCTGAACAACAGGCACTTAATAATGGAAGACTGACTCCTCGGCTAGACCATTTAATTTCTCTGAGGCCTTGGTGTTCTCATTCTTTAAGCTCTGAGTGTGTGACATAACCTGCTCATGTCCCATCTTGAGCTTTTCATAGAAAGGATTTGGCTGATAGTAGGACCTGGACCTAGAGGTAATGAACTCCATGAACATAGTCCTCAAGTATCACAGGAATTCAGGGTGTGTTCTAGACTACTGGATGTCACGGGATGCCACATCCTGTCTCCTAAGTGCTGGGAACTTCTGGTATTTATTAAACTTGCTATTATAGGGTCAAGGGGCTGGCTAAAGAAACCCACCCTGATCCTGGAGCCCAGAACTAGGGAGGAAAGACTCAGATCAGGGCAGAAAGAAATACAGTTTGTCTCAGTCAGATCAGAGCCGTCTCTGCCCCTGGCCAACTGACTTGTGAAATCAACCAATCACAGAGCAGAACAGTAGAACCCTGGGCCCCAAGTCAACCCGCGATTGACTACACCTCCAAAACATCCAGTATAAACCGCCCTGACTGGTCATTTAAAAAAAAAAGGCTGTTGTCTCCACCATGGTAGAGGCAGCTACTCTCCTGGACTCCTCCTTCCCAAATAAATATCTTTCTCAAAAAAATTTGGGGTGTGATGATCTTCATTCACTGACATAGAGAAGATCCTTGTTGAGATGTCCCCCATTGGACAGAGCAGGAGGGAGCTGAAAGAGCAGAGCAAGGAGAAGCTGAACAGAAGATCTTTGATGAGACGTCCCTCAGTGGACAGAGCCATAAAGAGCTAAAAAGTAACACTTTTCTCTAGAGCCAGAGTACATTGCTACATTTCTGCAGGGTTTTTTCCCTTTTTGCAGAGTGAAGCAAAAGAAAGCCACAGCATAGGCAAGAGAAGCAGAGCTCTGCTAGGAAGCCCCCTTAAGAGGGGACTGAGCAAAGCTCAGCTGTAGCAGCTCTCCAGGAGAAGAGCAGGATTTTTGTATCCTGCAGGGAGGCAGGGAGATCATCCCCCATATCAGTTCCAGGCCTGAATTTCTCAAGAAGTCAGAAAATTGCCCCATCCAGGGTTGGGCTGCTTCTTTGCAGTTCCAGCTGTCAGAGCTGTGCACAACAGCTCCAGGTCTCTGGGACACCTTCAGGGCAGAGCTGTTGTGAGCAGCTTGAGGTGTCCAGTATACCTCACCCTCCAGGGCTAAACTGTCCCTTGTAGTTTCAGTCATCAGAGCTGTGCTAAACAACTTCAGGTGTCCAGGGCACCTTCAGGGCAGAGCTGCTGCTATGAGCAGCTCAAGGTGTGTGGGTTACCTCGTCCTCCAGGGTAAACTGTCTCCTTGCAGTTCCAGCCATCAGAGCTGTCCTAAGCAGATCAAGGTGTTGCCCGACTCCCCAGGTAATCGGGACACCTTTCCCCAGAGTTATTGCAACAAATTTACTTATATTGTTGGTACCCAAACCTGGGACCAACCTACAGATTTGAAAACAATTTACTTACACCTATGCTTACCCTACACTGGTAGAGGCAGGCTGTTTAGATGATGGGAGGTGGAGTTGCATGAGCTCTCTCAGGAGGCTTGTCAAAATAGCTGTCTAAGAATTTCCGTGGTGTCTACTCCACAGGTGTGTACCCTCCAGAGTCTGTGAAGATGATTCTCCTGTCTTCAAAAACAAATTGTCTATGATGGGACCTGTCACAATGGAGACCAAAATAACATCATGAACAGTTTTGAGGATGGGACTCAACATCATGACAGATTTATAAACACCTGCATGGAAATATCTATGTGTCACTAAAGTAACTATACTGGTGGAACTATCATACTCAAATTGGTACTCCCAATTCTCACCAAGGTATAACCTGGGAACTGTGAGATAGGGAACTGCTCATGCCCAACCACAGATCTGTAACTGCAGGGACTAGAGGGAGATACATGCACAAACACATAGAAAAATACACAACATAAACACATGTATATGAGAGACAGAGAGACAGAGAAAGAGATACTTAGAGAGACAGAGAAAGAGAGACTGAGTGAGAGTGGGAGAACTCTATCAATTGGATGCTGAACAAATGAATGCAGGTGTGTCCTCTCAGAGGGGAACAAAAAGAGCAGGGATCAGTCTGAGTCCCTGTATGGACACATTTAGATGTGTGACCTGGCCTCTCCAACTGCTGCTTGGAGAATCAAACGTACAAGGCCTTTTAAAGTAAGTAACAAAAAATTAACTCAAACTCACAGCAACTAACATCTCACACTAGACAGCACTTGATAGAATCTCTTCAAAGTCATGCTGGGAATTCATACTACTGCCTCAGTCTGTGAGTACTATGACTCATGCCACAGGCTCTGTTTTTGTTTCTTTTTAGAGGAAGCAGAATAATCTTTGTCCTCATGTCATTCCTGTCCGCATTTGAGGTTCTGCCTTTGGGAGGAGTTCAGAGACATGATTTTGACATACCCTGAAAGCATACCCTGAAGATGCAGCCTACCAGAAACACAGACCTTATATAAAATGAAGTAATGATGACAGAGTGGACCTGAGATTGAAACCACAGCATTTGAAAGAATGAATACCTATTCTTCATGCTCTCTTTTGTGATAAAGATTAGGCGATCTCACTGTTACTTTCTTTCAATGGTCATTTCCTGTAGCTGACTGGTCAGTCTGCACCTTCTGCTTCACCTGCATCTTGGTGAGGAAGGTTTGGTGGGATGGTGGCTCTCTGGTGCTCCTTGTGGGTAGATGAACATAAATGAACTTGCAGTATCACAAGGCAAAGGTAATGGACAGACCACCCTGAGTCCTAATCAAATGTTTGAGAAAGCTTGTTTACCAGTGACTCGGTGACACTGCAAATTATTTTGTCCTGTGCTTCAGATGCCCCCTCTGTGGAACTCAGCTGTCTCCTCTATTTGAACGGAAGTGGTTATCCCAGCTATTTGGTTTTCTCTGCCCTCATAGCACATGCTCCAAGTAACCAAGGAGATAGCCTCTTCAGGCTCATTCACAGCTACAGAGTCAGAATTTAACTTGGCTGCAGATTCCACAAGCCTGTGAGTTTACAAGTCAGGAAAAAATTGCCATAGTTCACAATCACCCCAGTCATTTGGGGGTTCCCCAAATATCTTGACAGGTCACTCTAACCATATAACTATTGATGGAGAAGACATATAAGGGCAGAACATGGTCACCATATTCAACAAGTCTCCTCACTGACAACTGAGGAACACAGAGCAGCTGGGAAGTACCTAAAGTTAGCCACTGTGGTTGAAGTAGAGTAATGTCCTTCCTTGAAATGGGCATACCTCATTAATCCCTCCCGCTTTAATGTCCGTCTCATGTTCACACATCAATGCCTATCTACCAAAAGGAATGAAAGCCAAGAGTTCCCAGCATAAAGCATTGGCCTTACCAGTTCCTGACTGTAGCTCAAGTTTTCCTTTAATCTATACCTTGCCACATGGCTCGTGGCTTACCGGCATCTTCACAAGCTGTTTCTCATCGTGGCAGCTGGCAGTGTCTCTCTGACTCAGCCTTCCACTTCCGAGCTTTATTCTCCTCCTTGTCCCACCTATACTTCTGCCTAGCCAATGGCCAATCAGTGTTTTATTTATTGACCAATTAGCAACACATTTGCCATACAGAACATCCCACAGCACCTGACTTCTGAGCTAGAACAATTATTATCCTGGAATCCTTGAATTTCAAGAGGCATGACAAGCAGGGAAATTCTGTTGGTTCCCAGAGACTCCAGCTTTCTGTTCCCCATTACTGGAAGATTCAGCACAAGCCCACTTCCTCCAGGAAGATTCCCTTTTCTTGCACAGAACTCATTACATGATTCTCTTGACCATTTCTTTCTTGACGTTTTACATTGAGGTTGAAGGTCAGCTTTCTTCAGTCACTCTCTTGTCTCTCTACCCTCTCCATTCTCTTTCTGAATTAGACTCTTCAGTATGCCATCATGTTCATCAGTAAATGGTGAAGGCACTGAATAAACTTCCCAAGGACAGTGGGTGTTGCCACAACATAACTGACATCACAGAGGATGCCAGGGCTCTCCAGGATACAATAGAATGTCTAGGGAAGAGCTGCAGATGTCATGGGAACTGAGATTGCTAAGAGCTTTCCTTACACTAGATGTCAAGTTGTCCTTTGCAGGAGCCTCTGCTGGGATACAAGGGAAGCCCTTCAGCATCCCCTTCATCCAAAGCCAGAGATCTCTCCCTGATTGAACATCCTTCAGTTCTTTCCCTGTGTAGAACTGAATCTTTATCTCCTACTGAAATTTTATGTACACAAGGTAATAATATCATAGAAATTTATATATGCTAAAGTTCATCATAAGTACCTGCAACTGAGGTGACTGGCCACACTAGTGGAAACCCATGAACTGTGGACTGGTGGCTGTGGAGCCCCCATGAGACTGGACTAGGTCCTCTGGATACAGAAGATAGTTGTTTGGCTCTAACTGTTTGGGAGGCACCCAGACAGGGGATAGGGATCTATCCATGGTCAATGGGCAGGCTTCTGGAACCCAGTGCCTGTGGTGTGACACCTTGAACAGCGTTGGTTTCGAGTGGAGGGTGTTGGACCTGCCTAGGCTTAGTGTTCTGGACTCTGCTGACTGCCCATGGCAGACTTTAATTTGGGGGATGTGCGGATGTGCAGTGGCTTAGGAGAGAGGGATGGGGGTGGGTAGAGGGAGGAAGGGAGCTCTGTGGACAGTATGTGGGGTGAGGAGAAAATTTCTTAATAATGAAAAATGGAAAAAAACAAAACAATACAAAAAAAGATGTAAAATAAAAAAAGTACCTACATCTTATCTCCTTAGCCACAAGACATTATAGACTTAATGCTGACAGAGAAGGAAGTTGTTGAACAAATTCCTGGTAAAGAGTCTACAGGAAACAGATAGGCAGAATTATGCTGGAGGAAGAGGCTGATACAGTCTAGGAACAAGCACTCATAGAAGCATGATATGGTCATGGAGCCCAGTGTGAATAAAATCTGTGTCATCAGCATGTGTGTAGTGGGTGTTATACTCTCTGTTCAGTAGCTCAAAGTGGTCTGCTATTATTAGGTAGTAAAGATGGCCAGATAGCTGGAGTCTTCCACACAGAACATGAGTTTCCCTTAGAGCAAAGGATATTCAGGAAAATCCTTTGCAAGCCCCTTCATAGTTAGCAACATAGATACTCGAGTTCCACTGGACACTCTAGATCAATGGTTATTTTTTTCCAATTCTCTGACCCTTTAAATCTTTAAATAGCATGAAGAGTAGTTCCTCGTGTTGTGATGAGCCCTAAACATAACTGTTTCGTTGTTTCTTAACTTTAATTTTGCTACTGTTTTTTTAAAATTTTATTTATTTATTATGTATACAGTATTCTGTATGCACATATCCCTGCAGGCCAAAAGAGGGCACCAGATCTCATTACAGATGGTTGTGAGCCACCATGTGGTTGCTGGGAATTGAACTCAGGATCTTTGGAAGAGCAAGCAGTGCTTTTAACCTCTGAGCCATCTCTCCAGCCCTAATTTTGCTACTGTTATGAATTGTAATTCAAATATTTGATGTGCAGTATATCTTATATGCGACCCCTAATGGGGTGGTGACCCACACAGGTTGAGGACCACAGCTCTGAATGCAGGCAGAAATCTCCTCAAATCCTGGCAGTGATGGTGGGGCAGTGTGATTCTTAGTTTTTATTATCAGACTGAATCAAACTAGTCACCTGGGAAGAGGGACCCTCAATGAGGAATTATATACATCAGATTTTTCTTTGAACTTGTCTCTGAGGGATTTTATTAATTGTTAATTGAGATAAGACTCCCTAAAATTGGCAGAATCATTTCATTGTCTGCAACCTGTACTGTGTATGTATGAAGAAGCTAGAGCATAAGCATAAGAAAACAGGTAGCATGAGTACATTTGTTTATCTCTGCTCTTGGCTGTGGATGTGATATGATTAGCTGAGTTCCTATCCTGATTTTCGAAAAATGGAACTATTACCTGGAATTGTGGGCTATGATCAATTTTTCCCATTCTAAGTTGCTGTGCCTGATAATTCAGTGCAATAAAGATATTAAGAATGCACTACATGACAGAGGGGTTTTCACAAGTCAGTGAGATGTGTGTTTCATGAAATGCTCAACAGCACCTTATCTGTCTCAGAAGAAGAGATTCTACTTCCTCCTGAACCCAACCTGTGTTTCCCTGTCACAGTTTTACAAAGACCCAGAGATACCCAAAGAGTCACAAACCACTTCACCCTGACAATAAGTGTCCCCTGATATTGTCTTGCCATAACAAGTACCATGCTAAATTCTTCTAATGTGTTCTATACAAGCTTCACTTCAACGAATGTATTTTTCCTTGAATTTCCTGAACATTGGAATTTTCAGATATGGGGAACTGGGTCTGAATTCACTGCCTTGACAATGAATTTCAGTCTTATGCTATGTCCTTCCTTGAAGGTCAGAAGAGGCTCCTTAAAGCTGAGAGCAATGTAGCACCATAAATTCCAGGTATGCTGGGGAATAAGTAATGACTAGCAATGTGTCCACTAGTTATCTTATGTTGGAGATTAACTCCAGGGCTGATGTACGTAGATCCCTGTGAAAACTTGTCGGTATCAGTCTAATTTCTGTGCCTCTTCAACAAGGTTTCTGTGAACGGATCTTTGACAAATTTCCTCCATTGAAAGTACATAGACCTTATCAGATGTGCAAAGTCACTTTGATTTTTTTTCCTTCTCCTCCTAGGACATGAAACAGGCCCTTTTGAGCTACATGAAAGGTTATCCAAGGAGAATAAGGTCTGAAATAGCCACAGGTAAAGCTTTAGAATGCAGGTCTGAGGAACAGAGTGCAAAACAAGGGCAGGACAACAGGAACACCCAGGAAATTCTTGGTTATGTCTTTGGCAGTTTAGCCTCTCTGCATGCCAGTTTCTTCTACCTAGAGAAAGATGGGTTGGGATACACCATGGAGATGGGTGCTGTCACAAGGCATGACTTACAAAATCACTTCCTTCATAAGTGGGACTTTGTTTTTTTTTTCATGTTTCTTTTTGTGTGTGGGGTTACAAGCTAGCATTTATATGAGCTAAGCTGCACATCTATTTCTGGAGAACATTTCTTTCTGGGAACAAAGGAATCAGATATTAAACTTACAAAAATTCTGAAAATTAGGCTTTAGAGCAGAGAATCACTTCACTTGGTTGAAAAAAATTAACACTTCTCTTCATGACCATTACCAAATATTGTGCGTGGCTCCTGTCCTTTGCCATTTGGAAAGACTCACCAGCTAGCTATTCTTTATTGATTAGCTACTTTCAGATGCTAAAAGAAGATGGAGAGGGAAGGTAGAAATCAACATGTTTGATCCTAAATATAGAGTGGTGTTTGCCTGTTCTAATCTCAGAATTCTAATCCTTATCTGGCTAATCTAGTAACAAATAAATGCCACCTGTGCCCATTGTTGTATTTTAATAAAAGCACATAAACGATTTTGGTGACTTACTATAACTCATGTAGTATGTATTGAGTCCAGCTATTAATAATTTCTTCTCTGTCTTGCTATTCTTATTTGGAACATTTGTTTGTTTGAGTGGAAGTGAACCGCCCCAATTTAAATGGGGGAAAAATTTTTATATAAACTACTGTAACAGAATATGTTTGGGAGTTGTAAAAGTTTTTCCACTGAAAAAAATCAGAATTGAAGAGGATCCTGTTACATACTGGGGGCAGACATCAGAGTCAGCAAAGCTTGCAAAAACAGATATTTTTTTTCTTTTAGCACTTTGATGGAAGAAGCACTTCATTTTCTTTAATTTTATAATTAATTTAATTTTACATATCAGCCATGTATTCCCCTGTCCTCCCTTCTATGGGTTCCTCCCCCTCGCTCTCCCCCAATCCACCCCCCATTCCCATCTGCTCCAGTGCAAGGACTCCCCTGGGGCTTCAGCTCAGCCTGGTAGATTCAGTGGAGGCAGGTCCAGTCCTCTCTTCCCTTCACCCAGGCTGAGCAAAGCTCTGGGCTCCAAAAATCCAGCTCATGCACTAAGGACAGGTTCTGGTCCCACTGCCTGGGGGCCTCCTAAATAGTTCAAGCTAATCAACTGTCTCACTTATCCAGAGGGCCTCATCCAGTGGGGGCTCCTCAGCTATTGGTTCATAGTTCATGTGTTTCCACTAGTTTGGCTATTTGTCCCTGTGCTTTTTCCAATGATGGTCTCAATATCTCTTGCTCATACAATCCCTCTTCTCTCTCGCTGATTGGACTCCTGGAGCTCCACCTGGGGCCTGGCTGTGGATCTCTGCATCTGCTTCCATCAGTCATTGGAGGAGAATTCTAGCATGATAGTTAGGGTGTTTAGCCATCTGATCACCAGAGAAGGTCAGTTCGGGCTTTCTCTTGACCATTGCCAATAGTCTATTGTGGAGGTATCCTTGTTGATTTCTGGGGACTTCTCTAGCACTTTTCTTCTTCCTATTCCCATGGGGTCTTCATTTATCTTGGTCTCTTTTTCCTTGTTCTCCCTCTCTGTTCCTGATCCAGCTGGGACCTCCTGCTCCCCTAAGCTTTCTTTCTTCTGACACTTGCCCTTCATTAACTCCCCTCATGTCCAGTTTGCTCATGTAGACCTCATTCATTTCTCTGTTGTTGGGTGATCTTTGTGTCTTTCTTAGGGTCCTGTTTTCTAGGTAGCCTTCCTGGAGTTGTGAGTAGCACTCTAGTCATCCTTCGTTTTACATCTCTTATCCTTCTATGAGTGAATACATACCAAGTTTGTCTTTCTGAGTATGGGTTACCTCACTCAGGGTGATTTTTTTTCTAAATCCATCCATTTGCCTGCAAACCTCATGATGTCATTGTTTTACTCTGTTGAGTAGTACTCCATTGTGTATATGTACCACATTTTATTTATGCATTCTTCAGTTGAAGGGCATCTAGATTGTTTCCAGGTTCTGGCTATTACAAATAATAATGCTATGAACATAGCTGAGCATATGCCCTTGCGGTATGATTGAGCATTCCTTGGGTATATGCCCAAGAATGATATAGCTGTGTTTGGGGGAGATTGATTCCTAATTTTCTAAGAAATCACCATATTCATTTCCAAAGTGGAAAAGTACAAGCTTGCATTTCCACCAACAATGTAGGAGTGTTTCCCTTGCTCTACATCCTCTCCAGTGTTTTTGATCTTAGCCATTCTGATGAGTGTAAGGTGGTATCTCACAGTCCTTTTGATTTGCATTTCCCTGCTGATTAGGGAGGTTGAGCAATTCCTTAAATGTCTTTCAGCCATTTGAGCTTCTTCTGTTGAGAATTCTCTGTTTAGCTCTATAGCTCATTTCTTAATTGGACTGTTGGATATTTTGATGTCTAATTTCTTGAGTTCTTTATATATTCTGGATATCAGCCCTCTGTCAGATGTGGGGTTGGTGAAGATCTTTGCCCATTCTGTAGGCTGTCACTTTGTCTTATTGACTGTGTCCTTTTCTCTACAAAAGCTTCTTGGTATAAGAGGTCCCATTGATTGATTGTTTCTCTCAGTGACTGTGATACTGATGTTATATTTAGGAAGTGATCTCCTATGCAAAAGCGTTCAAGACTACTTCCTACTTTCTCTTCTATCAGGATCAGAGTAAATGGATTTATGTTGAGTTACAAATATATATATATATATACATATATATAAATTTTGATATAAAATTCATACTTTAAGGAAAGTTTAAAAAATCAAAATAGCATCAAAGTATTATGAGAACAGTGGCAATAGAATTTCCCTTAATTTTGGCTTTCTTCTGCCCCATATCAGTTGATTCTTCTGACATGATACAGAGATTATGCATTTTCTTTTTAACAACATGCTTGGCTTTAAAGAAGGAGCGAGTCATTATCCAACTCCAAAGCCAGCTTTAATTTTTAATTGATCTGGGACTACATAAACACCATTTGTGATAAGTGTTTGTAGAGAAGAGCAAAAACAAACATTTAGGAAGACTTATGAATTTTATGTGTGATGTAATACCAATAGGCCAAGTTACTTTAAATTGGATGGTCATGCTGGTTGAGAAACTATCACCTCTTCTAAATAAGAGGTCTGTCTTCTTCAAATCAAACTTTTATCAATTTTTTTTTTCTGGAGCTGAGGATCAAAGCCAGGGACTTGCGCATGCTAGGCAAGCACTCTACCACTGAGTTAAATCCCCAAGCCCATAGTTTTGTTTTGTTTTTTTTTTTTTGATTTTTTTTTTCGAGACAGGGTTTCTCTGTTTAGCTTTGTGCCTTTCCTGGATCTCGCTCTATGGACCTGGCTGGCCTTGAACTCATAAAGATCCGCCTGGCTCTGTCTCCCGAGTGCTGGGATTAAAGTCATGTGCCGCCACCACCGCCCAGCCCTTTATCAATTTTGATGGTATTTGTAGCTTACCTTCTCTGATAGAAAGAAAAGCAAAACCTCATCCCCAATGTAGCACATATCCTGGTTTCCATTCTGAGGTCAGCACATCCTTTAAATATACAGGCTGATTTAACTCTGTAGTTTTTTTTTCTATTATCCAGTGTCTCTCCGCAGCTATTGTTCCTTTCTCATTATCATTGAGAAAATACAAAGTTAATAAAGCATTATGTGGCCGGGCAGTGGTCGCACACACCTTTAATCCCAGCACTCGGGAGGAAGAGGCAGGTGGATATTTGTGAGTTCAAGGACAGCCTGGTCTACAGAGCGAGATCCAGGAAAAGGCGCAAAGCTACACAGATAAACCCTGTATCAAAAAATCAAAATAAATAAATAAATAAATAAATAAATAAATAAATAAATAAATAAATAAATAAAATAATAGAGCATTATGTAATCTTTTTCTAGGGGATTTTGTTTCTCCTTTTTGTTTATTTAGCATACCCTTTAGAGTTCAATTTGATGTTTCTATGACTGTTTCTCCTGTAGCATTGTGTGGTATACCTGTAATATGTTTTATATTGTAATAAGCAAAAAACTGTTTCCTTTTACCAGAGACATAGGCTAGATATTGTTAGGTTTAACATATATAGGTATACCCATGATGGCCATAACTTCTAGCAATTTCTGGATTACAGAATCAACCTTTTTGAAACTCAGGGCAGTTGCTCATGGAAATCTTGAGTAGGTATCAATGGAGTGATGTACATGTTTCAATTTTTCAAATTCTACAAAATGAAACACATCCATCTGCCAGAATTCATTTTTCTGAGTGTCCTTTGGGTTACATCCTTAGGGTAGTGGAGTCTGATTGTAAAATTAACAAGTAGGATATTTCTATATAATTTCCTTAGCTTGTTTCCAGGTTATGGAAAAATCCTTTTTTAAAACCTCACTATTGACATGATTTTTTTATGAAACTCTAAGGCCTCCTGTACATTTCTTATCAATAGTTGATCAATCTCCTCATTTTTTTCGGCAAGATCTTTAAATTCTTTGTCAAGAGTTTTCAATTCCCTTAAAAGCTCAATGTGTTCCCTAAGAGCCTGGAGGGCCCGTCCTAGTGAGCCCAGATCTGGGACAGGGGAAGCCAACTCATCAGTAATAGGCCCGCAAAAATGGGAAGACGAAGAAATATAGGGAGGGGGCATTGCGAAGGGGGAACTGCCGGAGATTTTTGAGGTGGTATAAAAGGGCCCAAGGACTCCTGTGTTAAGGGGAGAGTTTTGCAGGGGGGGGGGGCGTCTGGATTATGGTAACGGACCCCCCTTTCTCTAAGGAAGCCTCCTCAGTGGGGTCTAGAGGGGAGTTAGAGGTCAAATTATTAACAGAGGCATGAGGATGGGCAAAAGCAGACTCCTGGGGATTTCTAGGTTTAAAAGTTGTGAGAATCCCCTCTTCCATAGAGCGCAGGTCGTGAACCGAGGGACAGACTGAAGGTGGACCAGAAAGCGCTCAGGGGGTCTTAGGGCAGGTAGAGGGGGAGCAAAAGGCTTCTTTGAAGATTTTTTCTCCTATATTAATAAGCTCTTGTATGTCAGGGAAATATTTATAGACTCTAAGAATGTGTTGAATAAGCTTCCAGTTAGAAAATGTGGTGATGGGAACCTTCTCTAGTCCAAAAGTCCTGTAATAATCATCTAAACAGTCCCCGAGACGTGCCCAACTTTTTTCATCTATGGTTCCTTCTTGGGGGAACCAAGAACATGTGTCTATAATATAATCAAAAAAGGCTTTAAGATCTTTTTTCTTTACACTAGTTCCTCGTATCTTGAGGGCCTCTTTTAGTCCAGAAATAAATAAATCTTGTGACAATGTTGCCTGTCCCATGGCTCATCACTTTCTTACCTGTGTCGTCTCTACCCTCCTCCAGGGTCACGTCCTGAACAGGGCGATTTCAGGGGGATCCAACAACTTCACCATGGCCTTGGTCTTCCTCCGAGAGACAACGTACAGAATCCTCAAGAGGTGGTTTCATCCACATTGGGCGCCAGTTTGCCTCGCCTACAGGGCTTCAACAGATTCTCGACCACCCTAAGGACGGAATGATAGAGACAGGAGATACAAGGAAATACACCAAGTCTAGATTCTGATCAAGGTGCAACTTTATTTTTCTCCAAGAGGGTTTATATAGTTTCTGCAGGGTGGGGGGAGCAAGAAGCTGTCATCTGCATAAGGTGGGGCAAGCTAACAGGATGTTTGCATAGGATGGTTACAGGGTGAAAGAGTCAAGGGCTCTGCCTCATTGTCCTGTTGCTAGGCAACCTGACTGTAAGATGATCTAGTTCCCTGTCTTATTGGGGGTCTGTATTTTTCTACTAACTAGAGATTCTATCCTTGTCCCTGACACAGAACATGGTCACCAGACTCAACAAGTCACCTCACTGACAACTCAGGAACACAGAGCAGCTGGGAAGTATCTAAAGTTAGCCACTGTGGTTGAAGTAGAGTGATGTCCTGCCTTGAAATGGGCACACCTCATTAATCCCTCCCTCTTTAATGTTGGTCCCATGTTCACTCACCAATGCCTATCCTCCAAAAGGAATGATAGCCAAGAGTTCCCAGCATAAAGCATTGGCCTTACCAGTTCCTGATTTCTGAGCCAGAACAATTAATATCCTGGAATCCTTGAATTTCAAGAGGCATGACAAGCAGGGAAGTTCTGTTGGTTCCCAGAGACTCCAGCTTTCTGTTCCCCATTACTGGAAGATTCAGCACAAGCCCACTTCCTCCAGGAAGATTCCCTTTTCTTGCACAGAACTTATTATATGATTCTCTTGACCATTTCTTTCTTGATGTTTTACATTGAGGCTGAAGGTCAGCTTTCTTCAGTCACTCTCTGGTTTCTCTAACCTCTCCATTCTCTTTCTGAATTAGACTCTTCAGTGTGCCATCATGTTCATCAGTAAATGGTGAAGGCACTGAATAAATTTCCCAAGGGAAGTTGGTGTTGCCACAACATACATGACATCACAGAAGAAGCCAGGGCTCTCCAGGATACAATAGAATGTCCAGGGAAGAGGTGCAAATGTCATGGGAACTGACATTGCTTCCATGCTAATGAGCTTTCCTCATAATACACTGGAAGTCAAGTTGACCTTTGCAGGAGCCTCTGCCAGGATACAAGGGAAGCCCTTCAGCACCCCCTTCATCCAAAGCCAGAGATCTCTCCCCAATTTATTGGACATCCTTTAGTTCTTTCCATGAGTGGAACTGAATGTTTATCTCCTACTGAAATTTCATGTACACAAGGTAATAATATCATAAATTTATATATGCTATAGTTCTTCATAAGTTCCTGCATCTCCTTATCTCCTTATCCACAAAACATTATAGACTTGATGCTGACTGAGAAGGACACTTGTTAAACAATTTCCTGGTAAAGAGTCTACAGGAAACCTCTGGGCAGAGTTATGCTAGAGGAGGAGGCTGATACAACCTAGGAACAAGTACACATAGGAGTGTGATAAGGTAATGGAGCTCAGTGTGACTAAAATCTTTGTCATCAGCATGTGTGTAGTAGGTGTTGTACTCTCTCTTGAGTAGCTCAAAGTGGTCTGCTGTTACTGGGCAGTAAAGGTCGCCAGACAGCTGGTGTCTTCCACACAGAACATTAGTTTCCTACAGAGCAAAGGATATTCAGGAAAGTACTTTGCAAGCACCTTCATATTTAGAAACATAGACACTAGGGTTCCACTGGGCACTCTAGATCAATCATTCTTAATTTTTCCAATTCTCTTACCCTTTAAATAGTACTAACAGTAGTTCCTCATGTTGTGGTGGACCATAAACATAATTATTTCATTGTTTCTTAACTTTAATTTTGCTACTGTTATGAATCCTAATTCAAATATTTGATTGCAGGATATCTGATATGCAACCCCCAATGGGGTGGTGACCCACAGGTTGAGGATCACAGCTCTGAATGCAGGCAAAAATCTCCTCAAATCCTGGCAGTGATGCTGGGGCAGTGTGATTCTTAATTTTTATTATCAGACTGAATCAAACTACTCACCTGGGAAGAGGGACACTCAATGAGGAATTATCTGGATCAGATTTACTTTGAGCCGGTCTCTGTGAGATTTTATTAATTGTTAATTGAGGTAATAGTCACTAAAATGGGCAGAATCATTTCATTGTCTGCAACCTGTACTGTGTACATATGAAGAAGCTAGAGCATAAGCATAAGCAAACAGGCAGCATGGGTACATTTATTTATCTCTGCTCTTGGATGTGGATGTGATATGATTAGCTGAGTTCCTACCTCGATTTTCCCAAAATGGAACTATTACCTAGAATTGTGGGCTATGATCAGTTCTTCCCATTTTAAGTTGCTGTACCTGATAACTCAGTGTAATGAAGATGTTAAGAAACCACTCTATGACAGAGGGGTTTTCACAAGTCAGTGAGATGTTTATTTCATGAAATGCACAACAGCACCATATTTGTTTCAGAAGAAGAGATCCTACTTCCTCCTAAACCCAACCTGTGTTTCCCTGTCACTGTTTTACAAAGACACAGACACACCCATAGACTCAGAAACCACTTCACACGGTCAACAAATGTGCCCTGATATTGTCTTCCCACATCAAGTACGAAGATAAATTCTTCTAATGTTTTATATACAAGCTTCACTTAAATGAATGTATTTTTCTTTGAAATTCCTGACCATTAAAATTTTCAGATATGGGAAATTGGGTCTGAATTCACTGCCTTGACTATGAATTTCAATCTTATGCTATGTCCTTCCTTGAAGGTCAGAAGAAGCTCCATAAACCTGAGAGCAAAGTAGCACCTTAAATTCCAGGTATGTGGGGGTGTAAGTAATTACAGGCAATGTAATGAATAAATAACAAAGTTAATTCTGACTCATCAGGGATAAATTCTGCAGTTCAATATGTAGGACCACTTTTTCTGCATACTGAGAATCAGTAACTATGTTGAGAGGTTCTGAAGAGAGGAAGTGATAAGGCAGGGTGCGGAGCGGAACTAACTCTCTCTTTTGGCAGAGGATTTCATAGGGCTAAGATGTAGTAACTTGCTATCTACCTCTCTAATCTTTCAGCTTTTACCCCAATATCTGGCTCTAGGTTTTTATTAATAAGACCTTTTAAGATTTGTGTTGCAGGGAAGTGGCTTAACTGTTCCTTGAACCCAAAGAATCTTCATATAAAGAAGTCTGTAACAATGTAGTATGCTTTGAAGATGCTCTCTTGTCTATTGCTCAGCTGTATATAAGCACTGGGTAGAATAAACTGTATACAATAGTGTTCAGTGACAGTCCTCCCAAATCTATCCTATGTCTCTGTCTTTCTTGTATGTCTCTGTTTTTTCTATCTGTCTTTTCTTAATCCACACTCCCCTATTCAGGTATTATTTGACAGGTTGGCTAGTCCTGACAAGGGTCTGAGAAATATGAAGGTCTGATGACATAAGGGTTTGCATTATATGGGTCTAAAAGTTCTAAATAAGGTCATAAATTTTAATTTCTGTTCATAGTTTTTATCTGTCTCCACATGTTTGCACTTTGCTTACAGACACATTCAAGCATGAATTGTTAATGACATCTGCTCCACATGAGTATGAGCCCTGAACATCATGAAAGCTGATATAAACTAATCCAACTGAAGCAAATGCTGTTTCTTTAGCTGGTCAATGAACCAGAGGTTTCTAAATTGCCTCCTTACATTTGACTAACATTCTAGATATCCAAGGCCCTGACAATAATGTGCCAATGTCAGCAGGAAGTAATTATAGAAGCCAATACATCACCCTTGTTCCACCTCCCCCCTTGGTATGTTACATCAAAAGGTAATTTCTTGTCATATGGAACCTGAGATAAAGTAATTACTGATGGTCGCCTTTAATCCTGGCACTCAGGAGGCAGAGCCAGGCAGATTTCTGTGAGTTCAAGGACAGCCTGATATACAGAGCAATATTCAAGACAGGCACAAAAACTAAAAAGAGAAACCCTGTCTTGAAAAACCAATAATAATAATAATAATAATAATTACTGATGCTCATTCTCCTTTCCAAGTTCCTTCTTGATAAGGAAGTCTGTCAGCCATCAAAGGCTTTTGGCCCTTCTGCTTCTATTAATTGCTCTTGGCTCTTGCATCACTGATGCCTTAACTCAATGATAATTCCTGTCTGGGTACCACTAAGCTGATGATGCTAAAGTCCCAATGTCAGCCCTTGGCCCAAACCCATGACAAGCTTGCAGATCATCACAACCAAGTAAGTGGAGGCTCATTTTGCCACTGGTAATGGGAAAATGGTAATTGTTTAGAACAGTGTCTGCATGGCTATTCCCAACTCTGCAACTTCACTTAAACGCCAATGGGATCCAGCATTCTGATCCCACTGGAAGATACCTGATGAGCTATATTTCTGGTGTAAACCACCTATGTTAATGTTAAGATTTTAAATCACACAAAAGACTCTTGCATCCTGGTCCAATGAGTCTCCGTGATAGTCTTCTACCCTGATGATAAGGTTTTTGTTTTTTTTTTTTTTTACCAATTAGAAACATCTCCAAGATTTGAGATCATGCACTACTCAAGGGGGGGAATCAGAGGAGCAAGAAGATGCTATAACAGGCTGATCAATCTCCTCTCAGAGATCAGACCTCAATTTCAGTTTCCTGAGACTGAGCAGGCAGTTTCTGATGAGAAGTCATAAACAAGGGACAATTAATTACTAGTGCCTCTGACCACAAAGACAAGGGAGATAGGACACATCAGGCCTGGGTCACTGAGCTAGCTCCTATGGTCAGTGCATACTAGGCCAGTCATCCTCAACAGAAGATGAATGACAAAGCCTAGAACTTGTCCAGGCTTGTACCAAAATGGAAAACTGTAGCCTGATCAACATCTAACTAGCCCTGGCAAATTAAAAGTTACTAATATTATTGCCACTAGCATGAGTCAATCATATCTAAGAGGAGCTGACTTCTTTGGACACTCACCTTCAGCTGTGATTAAAAGGAGCTCATACATCTCTCTCACAATATTTGCCATCTTGCCTTTACATGGGATGGCAGGCCCCAGAATCCTGGAAACTTTCTTGAGATAATAAGCATTCTTGCTGATTGCATACATGGATGATGGTCTTATATGGGACTTCTCCAGGATGTTAACAGAGCTACATCCCCAGCAGATGTTTGTTTACTGTGATGGCAGGGAAGAAACTAGGGCCTTTACCATGCCAAGTGAGGACCATATCATTGAGTGATGTCAGCCTGACATTTTTTTTGTAACCTCTGACATGTATGCATGCTGCCTGGTTTGCTTAACACATCCATGTTCTCAGGGTGACAATGTCTTCATGAAGTCCTCCACTGTTAGACATAGTTCAAGATGGCTATACACTCAGAATGTTGGTGTCCTGACTGTTGGAAGTAGTGAGAACATCGGGTATGTGTCTTTGATAACACCTATTTTCTATCCAGCATGGTGGCACATATCTGCCATCCAAGCACTTGAGAGGCAGGAGAATTTCCTGAAAGGAGGAGTGTGAGGCCAGCCTGGGCAACACAGTCAAGCACTGCATCCATGTCTAGCTGCAGCCATAAATCATGCATGCAGACATCCCCAGCCATCAGAGGAAAGCCATATGGCACACCAGAAACCCAGAGAGACCCAGGTTGCTCTGATGGGGCATTTGTGCCTGAAGAGGCAGGGCAAGGATGGAAGCAGACGGTACTGGTTTGAACTGAGGGGCAGGACCAAGGAGTGTTCAGACACATTGAGGGCTAGGGTTTGAAAGACCCAGCAACAAACCAGTGTGTCTCAGCCTGGAGTGACCATTTAAGGAGGCAGGGGCTCTGAGACCTGGGCCAAAGTTGTCAGTGACCCCACGATCTATGCTCCTGGTGGCTGCTGGATTCAGGAGCAGGGCCATGTTAGGTCCTGCTATAATCAGAAAGTTCAACATAGTATCTGAAGTGCAGCAAATGACCATAGGAGAACAGGCAATGAGAGCAGACATCTTACAGAGCTTATATGAAGCACAGCAGGGAAGTAGGGTTCAGGTGAAAGGGAGCAGCAAGCAGTGTCTGTGGAGCTGGGGCAGCCCAAGAGTTCCCAAAGCCCAGGCTGGCCTCGAACTCACAGAGATCCACCTGGCTCTGCCTCATAAGTGCTGGGATTAAAGGTGTGCAACACCACAGCAAGGCTTCATAATTTATGTTTTTTTGTTTGTTTGTTTTTGGAGTCAGGGTTTCTCTGTGTAGCTTTGGAGCCTATCCTGGAACACATTCTGTAGCCCATGCTGGCCTCAAACTCACAGAGATCCACCTGCCTCTGCCTCCCAAGCACTAAAGGCATCGGCCATCACTGCCTAGAAGCTTAATTTTTATTGAGTCTATTTCCTACTGAAATTCTATACTCTCAATCTCCACTTTCTGCTATTATTCTTAACATTCCTACCTTCCTGGTCATCCAGACAGGTCAGTAAAATTCTCTGTGAAACTTTTTATTATTTTTGCCACCTATAGTCCTGAAATCTTCCACATTCTTTCAAAAGACAACATTCTCAGGTTCTACCTACCAACAAAATCACCTTTGGTGTTCCATTTTTTGTTCTGACTTGCTTTTATCCTCCTGTGATTAAATTTTGCATTCCACACATTCTATCAGCCTTGTGACATTTAGGTTCAGGCCCCAGGTCACACACTGAACAACTTAAATAGGGACAGAAGACTGCAAGTCTACACCCTTGGACTGAAGGGAAACTTACACAGTAAAGACATTTCCAAATTTATTACTTAAGTACCCCAGTGATGTGAGACAGCAAGACCTTCTTCAGTTACGGTGTCCTGAGGTAAAGATCACAAGGGATGAGAAAGAGAGGAAAAGTATAAGGTAGAAATGATAAAAGCTCGGGTGGGGAGGTCTTGCACAAGGTATGTCTCATGTCAACTGTGCATCTTAAGAAGAAGCACAGCTTTATAATACTTTTAGGGTGCAAAATTGAAGGAAATGGGAAACTTTTAGGAAGTCAGCAGAAAGTATCATACAATAGGACAGACTCAGAGAGGAGGCTAATCAAACCATTCTGCACATGGGGGAACAGGGTATCTTAAGAATATTACTGACTAAGCCCACAGTGATCTGTGGATGGATAACCATAGCCATATTTGGTGAAAGAGTTGGATTTCTGGGATCTGAAGCAACTCCACCACAAAGGCCCTGGTTCAAGACCATCACCAGCTCTTCAAAGGATATTGCTGGTTTTAGAGAAGGAGCTCTGTTTCATTGTCAATATGGTATGCCTTTAGGGAAAGCTCCCAAGGCCTAGGCCCCAGGCTGTTACTAGCTGTCCCAAAAATTTTCCTAATCCCTGTGTGAAGGCCTAAAATAAAGCATTGCTTAGTCAGTACAGAACTTAATGTAAGAGTGTTCTACTTTCCTTTTTTTCTTTTCTTTCTTTCTTTTTTTTTATTGAGACAGGATTTCATTGTGTAGTTTTGGATCCTTTCCTGGACATAACTCTGTAGACCAGGCTGGCCCCAAACTCACAGAGATGAACCTGCCTCTGCCTCTTGAGTGTGTGCTGAGCAAAGTCCAGTACCACCACCACTGAACTGCTAGTGTTTTACTTTTCAAATAGTTGTCACCTGGTGTCATATTGCCCATCTGTCAAAACTAGGATTTTCTCAAGAAGAAAACTGGAACTTTATGGCAAGCCAGGAATTAAGGTTGTTTATGACCATGTAATGCCTCAATGAGCAGCTTGTTAGTGTCCCATTCTTTGATATAGTGTTAGGCCTAGAGGCTTGTTGTAAATCAGAGGTGGCTCCTTTTTAATGGTTTCCAGTCAAATGTCTGGACAATCTTGGTAAACAAATGTATATCCTATTGTCCTAATCTCTAACAGGCCTGGCTACAATAATCTCATCTTTCAGTGTTTATGTTTGGTTTGTTAAGACAGGGTTTCTCCATGTGTAGGCTGTCCTGGATCTTGCTATGTAGACCAGGTTGGTCTAAAACTCACAGAGATTTGCCTGGCTCTACCTCCTGAGTCCTGGCATTTAAGGTGTATGCAACCACTGCCTGGCAGGTTTTTTTTTCCCAGGCAGTACTCCCTCATTTTTGGTTGTGAGCCTAGCCATTAATGGCTGAGCCATCTCTCCAGCCCAAGCAGATATATTTTAGACAGGTCATCTTCAAACCCTTCAGAGATCTACAGAATATGGCATTTAAAATGTTTTAATAACTTAGAAAATTTTTCTTTTTTGTTATGACTATGACACATGTCAGCTCCTGGCAGTACCAATCTACTTCAGAGAAAATATGGGCATTGAAAAAACTGCAATTAGGGTTAACTTTCATTGTGACAAAAGGTAGCCACTGGACAACAAAGTATCCCCGAATCAATTGCTGACAAACAGGATAGACAGGACACGAAACAAAGGACTACTGATTCTTGCCAAATCAAGTGTGGTTATGGCTTTATCAAAAGGCATTTTCTGAGGCCAGGATAATATGGCACCATCTCTGAAGTGGCCTTCACAATCCAGAAAAGGTACAGTGCCCTTTTCTTCGAAGGCAGCTGAACAGGCAGTGGGCCGATGGCTTCTGATGTGCAATGGAACAGCAGCTGAAACAGTTATTCTTGAAGAGTAATTAAGCTTATGCCTCTCAATAGTAGAATGGCATTTAAGAGAGGGATGTGGAGAAGAATGGGATGCTGAGATGAAGCCACATACACACATAGCCAAGAAGAATGAACAGCTGAATTCAAAAAACATCAACAATTTCCAGAATTTATAATCTTGAATCATGCCATGACACTAGTGGAATTAAGGTGTTTCTGGTAAATAGACTGCTCTCACCCAATGTGATGTTGAACTGTTGACCTTGTGTACATCCTACTTCACAAATGAGTCTGTCAGATATGCTAAGCCTATAGGCTGAAGATGATGCCCCAACACTGCGGGGAAACCTCAGGTGACTGTCCAGGCAGCTGGCTGTTTCTGTCAACTCACAATTTTTTGGAATTTCCTTGCATGTACTTCCTGTTTTTATTTTTGTTAGCTAATATTATTTCTTTCTTGAATCTCTGAGGGAGTTGAAGATTAGTTAGTTATAGTTGACAATTAATTAGGATAGAAAGTGAATTAGATACAATAGAATAGATAATGGAATTATTTTTTTTGAATTTGTCAAATACAAATGGACTAGACATTGTTTAGATATTTATTACTTGTATGTATTGTATATAGTTATTGTACTTTTGTATATAGTTTTTCTTATGTTAGTTATAAGCTTTTTCTTTTTTTCTTTTTATTAAAATAGAAAAGGGGAAATATGGTGATATTTTATTTTGTACTAAAATATTATTTGTATGTTAATAAATAAAGTTGCCCAGTGGTCAGAGCTATTAGCAAGCCATAGGAAAGCCAGGTGGTGGTGGCGCATGCCTTTAATCCCAGCACTTGGTAGGCAGAGCTAGGTAAGTCTCTGTGTGTTCAGGAATACAGCCAGCATTGGATACACATGCCTTTAATCACAATACCAACCATAGAAGACCTGGAGGTCTATACAGACAGGCAGTGACGAGCCGGTCATGTGGTTGGGTTTACAACCAATGAGAAGGCAGAACAAAAAGTCTATATAAAGACTTTAACACAGGAAGTAGCTTTGTTTTGGAGAGGTAGGACCTCCGCAGGAGGAAGGGTAAGGTTTTAGCTCTTAGCTCTGACTTCTTGGCTTTCTTCTTTGCATTGGTTCTGTGTTTCTTATTTAAAAAGACAGTTGGTTACATCTACACATATTGAACAAAATAAATAAAAGAAACATTTTCACCTAAAAAATGTCTATATCCAAAATTTACATATTGAACCTAAGAAATCAAATAAATATAACAAAACCTCTCATCTGATAGAATTCGAATATCCAAAATATACATAATGAAACTAAGAAATAAAAAAAATCAAAAATTTTATTCTGATAAAGGTCTAACATCCAAATATATGTTTTATCCCAAGAAATCGGAAAAATAAAACAAAAAATCTCATCAGATAAATGTCTAATATCCAAATATATATGCTGAGCATAAGGTATCAGACTACTATAATAAAAATTATCACCTAATAAATGTCTAATATCAAAAATATACATATTGAACATATTTAAATAAATAAAAAAATTCTCAGCTGATTAAAATCTAATATCCAAAATATGCATACTGAACACAATATATTAATTAAATAAAAATTCTCAACTGACAAAAAACTAAAATTCTTCCCTGATAAAGGTCTAATATTATATATATATACATATATATATACCACATATATATATATATATACCATAAAAAATTAGATCAATTAAACAAAATTTCTCCTCTAATAAATGTCTAATATGCACAATATGCATATTGAACACAAGAAATTAGACAAATAAAAAATTCTCATTAGATAAATGTCTAATATTTAAAATATATATTTTAAACACAGGACACTAGATAAATAAAACAAAATTCTCACCTGATTAGGGTCTAATATCAAAAATATTCACATTCAAAAAAAGAAATTAAATAAAACAAAAATTCTCACTTAATAAAGAACTAATATCTAAAATATGCAAAATGAATGTAAGAAATCAAATATACAAAACAAAAAGTCTCATCTGATAAAGGTCTAATATCAAAAATATACATAATGAATACAAGAAATTAAATAAAACAAAAATTCTCACCTGTTGATGTTGTGATTTCTAAAATATACATACTTAACACAAGAATTTAAATAAAAGACAAAATCAGATATTATTAAGCTCTAATATCAAAAATATACATATTGAACACAAGAAATCATAAAAGAAAACAAAAATTCTCATCTCGTAAGGTCTAATATCAAAATATGCATATTGAAAATATTTAGAAAAATAAATTTTCTCACCTGTTAATGGTCTAATATTCCAAAATATACATACTGAACACAAGAAATTAAAACAAAATAATTCTCACATGGCAAAAGTCTAATATCCAAAATATATATAAAAACCTCGAGAAATCACATAAATAAAACAAAAACTCTCACCTGATAAAGGTCTAATAAATAAAATACACATACTGTACACAAGAAAATAAATAAAAGAAAAATTCTCATCTGATAAAGGTCTAATATTAAAAATATGCATGGGTAACATAATTAGATGAATAAAAAAAATTCTGATCTGATAAAGGTCAAATATCACAAATATACCTATGGAATGCAAGAAATCATATAAACAAACAAAAATTCTCATCTGCTAAAGGTCTATTATGCAAATATACATATTGAAACAAGAAATCAGATCAATAAAACAAAACTTTTCACCTCATAAAGGTTTAACATACAAAATATACATATAGAACACAAAAAATCATAAAAACAAAACAAAATTATCGAGTGATTAAGGTCTAATATGAAAAAAATACTTATTGAACACAAGAAAACAAAAATTCTGTTCTGATAAAGTTCTTATATAAAAAATATATCAATTGAAAACAAGAAATCAGGTAAATAAAGTGACAATTCTCATCTGTTAAAGTTTTAATATCCAAAATATCGATGTTGAACAGACAAAATCAGATCAATAAAACAAAAGTTCTCACCTGATAAAGGTCTTATATCCAAAATATACATATTGATATTATTAGATAAATAAAACAAAAATTCTCATCTGATAAAAGTCTAATATTGAAAATATACATAGTAAACACAGGAAAGTAAATAAAACAAAAATTCTCACCTAACAAATGTCTAATATCCAAAATATACATATTGAAAACACAAAAAAATTATTAGATGATAATTTTTGTTCTAATTAATTTCTTGTGTTCAGTATGTATATTTTGATATTAGAAATTATTCAGATGAGAATTTTCATTTTATTTGTCTGATTTTTTTGTTAATTATGCATATTATCAATATTAAACCTCTGTCAGATGAGAATTTTTGTTATGTTTATATGATTTCTTGTGTTCAATATGTATATTTAAAACAAAATTTCTCATGTGATAAAAGTCTAATATCCAAAATATATATATTGAACATAAGAAATCAGATAAATAAAACAAAAATTCTCATCTAGTAAATATCTTTTATAAAAAACATACTAACACAGTAAATTAATTAAAACAAAAATTATTATCTCATGAAAGTCTAATCTCCAAAACATACATACTGAACACAAGAACACAAGAGTATATAAAACAAAAATTCTCATCTCATAAAGGTGTAATATTCAAAATATACATATTGAATACAAGATATCAGATAAATAAAAGGAAAATTCTCATCTGATAAAAGTCTAGCATCCAAAGTACACATATTGAGCAAAAGAAATCAGAAAAAGGAAACAAAATACTCATGAGATAAAGGTCTAATATGAAAAAATATACTTATTGAATATAAGAAATAAACTAAAACAAAAATTCTGTTGTGATAAAGGACTAATATAAAAAATATACCAATTGAACACAAGAAATCACATAACTAAAACAAAAATTCCTGCATGATAAAGGTCTCATATCCAAAATATACATAGTGAACACAAGAAATCATATAAACAAAACAAAAATTCTCACCTGATAGAGGTTTAACACCAAAAATATGTATAATGAACACAAAAAATCAGACAAATAAAATGAAAATTCTCACCTGATAGCAGTCTAAAATTCAAAATATACATATTGAACACTAGAAATCAGTTAAATGATATAAAAATTCTCATCTGATAAAAATTAACAACTCGAGGACACTGAAGGGTCTGCCGGGGTCTTGGAGAAGGGAGGCCTTCCCAATGACTCTGAGATACCACCTTACACCTGTTAGGATGGCTAAGATCAAAAACAAGGAAGACACCTTATAAAGGAGAGGATGTGGAGCTAGGGGACCTCTCCAACACTGCTAGTGGGAATGCAAACTCGTACAACCACTTTGGAAATCAATATGGTGCTTTCTTAGAAAACTGGGAATCCATCTCCCCCAAGATCCAGCTATACCACTCTTGGGCATATACCCAAGGAATGCCCAATCATACCACAAGAGCACTTGCTCAGCTATGTTCATATCAGCATTGTCAGTAATAGTCAGAACCTGGAAACAACCTAGATGCCCTTCAATGGAAGAAAGGATAAATAAAATGTGTTACATATACACAATGGAATACTACTCAGAAGAGAAAAACAATGACATCATGAGGTTTGCAGGCAAATGGATGGATCTAGAAAAAAATCATCCTGAGTGAGGTAACCCAGACTCAGAAAGACAAACATGGTATGTACTCACTCACAGGAGGATACCAGATGTGGAACAAGGATGACTGGACTGCTGCTCACATCACCAGGAAGGCTACCTGGAAAACAGGACCCCAAGAAAGACACAGGAATCACCCAATGATGGAGAAATGGATGAGATCTACATGAACAATCTGGACATGAGTGGGGGAAATGAAGGTCAAGGGTTGAGGGAAAGAGAGCTTGGAGCAGGAGATCCCAGTTGGATTAAGAAAAGAGAGAGAGAACAAGGAATAAGAGACCATGGTAAATAAAGACCACATGAGAATAGGAAGAAGCAAAATACTAGAGAGGCCCACAGAAATCCACAAAGATACCCCCACAACAGACTTCTAGCAATGGTCGAGAGACAGCCCGAACTGACCTACTCTGGTGATGGGATGGCCAAACACCCTAATTGTCGTGCTAGAAACCCCATCCAAAGACTGAGGGAACTGGATGCAGAGATCCATGTCTTGGCCCTGGGTGGAGCTCTGGGAGTCCAATTAGCGAGAAAGCAGAGCGTTGATATGAGCAAGAATTGTTGAGATCAATGTTGGATAAAGCACAGGGACAAATAGCCAAACAAATGGAAACACATGAACTATGAACCAATGGCTGAGGGGCCCCCAACTGGATGAAGCCCTCTGAATGGGTGAGATAGTCGATTGGCTTGATCTGTTTGGGAGGCATCCAGGCAGTTGGACCAGGTCCTGTGCTCATTGCATGAGTTGGCTGTTTGAAACCTGGGGCTTGTACAGGGTCGCTTGGTTCAGCCTGGGAGGAGGGGACTGGACCTGCCGGGACTGAGTCTACCAGGTTGATATCAGTCCTGGGGGGGGAGAGGCTTTGTCCTGGAAGAGGTGGAAATAGGGGGTAGGCTGGGGGGAAGGGGAGGTGGGTAGGAGGGAAGAGAACAAAGGAATCTGTGGCTGATATGTAGAACTGAATTGTATTGTAAAATAAAATTAAATTAAATTAAAAAAATTAACAACTCATGAAAATCTAATATCCAAAATATACATATTGAACTCAAGAAATTAAATGACACAATAATTCTCACCTGATAAAGAACTTATATCTAAAGTATACATATTCAATAAAGAAATCAAATAAATAAACAAAATTTCTCATCTGATAAATGTCTAATATCCAAATATTATTTACTGAACATTAAAAATTAAATAAAAAATATTGTCATCTGATAAAAGTCCAATATCAAAAATATTATATTAAACACTAGAAATCAAATAATAAAACAAATATTCTCATCTGATGAAGGTCTAATATCTAAATTAAACCTGTTGAACAGAAAATCAGATAAATAAAATAACAATTTTCATCATAGAAATGTCGAATATAAAAAATATACATATTGAACACAAGATATCATTAATCAATTAAAAATTCTCACCTGATAAAGGTGCAATATCCAAAATATACATATCAAACATAACTAGCTAAATAAAAAAATTCTCATCTGATAAATGTCTTATATTGAAAATATACATATTGAACTTAATTAGATAAATAACACCAAAAAATCACATCTGATAAAGGTCTACATCCAAAATACACATATTGAACTGAAGAAACCTGGTCAATAAAACAAAAACTTTCATCAGATAAAGGTGTAATATCCAAAATATACATGTTGAATACAAGATATCAGACTAATATAACAAAAATTAGCATCTGACAAATGTCTAATATCCAATGTATACACATAGAATGCAGTATACCGTATAAATAAAACAAAAATTCTCATCTGATAAAGTATTAATATCAAAAATATGCATGCTGGACACAAGAAATCAAATATATAAAACAAAAATTCTCATCTGATAAAGGTCTAATATCCAAAATATACATATTGAACTTAATAAGATAAATAAAACAAAAATTATCATCTGTTAAACATTTACTGTCTAAAATATACATACTTAACAGAAGAAATGAAATAAAACAAAAATTCTGATCTGATAAAGGTCTAATATAAAAAATGTACATAGTGAACACAAGAAATCAGATGAATAAAACAAAAACTTCATCTGTTAAAGGTCTAATATCCAAAATATACATATTGAACACAAAAAAAATCCAACAAAACAAATGAAAATTCTAAATTGAAAAGGGTCTAATATCAAAAAATGCATATTGCACACAAGAAATTAGATAAATAAAACAAAAATTCTCATCTAATAAATGTCTAATATCCAAAGTATACATACTGAACACAAGAAATTAAATAAAACAAAAAATTCTCGTCTGAAAAAGGTCTAATAACCAAAATATACATATTGAACATAATAAGATAAATAAAATAAAAATTCTCATCCGTTAATGGTATAATGTCCAAAATATACATACTAAGCACAAGAAATTAAATAAGACAAAAATTCTCATCTGATAAAGGCCTAATATTCAAAATATACATATTGAATAAAAGAAATCGTACACATAAAACAAAAATTCTCCTCTGAAATCAGTCTTATATCCAAAATATATATATTGAACATAATTAGGTAAATAAAACAAAAATTCTCATCTGATAAAGGTCTGATATCAAAAATATACATAGTGAACACAAGAAATCAGATAAATAAAAGGAAAATTCTCATTTGATAGAAGTTTAATATCCAACTATACAGTTTGAACAAAGGAAATCAGATAAACAAAAAAAAATTTTTCATGTGATAAAATTTTAATATCCAAAATACACATATTCAACAAAATAAATGAGAAGAAAACAACAATTATTAGAGGTAGGTCTAATATTCAAATATACATATTGAACATATTTAGATAAATGAAAACAAAAATTCTCATTGGATAAAAGTCTAATATCCAAGCCGTGCGGTGGTGGCACACGCCTTTAATCCCAGCACTCGGGAGGCAGAGCCAGGCGGATCTCTATGAGTTCGAGGCCAGCCTGGTCTACAAAGTGAGTTCCAGGAAAGGCGCAAAGCTACACAGGGAAACCTTGTTTTGAAAAAAAAAAACTAAAAAAAAAAGTCTAATATCCAAAACATAGATATTGAAAACAGGATACCAGATAAATAAAACAAAATTTCTCATCTGATCAAGATCTAATGACAAGTATATATATTGAACACAAGAAATCAGATAAATAAAACAAAAATTCTCATCTGATAAAGGTCTAATATCAAAAATATATGTATTAAACACAAGAGATTAAATAAAACAAAAATTCTCACCTGAGAAAGAACTAATATCCAAAACATGATACTGAACACATGGTATCAGATAAATAAATCAAGAATTCTAACCTGATAAAGGCCTAGTATTCAAAATATACAAAAAACACAAGAAATCAGAAAAACAAAACAAAATTCTCATGTGATAAAGGTTTAACATGAAAAATGTATTTATTGAACACAAGAAATTAAACAAAACTTCTGTTCTGATAATGGTCTAATATAAAAATATACTTATTGAACACAAGAAATCAGACAAAAGAAGAATTCTCATCTGATAAAGGTATCTTTATAGGCGTTTTCCTTCTTTATGTTGTGAAAGTTTTCTTCTATGATTTTGTTGAATATATTTTCTGTGCCTTTGAGTTGGTATTCTTTTCGTTCTTCTATCCCTATTATTCTTAGGTTTGGTCTTTTTATGGTGTCCCAAATTTCTTGGACATTTTGGGTCATGACTTTGTTGGCTTTAGTGTTTTCTTTGACTGATGAATCTATTTCCTCTACCATATCTTCAACACCAGAGATCCACTCTTCCATCTCTTGCACTCTGTTGGTTATGCTTGCATTTGTAGTTCCTGTTCATTTATTCAGATTTACACTTCCAGCATTTCCTCAGTTTGTGTCTTCTTTGTCTCCATTTCAGTCGTGCAGCAGACCTGCAGGCAGATCAGACTACCACCATCCCCCATGAGACCCTGTAACCAAGCCCCACCTCCCCCCATCCCACCCATTCTTCAAGACTGCAACTGTTCCCTGAGACAGAGATGGCCAAGACCCGATTGGACTAAGAGGTGAGTCTTTATCCTCAATCCTGAACACCCCAGACCCTAGGATTGGGCCCAGGGGCACAACCCTGCACCCCTACACCACTACCCATTGCAGTCCCAGTTTCGGCCAGTCAGCAGGCAGACCTACTGCAGGCAGTTCAGACTTCCACCATCCCCCACCAGACCTTGTAACTCACAAGTCCCACCCCTCCCAACCCACCTGTGTGCCAAGATTACAACTATTCCCTGAGACAGAGCCCACAAGGGCCAATTGGACTAAGAGCTTCTCCCTGAGACAAACAGTCCATCAGAACCCAATGGACCAAGAGCTCCCAGATTATTGATCCAACTGAGAGAGCCTCCCTCAGACACAGACACCGCTTGCACCAAGTGGAGAAAGAGATGGATAGAGGCCAGTGCAAAAGTACAGTCAACAACAAAAAACACACCATGGTTCCATCAGAACCTACACCAGCAAGACCTGAACATCCCAAAACAGAGGAAACAGAAGAAATCGACCTTAAAAAATGATCTTAAGAAGATGTTAGAGATCTTTAAAGAGGAAATGAAAAATTCCCTTAAAGAATTAGAGGAAAAGTCAAACAAAAATGGGAAGCAATCAGTAAATCCCTTGAAAGCCAAGAGAAAGCAATTAAATATTTGAGGGAAACAGCTCAAGATTTGAAATCTGATTTCTCATTTTTAATATGTATATTTTGCATATAGACATTTATTAGGTGAGAATTTTTGTTTTATTTAATTTTTTGCATTCAATATGTATATTTTGGTTATTAAATCTTTATCAGATGAGAGTTTTTGTGTTGTGTATATGATTTCTTGTGTTTAATATATATATATATATATATATATATATATATATATATATATATTGGATACTAGATCTTTATCAGATTAAAATTTTTGTTTTATTTAATTTCTTGAGTTCAATATGTAATTTTCAACATTAGAAGTTTATCAGATTAGGATTTTTGTTTAATTTATCTAATTATGTTACATTTATCAGATGAGGATTTCTGTTTTATTTATCTGATTTCTAGTGTTCAGTATTTATATTTTGGCTTAGTCCTTTATCAGATGAGAAGTTTTGTTTTATTTATCTGATTTCTTGTGTTCGTTATGTATATTTTGAATATTAGAACTTTATCAGATGCAAATTTTTGTTTTATTTATCTGACGTCTTGTGTACAATATGTATATTTCTGATATTAGACCTTTATTAGGTGAGAATTTTTTTATTTATCTAATTATGTTTGATGTGTATGTTTGGGATAGTAGACCTTTATCATATGAGAATTTTTGTTTCATTTAATATCTGTGTTCAAAAAGTATATTAGGGATAGTAGACCTCTATCAGATGAGAATTTTCATTTTATTTATATTATTTATTGTGTTCAATATGTATATTTTGGATATTAGACCTTTATCAGATGAGAAATTTTGTTTTAATTAATTTCTTGTGTTCTGTATATATATTTTGGATACTAGAAATTTATCATGTGATAATTTTTTATTTTATTTATGTTATCATGTTCAATGTGTATACTTTGGGTATTAGAACATTATCAAATGATTTTTTTTTTATTTATCTGACTTCTTAGGATCAATGTGTATATTTTTGATATTAGACGTTTATCAGATGAGAATTTTTGTTTTATTTATCTGATTTCCAGTGTTCAATGTGTATATTTTTGATATTAGACCTTTAAAAAATGAGAATTTTTGTTTTATTTAATTTATTGTGTTAAATGAAAATATTTTGGATATTAGACTTTTATCAGATGAGATTTTTTTGTTTTATTTATTTGATTTCTTGAGTTCCATATGTATATTTTGGATATTAGACCTTTATCTGATGACAATATTTGTTCTATTTACCTGATTTCTTGTGTTCAATATGTATATTTTAGATATTAGACCTTTATCTAATGATAATTTTTGTTTTATTTTTCTGATTTCTGGTGTTCAATATGTATTTTGGATATTAGACCTTTATGAGATGAGAATTTTTCTTTTATTTAATATCTTGTGTTCAATATGTATATTTTGGATATTAAAGTTTTATAGGATGAAAATTTTTGTTTTATTTACCTGATTTCTTGGATTCAACATGTATATTTTGGATATTAGTCCTTTTCAGATTAGAATTTTTGTTTATCTGACTTCTTGTGTTCAATATGTGTAATTTGGATATTAGACCTTTACCCTGTGACAATTTTTGCTTTATTTATTTGATTTCTTGTGTTCAATATGTAATTTTGGATATTAGACCTTGATCAGATGAGAATTTTTGTTTTATTTAATTCTTGTGTTCAATAAGTATATTTGTGATATTAGACTTTTATTTAATGAGGATTTTTTGCTTTATTTATCCAAGTATGTTCAATATGTATATTTTGGGTACTCGACCTTTATCCGATGATAATTATTGCTTTGTTTTTCTGTTTTCTTTTTTTCAATATGTATATTTTGTATATTAGAACTTTATCAGGTGACAATTTTATTTTATTTATCTAATTTCTGGTGTTCAATATGTATAATTTGATATTAAAACTCTACTGGTGAGAATTTGTGTTTTATCTAATTTCTTGTTTTCAATAAGTATATTTGATATATTAGACCTACCAGTGAGAATTTTGTTGTTTCTAATTTCTTGATTTCAACATATATATTTTGGATATTAGAACTTTAGCAGATGAATTTTTGTTTTATTTAATTTCTTGTGTTCAATATGTATATTTTTGTTTTTAGACCTTCATCAGATGAGAATTTTTGTATTTTTATGTGATTTCTTGTGTTGAGTATGTATATTTTTGATATTAGATCTTTATCAGATGAGAATTTTTGCTTTACTTCCTTGGTTTCTTGGATTTGATTATGAATATTTTGGAAATTAGTACTTTATCAGATGAGAGTTTTTGTTTTCTTTACCTGATTTCTTGTGTTCTGTATGTATATTTTGGATATGAGACCTTTATCAGAAGAGAATTTTTGTTTTATTTTATTTCTTGTGTTCTTTAATTATATTTTTGATATTTGAGCTTTATCACATGAAAATTTTGTTTTCTTTTTCTGATTTTTTCTGTTCTATATGTATATATTGGATATTAGAAAATTATCAGATGATAATTTTTGTTTTATTTATCTAATTATATTTGGTATGTATATTTTGGAAATTAGACCCTAATCAGGTGAGAATTTTTGATTTATTTATCTGATTTCTTTGGTTCAATGTGTATATTTAGGATTTTAGGCCTTTATCAGATATGAATTTTTGTTTCATTTATCTGATTTCTTGTGTTCAACATGTATATTTTAGATATGACTTATGTCAGATGAGAATTTTTTATATATAGATGATGTCTTGTGTTCAATATTTATAGTTTAGGTATTAGACCTTTATCACACGAGAATTTTTGTTTTATTTAACTAATTATGTTGAATATGTATATTTTGGATATTAGACTATTGTCAGATGAGAGATTTTGTTTTATTTTTCTGATTTCTTGTGTTCTATAAGTATATTTTTGATAGTAGAACTTTACCAGTGAGAATGTTTGTTTTATCTAATTTCTTGTGTTCCATATGTATATTTCTTTTCTTTATTAAGAAATTTTCGCCGGGTGGTGGTGGCGCACACCTTTAATCCCAGCACTCGGGAGGCAGAGCCAGGTGGATCTCTGTGAGTTCGAGGCCAGCCTGGACTACCAAGTGAGTTCCAGGAAATGCGCAAAACTACACAGAGAAACCCTGTCTCGAAAAACCAAAAAAAAAAGAAAAAAAAAAAAAAGAAATTTTCTACTCACTCTGTATACCACCCACAGTCCCATCGCCTCCTTCCTCCCATCTCCCAAACCTCCAGCCTAAGCCACTCCATATCTGCACTTCCCTCAAATCAAGGTCTCCCATGGGGAGTCAGCAGAGCCCTGCACACTGAGCCTAGACCGGTCCAAGCCCTTTCTCACTGTACCAAGGCTGCGCAGGGCACCACACTACAGGCACCGGATACCTAAAGCCCTGCCCATGCAGCAGGAATGGATTCTGATCCCCCTGCCTGGGTGTTCCCCAAACAGTTTGAGCCAAACAACCGTCTTCCATATCCAGAGCGCCTAGTCCAGTCCCATTGGGGCTCCACAGCCACCAGTCCACACAGTCCACAGTTCATGGGCTTCCACTAGTGTGGCCGGTCATCTCTGCACGTCCTCCCATCATGATCTTGACGTCCCTTGTTTGCAGTATCTCTCCTCTCTCTCATCAATTGGATTCCCAGAGCTCAGCCTGGTGCCTGGCCGTGAATCTGTGTATCTGTCTCTATCAGTCACTGGACAAAGGCTCTATGATGACAGCTAGGTTATTCACTAGACTGGTCACCAGAGTAGACTGGTCCAGGCACCCTCTGGACCACTGCCAGCAGACCAAGGTGAGATCAACCTTGTGGATTCCTGAAAGCCTCCCCAGCACCCTTCCTTTTCCTATTCCCATGATGTCCTCATCTATCATGGTATCTTCCTCCCTGCCCTCCCACTCTGTCCCTGTTCCAGCTTGACCCTCCCATTTCCCTATGTTCTCATCCCCCACTCCTCACCCTCTGCCACCGCCCCACACCCAGTCCACTCATGTAGATCTCATCCACTTCTCCTTCACAAGATCATTCATGTGTCCCTCCTAGGGTCTTTTCCTGTTAGCTAGCCTCTCTGGAGTTGTGGGCTGCAGTCTGGCCATCCTTTCCCTTACATCTGGTATCTACTTATGAGTGAGTACATACTATGTTTGTCCTTCTGAGTCTGGGTTACTTCACTCAAGATGATATTTTCTAGTTCCATCCATTTGCCTGCAAATTTCATGATATCATTGTTTTTTACTGCTGTATATATTATTTACCATTTATATTTACCATTGTATATATGTGCCACATTTTCTTTATCCATTCTTCAGTTGAGGGGCCTACCGCTGATAATTTTTCTTATTTTCTAAAAATAGTATTCAATATGTATATTTTAGATATTAGACTTTTATCAGATAGGAATTTATTTATTTGATTTCATGTGTTTAATATGTATATTTTTGATATTAGACATTTATCAGGTGAGAATTTTTGCTTATTTATCTAGTATCTTGTGTTCAAAATGCAGATTTTTGATATGAGACCTTTATCAGATGAGAATTTTCATTTTATTTATCTAATTTCCAGTGTACAATATGTATATTTTGGATATTAGATCTTTAACACATGAAAGTATTTGCTTTATTTATCAGATATCTTGTGTTCAATATGAATGTTTTGGATATTAGACCTTGATCAGATGAGAATTTTTGTTTTATGTATTTGATTTCTTGTATTCAGCATGCATATTTTCAATATTAGTTCTTTATCACGTGTGAATTTTTGTTTTATTTATTTCTTGTGTTCAATATGTATATATTTGATATTGGACCTCTATCAGATGACAATTTTTATTTATCTATTTTCTTGTGTTGGATACACATATTTTTGATATTAGACCTTTATCAGATGAGAATTTTTGTTTTTTTTATCTGGTATGCTGTGTTTACTATGTATGTTTTGGATGTTAGACCTTTGTCAGGTGAGAATTTTTGTTTTATTTGTCTAATTATGTTCAATATGTATATTTTGGATATTAGACATTTATCAGGTGAGAATTTTTTTTATGTATATATTGATTACTTGTGTTCAGTATGCATATTTTTTATATTAGTTCATTATAAGATCAAAATTTTTGTCTTTTAATTTCTTGTGTTCAGTAAGTATATTTTGAATATTAGACTTTTATCAGATGAGAATTTTTGTTTTATAAATTTGATTTCTTGTGTTCATATGTATATTTTCGATATTACTTCTTTATCAGGTGAGAATTTTTTTAATTTCTTGTGTTCAATATGTATATTTTTGATATTAGACCTTTATGAGATGAGAATTTTCTTATTATTTATCGGATATCCTGTGTTCTGTATGTATATTTTGGTAATGGGACCTTTAAAAGATGAGAATTTTTCTTTTATTGAATTATGTTCAATATGTTTCTTTTCGATATTAGACTTGTATCAGAAGAGAATTTTGGTTTTATTTATCTGATTTCTTCTGTTCAATGTTCATATTTTGGATATTAGACCTACCACTGATAATTTTTTAGTTTCATTCAATATGTATATTTTGGATATTATACTTTTATCAGGGGAGAATTTTTTTGTTTATCTGATTTCTTGTGTTCAATATGTATATTTTGGTTATTAGACCTTTATCAGACGTGAATTTTTATTTTGTTTATGTGATTTCTAATGTTCAATATGTATATTGTTGATATTAGACCTACTGCCAATATATTTTTTCTTATTTATTGTGTTCAATATGTATATTGTGGATATTATACTTTTTTTTCGGTTTTTCGAGACAGGATTTCTCTGTGTAGCTTTGTGCCTTTCCTGGAACTCACTTGGTAGCCCAGGCTGGCCTCGAACTCATAGAGATCCTCCTGGCTCTGCCTCCCAAGGGATATTATACTTTAATCATATGACAAGTTTTTTTTATTTATTTGATTTCTTGTGTTCAACATGTATATTTTTGATATTAGATCTTTATCAGATGAGAAATTTTGTTTTATTTATCTAATTTCTTGTGTTTAATGTGAATATTTTTAATATTAGTCCTTTATCAGATGTGAATTATTTCATTTATCTGGTATCCTTTGTTTAATATATATATATATATTTGATATTTGAATTTTTTATCAGATTGGAATTTTAGCTTTATTTATCTGATTTCTTGTGTTCAGTATGTATATTTTGTTATTGGACATTTATCAGATGGAATTTCCCTTTTCTATATCTGGTATCTTGAGTTGAATATATTTTGGACATTAGACCTTTATTAAATATGAATTTTTGTTTTTTAAAGCTATTATCTTGTGTTCTTTATGTCTATTTTGGATATTAGACCTTTATCAGATCAGAAATTTTGTTTTCTTTATCTGATTTCTGGTGTACAATATGTATATTTTTGATATTAGATCTTTAGCTGATGACATTTTTTTATTATTTGTCTGATTTGTTGTGTTCAGTATGTATACTTTGGATATTTAACTTTTATCAGATGAGAATTTTTGTTTTATTAATCTAATTATGTGCAATATGCATATTTTGGATTTTAGACCTTCATCAGATGGGAATTTTTGTTTCATTTATCCAGTTACGTTCAATATGTATATACTTGATATTAGACATGTATCAGAACAGAATTTTTGTATTATTTATCTGATTTCTAGTTTTCAATATGTATATTTTGGATAATGACTTTAATCAGTTGATAATTTTGTTTTATTTAATTTCTAGTGTTCAATATGAATATGTTTGATGTTAGACTTTTATCAGATAAGAATTTTTGTTGTATTTATCTGTTATCCTGTGTTCAATATTTATATTTTGAATATTAGATCTTTATCAGATGAGAATTTTTGTTTTATTTATTTAAATCTTGTGTTTGATATGCATATTTTTTATATTAGACCTTTATCAGATGAGAATTTTCATTTTATTTATCTGATTTCTTGTGTTCAATATGTATAATTTGGATATTACACCTTTAACCAGTGAGAACTTTTCTATTATTTATCTGATTTCTAGTTTTCAATACGTATATTTTGGATAATGACTTTATGAGATGAGAATTTTTGTTTCATTTAATTTCTTGTGTTTGATATGTATATATTGGATATTAGACCATCATATGAGAATTTTTGTTTTATTTAATTTCATTTATCTGATTTTTAGTCTTCAATATGTATATTTTGGATAATGACATTTATCAGGTTAGAATTTTTGATTTATTTAATTTCTTGTGTTCAATATATACGTTTTGGTATTGGACCTGTATGGTGAGAATTTGTGTTTCAATTATCTGATTTCTTGTGTTCAATTTATATATTGTGGATATTAGATATACTGCTGATAAATTCTGTTTTTTTCTATATTATTTTGTTCAATATGTATATTTTGGATCTTAGTGGTTTATCAGATGAGAATTTTCATTTTATACACCTGATTGCTTGTGTTCAAAATTTATGTTTAGGAAAATAGATATTTATTTCAAATCAGAATGTTTGTTTATTTAATTTCTTGTTTTCAATATGTATATTTTTATATTAGTCCTTTATCACATGAAAATTTTATTTTGTTTTTCTGAATTCTTGTGTTCTATATGTATATTTTGAATAGTAGACCTTTATCAGATGAGAGTCTTTGTTTATATATCTGATTTCTTGTGTTCAGTATGTATATTTTGGATATTAGATCTTTATCAGATGAGAATTTTTGTTTTATTTATCGAATTATGTTCAATATGTCTGTTTTAGGTATTAGACCTTTATCAGATCACAATTTTGTTGTATTTATCTGATTTCTTGTGTTCAATATGTATATTGTGGATGTTAGACCAATAGGTGAGAATTTTTGTTTTTTTCTTATTTATTGGGTTCAGTATGTATATTTTGGATATTATACTTTTATCAAATGACAGTTTTTTATCTGATTTCTCATTTTTAATACGTATACTTTTGATATTAGGTTTATATCAAATAAGAATTTTTATTTTATTTTCTAATTTCTTGTGTTCTACATGCATATTTTGGGTATTAGACTTGCATCAGTTGAGATTTTTCATTTTATTTCTCTGGTATCCTGTTTTTAATATGTATATTTTGGATATTAGACATTTATGAGATAAGAATTTTTGTTTTACTTATGTAACTGTGTGTTGATATGTATATTTTGTATATTATATCTTTATCTGGAGCGAATTTTTGTTTTATGCATTTAATTATGTTCAATGTGTATATTTTGGGTATTAGACATTTATCAGAGAAGAATTTTTCTTTTATTTAAATAATGTTCAATATGTCTGTTTTGAATATTAGACCTTTATCAGATCAGAATTTTGATTTTATTTATCTGATTTCATGTGTTCAATATGTATATTTTGGATATTAGACCTACTGCTGATAATTTTTGGGTTTTTTTATTCATTGTGTTCAACATGTATATTTTGGATATTATACATTTACCGTATGAGAATTTATTTTATTTATTTGATTTCTTGTGTTCAATATTTATATTTTGGATATTAGATCTTTATTATATGAGAATTTTTTTTATTTTTCTGATTTCTTGTGTTCAATATGTATATTTTGGACATTTGATTTTTATCAACTGATAATTTCTGTTTTATTTATCTAATTACAATCAATATGAATATTTTTCTTATTATTCCTCCTACACATTAGAATTTTGTTTTGCTTTTTTTGATTTCTTGTGTTCTATCTCTATATTTTGAATGTTAGACCTTTCTCAGGTTAAAATTTTTGTTTTATTTAATTTCTTGTGTTCAATATGTACATATTTGATATTAGACCTTCATCAGATGAGAATTTTTGTTTTATTTATCTCATATCCTGTCTTTAATATGTATATTTTGGATATTAGACCTTTATCAGATGAGAATTTTCATTTTATTTATCTAATTATGTTCAATATGTCCTTTTGCAATATTAAAGCATTAACAGATCAGAATGTTTTCATATTTATCTGATTTCTAGTGGTCAATATGCATATTTTGGGTATTAGAGCTACAGCTAATAATTTTTGATTTTTTTCTAATTTATTGTGTTCAATATGTATATTTTGAATATTAGACCTTAATCAGTGAGAATTTTGTTTTGTTTATCTGATTTCTTGTGTTTTATATACACATTTTGAATATTAGACCTTTATAAGGTAAGAAATTTAGTTATATTTATCTGATTTCTTGTGTTCAACATGAATAGTTTTGATATTAGATCTTTATCAGATAAGAATATTTGTTTTATTTGTCTTAATTCTTGTGTTCAATATGCATATTTTGGATATGATGTATTTATCAGGTGGAATTTTTGTTTTATTCATATAATTATGTTTATTATGTCTGTTTTGGATATTAGATCTTCATTAGATGAGAATTTTTCTTTTATTTGATTTCTTGTGTTCAATATGTATATTCTGGATATTAGACCTACCACTGACAATTTTTGTTTTTTTCTTGTTTATTGTTTTCAATATGTATATTTTGTATATTAGGCATTTATCAGATAAAATTTTTTTTATTTATCTAATTTCTTGTGTTCAACATATATACTTTGGATATTATATCTTTATCAGATGAGAATTTTTGTTTCATTTCTATGATTTTGTGTATTCAATATGTATATTTTGGATATCA